>NC_140446.1:6020409-7220409 GCF_963576455.1 Neolamprologus multifasciatus | reverse complement strand
AGTGAGGGATTAAGGCGATAATAAGCTAAAATATTGTCATGGTTCTCCAAAGCTTTCCTTGGCTACCTAAATTTTGAGATTAGACTTGAGAGAGCTTTACTGTCACCATTATCTAATGGTTATATATATAAAGGTCAATCAGGAAAGCTATTATGATATCATATGTACTCTTGAACTCTTTTGAGTGACTTACCTTAGCACCAGCACCACCAGGGAATCCAGAGGGGCCAGCAGATCCAGTAGGTCCCTGAAATTTAATATAGAGCATATTAAGACACAATGCTGAGCCACAAACATTGTAATAAATTGATTGGAAAGCTGAGGAAGAATCCCTTCGTTTATGGTATGAATCTCTTACTAAAGCATTTTGTGGACAGATCTAAGTTATAGTCTCGAATGAGTTTGAAATGAACAATGCAAAATTCAGTACTTACAGGAGGACCAGCAGGACCGGTGTTGCCATCATTACCACGAGCACCCTGCAGAGGAGAGAAGAGATGACATCAAATATTTTCAGATCCAGCCAATAGTAAGACACGAAACATGAGAGAAGAACACAACCATCTCCCAGCTTTTGTGTTGTTTTTCAGTAGTAATTATGGGTCTTTTAATAAGTGACTAAGGAGAGGACAAGTGCTTACAGCAGGGCCGGGAGCTCCAGGGCGGCCTCTCTCTCCGGGAAGACCACGAGCACCCTAGAAAAGACAAAAACAAACCAAGGTCACAAGAAGGTTTGGCCTAGTTTTTGAAGATATGCGTTGGAAAAAATAGCAGTTCTGCATCAAATCTGAACTGTTATTACAAAACAGTGTTTAATCCTTAAAATGATTCATATGTCAACAACTTGATTAACGGGAGCAAAAACGTACCATGGCACCAGGGATACCATTCTCACCAGAAGCGCCAGGCTCTCCCTGTAAACAAATACAGGAAAAAGACAAGAGATCAGCTTGAAATTGTGGTTTTATAATGATGCAGACTAATATCATTTCACAATGAAATGCCATCATTGTGAAATCTTACCTTGGGGCCAGCAGGTCCAGAGTCTCCCTTGGCTCCATCTAGACCGCTGAAGCCCTACAAAGAAAATTAGCGAGCATTTTAAACTCAGTCACCACTCATAACTGTTTAAAAGTGATTTTTTTTCTTTTTATTACTATTCAGACTCACTCTGTGTCCCTTGATGCCTGGAAGTCCAGGGGTGCCAGGGAATCCACGACCACCCTGCATGAGAAAAAGAAGAACAATGTGAATAACTTCGACTGCATTTTGAAGGTAGCACAATGAGGCCTGGAAAACTGAACATAATGGATAAATATGTGGAAATGAATATATTTCACAACAACTTGCTTGTCCCTGCATACATGCTGAATAACAGCTTTTCTCATAAATGTCAGTTTAGGTTTCATTTTTGGCCTACCATCTCCTGACCTTTGCCCTAGTGGGAACCACTCACCTGAGGTCCAGCAGCTCCGCGCTCACCGGGGCGTCCAGATTTGCCAGCCTCACCCTGTTGTAAACACACAGAGATGCGATGAGGAATATGAAGTAAGCTCGTGCAAGCAAACAATCAACAAAAGCAATTACAGACCTCAACACATTTAAAAGAATAGCAATATCTATTTTAAGGGAACCAATATTAGTTATGTGTCCCTGTTAGCTAGGCATGAAATTTCTGTATGAAGTGTCCCAGCAAACAAGCAAAGACATGGAATAAAAATCTCAATAGATCACTTACATCATCTCCGTTCTTTCCAGGGGGACCAGCAGGACCACGAGAACCCATTGGACCCTAAAAACACCAATAAATTACTGTATTAGCAAAACACACTGCTGACTATTTTAAGCAAGTGTCTGAATATGCTCTGTGCTGCTCTAGGTACAGCACAGGGAATTGGTTGGCATGAAAAAAGTGATTTGTGTCAGTAGGTCAGTGATTAAAACAGGAAGTAGAATGAATACAGGAAGTATTTTGTCTAAAGACTTTCTGGGGTTCACAACCGACTTTTACACTAGCTCGAACTGGAAAAAGGCACAGACAAAACAAGGGAAGGTAGAGGTTTAGTAGAACGTCATGTATACTCACAGAAGCTCCGGGCTCACCAGGCTCTCCAGCAGGTCCAGGGAAACCCTGAGAACCCTGAGCGACAACGAGAGAAACATTTCAGTGTAATAGCTTCTTTAAAGTATTCATTTTCCTGTTTTACATCTAAAGCAAGAAAACATGTAGGGAAGAAATCTCTGGCCTATTGTAATTGCATGGTTTTGCAAATGCATGGAATACTTGGACTACCATTTATTTAATAGAGAAATACTTACAGGTAGGCCGGTAGGTCCAATAGGACCACGTGGACCCGCAGGACCCTATTGACGAAGGCAGAGAAGAAGCCAATAAATACTTGCACCTATACATAATTATCAAATGAGGGTATTTTGAGAGAGATAAAACCTACTTACCATTGGGCCAGGAACAGGTGGGCTACTATATTTTGAGGGGTCAGAATATTGAGGAGAGAAGTTCTGTGGGAGGAGCACACAAAGAGTTAATCACCAAACACCTCAAGGTACAGTTACTGGCCCAATGTAGTGGAAGACGATAGAAGAGCATGAAAAACTTTGCACAGCACACCATCTTCCCCCCTACTGTTAGGTCACTGTTGTATGTTACATAGTCGCTTGCTAACGCACACCCTATAGTGTAAAGACTCGTTTTCTAAGGTAGGAATAGGATGTTCTGTATGGAAATCAATATGATCTATTCAAACATGGACATTTTAAAATAGTAAGAATCCTTTTATGTATCAGTTCAGGTCACTAGATAAACTTCGAGCACTCTTCACTTTGAGACATTAATGTGAGGAGAAGGGAGCTGTCAGTACTCTCAGTGCTGAAATACACATGGAGGAACTGTCCCAGCTTTGAAGTGAAATCTTCAGCACCTTGATTATTTAATTGGCGTTCAGTATAGAACTGAAGACAATCCATGCCAGATGGCAGAAGTAACATGGAAAAATGAGATGGGTCTCATTTGTCATCAACGAAACTCAGTCCCTGTCTTGGATGTTCTGATGCGATGATACTTACTCCGCCAAGGCCAGGGGGGCCAGGGGGGCCAGCGGGGCCAGGTGGGCCAGGATCGCCAGGGATTCCATTAGCGCCGGGATAACCAGGAGGACCCTGGGGAAAAAAGATTAATTAGCAATATTCGGGGCTAGTTATTTCAATTATTTTTCTTAACTTCACAAAGCTGAATAGCAAATATAAAGGGTCTTACAATATAAGGGAATAAACAGAAGAAGTGATGTAGATGTAGTTTTAAGTACTTAAAACTAAAAGCTTCAAAGTTGTCCCTAATGTTTCGCCTCCTCCTCCAATTTCTCTTTAATCACTTGTGAAGTTTGCAATGACCTTTTGACCTTCTGACCTAATTATCAAAGGTCATCAGTAACAAGCAGCTTCATCAGAAAATCAGTTCATCAAATCAGTTTGTGAGGGCTCGCTTAGCTGATGCATAGTGAGTTTGTCTATTTTGACTAGTGAAGAATATAGGAAACAAAACAGCCTCCTTCTAAAAACAAACACAACCAGCCACCTGTTACGCACCAATTATGGTGATTCAAAAGATTTGGAACTAAAGCTGAATAAAATATTATTATATCGCACGAGAACAGCAAAAAACAACCATCTTTGTTTCAACAAATGTCAGAAGAAAACCATATTTCTGAAAGAGATAACAGACCCTATCTGTCACTTGTACTGACAGACAAAAAGAAGATGTCTTCAATAGTCTGAATGTTTTTAATAATTTAAATAATGCAGCACCTACCGGGTCTCCCTTGGGGCCAGTGGGTCCTTCGGGAGTTGTCTATGGACAGACAGAAAACTGGAGTTAGGCTAATTCATATACAAAATAATTAGATATAATAATAATAAGACTAATAAAAATAATCATCATCAAAAGGGAAAGGTACCTCTGTATAATCTTGACCTGGAAACAAACAGAAAAAAAATGTCAGCACCTCTTTAATGTTCATAGGAGACACATTTATTCATATTTAAAGATAATGGAAAAGGCGAAAGTGATGGGTAACTGTAAGCAATAAGTTGTCTGTAGTTATTTGTGAGTGAAGGCTGAATCATCCATGAAATGCTGGATTTCTCATAATTATCAACTCCAACCCAATCTAAAACGTAACTGCTAAGTAATTTTTGCAGTGGAAAAAATAGGAAAGTAGGTATAAGTTCGGCAGAACCCTCTACTTTCACTGCATATGTGGACTGAATGGGAAATTATATAATCATTGCCAAACTTTGCCAAAGAGCAGGGATAATCCATTGTTAAAAGAATTCACATTTAAAAATTTAGGGATCAAAACGTAATCCAAAATGATTCGGTTCTGAATGAAAAATCCTTAAACAAGCAGGCAGATAGGCAGGCAGGAAGGCCAAGGGCATTGAGTCCTTTTGAGGGCAGAAAGCCATGGCTGGTCAAAAATGGAGCAAAAGGGGAAAGTGGGTGGTGCCAAAAAGCTAAATAAAGCTCGGAATTGGTGAGCAGTACCATCAGGGCAGATAGGGCAGCACTCTCCGTCTGGAATAATGGGATCGGCGCAGTCGGATGTGTCCTCACAGATCACCTCGTCGCACATGACGGTTCCGCTGTCGCAGACGCAGATCTGGCAGGGTTCTGGTTTCCATACATCCTTGTCGTTGTACAACTGTCCATCTAATGTGCAGCTGCCAAATGTTCCTGAGACAAGAAAATCACAATGAGTTAGGCGATAATGTGATGAGAACAAGAGTTCTAGAAGTTAGTACAACTAATTTGTGTTTAGATTGGATAGTTTGGCATTTGCTACACCTGCACAGGTGTGCATTATGGTGGATGGGCTTTTGCTTAAAGACTGTATCAAATTCATATAAAAGATCAAGGGAGCTAGTACCACGTAGACCAGACTCTAAATAACACAAACACAAAGCTGGCATATTTTATATAAAAACTGTGGGCTGTTATTGACCTTAGAAAACTGTGTGTTTGGTGACTGATGTGTGATCAGGAAACGAGCATATAATAAAGTCTAACATCCACGCACATCTACAGGAACTACATATGATTTGAGCTTGTCAAATATAGAAATTCTGGCTGCAGAGAGATAAGGGGTAGTAATGGTCTTGTCCAACTGTCCTACGTAGATGGTCCCTCCTCAAACATTTGATTATAACTCTGAACGGAAAGTTTCGTGGGGCCTACGCAGATGTCAGGCAGTGGATATGAGGTTGGGCCAGAGAAATGGGAGGATGAATGCACAGTTCCAGTATTTGCCACAAAGCGGCGCTGTTACCCTGCAAAAAAAACACCTTCCGCGCCCTCGCCGCTTTGGTGATTAATTGACGTCTAGACTGGCGTTTTTAACTGTCGACGTCAGACTTAAGCGATTTTTCCATTCTCGCTTTTTTTCAGGTAACCGTGTCCAGTTTTACACAGCCTGAAAAAACGTTTAATTCAGTGTGCTTCTTAGACATGAGACATGAAGTTTTGCCTAATCTCTCACACTTGATTACCAAAATAAATTCTGTCTGCTCTCTCTTGATGCGTTTTTGGTGAACTGTTGATTAAAGATCAAGTCAGGCTTTGACGCATGTTTATCAGCTAGAATGCAAACTTATAAAACTAGAGAAGACTGCTCTCCAGACAAAACAGATATAAACGATTTGTTTTATCAGACTCATTCGCCAATCTAAATTTTCTTCATGCGTGTGCTTCAGATCTCATGGAGCCATTGTCCTGTCACTGCGCATCAGACACAATGCAGCTGCTCCCTTCAGGTTTGCACTCCAGCAGGAGGACGCACACTGAGCATGTATCTGCACGCCAGTGAAAGGAGCAGTCAATAATGGAAAAAATCCAGTCTATAAATTCCTACTCGCTTCCAAGTCTCCAAAGAAACCACCAAAGCGCCTCACTGCGTAACAACTTTCACCATGTCTGCCCACTGGAGTCGGGTATCCCGCAGAGGACGATCAGCTCCAGCAAACTGCTCAGCATCCTTTGCTGGCTATCCACATCCTGAGGGTGCCAACGCTCCAAAAACAACTCAAATCAATGTTTGAAAGTGATACTTACTATCATCCTCGCCTTGACCTCTCGCCAAAAGCACTGTTGCGCTGAG
This sequence comes from Neolamprologus multifasciatus, assembly GCF_963576455.1. Lineage (NCBI taxonomy): Eukaryota > Metazoa > Chordata > Actinopteri > Cichliformes > Cichlidae > Neolamprologus > Neolamprologus multifasciatus. The sequence continues at coordinate 7,214,239 of NC_140446.1, read as the reverse complement.
CAAAAGCGCTAACCGAAAATCCACAAAGCTGAACATGTCTAAATATTAGACATGTAGATTCTTTGCGGAAAAGGGGAATCCTCTATCTCCTCAGACACCACTCATACACGGTAGGGTCCGGTCTGTGTGTAACTCCAATCCAGACCCTAGCAGAAACTCCCTACTGCCTAAACAAATGAGTTAGCTTGGCTTTTATATGCCTAAACTTTTGGGGAGGTCCTGTGCGCAGCAGATAACTTGTACATGTTCAAGTCAGAGGCCCTCCTTCATCAGAGAGATGGGCCGTCTTAGAGCATGTCAAACAAGTTCACGTTTCAGCTCAAACGTGGATGATGAGGAAAGGCATCATTTACACGCAGGCTCTCCACCGCGCAGACGTGTTTTATCTTCTTAACGCTCCGTGGATTTTCTTAATTGACACTCGTGTTGAAGCGTTTTGTCTTTCCCGTGTTCATCGATATGCTGAGTAGCTGTTTGCTTTCAGATGTGCAGGAAGTTGAGTTCTTTTTCACAGTTTTATTTTATTTATTTATTTTATATATGTAAAGGGTTCAACGCAATGTTTGAGGAATTCAGCCGAAGAGAAGTTTGCGTAATTTACGCACGAAGAGTAACAAGATTAAACAGGATATTTTGGGACTCCTTGCATGTTGGTAGAGAAACATTTTGTGTATGTATATGTAAATGTATTCAATTCAAGTAAATTTATTCAAACTTAAGCTGAAAATAATTCATTTTATGGTATTGTGGTCCATTTCTTTATTCTTGGGGCCTGAACACTTTCGAGTATCAAGCATCTGCAGGACATTGCAGATTACACCAGTGTTCTGTGTGTACAGAACATATGTGTTCATATTCAAATAAAGTATTTTACATAGATTTATTAAATCCAGTTACAAGTATAAGTAACTGCAAGTTTGATGCCTTCACAAAATATTAACATATTATAACCCGTTATGTTTCCTCTAATTATCTTAACTCTTCCTCAATCACCAATAACATTGCTTACAGATTTGGTGTTTTGTTAGCATTAGCAACAACCAATAAGAAAGATTGACACAGTTTGAAAACATCCATGTTTCTGTTTCAAAAGCTCCCATTCCCCAAAAACATAGGACATCCCATGATGTTAGAGATGGAGAAGGAGGGAAAGAGAGAGAGAGAGAGAAAAAATCTGGCAAGTCCACAAAGCAGTCTGCTTTCACTGTGGACACGTTGCAGCTTCTGCAACTACAGTGTGGCCCAATCTGACCTTTCATTTACTCTGCCTCTTTCTGCTTCATCTTTTTTGAGTTTTGTTTTTGTTTTTTTACATTCAAGCTATCTTGTCCTCCATTAAGTGGAAACAGTGAAGATATAAGAAACAATATTGACGATACAATGATGATGTAGGAGATTCCATCAGGAACTGATCAAAAAAGGAAATAGGCATGTTAGATAGTCGATTCAGCATTGGGGGAAAAATAAAAAAAAATTTCAGTTTTGTCATCCCAAAATTAAAGGAAATCTTTTAATTTTAAAAAACCTCATACCAACATAAAAAGTACAATGCATACTGCAGTGAAGGTAAGTCCCGTGGCTATATACTATACAATATTTATCATTCTACCTGGAGCAATAAAGACAGAAGAAAAACATAAAAACAACATAATAGTACAAACTAGGCCCAAAACCACCATGTCACCTATTGTAAAGAATTGTTCCTATGGTAATTTATTACACCTGAAATTTAAAAATAGCATATGATTTGTGTATGTTTTCCTATTCATAGTTAGGCTACTTCATAGTATCTGACTCAAAAACAAACTTAAATTGTAGTTTCATACAAGCTAGCGACGCTGCCATAAACAGAATAAAAATCATCTTGAATATTTACAGAAGCATTACTTACGCAATCAATATTTTTAATGCTACTCTGAAGAAGTGCATATTTGCATGAAGACAGCATTAGATAAATTGTCAGGTTGCATAAATCTTCACAGTTTTTATATTTATTCAGCAGTCTGGATGATTGAGGGGGGTTGTTTAGTGATTTTGTATCAAGTAAACAGATCTTTTATAGAATCTTTTCCTCGTATATTGAAATCAGGTTATGCACTCAAACACCTGCTAATAAACATACAGCGGTCAATTTTACTTTCAGAGCCAACCTAAAAGTTTTCTCTTTTTTAATCCCAGAAGGTTGTTTGTTCTCCTAAGTTACAGCTTATGTTATGCATTTGTGCAACATCCACTGGCTTTCTGAGGTCAAAGATACTGATTTGCGACATAAATGAGAATACTGTACGAGACAACAGAGTAATTTGTGCAGCATATAAATAAATCATGAATTAGAAATGGCTCCAAGTGACAATTTTGAATGTGCACTGAAGGAGCTTCAAGACTTTTAGTGTGGGAATGCTTTCCGGGGGTTGTGAATGAAAATAGGGAAGTCCTGCTGTTAGTCTGAGAGGAAATTCATTTGATAAGATGTGTGCCTATGTGCTGCCTCTCTAATTCTAACCTAGAAAATACAACTGAAAAATGTCATTATTTGAAATTTTCTGAATGTGAAATATGATGTGAATCAGGTTAGATTTATGATAAATCTTTAAGGCAGCACTTTCAAAGAGACTTTCCATGAGTGAAATGAAGTTGAAGCTCACAGGACAGTGTTTAAATAGAACTGGTAATTTTCTAGTGTTTGCCTTGGACTCAAGTTGCTGCAATCTATAATATATAGAGTCCAGACTGGTGGTTTGGGTGGAAGCGCTCAGAGTGATTTTATGGCATTTTAGCTGCCTTCAAATATTCTAGCAGTGCAGCCTGAAGCTAGATGTTTTTTCCTCACTGTAAGATAAGATGTTTGAGAAAAAAATAAATAATTAAATTACACTGCTGTTAAGAGAAGCTGAAACAACACAAACTCTCTTTTCTGCCAACACAGGTAACAGCTTGAAATCCTCCCATGTAAGACGGTCTTTTTTTATCACAACGGAGGGAGTGAAAAAGAATTGAATTGCAGCCACCGTGCTTTGTCGACTCAAGGGAGGAAATTCCACGTTTGTCACTGGCAGCTTGTTGAACTTCATGAGCCCAAGATGTAATAAATTGTGGGAAAAGGTGTCTTCGTAGATGCAGCTGCAAAGTTTTCATGTCTTGCATCGTAATAATTCGAATTCTGCAACTGTTTTCTTTAATGAAAACTAACAGGCCTCACAAGGACAGGCATTTGTGAACAGAAACCGAGGGTGTTTGGGGGAAAAAAAAGATTGTGTTTGTTAAAAGCTATGCGGCGTATCCGTAGGGCCTAGGTCAAACAGCTGTGATTTGAAATAAGACTTATACTTATTTTTGGGGGGGGCTATCCGAGCACTCACACGCCTCAAGGCAACTCAAACTAAAAAAATAATTTAAAAGGAGATGTATTTTGTTGTATCTTATATGTATTTTTGTTCCATTCAGCATTAAGATGTCGCAGAGCTTGCGATGCAACTAAACAGGCCTAAACTGTGCATTCCACAGCAAGCCTCTGAGCTATAGCCAGCAACACGTAGCATTGCCTTTGCTGTCCACGTGTTTCTACTTGTACGTCTTCAGAGCCTTTGCTGTTCCACACTCAACAAAGCCAAACCCCTTCTCCGACTATCTCTCACTCTGTCTCTCACTACTTTCTATCACTTAGTGCCTGAAGGTTTTTTAAGGTGCCAGGGGGTATTTATAAGTTTTTCCTCTTTTTTTTTTTTTTTTTTTGAAAACTATAATATCTCCTTTGACTTGCTGCCTGACTGCCAATTTGCAATAAGGCCACTATTACTTGGTGTTAAGTCTTTGTTCCAGGCGATTATGACGTTTGTTAATTATTCTCAATTACAGGTTTAAGCACAAGAATTTTCATGCTTTGTTTAGGTGGAAGCCCATTGTAGGCCCACCTGCCTCAGACAAATTACAGGGTATGATGTGGAAAATTGTACAGTAATGTAAATTAAAATCAGTCACTGCACAGTATATCTTTAAATTTCTGAATGGCTGTAATCAAGTGCAAAGGCGAGCAGTAATGCTGCTTGTCTTTAAGCATCTTCAAACTTTAAATGTGCTTATTTACTTAACATTAATGATAATAATATTTTCTGATACTTCTAAGATGATGCAGTATATTTACATTTGCGATGTAGAATGTTAAAGCACTGCTGATATAACAGGTTCGAATTAGATGAAAGAAATATTCCAAAAAAAGAAAGCTTTGGAAGTGTGTTTTATACATTCAAAAAGCATCATGTTGCATTCTCTTATATATACAGTATATAGGGATATATGGATCCCCATTAACCACTTTTAGTATGGTCATATGTATTTCTTATGGCACTGGATATAAAGCAATGGTTTTTTAATCCTAAAAATGTGTGTTTTAACTCAGTTTTTGCTGTGAAGTGAAATCTATGTTGTGGGCTAACAAGAGTATGACCACTCTAGGCAAGTGATTTAGATTTCACTTTTCCTCTTTTTTTGTTGCATGATGGCAGTTTACTCCAATTCGTGGCCATTTATTGTACACATTCCTCTTCAAATTGGAAGATTGACTCCATCATATAGGGTATAATAATTCTCTGTTAACATTTGGATGACAGTAAAAAACAACAAACTGAATATGTGCAGTAGTGGGCTACAGTTCATTGGGAATAACTACATACATGGGGAACAGTTTGGGTTTCATCTTTTACATTACAGACCATCAAATAGGCTGAGCAACTTAGCCAAAGCATTATTGCAAATTCTCACTCAAGTCAACTCTTTAAACTGTAAGCTGCGTTCAGTTTCAGGAGAGCTAAAGTCTGCCGTGTACGTGTACAGACGGGCAAATGACTACTGTGACTACAGCAGTCGCCTCCATGAAAATAAACCTTCCAGCTCTGGCCCAGACTCTGCAGGTTTATTCAAAGTAGCAGCATCAGTTGAAAAAAAAAAAAAAGGATTTCCACACAGCATCATGGGTAAATGCTCAATTACAGGGTGAACGTCTGATCCCACTTCTGCCTGTTACTTCAAGCAGAGCCCAATGTGAGATGCAATCATCTCATAAAGGCCTGCTTTCTGTCTTTTTAGCCTCAGGATGGTTTGTGCTTGCTACTGAGCACTACTCTCAGCACTACACAAGTCTGTACCAAAAACAATCTTTAAGGTCTTCTTGCTAGATTTGATCTGATATGTGACATTATTAGATTGCCCTAGACAAGTTTATTCCTTTCTTAGATAGAAACTTTAGTCAGTAAGGTGGTGAGTCTTGTGCAAGCTGTTCTTTTTATTGAATTTAGTGAAGATTATCAGTATAATCAGAAGTTGTACTGTTAGTATTTTGAATGTGTTTTGAATGATGGAACCAGTCGATACACCAAGCAATAGTGAAACTTGAAAAAGTGTGATGCAAACAGAAATTGGAGACCATTTGCCTCCCTGATGAACCCAACATATTTCAAAAGGTACAACTTTTACTTTAAAGGCAAATGGCATCTATTTCCAGTTTGTGTTGCAATTTTGGCATGTAGCTGGCAAGTGTTTGCAGACAAGACTCCAACTTCCAAACTACAGGCTACTGTGCCAGTCTGCTAGCGAACAAAGCAATTCCAGTGAGGCTTTTGCTGCAGTACAGTACACCTCAATAACAAGCAACTTTCAGCAACAAGTCGAGGAGTATTTTTTGCTAATGACCTACTCTTGCAAGGGCCAGCCAACCAATGGTTGTAATGGGGTCGCCAAATAGTCTTTCTGCATGTATGATTGTTGCTTCAGTATGACAAGTGGGTCACATTTTGTCTTGTGCAACATTAACTTGTAAAAAAATGACACTTTAAGCAGGCAACTGTTGTTTTAATCTTCTTTGTAGCCAAAGTTAGCATCCCTTTTAATACCACACTACATTACTAACCAAGTTAGCAAGCCAGTGCTAGTATTACATGCATCATTTATATACTGGTACAAAGATCACTCATTAAAATGTAGTTGGTGTAATCTTGATAGTTAAATATAAAAGTGATCACAGTAAAATAACTTACTAAATAGTAAATAGATGCTAACTATTTAAATAATTCAAAGTCTTCTTTTTTCAAATGTTCAGCTGCCTAACAAATCCACCTTCTCAAGAGCTCCTCCCATCACGGCATGCCACATCCTCTTGAGGTGTGGAACAGAATGACCCACCCTTACAAACCTATAGCTACATTTTTAATTAGCCTATCTTGAACTGCAATTTTCTGATAAAAGATAGTTGTTTTCCTCTACATTAGGTGTTTTCAGGGATTTCATGAACAACATTTATCTCTTGACTTTGTTTCCCTCACAGAACACACATTTCTGTAAAGACCTTTTCTGGGTCTGGTTTTCTTTTCATCTCTGCATCTGGTTTTCTCCAGTGTCCCAGCCCCCATCCAAACTTCAGCTCTCCATCCCTCCCTCCTTCTCGCCCTGCCTCCTCCTTTTTCCTCCCATCCCTCCACTCCCCCCACCAGTGCAGACATCCAGTCAGACTCAGCGAGTGGATGGAAAATATGACTGGATCCTTCCCTGACTTCAGATAATGTGCAAGACTGCTGGCGAGCGTGGCACCTCTAAAAACAGGGGAGAATGAGAGCGTACCGGACAGTGAACAGCTTATCTGAAAGGGAGCTCTTTGTATGTCATTAACAGACTTTTGTGGTTAGTTTGTCATTTGCAAGTAAAAGTTCAGTCACTTTACATTAACATGTACATGTTCCAACAACTTAAGGATTTACACAAACATCACAACAAATGTGTTGTCTTTATTTTTAATCATAGAAAAATCACAGACCCTCAAAGTTCCCCCCTTATCTGACAATGCTTATGTTGGTTATCGTTATGTTAGCACAACATCAGAGGCCACAAGACAAAAACTAAAGAGTCCCCCTGTGCATGTGGGTGTCATATTTCCCAGCCACAATAGCTCAAACTGGGAGAGAGCCTGCTGCGAAGCAGAGGAGACTCGGCTCAGTATTGTTGGGATGGGCTTTGGATGAGACAGACACATACACAAACACACACAAACAGGAAAAAGTGACACACACCTCAGCTAAAACTGCTTCATGAAACTGTTGAAATCTGAGGGATTCTAGCTTTTCACTGGTGAAGTTAAAGTCTTCTTCCTCTCTGAATGGTCTTTCCAGTTGACCTGCAATTTCTTCAGGGTGGTTTGACACTGGTCTTTTCCAGCATCTGGGAAAGTTAGTTAGTTATAAGAGAGTCCATTCCTTCCCTTTTATCTGTAGTTTTCTTTCCTTTTTTGCTTTTAGCTTTAGCTCCACATCGATCTGTGCCTTACTTTATGGCTAAATTCCATTTTTATTTTTACAGCATTTTGAGCTGTTTTGGCTTTCTTAACTATCTTCAGCACGTCGCTTAGTCATTGTGAGCACTTTAATTTCTCCTCTGCACCACCAAGTGTTAACATTTAACTTTTAAACAGCGTCTCCGAACCTTGCTTTGAGTTTTGAAGTCAGCCTCTGTCGCGAAGTGAGTTTGAAAGGCATGACTGGGGGAAAATGAGCTCAGAGATCCCGTCTGGAAACATCGTTACTCCAGCTGCCTTCCACTCCTCTGCAAAGGCTCATAAATACTGTGGCCTGCAGAGATGTTCGCGTGTGAGAAAAATGAGGGGAAAGTAGGAGGTACGGCTGAGTATAAGAGTGGAAGACGAAAAAGACGAGCAGGAGAGACAAACAAAGAAAACCAAGAGAAGAAATTGAGAAGGAGGAGGAGGAGGCATTAATTGGGAGTTTAGTAGTATATGAAGTAGTCGATTAGATTTTATCTATATAACTAATAGATGCAGAGAAAATGAGTAGAATACTCAGTAGGTAACCTCAAACTGAGAGACACTGGAAATGGAAACAGGGAGCCCTGTAACTATGCAGGGGAAAATTCCCATCTGTCTATGAGTCATACTCTCCCCTCAGCCACCAAAGCAAAATTTAACAACTCTAAGGATTTTACACTGCTGAGACGATGATATTCGAAGAATGTTTTAGACACATTAATTATGTCTCATCTTATATAAAAGTATTAGGATACATTCCTGATATTATGTTTACATTACAGGAGTATTGTTGTGAGCAATGTCAAGTTGAGTACAGATCATTTTCCAACGAGTACATTTTGCTGTCTTGTTCTACTTAGAAAGGTTGTGTCGTACCAGGGTTTTTATTGTGAGACAGTGAAATTCAAGCTGCAATGTTATCACAGCATTGGAAGTCTTATATTTGTAGATGTATCCCGATACAGATAAGTAGAAGTTAAGTGCATTCGTTTGCCTGGCGACAGTGCTAGTCAGGATAGCTGTTCATCTATTTTACTTCAGAAATGAATTCAGAGATACTTACAGAGTCATGTGAATTGCTAGACCTCTTTTCGTGGAGCTCATGCTGCAGTATTGCTCTGTTATACCCCGGTAAAATCTTAGACTTAACATCAGTGGATATTGTTTGGCAGTGGATCAGTTTAGGCTGATAGTAATCTAATCCACAATTCAATTGAATCCCCTGCTACAAGTTTGTACTAAACATGCAATATACTATGCTTAAGCTTTCTGTAAATGACATAAAATCAAAACTGAGGTGTCATTGCAAAACATGATTGTTGAATCCCAGTCATGTCACTGTCACACAAAAACCTTAATTTGAAGTCAGAGACACTAGACTGAAGTATGCCTATATATGATGTCCATGCACTTCACCTTAAGGTCTCACATTTTTGTATATTTTCCAAAATAATTTGTTACTGATATACATATTTTACAATATTAAGTGTTAATCTTATGCCTCTTATGCTGACTCATACATTTTCTTTTACCACCACCACCAACCCAGTGTTTATGCAAGTAGGCCTATAGGTAGGGGACCTCGTCTCTTGACTGCATTTATATTCATGCTAATGCCTTTGAGTAGAGTTAGTCACTTAAGTGTCCCACTCTGAGACACTTCCATTGAGCTCTTTATTTGTCATTGCCATTTTATTTTATTTTTTAACCTGAAGACAAAGACGTTTTCTCCTTTCGTACCAGGTAAGGAGTATAGCCTACCTTAAACATCGGAAGCAGTATAGTCCCATCAAACGTGATTTATAGCTCTTTTAACTGTCTATTTACATGTTGTGCCGTAACCAAAAAAAACCCAAAACAAAAAAACGTGTACCCCTTTGAACATATTGGCAAACTGACAATGTAGTAAGCTCATTTAAAAGCGCGAAATTTACAAATTTCAATTGTTTACTACCCAATCACACCACTTCCTGTGATTGAAAGCAGCATGCCTGAAATCCTTCCGCACTACAAGGATAGCAGGTATGTTTGTGCCTGTAGCTCATTGTTAAGTTAAGTAGTAAGGCTTGTGATGGATTGTTTTGGATTCTAAGTAAGCTACAAGACAAATTAGCTGATCGCTTCCTAACCACAAAAGTGCAGTATTTAGCTTTATAGCAAATAATACGTAACTAGTCACCTGCAAAGAGCTGCTTGATGTAGATTTCTCTGTGCTTAACTTGTGTTAAGCTTTCTTTTCAAATCAAACACATCCAGCTTCACCTTTATTAGTTTGGTTTCCAAGAAGGCAGCAATTAAAACAGAAGCTCACTTGAGTGTAAAAGCTTTAACAGTAAATTATACTGTGTTTAAATAAAACCAGCAGGTTTGAATAGTATAATTAATACCAAAACTGAGCAAAAATAAAGTCCAGTTAAGATAAAGAGCGCCTGTGAAAGTCTTTAACATTACATGAAAAGACTGGTTTTCAGTTGTTGTGGAAGTAAAATAGCATCTAAGACCCCAAGAACCGGAGGTCAAACCTGTGAAGTGTGTAATTATGAATATTGAGAATCAGCATAAAGGTCTGTATCTGAAAGCTTTACTTGCTTCACCACCTTGACAAAAAGACAGATGATGCAGTGTGGTGTATGAATGGTAAATGGACTGGGTCTTATACAGGCCTTTTCTACTCTATCTGAGCACTCATTGCGCTTTACACAACTTCCCCGATTCACCCATACACACCACACTTTTTTATATGGTCTTTCTATGCAAGTGTTTTCTATCTAACATGTACACAAATCAGAGAGCAAGTTGGAGTTAGTATCCTACCCAAGGATATTTGGCATGCAGACTGGAGGGATTGAACCATCAACCAAAGACAAAGCCTTTCATTTAATATGAGCCACTTTCTTTGAAATAAGGTTTGTCATCACAGTATCTCATTAATAAAGAAAGATGCCCTTCATTTACTTATAAATGCAGCTGCCTCAAGCATCAATAAAACATTGTATTATTTTGTTCTGTATCATCAGAAACATTGTTGCAAATTTTCTCCTAGTGTAGTATGTATGTATGTAAAGTGTATCAAATGATGTACAGTACTGATGTAAGTATATTTAATCACTAAAATTTGATCTGGATCCTTTCCCCCCAAAATCTACTATGGTTTGGGCTCAACTTTAAGCTCTCTCGATATTCAGTATAGCCACAAAACCTTGTTTGTGTAAGTCTATCTTCTCATTAGGAGTTAAGAAGAATTATTAAGAATTTGGGGCAATTTGGGGCATTATAAACATGTATGTTATAGAATCCAGTGTAGTTATAGGAGCTATTAACTTTACTTTTCAGAGCTGCTGATTTAGGATTTGGGACTGATAATGCTGTCTGTTTCGGAAAGAGGAAACGCCAGTATTTGATTTGTTTTGAGCATGTGCAGTAGCTCCCTCAGTGCCCTAGTGTAACAAGCCTGCAGTCCAGCCCAAACTTTGCTGAGTACTTCAGAATGGTTGAGAAGAAGAAGGTGACCTCAATGCAGAAGAATGCAATGTGGTCTGTCCTCCCTCCCCTAACATTCAGCACGGGTAAAAATTACTTCTCTTAACCCGCAGTTTAGCAGAGGCAGTGTATACGACTTGAGACATTTAAATCGCCACAGTCTCCTTCTTCTCCCTCCTTACTCTTCTCCTTCCCTTATTTTCACCTCCTCTTTTCATGAAGAGGATATGTGTAAAGTTGCCACGTTAAATGCCTTCTCTCCTTCCCATTGTGATTGTTCTCACTCTGTAAAGAGATCTTTAACAAAATGAGCACAGTCGTTACTGGCAGACGTGCATATGCGAGAAAAAAAACAAAAAAACGATTGAACACAGAAGGATGTGACTGCTCCAGTGTGCATTTTCTTATGCATAGTGAAGTTTTGTTGACTTTCAGTTTTTTCAGTAAAGTAAACAAGCTCTGATCACATCTAATAATCACAGTTTCTCTTCTTTTTCCCATTCTTTCTTTCTACATGACCTATTTGAGCATGTGTCATTATTTGAGTTGTAGAACTCATGCTTGCCTGTCTTGTCTTATCTTATTTTTTACAGAAAAGCAAACAAATAGAATGTAAATATTAAATCTGTTCCCTCAGATTGTTATATCTTAATATAGCTAGAAAAATATGACCACACAAGATAGACAAGAGAGGGGCTGAGGAGCTATTTGGGATATTATGGAAATCCAAATGAGTTCCCACTTGCTCAGTTTGCATCTAAAATGCCTGATTTACTATAAATTAACCTGATCCTCACTGTTACTGTGGCATTATAAACTCATGTTTTGCCTCCTCGACATTGTTTACCCCTTTCAAATTTTACCACAGAGACCTCAGAAGAAGAAATTTCATGCTTGATAAGGTGGTGCCAGCCACATGTTCAGAAATCAGCAGTGGTGCTGAAGGAGGAGTTAAGATTTATGCCTGCCTTCTGTGTCACCCTGAAAGGACTAACAGCTTTCAGATGTTGGCTGCGGAGGAAGTATGGAGAATGAAAGTGGTAGCGTAGGAAGGTTGCGCTGTAAATGATCTATAACATTACAGGCATTTAGGCGTTCATTGAATGGTGCAGAGTGGTTGCAGGGTGAGGGAGTGTTTGGAGTGATTAGCTTGATCTTGAGTCTTCTAGCCACATAGTGCACTGTGGTCTGTATTATGTATTCTCACTCAAGAGGAAGCTCCAGTCTAATTTTGGTTAGGAGTACTACTTTGGTTGTGTATTGAATTGTTATGCTTTAAGACAGTACTTGGTATCGCTGCCATCGGTACTTTCCATACTATAACAGCCTCCGTTGAGCAGGAGGAAAGATTCAATTGAGTTTTGTTAATACAACGCCTAGTCACAACAAGAGTTGTCTCAAGGTGCTTTATGTTGTAGTGTAAAGAGCCTATGATATTAGAAAGAAACTCTAACAGCCACATGACCCCTTATGAGCAACAACTTGATGACGATGGGGAGGAAAAACTCCCATTTAACAGGAAGAAGTCTCTGGTAGAAACAGGCTGAGGGAGGGGCATCCATCTGCTGTGACTGGTTGGAGTTGAGGGTAAAGAGAACAGACGAGAGAACGACGGGACGAAAGGCAAAGAATTGGAGAAAGAGCCACAATTTAACAGAATCGCCGCCAAACCTGCATGTAAAGCCAGATGGACAACACGTAAACTCCACACACGTGGTTTCAGTTTCAGATTAGAGATTAGATTAGATTAGATGAAACTTTATTAATCCCTCGGGTGGGTTCCTCCGGGAAATTCAGTTTCCAGTAGCAAAGCACCGAAAGAAGTTGCATGTTACAGATACATTAAGGGGAATGAGAGTAAGGATATAAGCATAAATACACCATATATACACATATACACATATATAGATACAGAATATACAATATGGATAAATAGGATTGCTCATTTGAGTGAGTATATTGCACAGTGATTATTGCACAGTCGAATATAAGAAAAAAAGACAAAACAAAAACAAAAAACAAATATTGCACAGTGTAGAAAAGCACCTACAACTCAGTTGTTCCCGCCCTCCCTTGTCCCCCTGTTTCTCCTCCCTCTCCCCTCCAGTGAGGAGTTAAACAGTTTGATGGCATGTGGGACAAAGGAGTTTTTAAGTCTGTTGGTTTTTGACTTTGGGAGAAGCAGCCTGTCGCTGAATAGGCTCCTCTGATTGTTTATGACCGTGTGCAGAGGATGCCCGGCATTGTTCATAATGTCGATCAGTTTCTTTAAGGTCCTCTTCTCTGCCACTGTCACCAGAGTGTCCAGCTTCATGCCGACCACAGAGCCCGCCTTCCTGATTAGTTTCTCCATCCTGGTTGAGTCCTTCTTTGCTGTGCTGCTCCCCCAGCACACCACGCCATAGAAAAGTACTCCTGCGACCACTGACTGGTAAAACATCCTCAGGAGCTTCCTGCAGATGTTGAAAGACCTCAGCCTCCTGAGGAAGTACAGTCGGCTTTGGCCTTTTTTATACAGGTGCTGGGTGTTGCATGACCAGTCCAGTTTGTTGTCCACCCACAGCCCGAGGTACTTGTATGTGTTGACCACCTCCACCTCCTCCCCCTCTATCTGAACTGGCAGTGGACCTGGTCTGGACCTCCCGAAATCCACAACCAGTTCCTTGGTCTTTGAAGTGTTGAGTTGCAGGTCGTTTGTGTGACTCCATGTGACAAAGTTCCTCACCAGGCTCCTGTACTCCTCTTCCTGGTCATCCCAGATACACCCCATGATGGCCGTGTCGTCTGCAAACTTCTGAATATGGCATAATTCAGAGTTATAGCAGAAGTCAGAGGTGACACAGCATTTAAGTTTTAGTAAGGTTCACAATCTTACTTTAGCATAGTAATATGCAAGCATTTGTATTCAGATAGTATTCCGATCAGTATATAGGTTTATAGGTTTTTGCTTAGTAAGTAAATATTTGACAAATAAATATTTTGACCCAATGAGGGTGATCCCTAAAAGTGCTGCTATATATTTACAATATAAATCATTGGCTCTAAACCAGAATCCGAATGGAAGTGCTAAACAAAACTCATTATGTCATTAGCATCTAGCCTTTGGGTATCATGAATGTCTTTACAAAGGTGTGCACTGCTGAGATAATTGTGACTGAGGAAAAAGTGCCTGACCAGCTGCTACAGCGATCCCTCATTTGTGAGAATGAATGTAAAATACATCCAGGTGTTATTGTACAGTGTGAATGAATGTATGCATTCTTTAACAACAGCTGTAAGTATGAAGTATATAAAATGCGTGAATTACAGTGGACGACGGCTCCAATAATACTTCCTCCTATCATTGGTGTTCAATGACAGTAAGGACCAGTCAGCCCCATCATTACAACACGAAACTATAATTTTTCCCCTCATTCTCTTCACCTGAATGTACAGTTATGTTGCATGTACACCTGGATCGCTTTGGATCAAGGTGAGTTTGCTGAAATTCCTACTGATTCTTTCTTTTTTTACAATCCCATGTACCAACTGGAATTTTAACTGAAACGGCTGTTCTCCCTGCAATTCTGCATTTAACTGCTTCCATTAAAATGCCAGATAAAAACAAAAACAGTCTCTTCTTTGGAGCCCCAGATTCCAAAGAAGTGTGCAGTGGGAGATCATGTGATTTCACAGGGGGGAAAGGAAAAAGCCAGTCTTTTAATGTAGTTGTTCACCTGTCATTTTCCACATTCCTCTATCCCACACTAGATTTAACTTTGACACCATTTCCTCAGAGAAGTTGCAGCAAAATCATTCTGCCCTCTGATCAAAAAGCCATAGATGAGTGGAGAGGGCAGCGAGTGTCACAGTGACTCCCAGGATTTTGGCTTTGCAGCCAGACTTGAGCTCAATAAACTTTCATCCTAAAATAAATGCGAAATTAGAGGGTTATAGTATGGAGAGAAAAAAAAGGGCCACTGGGCTTGGTTCTTGGCCCCACGCACTCAGCTGCTGTGGACTTTTCTTTCCTGTCTCCTATTATACTTGGTCTGCTGCCTGGATGAGTCAAGAGAGTGAGAGAGCAAGAAGAAGAAATGGGTGGAAGAGGAGAGGCAGACAGAAAAATGAAGAGCACTGAAGGAAGGAATGGTAAAGACTTCCTCTGTCTCATCTTGCTTGAATGTTAGGGTAATGTAGACATTTGCAGACACTTATAAATAAATTCTCAGCTCTCTGAATAGGTAATATTAATCTGGGACAAATTAATGTTTTTCAAACCCAATTGGCCAACCAACTGGCATGCAATGTCTTCAGTTTCTCATTTGAACCAACCTCTCTCATACGTCACATTGTCACATGACGTCATGTATGCATTGCTCAAGAGTTGTTTGCCATATTGGACATGATAAAAACCAGCAGTTGCTAGGGAAAATGTATTCACCGACTGGTTTGCAGTGGTTCTGGAGGTTTCTGTCTCTCGATGAGTGGGATTCAGTTGCAAGGAAGGTGCTTCACCAAAAACCTGCTTTGTTTCCTACCAGACTGCCCCAGTTTTACTTTTAGTTTTTCATGTATTTTCTTTGCAAATACTCACTAAATACTAGCGGTGCCAAGTGCAAGCCAAACTGGAAATTAAAAAGGTTCACCTTCAAAGTAATGTTTCTAGTTGGTGTTGCACTTTTCACAGTTTTACTGCAGCTTGGAGATGAGCTGGCCAGTGCTTGTAGACAAGTCTTTCACTTCCATTCAAACTACAAATGCAATAATATGCTTGCAACCAAAGCAATCACAAAATGGTCTTTGCGAGACATTTTGGGAGTACACATTTCTGGTTGCAAACCAGTCTCTAGGCCTGTGTCACTGAGGCTCTATTCACTTGAATTGTCATCATCACCATGAGTTAACATCACATGGTTGGTGGTCACGTGTCTAAAATGGTTATCTACAGCAGTGTACCAATTTACCCTGCAAGAAAGGCATCAAAGATTTAAGTTTGAATCTGTGAGTTCATACCTCACATTTGTTATTGTTTGAGCTTTTCATTGATCAACACTAGAAGCCACCTGACAGACTTTGAAAATGGCAAAAAAAAAAAAACAGACAGTCACCTAAACACAAATTTGTTCCACCTAACAGCAGATATGTCCAAATACAGGTACAGAAATCCCCTCAAACTTTTCCAAACACAGTGTTCTTTTGCTCTTCTACAGTGTCGTCTGCCTAATTTCTTTTCTAGTCACAAAAGATGTGTTTTAATGGCTGAGCCACGACTGTGTCCAAGAGTGACAAATCCAGATGTCTTTGGATGCTGGTTCTGCAACCTAAGCGAACATTGTCAGTGTAGAAGCCAACTGTGAGATCGATAGCAGACTAAAACAAGTGTCTAGCTGGAAATCCTCCTTGCTGAAGACAGATGTGAAATATTCATTTTGTGCTGCTCACAGTTTGACAAAGTTTCGCTTTTGGATACACATCTAATATATTTTATTATAAAACGAATTTGGGAACCTCTGCTATCACACACATCAAAAAGCAGGCTTGTTTGAAAGAAAAAAAGCTTTTATTAAAGTGTTTATTAAAGCAAGCAAGCAAGGGCCCTCACAGTAGCAAGCCCGTGTTTAAAAGAGGCTGCTTTGCTGCCTTCATTAATTAAGAACTAAGAAGATCAAGGGCTTTTTCTTTAGGTATTTCAGTACCCCTGCGCGTTTTACAGTAGCTTCAAGTGCTTCTGTTTTTTAATTAGGAGCCTTAAAACACTTTGAGGCCCTGGCAAAATGTGTAGTAGGTGACTAAAGGTCTCAAAGGCCCCTGCTGAAGACTAAATATGGCTGCACTGTAGGGGTTTATTTTTGTTAGTGGAAAACTGATATAGAAATCTGTGGCCCCTTTCATTGATCTTGCAGATGTGCTCTCATATAATGTCTACATTGATTTTTGACTATGTAAGTACTTAGAAAAGTGGTTTGGGAAGTTTTGGTAAGTGTCTTCCACATTTAGTTGTTTCATGTGTAAATTAAGGTTTAATCATCAATTGTTTTAGTCCGCCTGAAAAGTTGACACCCTGTTGCATAGAACTGCCTTTAGCAGAAGAAGCTTGAAGTAATTATTTTCTATATGACTTTATCAGTCTGGCACATCATTGTGTAGGAATTTTTGCCCACACTTCTTTACTTTGCTTCAGTTCAGTGAGGTTTGTGAGACTTTAAGTGAGCCATTTCAGCCACTCTCTCATAGATTTGCTGCTGTGTTTGGGATTATTGTCCTGTTGCAATTTGGGCCAGGATTTAGTTGTTGGACAGATGGTCTCACATTTGAGACTTCAAATCAATACTTTTGTATAAAGGGGAGTTCACGGTCGACTCCATGACTTCAAGGTGCCCACGTGCTGTGGATAGTGTTGGGAAGGTTACTTTTAAAATGTATTCCATTACAGAATACAGAATACTTTGGATTACTTAATATATTATTATGCTGTTTACAACTACATGAATGTACTATTGCTGTGATTTATTACTGTAACTGAAGGTCCGCGGCTCCGAACCGTAGTACGTAGTAAAGGGACCTCTGGCTAATAGGGTGGGTTCTGTGTAGGGCTGGTAGCCGAAAACTAGCTTTACTTTGTTGTCTGGGTCAACTTTGCTAGCGAGAGACAGAGAGAGGCATTGAAAGGCTGCTCCAACGGAACTTATTGTTTTTGGAGGAAAACACGAACACGGTGTACAGTCGAGTCTTAATAGCTTACTTACAACTGGGCTCGTCAGGCACTCTTCTTGGCTGCAGTGGTTATTATTATATTTACATGCTTCCAGCTTCCGTTTTTGCTCGATGACAGTTCGTACTTTTCCCTCCCTCGCTCACAGACACATAACAGGTATGGCAGTCCATTCTCCCTGCAGCACGGACTACACTGCCTATGATGCTACATTCTTTAGAGCTATACCGGTAGCATTCTGCCTATTAGCTTAGCACAACAACAACAGGCGCTCTCTCACCCAGGAAACACGCAGAGAGAGAGCGTCACCCTGTAACCATGGCAACCGTAACGCTGCCACCTGGAACAACAGAACGTAGCTGTCAAACAAAAGGCAAACAGGCCTGACCCGCCACAATATGAAACAGGGAAGTACCGGCGTGTAATCCATTTATTTCAACAAAGTAACTGTATTCTAAATACCACCTTTTTAAACGGTAACTGTAACGGAATACAGTTACTCATATTTTGTATTTTAAATACGTAACGGCGGTACATGTATTCCGTTACTCCCCAACACTGGCTGTGGATGACAACCAAGCATAAATTTTTACCTTTCCACCACCGTGCTGACAGTTTCCTAAAAATAATAACATGAATAATGGCCAGTCATCTCTAGTTTGGTCTTGTCTGTCCAAAGGACATTGTTCCAGAAGTCTTGTGGTTTGATCAGATGCAATTTTGCAAACAATAAACCATTTTGGTGTGCCCTTTAACTTGTGACTGACAGGTTGCTACTGTACAAATGTGCAGCATCTTTTGGTTTCTCAGTTGGAGCCAATTTTTGCTCTTTTTTTTTTTTTCTTGAGCATTTTGATTGAAATCACCAAATTATGTTTTCTAAAAAGCACACAAGAATAAAAAGACCCATAACAGACAGGCTCTAAAGAAGGCTGAAGCAGGTGAGGTGGGCTGTGATCCACAGTTTCACTGCAGCTTGGAGACTAGCACATTTGGTGATGGCCAAATGTGCTAGTCTCCAAGCACTGTCAGTCTGCCCCAGGGCAGCTGTGGCTACAACTGTAGCTTGCCTCCACCAGTGTATGAATGTGAGAGTGAATGAATAGTGGAATTGTAAAGCGCTTTAAGGGGTAAATGCAATCCATTATTATTATTATTATTATTATTATTATTATTATTATTATTATTATTATTTTAATGATACTGGTGGGAAAAAATTGACTGTTTTCAGTATTTAAGATGGAATTAAGCTTATCACCCTCAAAGGAGTGTCTGACTAAATGTAAACTGATTTGGATTAAACCCGGAATAGTGTTTGGGGTCTTTAGTACCTGAGCTAAAGTGCTGATTGTTGCCACTGGGCTTTTTCTGGTTATTCAGCTGATTAAACGTGGTCAAGATCAGACTCCCCAGTGGCACGGCTCCATAAAGCAGCCTGCTTCCCCTCAGCTAATGGGTAGCATACGGCAGGTAGCAGGGTACAACTAACAAAGATGGGGCAACAGGTTTTACACGCCCTTAAACACGAGCAGCTTGTTGTGTTCTCAGTCAAACCATGAATGTGTAAACCCTTACCCCCTGCCTGTCTGAAGCCTTTTGAGTGCTGGGGCTGCAACACCACATGGAGAACACAGAGAGGGGGCAATTAAGCTTTATGAAATGCTGACAGGACTGCATCCTTGCAGCCAGGTGCTATATGTTATGTGCTTTAACCTTTTTCAAAATGACTGTGCCCAAATGGGTATAAACACGTGACGTTTTTAAAACCAACTGTTGGTTAATAAGAAAGACAAATTTAATGTGATGCTGGCTGCTGTTCGATCTTATCAGGGAAGCATTACTCAAATTTAACAGGAGTAAACATAAAAGAAAAGCACACGTTGCAAAATTTAGCTCCAGTTCGACCTATGAGAGTCAAGGTTCCACGTCACAGCTCAAAGTAAACATCGACATATTATTTACTGTAGCAGCAAGTTCATGACTGATTTCTAATTTATTTTCATTCTATAAACAGTAGCTTTAATTTCTGATGATGAAAATTAATACAGAAAAGTAAGCTACGTAAAGATTTGGGTTGAAGCGTCTGGTGCAATAGAAGAGCCTCTCAGCTGTGATGCAGACACTGACTTTTTTTGGAGGAAATACCATGAACTACTGAATAGTCAAGAAAGAGAGACTCTGAGCCAAAAAGATTAGGGGTGGTAAGAAAAAGCAGCAGCGTTTGAGGTCTCCACGTCATGTGTTGAACTACAATGAGTGCAGGGAGATGAGGGTGAGTCGGGAGTGGGTGGGTAAAAAACGGATGGACACAGTCTGATTGGCTCCAGCCGGTTGCCCATATTTAGATTAGCGTCATGTCCCTCCCTGGTTTGTGTTCAGCTGTGCTTTGGAATGAAATGTAAGACGTCTGGTTGCGCTCTCCCTCTTTCTCCCTCTCCCCACATCACGGAAACTCACTGAAAACTAGTTCACTGGCTTTGAAAAGCACCTTGCTCTGTCATTTATTAGCTGTCTCTCCCCTGGATGAATTCACTTGCTGGCAGCTTTGGAAGTAAAGTCTTGTAATTTTTTCCTGGCTAATGACTTGTGCTGTAGATGGAAATCAGATCATATACTGATAACATTTAAGGATCTGTTTTTACTGATAGCCCCTGACTGTTTCTGTCTGCTGAACTCAAATTGGTGTCCTTTTTTCTTTTAGATAAAGCCAAAGATGTTCAAATAAAGAAGACCAGACACAGACTTTGCTGGTGCGTAGCTCATATATGTTGGCCACCACGAACCGTCTCCTAAACCTGACATTTTGTGTCATTGTGGTAGCTTACCAAATGATCTATTTTTTTTTCTTTTCTGTCCACGTTTGCAAGCAAAAGAGGGGTGAAAAAAAAGGAGAGGAGGTGCTTGTCTTTGCCTAACATGAAGCATCAACTCTTCATTTCCCAGGCCTGCCACATCAACAAAGGGAGTATACTTGGCTTAGGAGCAAAGAGGAGGAACAAAAAACAAAAATCTTAAAATCGACCAGAGGGGGGGGCGGGGGGGGGGGGAGAAGGGAAGGAGGAGCAGTTCGGGCAGAACTGAATTTGATCAGTTTCTGGTGATGGGGGATAACTATGTGCCTATTTTACCCCCTGATGCCATTCACTTATAACCGGCCCGCGTCTCTAGTGTTAGTTCTGCTTTGTTATTGATGCAGTACTACACCATTTAAAAAGAAAAGGTATATGAAAAGAAGGTGCGTGAAGACAAGAACAAATTATGCTTTAAAATATGCTCCTTAGTGCACGATCACTGAGCAAAGGAAACCTTTTGTGAGGGAGAGTCTGAACAGAATGAATCATCTTTGCAATGCAATCGAAGATCTGGCTTCATTTAAAACAGATGGTTCCAGTTAAAGCACATTGTCTAACCCAGGAAAGAATTTGATGGTAGTTTAACAGGATATAATACTCAGATGACATTTATTAAAATGTGATGTCACTTAGTGCTAAGGTAAAAGAAACTTAAATGTTAGAATAAAAGTGGGTTATTCAGCTTCAGGTGGTGGAATTACATCAGGGGAAAAACTTTTCATTAAGTTTAATGCTTGTGCTTAACCTGATAACGATGGCCACCCACATCTATCCAAAGCTTCCTGCGCCTTCAGATTTTAATCACTGTTTTAGCCTGAGCCTTTAGGACTCTTTATATTACAATGTGTGACACCATAACAATCTGAATCATGTAAATAAAAATCTTGGGATTACGAACTGGCTTCTGTGATATCAAGGAAGATATCATGCTAAGACTTTTAAAAGCTTTTCATCCGTAGAGATCATAGACATGAGATGCTGGAGTGTGTAAAACTCCAGCGCTGGACTCCTCTCGGTCCACTGCTGCTCTCCCTCTCAACATGTCGAGACACTCAGTGGTCTGCATTCCTCCTTTGCACAGTTTTCCTGGAGCTCAGCCGCTTTACAAGACACCATTACTGAATGCAATCTGCTTTCCCTATCATCTGCAATAGAAAGACTGATGTAGTTTAATATCGTATTATGCTGTTTCTTCGCTCTACTTGCAGTTGTAGAAGCACAGGCATGAACTACCAGTAAACACATATTGTAGCTCGAGACTTTATTATTTACACCTGATCTGTTTGTCTTTTTCTACCATATATATCCTCAGTCTTGACTTCGACAAACACATTTTGTAGTCTCTCTCTCTTGCTCCCTCTCTCCTTCATTTCGGTCCTGTCTCTACCTGTCTTGTGCATTGCTGAAGTTCTTGATTTCTCTTCACTCCCCCTCCCGCTTCCCCTTTAACATCAGTGAGAGGAAGAGAAGCACCCAGTCAAAAAAAAAAAAGTAGCCACCCTGGGGCATCATCAGAGTTCACGAGGTAGCAGTGCAGACCTAGTGTCGGACTCCACTTTCTCCCACACATTAAACCCAGCCTCGATCCCACCCAACTCTGTTTGACTTGTCCATAGGACTTTTTTGCAGGCAGACGTTCGCCACACCATGAAATCCTACAGTTTGTCTTTGCACTTCGAAGCAGGGCTGTCATTTTTTATGCAGTGTAGTTCTGGTCACGTGCAGAGGTTTTTATTGTGTCGTTCACAGCAGTAAAGTGTAAGAAAAGATTATAGCCCTGCAGCACTCCTCCCACTTCTGACCAGGATTCTTTTTTTATTTCAAAACCTTTCTCTTGATATCTCTTCTGATATCATTGCTTTAGAAAAGTGCTTCTTCTTTTTACATTTTAATCTCTAAATGTTATGTTCTACAAATGTATTTGAGAAAAGCAAAAGAAAAGGGGGCGGCAACGGGGGATAGCTTAGATAAATGAGGGAAACATCTTTTTGTTCTGTTCCACACATGAGTTCAATTCTTTAAGCATCTGGAAGCACTTACAGCTGCAGGGCTGGCTGTACTATGCTCTGCACTGTGACTTCAGCTTCGGAAACAAAACCTTAAGGAAAAAGATGAAAACAGGCTGAAGGATTTTTGGTTAGTCACACAAAAACATTCTGTATACCAGTATAGATGCATTCATTGAAGTTATTACATCATCTTCTATGCAAAGCACATTTTTTCCCAGTAAAATATAATTTATCTCAAAGCTCAATTAAAAGCAGCATAGTAGCATATATTCACAACCTCTGTGATTCTATTTAAGTGCACGCCTGTGCATCCTGAGACGGGCGGGGTTTCACATATCAGCCGGTCAGTAGTGCAGTGTCAGGTAAAATGTTCTAAACAACAGCAAGTATAATCAGTGTTTAATTGTTATAAATATTACTGCAAGCTAAAAAAAAATCTGTTCACATTCTCTGGTTAAGCAGTCATATTGCTGAAGGAAGAGGGCTATTTAGCAGTTTATTGGTACTTGATCTGATTCTTCTGTGTCTCCTTGCGGGCTCCTTGAGTGTGACAAAGTTATATGATAGGTGAGTGGAGTCCTGACTGCTCCGCATCTACAGCCCTCAAGACTAGATGTCCTGAATATGTGGCAGCATGTGAGGCAGCAGTTTTCTCAGCAGCTCTGTTTCTTCTCCAATTTCTGTCAGTTTATGGTGCCTCTGTGAAATACGGTCAGGACTAGGATGGGGAGATCCAACTTCTTCAGCCTGCAGAGGGAGTGAAGGCGTTGTTGGGCTTTCATGATGACGACTGTGTTGTCATCACTGGAGGTTTGCGTGAATGTCAGATGAACTCCCGAGGTCCACCTGAGAGTTCCAGATAGCCAGTGGGACATGTTGCTGATAGTTAGTCCTCAAGGCAATTATAATCTCCTTGGTTTTGTAAAGTATACCCTTTGAAATTTGCCCATGCGACATGTGGGGGAGCATCATCTCAGCCATCAGCTGATACTGTACTTACTTATGCATGCAACATTTTCTGGATCATAGGAACATATTGTATTTCAGTATAGTAGTCTACGTTATGACTAGTACCTTTGAAGATTAAATTAACCATAACAAACAAGTAATTTTACTCTATAGTGTGGCTAACCTAAAGAAAACTTTGACAAAACAGGTCTCATTAAAATAATGCACTCGCTTTTTAACCTCATTTTTGTTTCTCTGTTGTTAATGTTACCATTCTTAAACCCATGTCCAACCTGATGTAGATCAAAGGTAAACATATTTCACTGTTAAGTGAGTGAGTGTCTGTGCAAACAGAGGGAAAGTGATTCCTGCACTCCTTGTCTCCAGCACCTTCAGGGCATTACAAGCCATAACAAGTAGGCTACCTACTCCTTTATATCACTTGTAGCTATGTATATTCCACCCACACACATTTCAGCTAGGTATACAATCTCAATAACATCAGTGCTCAGTTCTCAAATAATTTCCTTGTGTTGCTAATCAATTTTTTATTCATCTGTTTAGTTTTCTATTTTGTTACCAACTCTAGAGGCGCAGCAAATTATTTCTTAAGCTTTTATTCTTGTTTACAAGTCTATTTTTATCTGTATTCCTTAACCTTTTGTCATAGAAAAATGAATATTTTAGAGGTTTGGCCAAACAAAAACAAACCTCTAAGCGTTTTAGCACTTAGTTTAGTTGAATTGTTAATTAAGGATGTAACAGATTATCCATAATAATCATTACTTGTAGTAATTTTCTCCCGTTATATCTTGTTTTTTGTTATATAGTTTTATTCTATGTGTAGGCTGAATGGCCCAAGACAGGGGAAAACTGATAAGAAAGACAAATATGATCTAATATGATGCAGAAAATCTTAAATATGTGCACAACTACAGGCACTCGGTGGCATGAAGGATACAAAATGTCCTGGAGTGGCAACTTACTTTGCAGGAAAAACTATAGACCAGAAGGCTAAAGGTGGAGTCACTCATTGTGGTCCCAGTGATGTCTTTGTCTGTGGTGCAGCGTTTGCAGTGGGGAAATTTAATCACACTCATCTCGCTGGAAGACCAAACACACGAGTTCAATGAGGGTGAATCATGAGCCAGAGCATCTCGTCTGTAATAATAACCTCCAGCTTTGCCTTAGTCTTTATCTCATACTGAAAGAGGAAAAGGGGATGGTAGAAAACCTTTATGAAGCCCCCAAAATTGTCTACATGCTATATTCCTTAACCCCTTTAGATGTTTAAACTAATCCTGCCTTTCCACAGTGCCTGAATGCCAAAGTAAAAACATGTAGGTACGACCCCTCTGGGGTCATTAATTTGCAAGGCTTTTTACTTAGATCTGGGACCAGTGAGTAGAAGCCAGAGAAAACACCCCCTCCCAGTAGGAAAACAAAATCTACACCACAGAGGAGATTAAAACTAAGCACCTCAGCTGGAGATTGAAGTGGAGACATAATTAATTGGAGAACATATTTAATTATAACAGTCCATAAGTTTTTGTACCACATGCAAAAAATAAATAATAATAAATTCAGTTTAAACTGTTTATGAAGGTATTAAGTCTGCCACCTTCTGGCCAAATGTTTCCCACCTCTATGTTAAGTACAAAAGTAAACACTTGGTGTGCATGCAGATCACGAGCTAAGCATGTCTCAGCAAACTGTGTAACACGTTTGCAGGGATGTGGAAAGGGTATGTTGTTGAGGTGAGCTTCCTTTTAATTTTAAATGTGAAAAAAAAGTTAAATGAAGTTTATTTATACTTCCCCGCAATCATAGTGTGCACCAGAGGGTTGCTCAGCCTGCGCAGCATTTAACACTTTCTATACTTGGATGCCTGATTCACAAAAGGAAAAACGCCACATAAAAAAAAAATGACTGTCTATAATAGTCATGTGTTGAGGAGTCATCGCCTAAGAGGGCTGACTGGGATTAAACCCACAGAAGAGCCCCATCTAGTGCATAAGCTCCCCTGAACTTTAGAAGCTTCCTCATGATGTAAACATGAGATGACGAATGCGGATGCATTAGGGAAATGAGGATTAGTGGAGGATGGGCTTGGAGTGACGACCAAACGGTGAAATATGAGACTGGATTGTGTCCGAAGCATCCACTGGAAGGTGGAGCTGCAGTCGCATAGTGCAGATGGGTGTGAAAGAGCAAAGAGTTAAATTCTTCCATTCAAGCAAAAAGATAACATCTTTTTTTCTATGTTACATTGCTCAGCTGTTAGAAATTGCTAATAATGGATTCAAGCCAGAGATTCATATCATCAGTACAGCTCAACACATGGTTTAATTGAGGGTGACTCTTTAGTCTGCCAGATAATTATTACTTTAATTTTCTTTAAACAACATGGCGCCAACTCATTCTGTTTGAGTTTTAAATAAATGGACACAAAACTCAGGACTGGATAAAGACGGTCCAGATGTTTTCTATCTAACCGATATAGAGGTAATAATTACAGGAATAGACACTTGACTTTAAAAAGTGCGCTGGATGAATACCCAAAATTACCCTTTCATAAAAAAAAGAGATGCGAATATACAAAGTTAGCCTCCAGTGTTCTCCTGTCTTTGGGCCCCTCTGGCACTTGGGCCTGTTTCCTCTCTCTTCCCTGTTCTCTCTTGCTCTCTCTCTCCCAGCCAAGCTCCAAACATGCAGCAGTCTTACATCAAATATATCAAACAGATGAAAAGGGAAAGTATAGGCCTGCCAAGACACATTCATTTCTGCTGTTAGGCTGGGAAGGAGAATTTTTGTGCGTTTAAAAAAAGAAGGTGTTGTGCTGAATTTAAATCCACACAATTAAATTGTGCATGAAGCATGCACTGCCTACCTGATATAATCATAACCTGTATATAAAAGGAAGACGTGTCATCGTGATGTCACATATTCATTTCTGGAGTCTAGATTTTAAAGCCTAAATGTTTGTTTTTTGGTCTGAGAAGTGTCCAAATTTGGTGAGATGCTCTTGTATCAAAGTGAGATATGGGGGTAAAATACAGTATTTTAATGTGGCATTCCACAGGGATTGATTCACTTTTGGAGCTAGCTTCAAGTGGCCTTGGAGGAACTGCCGTTTTAGGCACTTTAACCCTATCAGCCAGCATGCATGTCTGGTGCAGTCTGGTAATTAGTTTCTTAATTTCAATGCAACTATAGGCAATGTTTAGTACAAGTAAAAGGAAAACTGAGAGTGTTAAAGGAGTTATTTTCGTAATTAGCCAACATGGAAAGCTCATTGTTCAGCAGCTACACTGAGATTTACTGCTTTGGTTCAACAACATTGTTGAACCCTACTTGTAGAGCACTTGGTAGCTAGATAGTGAAGCCAGTGTAGCTTTAATCAAATAAAGAGGCAGATATTTATCCAGTGATATAGTATGTACCTTAAACTGAGACTTTAAAAATGATTAAGCTCATATTATGAGCTCTAAGTGTAAAGACATAACAACTAGTTTCAGATTGTGGAAGGATTTTCATGCAGACGAAAGAGAGCTGGGGAAGCTGCCATTTTTCTTGGATTTTCCATTTAGCTCAACAGAGATGGCCCCAAACATCAGCTTTTTATCGAAATCACAGAAGAAGTTTGTGGTCTTTGCAAAGCAGGAAAACAACTGTTTTGAAGGAATCAAGAAAAAAAGACATGACAAAAAATGTTTTGTTTTTATATATTAGACGGTGGGGGAAAAGGGTGTATATATAATGCAGCTTACAAAGGTTTTAAAGAACATCAACTATGATGGGTTAGTAAAGTAGGAGTGACCCTAACTCGGCTGGCTCTTTCTTTTTTTCACCTGCTCTTGCCTTTAAGCCCAGTCTGATCCTAAGTGCAAACTTCAGACTGGGTCTTCCTCTCCTCTATGTCGCCTAAAACTTTCTTCTCAGAGTTCTCATATTGGTAGCAGCTGTGGTTGCTGGCTGAGTGCAAGCTGTGGGAGGCTGTGGCCGGCCAGCAGGGAGGAGCTCCAACATCTGGAAAAGAAGAAAATCTGGCTGAGGCACAGAAACGAGAGCCTGGTAACATGACTACTCGCTGAGCCAAGCCTGCTGCTACAGTGTTTGCAAGTTTGCTGTCTGCTTTATGCAAATGCTTTTTCTTTTTTTCTTTTTTTAAGGTGGTTGTGTCGCTGGACTGCCAGTCAATCACAGCAGCACTCATTTAACGGTGTAGATCTGCAGAGTAGTCAAAGCAGTGGAAAGAACGGACTGCTTTTGTTAAAATTTGACCCTCTGGGCCTCTCCTGGTGCAAGAGCGCGTCTAAACATGTGGGAGCCGTCTGTGAGAGGAAAAAAGAGAAAGGGGGTTGAGGTGGCGCTTGTGCTGGTCAAGAAAACCTCAAATTTCTCCTATGATCTGCCCACTTTAGGTCACATAATTTTCTTTTCAGAATGTGGTTGTCTTTTTAGTGAAAACTGAGAGGAAACAACCCCTTTAGTTTTTGTTCTCTGTTATTTACTTTTTGGATTTACATCGGAACAAACTTTTATTTGTGATAAGTTAGAATTGCTGGAACTGTAAAACCTCCAAATAAAGTAATCTGTATTGGTATTAAAGAAGACGAGAACACCAACTCTAGTTTCAGGATGGGTTAGAGATCTAACCATGCGTAGGCAGTTCTAACTTGGATTTTCATTGCAGGAGAACCTGGAGGTCCCGAGAGAAACCTGCATTAGCAC
Source organism: Neolamprologus multifasciatus (assembly GCF_963576455.1). Lineage (NCBI taxonomy): Eukaryota > Metazoa > Chordata > Actinopteri > Cichliformes > Cichlidae > Neolamprologus > Neolamprologus multifasciatus. The sequence continues at coordinate 7,186,219 of NC_140446.1, read as the reverse complement.
AGGGAGAATATGCAACTTCACACAGAAAATTCTGAACCTACAACCCTCCTCTGTGATCTACAGCTTATGTTTTGCAGGTGTAACGTTAAAAAGGCTGCCAGTTTAGCATATTAGTAAGAAAAGAAAGTATAGCATAGGTTGATGGACATTTAATTACTTTTGTAGATCATGTAGTATAGTTTAGGTTCATGTAAATTAGGTCACGTTGGACAAAATAATGAAGGGAACATAAACATGTTTCAGTCCAGTGGTTTTTGTCATTCAAAACAACAATGTACACTGTTGGAAGAGTCTTTCTCTGGGCACCTTGAGCTGCATCCAGTAGTTCAGCCTGGTGCAAATTAATGGACAGGCCAACCATCCGACAGGCTGACTCCCATGAAGCCACGTCACTAAAAAAAAGGATGAGTTAACTTGATTCCTGAACTGAAAAAAGGGAAAAACTGAATTTAAGTTGGTCTGTGAGTCAGTCAGAACTCAGTGTAGGAAAGTAATAGTTATTTCGGGTGATGCTGCGCACTTTATCATGCCATGGTAATTACAAGTTTTGGTGTACTGAAGTTCTAGCCAGACACAGTCGGTATAATTAGCTCCTCATTCCTTGAATTTAATTTTGGCCCTTTTTATTCTAAAGCATTGTATGAACGATAGTAAAGGTTGCAGCTTTTTTACTGTAACTTTAGCTGCAGTAGGAGCCTATCCAGGGTTTGTAGAGCAGAGGGAGGCTAACAGGGAGGGAAAGAGGTGCTGGCATACCACCGTCTGCCTGGACAGAGGGGACATTCTTCTCCTCGGATCCCCCCAGTGGTCCTCTACAAACTACAGCTTGTCAACCAATCTGCCCACCGTTTACTGAGGAAATGTTCACTTGCTGCAGGAAGTCTGAGGTTTCCCCTCATATGTTTGATTTCAGCAGTTAAACAAACAAAATGAGGGTTAGAAGTCAGGTCAGAACAACATAGGTGGGAACTAAACCCACAGGGCCCTTATAATCTCAGTTCACCTGTAAAAGATCTTTAAATAAACAGCAAAAATAATAACCTATTTGACACAACACTATAAAATAATCATTGTTGAAAGATCGATATGATAATTTGTGAAAATCCTGCATCTTTTTTTTATGTGCACACAAAAAAAGTACGAATATATACACATTTCTCATAAAACCATCCCCACCCCTAAGAAATATTGATTTAAATATTACAGCATTGCAGTTTCCTTAAAATTGCTTTCAGTATTTGTTAACAGCACAACAACCACAACTGAAAACATCTGTAAGTACTTGATGGATTATTAAATATATTGTTAAGATAATTTGTGATTAGCATATATAAAAACCTTAAAGCCAAACAAGGTGAGAAATGGATGTGTTAGTGTGACAAAATATGATTTTTATGAGTGAACCAGCAGGCTACAGACTTTATTTTAGTATCTGCCGCAGTCATAATGATCATTTCAAACACAAAAAAACCCAAAATCTATTTAAAATCTATTTAAATTTGAGTCTTCATTGCAAGTGGATTATTTCCCTTAATACAAACAAGACATCCTATCCATCAAATAAGTGAATTCTAACGTAAAAAATTAGGATTTGAGAATTTAAACAAGTATTGTGTTCTCGTGAGCTTCCCACAATATTTCAGGGTCCTGTTGTACCCTACTTGTGTAGTTCCGTTTCTGTCCTGCAGGGGAAGAAGAGAGCAATTTCACTGCAGTTTCTTCTGAGCCAGCTTTGCCACTTCTCTGGCTTTCCTTCTCTTCAGCTTCTTCTTGAGGAGGAGCAAGTCAATGTAGATAATGCGGTCCAACACAGCACAGGCACAGAGGAGTCCACCATGCAGAGCACCAGCTATCCCATTGCTGAACACATCTTGGCCTGGAAGACACAGCCACACATGCATACCTCTGTATGAGACATTACTTGGAAGACAGATTCAAATCGGTGTGTTCTTTCTTCTGAAGCTTCTTAAATAAATGGTAAATGGCCTGTATTTGTATAGTGCTTTACTTAGTCCGTAAGGACCCCAAAGCGCTTCACACTACATTCAGTCATTCACCCATTCACACACACATTCACACACTGGTGATGGCAAGCTATTGTAGCCACAGCTGCCCTGGGGCGTACTGACAGAGGCGAGGCTGCCGGAGACTGGCGCCACCGGGCTCTCTGACCACCACCAGTAGGCAACGGGTGAAGTGTCTTGCCCAAGGACACAACGACCGAGACTGTCAAACCGGCAACCTTCTGATTACAAGACGAACTGCCAACTCTTGAGCCACGATCGCCCCCAATAATATATCCGACTTTTTTATGATCATGTTTTCACAGCACCAGTGTAGTCATCCAGCAAAAGGCGACTTATTTGCTGCTAACAGATACAGCGAAAGTAAACTGTCATATTTAAAAGCATTATCTTAGTCAATTACTATCCTTCCACCTCCTCTCGAACCTTTCATTTAAACAGGAAAAGGCGCTGAGTGCATGAAAATACAATAAAGCAATAAAAGCCCATAAAGTTATCATATACATAATACCAAGAAGGCAAGGACATCAGCATGAAAAATGTCAATTCCAAGAAAACTGTACATTGTTCACCAAAAGGGACTTATATTGATTAATAGAATAGAATAGAATAGAATTCAACTTTATTGTCATTGCACATGCACAGGTACAGGGCAACGAAATGCAGTTTGCATCCATCCAGAAGTGCTTTAGTGATATAGATATATTACAATATATATTAGCAATAATATAGATATGTAAGTATGTTACAGAAATGGGTCTATTATGGTATGTTATAATGTACACGGTGTGAAGTATGTTATGAATATTCTATAACTATAAGTATGTACAGGCTGTAGTGAGTACAAGCTATGAACAGGATATAAATATGAAATAAAAAAAAATTAAAAAAAACTATACAGAAATCTGAGATATACAGTTATACAGAAATGTGAACTATGCAAGTTATAAACAGTTGTAGGATTAAAAATTATCGTATGATTATTTACACAGAACTATACAGTAGTGAGATATGTGGATTAAAAGGGATTAGCCGATCTAATTTTACAAGCTTCTGCAGATAGCTGTAAACGCTATAATCAAAAGCCAATTTCCCAGTCCCACAAATAAGATGATGGTTTTCAAGAACCAGATAATCTTGGAACCAAGTGCAGTTATTATGCTTTTTCAAAGAACAGCTCATCATTAAGCCTGAAAAAAAGATAAGCTTAAGAGCATTATATTCTCTATCCATCCATCCATCCATTCGCTTATCCTTTTCAGGGTCGCGGGGGGCGCTGGAGCCTATCCCAGCTGTCATAGGGCGAGAGGCGGGGTACACCCTGGACAGGTCGCCAGTGTGTCGCAGGGCCAACACACAGGGACAGACAACCATTCGCACTCACATTCACACCTAGTGGCAATTTGGATTATCCAGTTAACCTATCCCCACAAGATGCATGTCTTTGGACGGTGGGAGGAAGCCGGAGTACCCGGAAGGAACCCACACAAACACGGGGAGAACATGCAAACTCCACACAGAAAGACCCCGGCCTGATGGTGGAATTGAACTCAGGACCTTCTTGCTGTGCGGCAACAGTGCCACCGTGCCACCGTGCTGCCTATATTCTCTATAAAAGTAGTATTTCCTTCAGCTTAAATCAAGTTTTATTATTCAGTTATCTAGAAAACAGCTTGCATTCTTGCAGCAACAGTTTAAGATTGGTTAAACTTTGCTGTACGGTAAATCTGTATGCATTTTTATAGGGAGCTTGAGGACCACGGGTCACTTTTGTGTATAAAGTTGCTCACAGTTGCTCACAGCTCAGTGTTGCTGTTTCTACCTTTCATTTATGAAATTTATTATTTATTTGTGAAACTGAAAAGTGGTCTTAAATTAAAGTCCTGTCAATACTCATAAAGCTAACTGCTAAACCAAAAACGCTTGGTTTGATTTCTAGCTGATTCAAAATAATCTGATGATTGGGAATATATCTATGTACCCTTCCTTTACTCTATCCTAAAACCTAATTGATAGGATTTAAATTCATACCTGAGATGTATAGGTTCTTGACTGGGGTGTTGCATCTGTTTTTGGCTACGGCCTCAGCATGGAAACGCTCCAGGTTGTGCTCAGCGGAGTACATGGCTCCATGCTGAGCACCCAGGTAGTGCATGTTTGTCAGTGGCGTCGCCACATCCTGGAAAACCAACTGGAAAACACAACACATGCAGATTTAACAAAACCCTTCCTACTTGATGTCAACAAACAAGCATTAATAGTTTGTATACATTACCAATAGCTTTTGATTTGTTTCTTTATTCCTTAAAAGTATACTTTTTATTAAATTTAACATACAGCAGAAAAAACAGCAGAATCACATCTAAACATGACGGATCCTACCTTGTCTTTAATTTTAGGGAACACAGTGCAGGCCCACTCAAAGATGTTCTTAGCAAATCGCATTTTGTAATTGTAGTATTCATCACCCCTTTTGCGCACAGTAGTGTCTTTCCATTGCTCAAACCATTCATAGTTAACCATGGTGAGTATTGTCATGCAGGATTTTCCTGTAGAAATAAACAGAAAGTCACCACTCTTAATTTGTGTGGACTTTCAGCTCTGTGTGAGATCGTATAAAATATGCCAAAGGATATATTTTATTTTAAAGCTAAATACTTGACGTGCTCGACGTTTAAAATTTTGAGGTCAACATATGTTCATGTAAAAAGCTGAGACCTCAGACTGCCCTCAATGCCCAGTTTTTGACAGGTTTTTTCTTCTCTTGGCTTTCTATAGTATCAAACAGAGAGGATGTCCTAATATAGTCATCGAGCCAGCCTATCAGAAGAAGGATGGCTTAAAGAAAGGGGGAAGGGAGCTAAAACAGCTTCTTTCAGGCAGAGGGATGGACAGTGTTACTTATTCAAAGTCATTCAAAGCTTGCAAAGAGTCTTGAGAGTATGGAGCACTTTAATCCTCATTTAAAATATGTTTTGTTAGATCTCAACAAATATCCTTTGGAAACTGTAGAAATAGTGAGTAATTGTTATTCATATGTACCAGGATGTCTTATCTTGGCTTCAGGGTCTTTAGAAGATGGCACTGTGACGAACATCATGGGGACGTTATCAGGTGCTTCCTCTCTGCTCAATCCAAAGTAGTCCTCCATCCTAAAATTAAAAAAAAAATCATAAATCCCATAAAGAGCAATCTTAACTCTGTTTCAATTAAATTAAGGTTTATTTAGGTAGTACCGGTCATCAACAGTCACCTCACCTATAGAAAATCCTACAATCAAGTGACTCCCTATGAGCAAGCACTAGGCAACAGTGGGAAGGTAAAACTCCCTTTTAACAGGGAGAAATGTCCAGCAGAACAAGGCTCAAGCATGGCCGGTTGGGTGGGTAAAGAAAAAGTAGAAAAGAGGGAAAATAGAGCACACGGAGACTGGGCAAAACACAGACGAAAGGAGATGAACATGACTGATCTTCTGCCCTATATAGCGAACAAGAAAGGACCTTTAACTTTTAAAAAAACAACATCATAAGCCATATACTGTGTTTATTTACAGAAAATATTTAGCATAATCTTCAGCTACTGTGTTTTTTCTTTGTTCTGAAATAAGATTGGATCTATAAAAATGTGTGAGACTTGAGCAGGAGAGATTTTCTTGTTTATTCTGATACGGCAGCACCCCCTTGTGGTTGGTTAATGCTGCCTTTCTCTTCTTTGCAATCGGTGCTCTGCAATACTCACGACTTGTCCATATCATTGTCTTTGAACAGCCAGAAATTAGTGGAAACGAGGTCCAGTTCCTCCTTTGTTCCATCAAAGCCAGAGAAGACTAATAATGATCCTCTGCCATGTTTCATCATGTTCAGTCGTTGCTGAATATCTATAATATAGAAGCATTACTTAGACATTATTTATCACCTTGTATCATCTTCACTTCACCTGCATTTGTCGCTCTGGCCAACTTTACCTCAGTTTCAGTAAAGTTTCTCACCTGGTTTGGCTTGTACCTCAGGGGGTAGAAGTTTCTGGAACGTATTGAAGATTCCACAGTTTGAAACCACCACAGGCGCATGGATTTCCACCTCCTCTTGACCTTTCCTCACCTTTACACCTATCTCAAACAAACACACACTATTGACTTGACAATATCTTAACCTTACACTGATTTTAAAAATGAGGTGGATTCTGCTCTCACCATAAGCAGCTCCCTCTTCATTAACCAGGATCTGGGAGACGGGAGCTCTCACCAGGCAGTTTCCACCATATTTCTGAATGGTGCGAATGATGTGGAAAGGAATCTCACTGGCCCCGCCTTTAGGGTAGTACGCTCCTCGTTTGTAGTGATGAATCATGAGGGCATTCATCAGGACACTGGAGTCCTTTGGTGGCACACCTATATGCATAAAGAATAAGTGAACTAAATCTGCCACAAGGGATGAAATTGGCCTTTTTTTACAGGGGCGGAATTACTGAGGAAGGGAATTACTGCAAAACAGAATGAGGCACAATATTTGTTATTTTGATTAATTGCTAGAAGACAAAATTGTAACAGAATTTTTAAAAAGTTGATGAATTGCATACCCCTATTATACAGTACATATTGCGCACAGTAACTTTTTATATTTATCTCAGGGTTTGTAGTCTTATCATTGTGGGCCCCTGATAATATTACAGCCTCTATTTCTCTTACCTAGAAGTGTCACTGCAAATCAATACAAGTTCGGAGTAACCATGTCCACCTCGAGGACTGATGTAAATCATATGCTATGACGCTTTTACTCATTAGAGCCTCGATGAGAGATTTTTTTTTTTTTTTTAACTGCTCTTGACCATTAAAAAAAGATCTTCTGACAACCGGTGTCCTAACACCTGATTCCAGACACCTTATGATGGGTTTCTCTTTTAACTTGTCCCCAAATATGTACCAAATATACAGTATATGATTTCTAAAAACTAATGGGAAACCCAAGCTCCCACCCATCTTCGGGACACATTGGATCACACTTCTGTGATGTGGCAAGACATTACTGTTGGTATTGATTTAACATAGCAAGGCTTGTGTATGTGTCTCTCTCTCTTTTTTTTTGTTTGTCTTCTTTTGTTGTGTGTCTCATGATATGGAACAATTTTCAACTTAACTCAAAATCAAAAGTTTTTTTTCAGGTTGGAGTTCAGTTGAAATTTTGAGATATCTGACTCAAGATTTTGATATAACAACCTTAAATTTTGACTTCTAGTTATCCAAAAGCATTTTATTTTCAGTGGCAAAAATATAAATAAATAAATTAATTAATATATTAGATCTTATGTTTTCTGTTATAACGATAACTTTTTGAGTACATACCATAGAAAAAGTAAGAAAAGATGGTATGGAGATCCTTGTTGCTGGTCAGGGTGTTCACAAAATCTGTCGCACATGTGCCGGAGAGGCGGAAAACTGGAGAGATGAGGTCTGCAATGCCTGACTTCAGCAGGAATAAAGACACCCACTGCGGGATAAGCTTGAGAGTTGCCAGATAGTGCGTCTTCTTAGCTGAGATCTGTTGAAAAACCAGGGGAATTTGTAAGCATTTTATTTTTAAAGCTTCCGACAGTTGAGACTGAAATATGTGTGTAATAAGTGATGAAGTAACAACAGCACCTTCATGATTTTAAAGAACTTGTCAATGGCTTCTGTGTCATCAGGAAACTGCTTCTTCAGGTGAGCTTTCATCTCAGTTTTCCCACAGTAGATCGTGTACTCTCGTTTTTCGTTGCCCAGGCCGATTTGAATGGTGTCAAAATGTTGATCGAGCTGGTGAAACTCCAGCTGGCCCTCTGAGATCTGGTCAAAGGCGATACGCAGCAGACCGTTCTCATGGAGCTGGCCAATGTAGTGAAGCCCTGAAGATGAAGGAAGTGAACATTTTTAGATAGAAATTAATGATTTTTAGGACTGTCACCCTAGACAGACCAAATTATCATCAGCTTATTGCTTTAGTTGTGTCATTATTCTTTCTGTGTCAGTTATTATTTATGTAATTCAAGCTGTTAGCATGAATCTCGAATGATTCTCCAAATGACTGTTATGGAAAATGTAACAGTTCCTTAAAAAGAGTGATACTTATGTGTCAGTCATCTAAGATTTCTCACCGACATCAAACTCGAAGCCTTTCTCTATGTAAGTGTGGCAGCAGCCTCCGGCCTGGTCATGTTGCTCCAGCACCAGCACTTTCTTTCCTGCTTTGGCCAGTGTGGCTCCAGCCGTCAGACCACCAATACCACTGCCGATGACGATGACATCCAGGTTCTCGGGCACTTTGTCAACACTGAAACCTGCACAGAAACATACAGATGGTGGTGTTAACCTAGTAAAGATTTTTGTTCCAGTTCACATCGTTATCATAAAAGTCCATTGTAAATTTTATCGCGTCCAAGTGCTGAAACTGGGGCGTCAAAATGCATCGTTCGCAACCTGTGTTACATAATACAGGCTGAAGGTTGTGCTGCACACTTCTCTTGTCATAAACATTGAACTGGTGCCTGTATCTGTGTTTTCCCATTAGCAATAGCTGTAATCTAATTAAGATAAAACACACATGGAAAAACAGTCGGTTTATTTAGTGACGTTTTCTCATCTCTAAGATCACTAAGATAACAGTATCAGCACTTATAATGACTATAGCAAATTCATTTCAGATATCTATATTCATTATCTATGTATTTATTTAATGATAGACATCTCTTTTAAAAAAAATCTTTACCTCATCAGACTGGTGTCACAGAAACCTCTGTTCAATGCAAAGTAAAGGTTTTTAAAGTAACAGTGACTTTGCTTAACATAGAAACTGGAATTTTAGTGCACTAAAATACTGCGTGCTTTCATACAGCATCCATGTACAATTTAGAATCACCAATTACATTCACAGGCTTGTTTTTGGACTGTAGGAGGAAACCCACTCCAGCTAGAGCACAAACCAGGAATCTTCTTAATGCAAGGGAACAGTTTGCACCAGTGTTAACAAACGTGCTGCCCCCATGTGGCAATTTTACTTCTTTAAATATAGGGTTTATTAATAACAGAATGTGTTTTAATTTTTGTTTAACTGATTTTTAACAGTTAAGCTTTTGAATATTTTTGCTTTTTATAATTTGGCCTAAATGTAAAACTTTACGTACAAAATAGATATAATATAGAACTCTTTGGCTACACGTACACGGGTATTTTTGAAAACGGAGATTTTCCGTTTTCGTTTTAAAAAATAATCCCGTCCACACGTAAAGGCAGAAATGAAGGAAAACGCTGTTAGGAACATGCCAAAACAACAGGTGGCGATATTTTCCTAACCGTGCAGAAATGTTGGCCAATCAGAAGTCTAGAAGCCTCGGTGGGAAAAAGTAAACAAAGATGGAATTGACCCTGTGCACGAGAAAATGCTAACTTCCTGGTTTGAGACCGGATGTGGGGTTGTACATTTCCGGTAGCTTTACTTTGCGGTCAATCGCTACTGCAAAGATATACTCCAAAATTGATGTCCAAAACTCGAAAACGGAACGATCGCGTTAAGTTACAAAGAGGAGAAGGTGGGAACACTCACCACTGTTGTGTCATAAAAATCTAATGATCAATTTTGACGTTTAAAGAGTTTAGATCGATCAGTTGTTTACATCACTAAACACAAGCAGAACTGCAGCAGAAGACACATCGTCCACATTCAGAAGCACATCTCTGTATAGTGACTGGTCTTATGATTTAAACAGGCAAATGTTCAGCATTCAAACTACAGGTGAACAATAGTCAAACCAGATGTTTTCCGTTATGTCGATATCAGCTAGTCAAGTACACACCCACACAGCATGTTAACAAACCGTGAAAAAAAGCCACACAAAAAATTAATGATTGCTGGTAACGGTTTCTACACATTAGTATTTACGAAGGGTATGTTGTGACTTACCTTCAAAATTACAGTGGTCCCTCGCTATAACGCGGTTCACCTTTCACCTCGCTGTTTCGCAGATTTTTTTAGTGCAAGTTTGCATGCTTTTTTACGTCCTGATCGCTGCAGACGATCTCCTCCGTCTCTCCTGTACAGTACAGAATCGCTGCATCGATGCTAGCAGTGTGACTCTGAAGTGCAGTGCTGTATGTCCACGATGTACACGAAACGTTTTGCACCGTCAAAAAATAAAATTGGCTACTTGATTTCACCCATCACTGGTTATTTTTAGAACATAACACCCGCGATAAACGAGGGACAGCTGAGAAATATAACATTTGAATCCATTTTCTCTTTTCCCCTGAGGCGTGGGGGAAAAATATCGACAAGTCGATGAACATCATTTACAGATATATTGGGTAAATGCCCGAGACATCTATAGAAATGTAAATCGCCGCTTTATTTATTTATTTGCTTAACTTGTTTTGGACCGTAAACAGGGCGCGAATAGGACACCGGAAACAAAGCTCCCCACAGGAGTTTCCGCACCGGAAGTAGCATATGCTAACGTGCACATAGTCATATTGACTATGTGCACGTTAGCTATGTGCACTGATCGATCTAAACTCTTTAAACGTCAAAATTGATCATTAGATTTTTATGACACAACAGTGGTGAGTGTTCCCACCTTCTCCTCTTTGTAACTTAACGCGATCGTTCCGTTTTCGAGTTTTGGACATCAATTTTGGAGTATATCTTTGCAGTAGCGATTGACCGCAAAGTAAAGCTACCGGAAATGTACAACCCCACATCCGGTCTCAAACCAGGAAGTTAGCATTTTCTCGTGCACAGGGTCAATAGTATTGTAGAAATTCATTTCACCGAAACAATAACGTGGCGCACAGTGTGACGTCAAAAAATGCGCACACCTTTGACTCTGCGTTTTCTCCATTTTTCTCGTCCACACTAAATGCAAAAACGGAGTTTTCAAAAATATCCACCCTGGCCGGAGTTTTTAAAAATCTCCTTTACGTGTGGACGAAAGGTGCAAACACATAGAAAAATCTGCGTTTTCAAAAATACCCGGGTACGTGTGGACGTAGCCTTTATTTGTTAAAAATCATTTTTATAAAAAGAGGAGCATAATATAATAATCACACCCGTAAGTTGAACTTTTTGAAGAAAGATTTGAATTCGTTCTTCCTGTATGAATGACTCACTGACTTTTTATTAAAGTTAGGCCATAATATCTTGAAGTGATATAATTCAATTTCAATTCAATTCAATTCAATTTTATTTATATAGCGCCAAATCACAACAAAAGTCGCCTCAAGGCGCTTCATAGATACAGAGAAAAACCCAACAATCATATGACCCCCTATGAGCAAGCACTTTGGCGACAGTGGGAAGGAAAAACTCCCTTTTAACAGGAAGAAACCTCCGGCAGAACCAGGCTCAGGGAGGGGCGGCCATCTGCTGCGACCGGTTGGGGTGAGAGAAGGAAGACAGGATAAAAGACAATAAAAATAAAAAGTTGTTTATGTTCCCCTCCCTTTCTAGGCTGGGCTAATTATCCAGGAATTCTGACTATCCAGGAACAACTTTATTCTGATGCTGCATGCAGCTCTTTTCACCTGCAGTCATTTTACCTTGCTTGATGACTTTGTCGCGCTTCTTCTGATCAAACTCCCGCGGTGCAGGCGGTCTCACTGAGTCGAGCGAGAAGGGGCTCGGTTTCCCAAACAGGTACCAGTATGTGCTACCTGCACATATGAGCAGGCAGACTAAGAAAATCAAGAGCCACATCTCAGAGGCTGTCAAATCGCTGATTCTGGAGCTCGATCTGCAGCAGGACTGTACACGGCAGCGATTGCAGGTGTGATCTAAACACTTCCCTCCCTGATGAGGCACCTTTTATCGTGCCAAAGGTCTGGGGAAAAGGGGGCAAGAGATTGCTATGTAGTGATATATGTGTTATGACAAGCAGTAAAGTGGCGAAAGGCCCATTTTTCCTGTGATAACAGATTACAATAACGATGGTGTGCTATGCTTTTTTTGCTGAGCACTCATTTAGGGCACAGACAAAAACATCAAAGGAAAATTAGGAACTGGTCTAATTGTTTTGTTGTTGTTTTTTTGAAGAAATTCCTAAAATGTTAAAGATACTGACACTATGTAGGGGGATCTGAATGCCAATTGTTTTAAAGAACAAATACTAAAGATATTAATTTCAAATCAATAACCCAATTTATTGCATAAACTGCATTCAGTCAATCTAGAGCATGCACGGCAAATCTAGATAGAGATAGTTGTAATTGCTCGTATCTGATAAGACAATTTAGATAATATTGTATTGAAGTCTTCTTGGACTTCATGACCAATTTTATGTTTTTACAACAGGGCATCTGAGGGAACTTGCTTCAGTAAATTTTAGCATTTTAAGAATCATTACTGGTGAATATAAGAGTCAGACTTCTTACACGATAGAAGAAAATGAGCCTAATAACACTGAAATTAGACCTGCTGCACCAATGATATATTTCTCTTAAAATAAGCTATATATGGATTACTAGTTGATCTACTTTTCTTAACGTAATCCACTCATGAACTTTGCACTCAAGTTACACTTTCGTTCATTCGACTTTGAGCTACAGATTTAATCTGCAGCCACAGATAGGGTGAACCACAATGAAGCAACAAGTTGCTACGATGGTCGGAAGGAATTTGAAATTGTGGCAGACAGAAATGTAGCCTTAAACTTCAAGTAGATTTTTTTTTTATATTAAATGCAGATGTAAATAATTGCTACATGTTGATGGTTTTGTGTAATGCTGGGGTTGGGTCCATTGCCTGTTGAGCTATCAAACTTCAGCCTGTAACACTTGTGAAATGTGTAAGTGAGACTTGTGAGATTTTGCTCTGTCAAGCTTACCTTATTCTTTCAGATGCACCTGTACATCAGTACACGGTGATCTTTTTTTTATGACAGTGTTCGAACAGCATCCTGTGACCACAGCAGATAACTTGTAATAAACATTCTAGGCTTACAACCTTTCTTGGTCAAAAAAGCATGAAGACTGCTTCCATATTTGAACCTATTACAAAGGTTACAAATTCATAAAGCCAATCTGGTTGTCTCAATTTATTTCAGATTCCTATAACAGGTGGTAATTTAAAGGTAACATCCCATTTTGTTATTGCAACCAACTCACAGGAAGCCCATATACATTAGAGCAACTCTGAATTGTCACGGTCTGCGAGGGCAGACCGTGAGGAGGGTGTTTGGTGGACCCAGGTGCGGACACAGACGGAGGCAAAAATGTTTACTGAACTTAAAGTGAGCCTTTATTAGGGCCGGTAAACAGTAAAGCAAAAAGAACCAAACATAAATTATGGCAATGACCTAAACAAAGGGCCTAAACTGGGAAACAACTAAAGACTAAGAAAAACTAAGACTCTGATTTAGACTGTAACTAAGAGCTATGCACACGACAAGAAAAAGCAAAGGACAGTCTTCTGGACTGGTACATGAAAGGCTATGAGAACATGACAGGAGCAGATTACTATGAACATGACCAGAAGAGAGACTGAAAAACTATGAAGTGTAGCTAGAATGACTGGAATCTTAACAGACAACGCGACACTGACACAAAGACACACTGGGCTTAAATACACTGAGGAAGTCATCAAGGAATTAGAGACAGAAGGGGAACACAGCTGGGAGGAATAAGACCTAACGAGACAGGGGGAACACTGGAACACTGACATAAGACAGGAACATGAACCTTCAGAGTAAAACAGGAAACAAGACACCACTAAACAAAGACGCAGACACGACACTGAGAGACAGACTAGACACTGAACTAAACCTGCAATAAACATGAGAACAAAACCTACGAACTAATCCCTAAACAAGAATAACTGAAACATAGAGTCATAATCATCATTATCATCATAATAAGAAAAGAATCCAAAATGCAAAAGCACACCAAAACATAACTCAAAACACTGGGTCAAACTGACCCAGAACCGTAACATGAATATCTGTAATCTAATAAGGCAATTAAGATAATACACTATAGACAAGTTGCGTTAGACTTTATATGCATGTGTCATGTTTTATGCCTTTGCAGTTCAGCAGGCTGAGTAACTCTTGTGGGTTTAAGACATTAAGAGTTGTTATAGCATTAGAAATACAGGTGAATCTAGTTAACATCTGAAATACCAATAAAAATATGTACAGTGTTTTCTAATAATATTACTTCAGGGAAGCATAATGTAAAAAGTATTGCTGCTGTTTTGTGCTATGGTGTGCTCAAAATCCTGATTGAAGCTTTTCAACCATTTCTTTGCAAATGATACGCTTACCGTTTTAAAACTACTCTTTTAAGAATTTTTGAAATGCAAAGAAGGATAGAAACTGCTCTACAGTTAGTTTACACCGCTGGATCAGGTAAGGCCTTTTTAAGTAATGGCTTTATTGTCACCACCTCAAAAGCCTGTGGTATGTAGCCAGTTATCATATTTCAAATTAATCATCTTTCAGCAGTCCTATAGGAATGGAGACTTAAAGGCACATTGATGGTTAAGAAGAAGAAATGATTGATGTTAACTCAAAAAGATCGATAGGACAGAGGGGGTCTAAGTAAACCGCAGCAGCTATTAGGGTTGCTGTACTTAAGAAGCTTGCACTCCAGCCCACAAGCCCCCAAGCTCGGCTGCTGGTCTCTTCTGACTGCAGACTCTGATGAAGACTACTGAGGGTCCCCGGGCAGTTGCTCATACACACCTCACCTCTTAAAATCTTTTTTTCTTCCTTCTAGACAGCATATACAAGATGAATGTAGCTGATTTGCTGAGATTTTAGCTTTATGAAATCGAACATTGCAAGTGAAAGAAAAACTGTGACGCTTATACAGTCATGAGAATACCCTGATTTAGTGTCCATCTGGACATTAAAGGTGACAAAAATTTACAAATAAATATCATATTGTCTTTAGTAAGTACAGATTCAGACCGTAAACTCATCAGAAAAGTATTAACTGAGATCAGAGAGCATGGCAGTCTAGGGCTGTTTAACCAGACTTGACTAGACTTGAAAAAATAAGTCTACTTGTCTTAAAGTGCCAGATTTACCCCCTACTGGCCATTAGAAAGAAAACAGCTTTATGGCACTTTTGCATAGGTTTCACATTTTAGACTGAGAAGCTATGCCCCTATTTTATACATTATCTATGTGTTCATCCATTTTATTTGGATTTGGTTCCACTCGTGCTGACCTGTTGATTTCTCTGTTTGTAGACTGAAAATACGAAACAGTTTTGATTATTAGTTGAGACCCAGCCAAGCAGGGAGTGACTGATTGGTTTGATAATAGGCAGAAAAACTCCGGTTACCCCACACCTGTGTACTTGATGTTCAGCAATGTTGAGGCTTTTCAAAATGCTTTCACTCCCCCGTTTTACATTACACTAAAATTACAACAAAAACTTTATTAGACTCACAATTGGTGCAATTTAAAAGTGATTCTTCTTTTGATCTTTTGATCTTACTTATTCTTTATAATAACATTTATATAAACAAGTCATCATGCAATAATTTGTTTACTATTTACTGGTAAATTATGTGATAATTATATATATTTATAGGTTGTGTTTCAAAAATCCTTTTTTGCTCCTTTTTTGTATTTGTTTTAGTTTCTGTCTCTATACTCTGATTTGTAATCTGTACCCAGCAGCCCCATCATCTATCTTTTGTGTTATTATAATATTCTTACAATATTGGAAAAAATGAAACCTCTTCAAAAAGCTATTTGACAGGTAGATGTTGAGTTCTTTGATGACTCAAATGTTGAGCTCTTTAATTGTATTTCCTGATGCCAGCACTGAAAGCGTCACTAATTGGATGGAGAGCTCAAAATGGAAGTCAGGATGAAATGTGGAATAAGCTTAAAGACTTTGATACAGGAAGCGTGACTGACTCTACCGCAGCAAAGAAATCCGATTAGTAGTACTGACTCTCTTGGGACTTTGACCCCCTTCTGTACAGTAACATGGGCGAGATGTTGACTTACAGTCAGTGATGTTGGACGCAAATCAGTGAGTAGTTATCACTATTTAATATTAACCAGTGTGATAAAATGAGATTAAAGTACAGTAGGAGCTCAAAAAAATCCCATGTGTTATGTCTTTTCAATAACAAGAACAGCTACGTCAGGTTGAAGCTTTGCACAGCTATTTGGATTTAATTATAAATTGACAAAGAATATCCACAGGTGCATACAGAAATCCAGTGATAGAATTATACATTACAGATTTCAGTTTTCTTTCTACTGTACATTTTATCCACAAAGGCTACAAGAATATCACAGCAATGCAACCGACTCTCATAAAAAACTGTGTGACTTTTCCTTGGATTTCTATGTGCTATGTTATTATGCAGCCGCCCTTGTCTCCCTTGTAAGGGTTCTTGTCATCGGGAACGCCCTTAATCAGCGGATCATTCGGGGCCAGTCCCTCCACGTAAGCAATTGTGTCTGTACAGTTTGCATTCACCTGTTAATTATCGGAAAGATGAAAACAAAGAAGATCAGGGAAGTCGCACAAGTCATTTAAAATTAATCTTAATTAAATGTTTACAAAAGGCTTTGGTGGATAAAGTTAAAGCTAATTGTGCTAAAAGAAGAGGCACTTACTGGTGTTCTGGGTGTGCTAACTTCCTTCTTCAACTGGTCTAGCTCCATTTTCAAGATTTCCTTATCTGACATATCCCGAGCCATCCTGGCTGTGAGAAGAAATTACAGTTCAAAATATGTTAAATGTCACAACAGATTGAAAAAGTGTACTTTACTAACTATCCTAATGTATTTAGATTTTTCTAATAGTCAAAGTTATGTTTAAATCCTCAATTTAAAAAAAGATTTGAAGAAAAAACAGTCTGTCGTTACCTGTTGAATGGCAGGGTCCCCAACAATCAGAGAAATGTGCTGGCCCCTAAGAGCTCATCAACTGTGTGCCTCACTGTAGTCCGATCGCTTCTGCTCACTGATTGATCTGCGCTGTCCCACTGCTCTTCATCCCAGCTGATCCCCGGTGCTGGCTTTCGGATGAGGTCGGCACAGGATTGGGCCTGATGTCACCAATCCCTCATGATGAGATTAAACAATCAGGAGCTGTGACCCCTAAACAGGAAGGAGGAAGGCAAGGGAACACAGATCCTTTCAATTTGTTGACGCCATGCTGGAGAAAGTGAGACATGGAAATAGAAATGATAGAGTTGGGAACAGCAGATCCTTTGCAGAGGATATGCTCTGAGAAACATGTGGTCTGTCCCCCAAAGAGGTTTTACCCAAAACTATTGTTTGTTTAAACTGATAGTTGTGATTTCAGGTAGTTGGGAATAACAATACAGTGCACAGAGTTGTGTCACATAAGGTACCACAGACTCATTGCAGATATATTCTAGGTCGATCTTGCAAAATAGACCATGGTGGGATCTGTGCAATTATTACAGAATCATTATTCAATACATATTCATGACAGACTCATTAGTTCAGTTTTAACTCGTTTGAGGAAAGTTATTGATTATTTTTGCATCACTGCATGCTTTTCTGACATCAAAGTGATTTAAAACAAAATAGCAGGAATAAAAAGGCTTCTTATTGGTTTATCTATCATCTGTGCTTATCTGCATGATTCATAGAGAAATGTAGAGAGAAGAGAGATGTATAGAAAAAAGGTAAAAAAAACCCAAACATGTGCAGTACACACAAGTGCAAAGCAAAGACATGCTTTTGACAGAAGTACAGTTAGTGGCATCACTTGTTAGCTTTGCACAGAAATAGCTGTTAGAAATGTCCTTCAGAGAAAGTACAAGAAAAAAGTAAAATGGGTTTTTTGTTCACTTATCTGCATTGCTTCAGTGAAGAATGTGTGGATTTTTGCATATTTCTGTTATCATTAGTGTTAATTCAGTTAAAGTACTGACAATAGTTTTACTTTGGAAATAAGTTACAGAAGTGAAAAGAAATACAAAGGTGGGTGAGATTGCTGATCATCATAAAACAATAAGTTTCCGATCTTGCTGTTTCTGTAGAATATATTTTGGTGAGTAAAGTGTTTTTGTTCAAATGTGGGTTTATTTTCAGCTTTGTACTGGCAGTACTTTATTAATTTATTAAAACAACACATTGAACATTAACTGAAAGCCATTCATTTCATTTAAAGTGATAGCATTTAGCTGCCGTCACTCAATCTGGAAGCATTAACATTTTCACCGCTTTGTTCACATCACCTCCAACTGACATCTGACAGACATGGAAAGCTAATTGGCCTCCACTAAACCTTCAGTGGGACTCACACTAAGCCATTATCAGAATCTGGGTTAGTCTCATTTACTCAAGATTAACCTCACTGTGGATTAGCAGCAGAGTAGAAACACTCCTTTTCATTGTGAAGAGGCTTTTTCCCCTCCCTTGAGTTCATTTTTACTGCAAAACAGCTGCGCTAAATGTCCTTTACAGGTATTTGTTATTGTCACTGGTGGCTTTGACAATTTATTTTATTGTTTTTGGAATATTTCTTTTGTTATGAACACTTGTTAATGAGCAGGACCGTCACTGGTGTGTTCATAGCATTTTTATGGGATTGGAAGAGTTTTAACAAACTGCTCATTTAGATTCCACAGTTACACAAAAAATACATGAATTATAAGTTGGAAATTAATAATTAATACATGAATTATCAGTTACAATTTTTTTTTTAAATAATTGTAACTGAATGAAACCAGAATCAAGTTTAAAGATATTTTAATTTTTGATTTTGGCTACCTTAGTACAATAAACAATCAAGAGTAAAAACAAAAAATATTCAATTCAATTTATTTATGTAGCACAATTCACAACAGCAGTTACCTCCTGGCACTTTATATTGTATGCTACTGACCCTACAGTATTAGAGCAGTATTAGAGTATTAGAGCAAATGCTTTATTAGGATAATATGACACTATGAAGTCTTTAAGATGCAACAGGGCCTGATAAATTGACAATATAAATTACTGAGGCTTTTATCAGAGCCATAGAGGTTATATAGAATATTTACTGTATTATATATAAATAAATGTTTTAGTAAGACTCGCACTAAATATTTGCTTTTATATTTTGAATATAAAAAGTTAATAAGTGTAAACTATACAACTATACAATATAAAACTTAATGCTTTTAAGCAACAGCGTTAATCTATTAAATACAAGCTTTTTAGGGGTGTATACAAATTCAGTTTTCAATAAAAAGAAAAGAAAATATTTACAAATATTTTTGCATAGTTATTGTTAAGGGATACTAGATGACTGGACGTTAAGTCGCCTAATCTTTCTTGTTTTATTGAAGAAAAATTAATGAATTCACTTAAAATGAATCAATATTAAAAGACGGTCTTTTTTAATAGGAGAAAGAAATCCAAGCCTTTTCTATTTAGAGCAATGGAGGTCAACTATCATTTCCTCTCATGACCTCTAATCCCTTCTGTGATTACGAATCTTTTCCTGCAGATGGGGCTGTCGAATAGGTTTTGTCCCGCCAGTACAGTGATTGGGCCACACCGGTGGCCCAACCCACCTGTTTGTCACATCAGCCAATAGGAAGACAGAAAAAAACTTTTCAAAATAATAGCTGAAAAATATGCTTTTAGTTCGACACGTGAACGTAATGTTACCCGGAAGTTAATGATGTATCCGATACTGTATTGCTGGCGATTAGATGTGCAGCAGCAACGATGGCGGGTCCCAGTAGGAAGCAGATGTTGAGGTTTCTAAGCCAAGTGGGAGCGTTTATTTTGACCCGGTTTGGATTTTGGAACTGCTTCAGCATGCTGATGCTCTTTGCTGAACGAGCGGACTCGAAAAGGTAAACAAAGAAAGAACGAGAGAGCTAGCTCAAGTTAGCTGACGCGCTAACAACCTGCTACTTTAAGATCGAGTCAAACTTTGAGGGAAAAAATAGTCTAAATATTAAAACATGTTATTGGAGAAGTATTAGCTGGAAATTGTTATGGCTGAAAAGGTTGAGTTTAAATGATAAAGTTACACGAAGCAACCTTTTTTTCTTTTATCTTAAATGTGGGAATGTGCTTGCTAGCTAATGTGAGTTGAATTGCAGAAATTACTCCCATGCCGAAAGTTGATGGGCTGAAAAAGTGGTTTAAATTAAGAAGCCGTGTTATATTTGGCCTCGTCTGTAATTTTAGATAGGGTAGGATGTAATTTTCTTTCTTGGTCGTCGTTTCAGTGTTGATACTGGGTGTGTATTTTTCAGTCTGTGGTGGACAACCACACCCCTTTGAACCATCCTGTAATTACAGCTGCTCCACGGAAAATGTATAAATATAAATGTAAATCTATACCGTAACACAAACGTTTATTCTGAGGCGGGGGAAAAACTGACCCACTGACACGCTTTTAATTCCCAACAATCTACAGGAAGCCAGATATCCACATACCGTACCTGTATGTGGACATGGGCGCTGCAGTGATCTGTGCCAGCTTCATGTCATTTGGGGTGAAGAGACGGTGGTTTGCTTTGGCTGCTGCCGTACAGCTTGCCATCAGTACTTACGCATCATACGTTGGAGAGCAGGTGTATTATGGGGAATGGCTTAAGGTGAGTGACGTGTTTTGATAGAAAAGTAAGTTCTGTTCACAGAGATAAGTTAAATTGTCAGCTAAACAGATTAACTTTGATTTTAGTGTTATTTAGTGAATGTGCTACCTGAGCTAAAAAGAAAAAAAAAGACAGCTTTTGTTATATTTATATTGTTAACTAAAAGTAGGACAGCAATAACTAATAAGTGTTTAAATAAACAATCTCTAACAAACACTGAGTGGATAAAAATAGTTCAGAAGATTGGTGAAATGGAAGAGTTTGGTTTGAAAAGGAATAAATTAGTCTGTGATAGAGAAAACTTGAAAAACCAAATTTTTCATTTTGTTATGACTATCATTGTCTCTTTCTGTGGAGAGACTGGAGACGGGATTCTGCTGGTTCTCCCACTTTCTGAAGAATCCTGTCTATGAATAAAAACCTACAAGGACCCTCTGAATAATCTATGGCTGCTCCCTATAGTGGTTGCCATAGCAGATCTTCTGCCTCACCATTGCCTGACAGATTTTATTTAACGTAATATCTGACACCAGTCTGAAGTGATAATATATAACATGCATGGTGTCAACATGCAGTAATATGTTCTTCGAGATGTTTATTTTTGGGTTGTCTTTTTGCACTACACATGAACTCTAGTACTTTTGAGCACATATTCGTTTATGGCTGATATTCATTGAATGTAATAAATTTCATTTTTTGACCACTGATGGACGTTAAACTTCTACTAAATCAAACAATGGCCCGGATCAGTCTTTGAGCTATTAATCAAAAGTAGAACTGTGTCACACGGCGGTGAAATTGGATCTGGGCCACCACTACAAGTCAGAGTAGATTGCTTTAACTGTGGTAGGAACTCGCCCCAGATTGTGACAGTTTGAATCTTTTTCACTGCAGGTGCGAATGTACTCCAGAGCGCTGGCCATTATTGGAGGCTTTCTGATTCTGGCCAGCGGCGCAGGGGAAGTATACAGACAGAAACTTCGCAGCAGATCCCTGCAGTCGACTGGACAAGTTTTTCTGGGAGTCTATCTCATTTGCATGGTAAGACACATTTCACTTCTATAGATTTTAGAGCTAGTTGGGCTATAGGCCACTTTGGGGAGATTAGGAATCTCCAGGTCTTGCTCACAAGTAGGGGAGAGTGTAGCAGGAGATTGACACATGGAGTGTGTTCAGTGAGGGAGAGGCTGAGTGTGAAAGTAAAGCAATTTATTTAGCAATCTACTTTCCTTTCCTTACCTTACTTGTTCATGAGCTGTGGGTAGTGACTAAAGAAATAAGATTGTGGATTCAAGCAGTGGAAATGAGCTCTTTCTGAAAGGTGTCTTTACTTGGCCTCAGAGACACTGCGAGGAGACATCAGTGTCTCTAAGGCGATGAGTTGATGTCGTTCAGGTTTTTGACTAAGATATCTTCTAGGTGAGGTGTTTTGGGCATGTCCTACTAGGAGGAGACTCCAGGGCAGACCTAAGACACACTGTCTCTTAGCTTGTTAGGGAAATCTTGGTGTCCTCCCAGGAGAACTGAAGGAGTTGGCTGGGAGAAGCAAGTGTGGGAATCTTGGCTTAGACCGCTGCCACAACGACCCAGACCTAGATTGTTAAGTGTGAAGTTTTGTTATTTTCACTCAATGCCATTGAACTAAATAGGTTTTAAATATAAGATGTTCTTTATTTTCCCTAGTGTCTTTATAAACTAAGTGTATATCTTTTTAGTACTGCTTAGACAAAACTGTGCATACTGGTCATTTTTAAATTTGAGTCTGACCAGAATTCTTTCTGTGATTAAATAACACAAAATTAGCTACTTGAAATTAATTTCTACAAACCAGATAATCATTTATATGAAATAATAATAATATTCCATAAATTTCTGAGTAACATTTTATTGATCAAACCTTGTTTTTAGTTCAAATACTGCAGTGCTATTTTCTCCCCACTAGGTTTACTCCCTCCAGCACAGCAAAGAGGACAGGCAGGTCTATCTGAACCACATCGTTGGGGGAGAGGTCACTCTGATGCTGCTGGAGGTGGTGTTTGGCATCCTGGCTCTGGCCTTCCTCTCCGGCTGCTACATCCGCCTGGCCGCTCAGATCCTGGCCACCATCCTTCCTCTTATTATCTTGCTCATCGATGGTAACATTGGTTATTGGCACCACACTCGGAAGGTGGAGTTCTGGAACCAGATGAAGCTGATAGGTCATAATGTGGGCATCTTCGCCGCTGTACTGATCCTAGCCACTGATGGCTGAACAGTCACACACTCAGACAGCTTTTACAGACCAAGGTGTGTGCACCAGAGGAAGATGTCGTTGGCCTTTTCATCGTGGCCCAACTCTGTACTCAAAGCTGCCGTCACTCGATGACGCCTCAGGATTAAAAACAATCACTGCTGAGACGGTTGGATGTAAGCTGCGTCGATTATCCAGTTTGTAACTTTGCTTTTGCAAGGAAAAAGAAAAAACACAACCTTGCTTTTTAAATGTTAATAATTTATTTGGATTTATGTTTACATTTTTGTTTCTGATATGCTCTGAAGCTTGACATGGAGTGTTATTACTACAAACCTACTGGGAACTTTTAAAAGAGGTCTTAATGATTTCAATCACTATTTACAGTGGATGGTTTAAATACGTGATTTTAAAAAAGGGAAAAATTGCTGAGTGACAAATTAAAGGAAAAATCCAACATGAAGCAACAGCTTGATTGGGGTTTTAGAGAGGGATGAAAGTGCACGGCTACAAAGGAACAACACAAACAAAAAATTCCAAAGCCCTTCTTGACCTGAAGAAAAGTTGAGATGCATTATCCTAGGTGGTTCTTATCTTAGTTGTCAACAAAAGCATCATTTTTGATAAATTCTTCCACAACCAGCAGTACTGTGCAAAATACCACACAGCAGTGAGACCAAACAGAGAAAAGGCCAAAATTATAACTGAAAGTATAATTTGATTAATTGCCAATCTGTGCTTGGCAACATGTTGAGCCAGAACAGCTTCAGTCCAGCTGTCTCTGCAATAAACGGCTTTAACCTAAGAGATTATTCACTAATTTTGTGATTTGGTTTTTGCAGAGCGCCAACTTAAAACATCAGCTCTCCTGTACATACATACATACATACATCTGTCTTTCTTAACCACCAACCAGAGTCATGTTGGAACTGGATCCTGTCATAGCTGACTTTGGGTGAGAGCGAGGGGCGGGGTATGCCACTCACATCTGCAGCCAATTTAGAACTCCTATAAAAAGTTTAATTAACTCCCACCCCTCACTGTAGGGGAAGGGTCAAAAGTTCAGGTTTTTCCTTTAATTTGTTGCACGTCTTATGTGATATTGCTTTTGAAGTGGAATGACTATGCTGGCCTATTGGGAATAAACACTATGTTTAAAGCAGTCTTTCAATGGGTAGTCCTGTCTGACATCATAGACGGTGTAAAAGGTGGGCTTGGCATTGTGACGTCTCTCATTGGCTTTAAAGCTTCCGGATACGCGTTTTTACCTTCACCATTGTGGTGTTATTAGAAGCAGCAGGTCTGACTATGAAACTGCACTCTCATTGTTTAATGGATTGTCAATCATAAGCCTTAACAAATAAGTGTACTCATTATTCTCCTTCCAAAATTTACAAACTCGATTGGCTTCACTTTTTAGACCCAGTCCGTCTTTTATGTCTACAGCTGTAATACTTTAACTGCTTTTCTTTGTATAAGTAACACTCACATTTTATATGAAATAACTGTTTAGTTACATGGGTATTCAAGTCACTTCATTTTACTGAAAGTTGCAGTTTGTTTTCTATCATGTGCCCAATTTGGCTCAACATTCAGTTAACAAGGAAGAAAGGCTGAATGTAACAGATCCTTCATATCCAAGACTGTGCAGTGTGTTTAGGAGGCATAATTACCAGGATGAGTGATTAAATATGCATAAAGCCTTTTTGGAGGATTTATATTTAATGTGTGGCTTATGTCAGTGTCTAAACCAACATGTAGTTCAACTAGGGCTGTGCGATATGACCAAAATCTCATATCCCGATATAAGAATTCTATCGTCCGATAACGATACAAATCACAAAAATGTAACATTTTCTGTAAATTCTGTGAATCTCGGGCAGCTCGTCTTGCGGGAAGTGTTTCCAGCTGCGCGTCATGTAGCTGGAGTCGAGTGTTTTAACCGATGCATGAAACTACATTTTTAGACATAAGTTGTAAAGCCCGCCGTTTTCTTTGTGAGTATTTATTACACAGGCTGCTGCGGGGAAAAGCCTGTTCTAACGTTTGAGTCTAAGGTTTATTTTTTAGCACCTGGCGGCTCTTTTTTAATTCTCATCCGTAAATAATCTGCTCTTTCACGTGATTCAGTTTATTCTGAAAAGTCTCAACAGGATCTTGAGCTTTATTGTGAAAGGTTTGTGGAACATAAACAAACGGACACGCAATGCTGTTACCGTCGTTATTGCTAACCATAGCGCATAAAAACAGGCGCTTGTCCGTCCGTAGTGTGGTTATATAAAATATAAGAGAAAGAGAGAACTTTAAGAAATTAATATAGCCACTACAGTGACCATCAAAACGATTAAAAAAAATATTGCCGTAAAGAGTTTATTTTGCGACACCACGAAACAAACGATAGCGTAAAAGGAAACGATAGACGTTTTTATATCGTCATCCGATATATATCGTTATATCTTATAGCCCTAAGTTCAACACAAAGAAGACACCTGAATGTGTTTTTATACTTAGCTAAAGAAGATGCTCCTTTGAGATTCCATTAATGACTTCAATAATTGTTTTAGTCATATGTTGGTTTTATGTTTTTACTAATCTCACTGCATCACTTCCAACCTGCCAGACTGGTCAGTCTGTTTTGTTTTGTGGTTTGCTATGAACTTTTGCAATAGGTTTGGCCACCATTGCTAAAATAAAGATTTCTTCATACAATATTTACATGAAATACATCAACAATAAAACCAGTGTAATATGACCATAGTGTCACATCCCATATGGAACATGTTACACGTTTTAGCTCATTTAAAAAAGGTCAATGACAAAAAGGAAAGATCAGGTACTGGAGACGAACCAGTTT
Source organism: Neolamprologus multifasciatus (assembly GCF_963576455.1). Taxonomy (NCBI): domain Eukaryota; kingdom Metazoa; phylum Chordata; class Actinopteri; order Cichliformes; family Cichlidae; genus Neolamprologus; species Neolamprologus multifasciatus. The sequence goes on along the minus strand of NC_140446.1, from coordinate 7,160,542 downwards.
TCAAAGGGGTTGAGATGTGGCTGTGTCGTCAGACCAGTAAAGGGAATTTCAAAAATGTTCGGAGGTAGCCTGATGTTGAATGAGTCCTACATGCACCGGAATAGTGCTCAGGCTCTTCTCTAGGCCCTACTCGCGCTCTTTTGCTGTAATCTGTAGATTAAGACAAAGTTTGCGTCTCATTAAAAAATTCTTTAGGCAAGTATACAAGATGACACTTATAATGTTCATGTTACCCAGAACATATGGGTAAATTTGGATTGTTTACTATGCTACTACATGAGCCATTTCCACTTTGATTTCTCTCCTTTTTCCTACAGTGCCTGCTTCATAAGTATAAAAAGCTTTAAAGAGCATTGAAACAGAATAGAATGGGATAATTTGTACTTGTCTGCTGCTCAGCATCCAGAATCAGGTCACATATTAGTCCTAGAGTTCCTGTTAATGAGTAAAAAGGATCACTTTTCTTGTCCCTGGGACTCTGCTTCACTTGAGGCTTGTTTGTTCTTACGGTTGCGCTCCGCTTTTACCAGAGCACCAATCACAGCGAGCATCACGGTGATGGTGATAACGAGCACTGAGGCAGTCTCAGCTATACACAGCTGGCTGTCCATTGAAGCCAGGAGACTTCCGGCTAGCTGAGCGGGAGCGTGACAGATGATGTCCTTGTAGTCCTCTACGTGCAGATGTCGCACGTGGTTGATCTTGCCGAAGATGCGCTGCAGCTCGCAGTCACAGATCCAGGGGTTGAGGGACATCTGAAGGTAGGTGCTGGTTGTCTGGATCTTCAGGAAGGTCTTGAATCTTATGTGCTCTAGCTGGTTTCCCTTGAGACCTAGCAGAGAGAGCCTTCGCAAGGGAGCCAGAGATTCGGCCTCAATCTTTGAGATGTTGTTGTAGTTGAGCAGCAGGACCTCCAAAGTTTGCTGCCTGTTCAGCTGGCCATCTTTAAGAACATTCAGCCTGTTTACCTCCATGTTGAGGAAGCTCAGTCGAGACAGGCTGCTCAAAGCCTTGATGTCCAGTCCTCGGATGTGGTTGTAACTGAGGTCCAGTTTCCTCAAGCTGCCACAGTCTTCCAGTGATTTGGAGTCTAAGTGCTGCAGCAGGTTGTGGCTCAGCCGGAGCTCCTGGAGGGAGTCTAGGCCCTGAGAGAAGTCCTGAGGGAGCCACCGCAGCCGGTTAAAACTCAAATCCAACTTCTCCAGAAACTGCAGGGATGACAGAGACTAAAATGGAAAAAGAAATTAGAAACAACACATTACTCAAATCAGCTGAGTTTGAATTGTGGTTTAACTTAAAACGTGGTCAGTTATCAGGTGTGTTTTTGCAGCAACTTTTAAATATATATTGCATCTCATCTCAGGAAACCGGTTCCAGAGGGAAATTTAAGGGTTTTTTTCCACCAAGCTAAAATCCCAAACAAAGCTGTGCAGACGTTTTCTTTGTCTCTGTTTAATTGAAATATTTTATTTTTGAATTGATTGGAGAAATAGAAATTTTAACTTCCCTTTAAATAATCTTCCACAGTTAACCCATGTTTCTGAACTGGTGGTTTGTTTTATATTTCATGCATCCTTGCATAAGAAAATAACCGGGTGTGGATATGAAAAGTTAGTGAGGTCATCAAGCCACATCTTTACTGGTATGAATTGATGTATCAAAACTCGTCATGAAGGGAACACGAGAGGTCAAATGTTGTCTTTACGGGGGGAAAAAAGAGTTAGATATTATATAGTAGTGAAGCTGTTGATTTACTGGTCAACCCTCACCTATGGTCATGAGCTCTGGTCGTGGATACAAGCGGCAGAAATGAGCTTCCTCCAAAGAGTAGCTGGGCTCTCCCTTAGATATAGGGTGAGGAGCTCTGTTATTTGAGAGGGCTTCTTAGCAGAGCTGCTTTTCCTCCACATCGAAAATAGCCAGATGAGGTGGTCTGACTAGGATGCCTCTTGGACACCTCCTAGGTGAGGTATTCTGGGAACGTCCTACTGGGAGGAGGCCCTGGGGCAGACTAGGACTTGCTGGAGAGAGTCCCAGTAAGTCCTAGTCTTGGTGGGACTTGTTCCCAAGCTAGCCAAGAGACAGCATCTTGTTGTCCCACTAGAAGAGCTGGAGGCGGTGAGTGAGGTAAGGGAAGTCTGAGTTTCTCTTCTTAGACTGCTGCCCCCGAAACCAGATGAGCAGCAAATGTCTACACATCATCGACAATTTAGCAAAGAACCATTTTTTAAACAATATATAGGCACTTTGTTATTTGCAGCCTGGTGACAAAAACACATTTGCTCCCCTTTCTTTAGTTGAGACTATGAAAAATGTTAAAATTTACACAGTTTGAAAGACATGAAATTGTATTTTGCACCAACATGGTGATTTCCAAAGACCAGTTAGTTCTCGGCATCTCTCAGCATGGTGCGCAAAATGAGGAAAATGGACAAGTGGAGGCAAAAAGAATAAGAAGATGGTGTGACAGTCATCTCCTTTAAAAAACAACAACAAACAACCAGTAAAAAAGTCCAGCAATGACCTGGCACAGGAAATTAGTGATTCATCAGTTCCTTCAGCCTCATTAAAAAGGATCTCAGTGGAAGATTGGACGTCAAGAAGCCATTCTTAAGAAAGGGAAATGGAGGAAAGGTCGAGGTATGCCAAAACACACAAGAGCTGGACTGAAAATGAAGGACAACAGCTCTTACGGACTGACAAATCCAAATTTTAATTTTTTTGGTTTAAATTGTCATCAATATGTATGGAGGTGGCGGCACGGTGGTTAGCACTGTTGCCTCACAGCGAAACGTCCTGAGTTCAATTCCACCAGTTAAGGAAGTCTTTCTGTGTAGAGTTCTCCCGGGTATTTCGGCTTCCTCCCACAGTCCAAAGACATGCATTTTGTGGGGATAGGTTAATTGAAAAGACGGGCAACCTGTCCAGGGTGTACCCCGCCTCTCGCCCTATGACAGCCGGGATAGGCTCCAGCGCCCCCCGTGACCCTGAAAAGGATAAGGCTGTCTACATCCATTTGTAAAACACAGTGAAGGCTCTTTCCTGGTTTGCATTGTAGCCAGTGGAGGTTAGAGATGAAAAGTAAAATACCATCATACTGTAATGGTATTTTACTTCCTGTATAATCTAGGAAGTGTCTTAAATTTTTAGCATGACAATGATCCCAAACACACTGCCAGTGCAAGCATAGAGAAAGTTTAGGTGGTGCAGAAGATTAAAAGCTGGTCCTACCAAATCTTGACTTTCAAGTTTGTTAGAATTGCACACACTCTGTTTTACCTTATTTACTGCATTTCCATGTATGTGTGCACACTTGAATAAAGTGCACTCATTTCCCATCTTCCTAACAACATATAAAGAAACGAATTTCAGCTTGTGAATTTTGCACAGTACTGCATATACTAATGCCCCACTGAAAAGCTTAGCAAGTTTCTTTTAGATAACACATTTGTTAGGTTACCTGCTGTGAGTGAACTTTTTTTTTTTTCATTTCCCTGTGGTAGCGTAGATTTGGCCAGGATGTACTCTGCCTCTCATCTCATCGAGTTTAATACGTGACAACTCCGATAAGCTCCAGCTGCCCTGTGCAACCCTGAACTAGATAAACCATTCAGGATTGAAAGGATTGATTTTAGTTCGCAGAAATCAAATATATAAATTTGCTTTGCTGGTTGTCCTGGAAAAATGTCTGCATTTGTTTATCGAGCTCAGGACATCTGCATGCCTGTGTGTGCTGTCCGCATTGTAATATCAGTTCTAAACCTCTCAAATATGCCTCTGACAAAATCCACCCAATATCTAAATTTATAATAACCCCCTAAGACCTAGACTAAGACTACAAACTGACACTAAATACTGACTTTGAAAGAAAACTTCAATAACCAGTTCATGTTAAAATATTAATTAGAAAAAGGCAGTACTCCTTTTTAAGTGCGGTTATTTCTTTGATGTAAGAATCTAAAGACTTATACAGCTGCACTAAAATATCGAACACAGAAAACACACAATAACCAGCTTATTGACGTACCTGTGGGTGCAGAATATGGATGCTGTTGTTGGACATGAGGAGGATCTTGAGTGACCACAGTCCTATGAAAGACCTGGTGTGCACCTCTGTCACCTTGTTCGCACTTAGATCCAGCAGCCAGGTGCCGTGGGAGATGCTGGATGGGACCCGGGTCAACCCACGAGACCTGCAGTCCACCAGGTCTGAAGATTCATAGCACAAGCAGGGGCTGGGGCACAGTTTAAAGCCCAGCACGGCGTTCAGGAGGAGAGGGAGCAGGACCATCGCGGCCAGCATAGTGCAGCCAAAGCCAGGCATCTTGCTGGAATCTGAGTGACCTCACTCCCGCTGAAAGGCATGGTTACCCTCTTGTAGTCCCCCCGAGAAATACATGTAGAAACCCAGAGAATTTGTTGCAAGGGCACGATAACGCTGTCATTTCAACAAATGCTCCATGAGCAAACATCGAACGGTTCCTGATTAGAGAGGGATTAATGGCTTAAACAGATGATCACATAACCACATCAGGGCAGCAAACTTGGTCCATTTTGGATCCTTTCCTAAAGTAAGGATTTACATCTGCTCTCCTATATGGATATATTAAGCTTTTTCATCATAGAACTTCCATAACCCTGTGATTTCAGCAACATGTCACATAAGATTGTATGAGTTTTTATAATCTCTATTATGGTAAAGGTAGCACTGGTAGTAATGTAATGGAAAAGCTTCTTTAAAAGTAAATCTTCAGCACAGCATTCACCATCAGGACCATTATATTGGAAGCACCGAGGATCAGTCAACAAAAACAATTCAATATTTAAAGACTGCCCCAAAAAAAATCTTAAAATTGACTATTACGTATAATGTTTTTTTTGTTTTTTAAATACACCTTTCTATAAAACAGAAAAATCGACTTCACCTTTGGGAGCATTTTTCACACTTTTCTGACATTTTGGAGTTGAAATAATTCATTAAGACAACCACAAGATATCACTGAACAACAACCATCAGCCTACCTGAAATGTAGCCTTACCTCCACCCAGAAAAAGGAAAAAAGAACATTTTTTCCACATAACTGCAGCTCCATCAGTGGTACTCATTTAAAAATTCACACTGATTTACCGAGAAGTTCGTTGCTGCCCATAGGATGGAGGCAAATGTCATCGACCAGCTTTAGAGTAACCCAGAGGCTTAAAACATTTATATAAATGTTTAAAATGTCTCAATTAATTTGAAAGAGACGTGGCGTCAGTTTCCTGTAATTACACAGATTACAATGCTACCAAACAGGACAGAAAGTGAAACCCAAGTGAAACCCGAATCTGATTAAAACATTGTCCTTACTGAGGACAGCTGATGGTCAGTCTGAGTTCACGCGACACAAGTGAAGTGGGGGTTTCCTCAGGAATGCAGCCAAATGTGTTCCGAGGATGTCATATAGAATCAGGGTTAAGACAAGAAAAAGACAGCACTCTGGCAAAAAATAAAACAAAAAAAGTTGCTCTCAAAAAAAGTCGTTGAAAATTACGGTATTACAGTCAGAATTTTTGTTACTTTTATTTTAGAAAATGTCCTTTAAAGTGTGGCATTTCAAGTCACATTTTGTTTAAAATACAGAAAATACAGACAGTAGAACATGGATACAGCAAAAAAAAAAAAGAAAAAAAAAAGAAGAGAAAGGAAACAATGACAGAAAATAAAGCTAACAAGCCTTTCTGACTGCTCTAGTTTTCTCTTTTTTGAAATGGAACTGAAGGCAAAGGAAGGAGGGCGGGAAAAAGAAAAGGCTTCAAGGACAAGAGGGGAGGAGTGGGGGCAGAATGAGACAAGTTAGTTAAGGAAACTATGGTTGGTTTATGGTTCATGTTTAAATTATTCTTTATAAAGTCTAATTTAAGATTTAATCTTTCCTCTTTCTTTTTTTGTCTTTTTCATTTAATGGTATTTTGATCTTCGGGATCCAGGGCCCTCAGCGCTCCTCCTGGTGGTCTCCGACTGTGGAGAAGGAATGCCGACTTTGTCTGGCAGTGGGAACAAAACCACCCGCGTCGCCTTCTCCGGCCGACCCGCACCGCCAACTCAAGAAGATAAAGTGGAGTCCTTCTGTGTTTGCTGTGCTTGTGAACGTTGCATGGACTTCTGACTTTCCACGTCTCTAAAATGTTTCTCAACCTGTGAGGGTAAAGCAAAAACAACAAATAAAACATTATTAATAGATAAAATTACTATGGTGAGACTTGAACCAGCTATGGTTTACAGATAGAACATAGAGACACCGAATTGACAGAAACGAGACAAATCTGAACTTGTTTAGCCTGGAAAAACCAAAGATAGGAATAACAACAAAATTGAGTTACAACTGACGTGAAACAAAACAAGTCACCGGCTCCGAGAAGCTCAACAAACATTTTCCAAATATAAAAAGCAAGTCTTATGACGAATTACTGTTACGGCCCCCCAAACACATGCTTATCTTTAAGTTCCCCTCACTCGGACCATAGCTAAAGTTAATAGCTAAATGAATGTGGTCTTGCTCAATTCAAATCGTGTTTAGCCATGACCATCTGGTACCCATCAACAAAGTGTCAAGTTTTGGAGTGTGCTGGGAATGGGTGTATAAAAACTAGAGAATGAGGCCTGAGGCCACCGAATGCAACACCAATGACTTTGGCATATTTCAGAAGCTGCTCTCAGCTCCATGGCACAAAAATACATGCGATTTCTGCACAGAGGAGGACCGAAAGCCAGAGACCCCCCCCCCACTTTAACTGTTTTTTTTTTTTTTTACCAAAAGTTAAACTCAAAGTCTCCATATATGAACCTGTGTAAAGTGCTATTAGTGGTTCTCTTGATTGCTCAGGGTGTCTCACAACAGTTCGCTTTCTGTGGTGCCTAATAGATCTAGACTAATCAGATCATGCATCCATTGGGCGTAAAACGTACAGCTTATTGCACCAGCAGCATCTGCTCTTATATAACTATCATTAGGTTACAGCTTGAAGTGTTTAAGGTATGTGCTAACTAAAAATAAAAACAAGATGATAGTTTATTAAATTTTACTGAAATTTGCAGATTGTTTTGGTGGAGTTTAATAAACTCAGCCGTCTGCTACTTGCTATCTAAAATATAACAGGACACCGGAGTATACTCTCAAGCATCTCACACTTCTGATAATCAGTTGTCTGCTTGACATTTATTCAGCTGTGTAAAAACTATAACTTTAATCTCAGCCAAACCGATTTACTCAGGAACAAATAAAATACTAAAAAAAAAAAAAGCCAAACAATAACATTTTTAAGTTATCCAAGTGACTAATATATCATGTTTAACCTGAGTAGCGAAAGACAGCGGTGGGTTTGAAAACGATTTGCCGGGAGTCCGGTGTTCTCGCCGGCTCTAGTGAGCCTTGAACCCCGGCTCGCTATCGAGCTGGTGAGACGTCTGTTACCCACGTCAGAGCGCTTCTGAAAATATGTGGTGTCTTGATAAACTGAGCAGATATTTGAAGTTTACACAGCTGACATATTTTTTTAAACATATTTTAACATATGTTCGCCTGAAAATATGTTAAACGTTTATTTTGTGACTCAAAAAGAATAATAAGAGTAATATTAACACTAACTAGCTGCCGCCATTATTGACTACTGCACTGGGCCGCGCTATGAATTCTGGGACACAGCTTCTTCTTCTTCGGGGTTTAAGGGCAGCTGGCATCCCTGTACATGCAGTGCTGCCATCTTCTGTTTCAGTCCGTTATTACACTCTTAAATCCTACTACTTATTCCTGCGTCTTTTGGGATCTTACGAAGCTTCAAACGACGCGTCGACTATTAAATCAGTCATCGTGACTAGTCGACTAATCGTGGCAGCCCTAGTGCCTAACAGCTGGCAGTCAGCTTAAGCGCTCCATCGCTCACCCTGTTGCTGCCATGCAGGTGATCCAAGGTCCCCATCCCTGTCTGTCCCCACCTCCCTCCAGCAATTGACCTGCAGCTTATTCACTGGTCATCCCCCTTCGAGATGAGACTCTTAATTTTATGAATGACTGTGCTAAATAATCCTGATAATAGTTTGTAACGATTGAGCAGCTTTATGTGACAGACACACACCTAATGTATACACTTGAATGTGGAAGTCTTACACTGCGTTGGGTGGGGGGAAAAAAGAGGGGCGAAAGCGTCTAATCGGGGGAACATTTGCACTTTCCATTTACACCGTTTTCTGTCTGTGCCCAAAAACAAGACAGCAGATTTACAGACTTGAATTTTCCTAGAAAAGCGATCAAATCGTCAGCGAGGAAGAGGCTAAGAGTGGAACTGAACTCATTCAATAAGAACGATTACATGCCTTCAGGGAATTAGTGATGCATGCTACCAAGAACAGAACATTCAACACAGAGCACAGCGATCACATTTGCATACAACCTCGAAAAACTGTTGTTAAAATGCAGCATATGGGGCACTCATCACGGACAAAGGTGAAGTAACAGAGGTCGAGGGATTTGCGGATTTATTAGATTAATCCAAACTTGCAAGCATGTGGAGATGAGCACATGCTCACACACAAAAAAGAGAAAGAAAATCAAGTCTGAAAATGTCACTTTGGAATCTCCTTCCCCCCCTAATCAAGTAAAAACAAAAGCTGAAGACAAAGTCATCATGAAATAAACAGTTACACATGTGAAAAGGTGAAAATAGAAAGTGTAGTAGTACTTACTATTTTGCGTACATGACTTAAAGCGCTTCCCTCTTTGCCTTTGCAGTTCTCAACCTGGTAAGGCGGTGAGATTATGACGTCGTCCATCACAATAATGTTCTTCTCCTGCCATTTACAGTCTTTGATGCTGTAAAGAAAAGAAAATGACCTTTTAGCCACAGCTGAAAATGCTTTTTTGTTTTCTTTCTGCAAATTTCATACTAGTGTTTATGACATCTATAGCTCTGTTTCTAAGGAAAACATTTTATGCAGGTTAAACAAGCAGCACATTTGTCATACGGAGAGTTAACGACTTGAAAGTGAAACCAGAGCCAACAATGGACATGTTTCACGTTTCTGAGTGAACAGTTCTGTGGGGCATCTGGTCTCCTGTGTTTTTGAAAACATCTTAAATCGAAAACTATGTGAGCTGCAACAAACATGACCGTTTTATTCAAAATATGACCTTTGACTAAAGAAGAAGGAAAAGGCTCAGACAGGTATCCAATTACAGTCTGATTCAGGGCTAAAACATGACTGGATCAGATATCTGAAACTTCAGCCTGATTCCTTCATGTCACAAAGTGTAAAAGTTAAATTATCAAGAGGCGCATTCATCTTCATGAATCAGCTCAAATGGAACAAGATGAAAATATATTTCGGTGTTAATTTACAGATTAGAGCTTTATTTCAACAGGTTGCACAAAAATATGAAAGCTTTACAAATATCAACCACTTTTAAATAAAACTATTTTTAATCTTTTAGTCGCCAAGTACTTTTTCCCCATTAATATTGATCCTGAGTTTCTCCTAAATCTCAGACTTCAATGACTGGGTTTAATACTTTGCATTCCTTTTCCTTTATCACACAACTGAAGGAAATTCTTGCTCGAGTGGGTTAAGATCAGGTTATTGTTGAAATTCAACATCTCTGCCTTCCAACAACCTTCGCTTTGTTTTTGTAGTGCATTCTCAGTAAGTCTCAATTTGCATTGTAAAGCTCTTTCCAGTCAACCTAGCTGCATTTGACTATCCAAAGAATGCCGTTTCTAAACAGGTCTGGCTTTTCCCCCTTTTTTTGTTCCTTCTTCCCACTAACCTGACCTTGTGACTGATCAACGATCGCCATTTTGCAGCTTGTCACAGAGTATTCTCTTTATGATGGACATATGATGGGGGTGTTTCTTATTGACTATAGAAAGGATCCTGTGATCATCTACCACTGTTAAAGGCTTCTTCTTATTTTTTAAATTGCCAAGCCCAGCAAAGCATCCATCTGTCCCCATTACAATTACAAAGATCGAGATTTGACTCTGCAGCCTAAAGCAGGGCATTAAACACCGTTATGGACTCAGACAAGTGAAGAGCCCACAGACAACTAGTCATTGCTGCACTGTAATCTAGAGTCTATGATCTCTCAGACACGTCTCTCTGGCCTGCATTGACAGCTCCTTTGATTACATATCGTAGATTCACAGAAACAGCTTCCAAACTCTAAAGCCACGATGATCACCAGACTTTTTACCTGCTTCATTTATAAAAAACTGTGATCAGACTGAAACTAACCCACTGAAGGAACAATGGGCTGTGAGGTCAGTTCCTTGATCATTAGTATTTCAGTCACTGTGCAAATATACTGTTTATAAGGTTGGGGAGACCTGCAGTCAGCTGACACTGAAGAAGTCACCTGGATGAGTGGTGAAATGTTTCTCCCACTAAAAACGAGTCCAGATGAACAGGATCAACTTTTTGGGAAAGCCAAGAGTTATACACCAGTAATATAAATGTAACTTGAAGCAAAAATGAAAGTTGTCATTGTCCACTCTGTCCAAATAAATATGGTCATAACTGTATCCGAATGCTGGCAAGAGCTTTGCTCTGATGCAACTGTGAGGTTATTAAACTATCTCAAGAAAATCCCTGAAAGTTTTGGCAATGGGAAATAAATATCTATGTATTTAAAATTCAATCTAATACTTCAAACAGCAAGTTGACTGGTTTGTTTTCACTGTTGTGTACACATCTGCACAATGTACAGATGTGTACACTGTGAATTTTTCATTTTTAACATGGCTACAGACAAAATTATATTAGTTCACATTTCAAACTTTCAAAGTCAGCTTTTTTAAAGGGAAAAAAAAAAAAGATGTCATTGCTTTCTGTTTTCTAAATAAGCAGCATGATTCTGCTGAACTGTTTTCTTTTGAATATTTTACTTCCCTTTTTGACATGACATTAAAAGTCTTTGTTGTTATAATCTCTTTGTAGGATTCAAGATGGTCAGTGAGTGTCCTTCCATTGATTTTGATTGAATCATGAAGATCTTTAAGCGATTTAAGCCACTAGTGGCATAAAATACTCACAAATTAGTGGTCAATGATATATATAGTATGCAGTGAGAAATTTGACCCGATCAGGTGAACATTTACCCCCATCTGACCTGTGAAGTGAATGAACAGTAGCATAAAGTTCTTACGTTTTGTGAATAGTCTGGAATAGCTGTTGGCCCTCCACAGAAACCCCAGCACTGATTGCATAGGCTTGGGACAGCTTGTCCTCTTTTTCTGTCCGTGCTCGATTGGCAAGCTGTAAAGATTAAAACAGAACACACAGCATTTTTTTTAATTTCATTTTTTTTCTTTAGGCACATCAAATATTTTGGTCTGAAACAAGAACAGCTTATTCTTTTAACTTCCAGGTTCCAATTGTGATTTTAGGTACAGCAGTGAACTTGGTTTATATAAAAGTACATTTCACTTTCCCGCATAGGATTACAGAGGCAGTGTTTATATCTCAGCATTTAAACACCCTCGACATGTCTCCATTTATTCACAGGGCTCAGTTTGGCCTTACTTTATTTAAGTGGGGGGGGAATCTATAAACACTGACTTTTATTTCTGCTGCGTTCCAATTTTCCAAATCAGGGTCTCAATCCTCAGAAGTCTATTTCTAGACCTACTGACGATGCCAGCCCCATTTCACAGCCTCTTCAAAACGCTGCCGAAACGGCAAATGCATTTTGGCCAAAAGAATACAGCATTTCACTGAGGGCCAAGTATTTTTGGAGCATTCAGGCCATCCTCATTGTAAAGTTAGGAGATATCCTGGCCCATTCACCAACAGCGCCTGACACCCACCGCGCTTGATGTAAACCGAGGCATAAAAACCAATAAATGGTATAAAAATAAAATAAATTACTGGACTTACCTTGCTAACATTCAGTGATGCTAGAGGGGGTGGAGTCTCAGTGCGGTCATTTATAATGTCCACATCAGAAACATAGGCTAAGTTGATCAGGATGACGTCGTTGAGGTTTGGCTTACCACTGGAGGAAGCACATTCTATGAAGGCACTTAGGTCAAGGCAAACAACTTTGTGACAGTGAATGACAGAACAAAAATGACTATTATCTGTCCCCTTGAAGAACTTGGGACATTGGTTTTCTGCACAGAGAAGCTCATTATTCAGAGAACACTGGCTGACAAACACTGACAGTGAAAGGTAGTGCCAGTTACAGCATGGGACTATCGAAAGCATTGCTGCCACCTGTAGCATCTATGAATGAATGAAAGAATGAATGAATGGAGACGGCTAAAATGTGTTATGAGAGGAAAAACTGCAAAAAAAACATGTACTGATCCACAGTCACGAAGCAGCCATAACGAGGTCAGCAAACCCAGTATCTACAACTTACCATAACGGCTTTTAGCGAGTGAAATTGCTTTAATCACCACTCCACTTTAATTTATTATTACTGGATTGATTGATTTATTACCCGTCATATCAAGTTTATCCAAGTTTTTCAGTGTTTACTTGCTGCTGTTACCATTTTACCTTCTCTTGCTGATTACTGATTGTGAAGCTTATTGTAACCAAGTCTGTAACCAAGTGTTATTATTATTACTACTTAATACAGGACTGGCTTGCTCTATGACTGACCGGAAATACACACATTGTTTGGGCTTTAACGCTGCCTGTTTGTTATTTATTTAAGTCATAACACGTAAAGTTTCCTCTCACTGTACAGTAACTAGTTATAACAACTCTCAGGAAATTTTACTTAAACAGTAAACTGCTGACTTGGGAACTCAAGCGTAACATAAGAACTAGTCTGATTTTTGTTTTGCTCTGGGTTCTATATCACAGCAGCAGTTTTCAAATGTTTTGTGCACCTAAGAGCAAACCAACATTTCATGGCACACATGAATTCACATCTGCATAGAACGTCCTCCATGCAATCAATTCTTCTTTTGACTATACACTTATGATAGCACGCCTGTAGCAAAATGGCCCTTTTGCACTTTGCAGTAAGTTCTACTGCCATATAGTTTCCCTCCACAGATATTCCAACAAACTGTCTGCCTCTAATTCAAATCGAGTGTGGGTTTAAGTATCCCATCTTGGAATAATGTTAAGATTAGTCAACTTGTCTTGAAAGATACTACTGTTATTCACAGATAGTCTTTTGTATAGGCAGGGGATTGCCCACTCTCTGGTTCACAAAATACAGTGATCCACTGTCCTGTTTTCCTCACCATCTTTCGGGACCTTAGAAGTCCGCTAATTTAGCAAATATGAATTCAACTCATTAAGTTCTAGTGCAGCTGCTTAAATAATAGATGGATCTCACCAAATCCCAAGGCACACCATTTATGAACATTAGATCTAACTGAGCGGTATATGTTTTTTGGCAAACTGATCCATAAAAAAACAAATTATTAAAAAAAACAACTTAAGTTATGACTTCTGTTGATGAATAAACCGAATTCTTGCAATAAATACATTGGAAACGACTGTCTGAAAGTCGATAAATACATAAGAAAAGTCATTTGGTTTTACACAGGCCTTGCATTCAAACTTAGCATGTGAACATATTACTTCGATTAGTCACGTTTTGGGGGTCGTTCAAAGGGTAAAGCAGAAATACATACAATACTGTATGACTATTGAGCACACTTACACGTTTATAACTAGTCATTATCACACATTGTAGAGCTGAAAGTAGGTGTCGAGGCGTTTCTACAGCTCAGATAACGTCACAAAGTGTTTTTAGTGTTAAACTAACACTTAGAAAGACCTTGACTATCAGCTCTAAGCGCTCCCCACTCTTCGTTTGATTTAATCACCTCAAAGTTTGGCCACAATGATGATAACTACACGATAACCTCTCGAGTCTGTGCAATTAACTCGGTGATCAGAGATAAAGGAACATGATAAGATGCACATTCGCTCACTCACTCATTCACTCACACTGATGGGTGTAGACATGTTCGCCAGCAAACTAGTGTTAGTAAGTAAGTTATTACTCACACCCAAATGACTCATGTTAAAATGAACTGTGGCACAATCACACAATATTTACAGCCCAGCTGTTAAGCTTGAGAACGCCAAACCCGTTAATTGAGCTAGCCAGTAGCTGCAGTGTGGGGTTGACCGAAATCTAGCATGCTAACATGCTAAAAGCACCCTGATTGTGTAGCGTGGACTCGGAAACCACTTAATCTCTAACTTGTACAAATAATCGTGAGCATCTCCGGCTGATGGCACCACCAACCATGTGAGGTCAATATGTGGACCATCAACACGCGAGACTCTCCCAGTATCAGTTAGCTCGCTAACTAGCAACGGTTGTGCCTGCTGAGAGCACACAGCCATGATGCCTTACGAGGATTCGTTGCCAGATAGTGATCCATGTTGAGGGCTGGCAATACAATGAGTGGATTCAAAACACATGCGCCGCTAGAGCGGCTAACGAGAGGCCAAGAAATTACCAGGCAACCCCAACTAAAGGCTTATACAGACAGAAGATAGATGAGGTGCTATCTGAAACAAGAAAATATATAAAACGGGCAAACGTGTGTGCTTCTGCTAGCACCAATTACGCCTGCGCGGATCACTATTTGCCACATTTCGGTTACCCTACAGGCCCTTGCAGCCAGGCAGGCCAGCAACCCCTCCATCCGCAGCTCGAAACAAACAAAAGGATACTCAGAGTTAACATCTTGGACTGGTAGTCAAACGCGACAACTTCTCCTTGCAGACGTTGGCCCAAGCATGTGACGCATGCGACATGGCTCCCGACGCTAAAATACTCCCCGGGTCCAGGAGCCGCCATCTTCTCCGCCAGGAAACCGGAGCGCCTGCTTTACGTAAAGCGACGCGATGTCGTATGGAGACGAAACCTGAGCGTAACAAAAGTACGTCGATCGTTCCTTCTAATGTGATGAATTATAATTCCTGCCAAATCAGATCTAGTTTAAGTAAAGTTGTGTCATTGAATCACTAACTAAGGTCTTCAACTGCAGAACTACTACGAATACAACTTCTCTCTTCGACGAAGGATGTCGCTTTGTTTCCCATTGAACCGCCTTCCGATGTGTCCCGCCCCTACCGGATGTAGAGCAGTACTGTGGAATTCATTGTAACACATCAAATAAAGGGCTGTCTTTAGATATCCATCTACATATCAAAGTGTTTGTACTGGGAGAAGGCGGAAAGGAATGGAGGAGATTTATACCCAAGGCGTCTGGATGGCCGAAGGTCTCCAGCAGAGGACGAAGACTCAGGAGAAATTCTGGCTAACGGTCACTCATATGGGAGACCCTAAAGCAGCCTTTTTGCTCGTCTTTCCTTTTACTTATTTCATCAACAGGAGAGCTGGGGTAGCGGTGCTTTGGATGGCAGCTATATCGGAGTGGTTGAACTTAGTGTTGAAATGGTAAGGCATTTTAATGAAGCACGATTTGAATATTCCCGTCCAACTTAGTTTTTACACTTACGGTTGTATGTCTCATGCTAGCATGTTGCTACATTACATACATAACTTTTTTTCACATTAAAATTGTTAATTATATATTCAAGACCACCTACACATATTCATTTTTTCCAGTTTAAACAAATAAAAGTAATTTTAGTTTAGTCTTTGCTTCCGGTACAGCAAAGTAGTACAACCCTGTATTAGTCCGACGTGAAACAGAAATGAGCGGAACCTTTGGGACCAGTTCAATGGAATTTTCCCCACAAACAGCCTGGAGTGTTACAAGAAAAGTAACGAAAAGAAACGGAAATTAAAAACAAGAAGTGACCATATAACATAAATGTGACCAAAATTGTCAACGGATTAATTTTTAGGAAAGCAACAATATGGGTGGATAATTACAAAGTTATAAAATGTTTCACAAGGCGAGATAGGAAAGATGATAATGAGCTAAATCTCCTCAGGCAGATTGTACCAGAGAAAGGGTGTCCTGACAGAAAAAGCCTGAACACATTTGGTTTCCAGCTGAGATTATGGGGTGGCCAGAGCAGCCTTAGCTGAGGACCTCAAGATCTGAAATATACTTTGGTGCGAACCTGCATACTAATAACATTGTTGTTACAATGTTATTACAAAATACATTTTTTTCATTATAATAAATGCATTTACATTATACCATTAACAACTTGAAATAAAACAAGATAAATTTAAGGAAAACATGCAAAAGACAGAGGAACATGCATAGAAAAAAAATGAAGCCCCAAATCCTCAACAATTATTAAGGAAAAAAAAGGAAAAAATACAAAAGACATTACAAATGTACCAAGGAGAGAAACAATACAACTAAACTACTATGGACATAATATAGATTTTTAAAAGCCACATATTATTTTGATTTAGATATTTCTGATTACATTAATTATTTTCTGCGAGTGTTGATGGAGCCAAATATAATACAGTAAGGAACTTTGAACTAAATAAGATCCAGTAAAGTAAATGGACTGGTTCTTATATAGCGCTTTTCTACTCATCTGAGCACTCAAAGCGCTGTACACAACTTGTGCATTCACCCATTCAGACCCATTCGCACAAGCACATCTTTCTAAGTGCTTTATAGCTAACATTCACACACATTCATACTCCGATGGATGCATCGGAGAGCAATTTGGGGTTAGTATCTTGCCCAAGGATATTTGGCATGCAGACTAGGGGAAGCCAGGAATCGAACCACCAACCTTCCGATCAGTAGATGACCTGCTCTACCACCTGAGGTACAGCCACCCCACCTCTTATCAGCTGCTCCCTACGTCCTCTATGTGGTGATGCTTGTTGCAGTACAAAGAAGAATGAAGAGTAAATATGTAGAGGTTTTTGGAGAAAAAAAAATGTCTTAGATTCAACAAGTAAAAAAAAAAACATTAAATGTAGTAAAATATAGTGAAGCCATGACCTTGAATGTATTTGTGTTATTTGGGGTATGTGTAAATGTATTTATATATTATATTTGTTTTTAATCAGGTTGCTGTTTGGAGAGAGGCCATTCTGGTGGATCGGTGAATCGCGTCTTTTTGTCAATAAGCAACCGAAAATTCACCAGTTTCCGTCCACCTGTGAAACAGGCCCAGGTTAGAAGTTGTCTTAGAAAAATAGACTGTGTTTGAGTCATAGCCAATGTCCTTAAATCATTAAACATTCAGATCTCCAAGTCCAAAGTTGGCATCTGTTTCTCAGGCAGTCCGTCTGGACATGCGATGGTGACAGCAGCAGTCTGGTGGGTCATTGTGTCCTCGCTGGGGTCCTTTCTGTACTCCCGTTCTCACAGGTACGTCCCTGTTTAAGCTAAATCCAGTGCAGTATGCTGATTTGGCTCTAAAAATGCACAAAACTGCTGCACATTGGAACTACTTTTAAACAAATCTCTCCTTTTCTGAATCCGGAGTGTTCTCTTATCAGCTGCTCCCTACGTCCTCTATGTGGTGATGCTTGTTGCAGTTGGAATCTCCAGGATCTTTATCCTCGCACACTTTCCTCATCAGGTCGTTGCTGGCTCCATTACAGGTCTGAATACATATTATGCAAAAATCATATTTCTGAAAAAGGCGGGGCACTTTATAAAAAGTATATTAAAAGCCAAATGCAGTGATCTTCAAAGTGTAAAAGCCATTTTTGTTTGATATATGATCACAGCTGCAAATCATACAGGTTTAAATTCAAAATACACTAAATATTTTCACTGACTCTTATGCAGGGGTGTCCAAACTTTTTTCACTGAGGGCCACATACATAAAAATATAGGAGGGGCTGGGCCACTTACTAGAAATTAGGTATATAACCTTAACTTTAGTGTATTAAAGTTAGAAAAATCACTTACAAGTGGTCAAATATATTATATTGTTGAATATAATTGAAGACAAAACTGCCTTCATCACAGCTTTCCATAAATGGATCTTTATTGATTTATTCAGAAAAAGCTTTGGTAGCTCATTCTCAGAACAGCAGCCTCAGATTTCTTCTTAGACAGAAGATTTACAGCACAGAGAAAAAACAATAAAGGGGAAAATGGGACGGACACATTTCAAGTTTGTTATTTAAGTTATTAGGCTTAGCAACACACCTATTAACGTTCGTTTGAAACCGTTATCAACATTAACAGACTGAACTGGACTTAATAACAGGAGTGCATATAATTTTAGTAAATTATTCTGGTGAGTATCAGCTGCGCTGGGTATGTAAATCGGGACATCCAGCCGCGGTGATCGCCATTCGTGCCAAAAATCCAAACAAATGTCACTTGATCAAGGAGCAAATCTGCATCAGATGAGATCAGCTGACTTTGCGTGTACGTGGGCAGTGCACAGCGCATATAAGAAAGTGGTGTGCAAAAGCAGGGTAGTGACAGAATTGATGCGCATTATTGATATTTGAAGCATGTGTACCTGCACATTAACACACGGGTACTGTGGAATATATTTTTTACTCACCTAAAGTGCTCGTCCACTCCCCGCAAAAAAATAGCAGCTGTGCGGTGTCTGTGGCATCAGTGCTCTCATCGCATGCGATGGAGTAAAGATCAAAAGCACAGCTTTATCAGACAGTTGCAGTGTAATGTTGGCTGACAAGTCTTCAACAACTGGATTTCTGGACATGCTGACGTTGTTGACGGGCGCATTATTTCGGTGACTTTAACGAGGCCGTGTTTTATGAGGTCTCCATCTGAAAAAGGCTTTCCATGTCTTGCGATGAGTTGGGCGACCTCATAGCTGGCTATTGGAGCCTTTTCTTGGACCTTTTGAGCACGAAAAAATTACTGTTGCTGACCCCGCAGGAGAGATACCCTTTGCTTTAATTTCTGCTCTCGCTCAGCACCAGTGTAGGATGCATAGGCCTGATGTTTGGTTTCATAATGACGTCGTACATTATACTCTTTCATAACTGCCATAATTTCAGTGCAGATCAAACAGACACACTTCCCCTTGAATTCTTTGAAGAAATATTCACTCTCCCACCGTGTCTGAAATTTTCTGCATTCACTTTCTACCTTTCGCTTCTTTGGTTCTGCCATGTTTAGTAACTAACTTGGGCTAAATTTCTTCTGTGATTGTCCTTTTTGGTGGAGCAACTGCCTCGATCGACAGTAGCTCCCCCTGGTGTTAAAACTAAGAAGTGCAATACACTCAAGCAAAAGTTGAAGTGCAGCCATATTCGATTCTATTTATAAAATTACTTGCGGGCCAATTAAAAATGGATCGCGGGCCGCAGTTGGCCCGCGGGCCGGAGTTTGGACACCCTTGCTCTAATGGATTACAGGCAAGCATGTTTAAGACCTAGATTGTGTAAATATGCAGCTGTGCTGCAGAATGTGATTTGCTGAAATGATTGATGCCCCTCCTAAAACACCTGTCCTCTGGATCAAAGCATCGGTTGCTCCAAAACATTATTCAGTGTTAATATTTCTAACACAGATGTAGAACTAGTGCACTCCATCATCACTTGTGCTGGTTTTTGAGCTGCTTGCTATCAACTATCCGTGCAATTCTACAGGATTTTTGTAGTTCCCAAAAAAGAATTTCATAATTGGATTTGTCAGACCCATAGGGTAGTTTTCCCATGTGTGCAGCTTAATCTGATGAAATGCTCTTGTCAGGTTTCATTCTGGGGATTGTCCTGAGCTGCAGAGTACCAGAAGGTCGCCCCCTGCTGTTCTTCTTTAGTTTAAGCTTCGGGCTGCTGTTCGGAGCTCTGATGCTCCATGCTGGATTAAAGCAGCTGGGAATTGACCTCTCCTGGTGAGTTATTCTATTACATTAATGTTTAATCAGTGAGTCTGATCAGTATATATTGTGATAATATAAAGGGACTTACTTCCATGACCGGTCATGTTTTTGATTCAACAGGTCTATTGCTTTGGCCAAGAAATGGTGCAGCCATGCAGAATGGATTCGTTTGGACACAGCCCCATTCTCCTCTCTCACCCGAGACTGTGGGGCTCTGTTGGGTTTGGGGCTGGCACAGTACTGGAAGCCTGGTGGATGGTCTCTACCTTGGGCTCCCAGAGCTTTGTCTATGGCTGTATCATCCATGGGTCTTTACCACGTGAATCGTCTACCGCTCCCGGTCCAACCACAGAGCCTTTTCTACAGCCTGTTCTTTGTCAAATTCGTCCTAGTGCCTCTGATCGTTATGGTACTTGTGCCTGGGCTGGTACACCTATTAACATTCAAAAAAAAGAAAGACTAGAAGAGTTCCTCCACACATGATGTGCGCCTTAAACACCTCCCAAAACTGGAGTTTCCTTCAGAGTTTGTATAAACACATTTAATGTTTGCTGCGTTTCAGAACCATTTTGATGGGTATGGGTTAAGTTTAATTTTCACGTCTTAAAATTCACTAAACAATGGCCTTTTATCCAGTCTGTGACCTGTGTTTTTCCTTTTATTTGATGATTTTAAAAGTGCCGGTATTGAGACATTGTGGCGTAAAGTATGTCTCTAGTGAATCTAGTGCAATCATAAGTGTTGTAAATACTACAGTATTTTTGCTAAATATCGACTTTATTGGGAAAAGTGCAACTTTATGTGCATTTTGTGTTGTTTGAATCTTTACGAGTCAAAGATTGTTACCGAGGTTTAAAATGTCAGATTTGCGACTAGTGAAAGGCAAAGAATTTGAACATTGCGCAGATGTCTGATGCTCAGTTTTGTGTTACTGCTTTGTGACCGAAAAACTTGAAAACTACATTCCTATGTTATTCCCTAATCAGTAAAAAATAAATGATCGACATGCAGGGCGTGTTTCAGTTGGTAACCATTTATAAATATGTTCTCCTTTTTTTCCCAATACATATGTTCGACTGTACAGATTACAATCAGTTATCATGAGATAAAAACACATTCTTTTTTATTGTTTTTAATTAAACTTCACAGCGATCTGAAAGCTCACATTTACAGACAAGAGAACTCTGCTCAGCAAGCAAATATGTTAAAATAAAATAAAAAGAACTTTTTTGTCTGGCGTGGTTGAAGGAAAATGACAAGGATAAGTTCGGGGGATAGCAGTCTCCTCATCTTAATCCAAACGTTGTACCACACACACACCAGAGACACTGCTATACATGTTTCTGCTTGAGGTCATGGAAAGAATAGAACATGCATCAGACTACTTACAGCGAACTAATATACACAGCTTGAAACCATACACCCTCAAATAACCTCAACTTAAAAAGTCCTGTTTAAATTAAGTATAATACAGTTTATACCTTCATTTCTGTAAAGTTAAGTAGGGCTTCTCTCCAGTAGCAGGTGAAACTGAGGACAACTGTCTCCATTTATTCTTTATCAGACATCCAAAATAAAATGTTACAGACAAATAGTCTATAATCATTCCCACATATATAAATTACTTCAATATTTTCATTATTCATCATCTCTATGACTCAAACTCCAAATTACAGAGCTCCTGGATACTGAAATCTCAGTCTTTTGTTGTTGCAGTAGGTTCGATTTCTTTAGAAGACGTGTGCCAGTGGACATGGTGTCAAAACCAGTGATTTAGCGTTAGAGGAATATATATTTATGAGGTGGAGTTACTTAAATATGATTTGCCTCTCTAAACAGACAAACTATCTTAACAAACCTGAACTGGACAGAGTGAAATATCTGAGCCAATACATACCTCTTGTGCTAGAAAGTCTATATATCATCCCAGATTCTGAACATTGTCACTCACCACTGCATTGCAATTCACATAAGTGTCTGTCGTAGTCTGGTTAGCACTGATCGGCGATCTGACGGATCCCACGCCCACTTTCACTTACTCCTAATGTAACAATCGTAACCACAAAGTAAGTAAAATACATAAAGTGCACCCTTAGTTAAGACCTTGTCAGGCATTTTAGTGCAGAAGTGGCTGAATAAAAATGCATTATGATTTAAAAGAAATCATAAAAACAATGCAGAAGAAAGGGAAAGGTTGGTAACAGTGGTTGTGTATGCATTTGCTTGCTTTTAGTCGCTGAGTACTTTCCACCATCGCTCACACGGAGGCGGGACAGAGGCAAACTTTGATTTTTATTTTTCTGCCATTTGATAAAAGCACCCAACTGAGTGAAAGACGAGTTGCAGCCAAAATAATTTGCTATTATTGCCTGACAGACAATACATATTTAATTACTGTGATTATCGACTGATATCATTTAAAAGAGGGGGAAGATTTGTTGCTCTTCTGCTTTCTCCTTAAACTCTTTTGGTTTGCTGATAGAGCAAAATATGTTGTGAAGATGTTGCTGGGGAAGTGGGAATGATAACTTTATCATTTTCTAACTAATCTATCAAAAAAATAATCTGCAGGTTGACACATTCGCTTGCATTATATTATAGCAAAATTCTTTTTATTTTGACACAACAGAGGTAACTTCATCAGTCAAAGTTTGTCTGTGTCCCTTGTCCACCGGTCGGTTTTCCACATCCGTATGACTTGCGGTGTGACACAGAGGCAGGGTTAACAGAATAAAATTCAAAATGCAAACTATGTTTTGTTTTCTTTTTATGTACAATATATAACTTAATTATAAATATTGTCATTTTTCTCTAAGTACTGAGTTGTTGAGCCATTTGTATTTTCTGAGCAATGTACAGTATTGAACATATAATATTGTATTACATAGAATAGAGCCTACTAGCAACCTTGGTTAAGAGCACACTTTGAAAGAACAGAAGATGGATACAGAGTCCACAAGTAGAGTCCGATGGGTAGTACTTTCACTCTTGGAGTCCCACCTGATGTGGTCACACGTGGGGACAATGTGCCACATGTCTCTGATTTAGATTAGAACTTGCGATCCTCCTGTTATCCTACCTGTTTGCAGATTATGATATTGAAAGAATCACTTCTCACCGTTATGTTTTTCATATAAGATAATGTCTAATACCCTAAAGTGTGTTTGTTGGCTTTGTGGTTTTCTTTCTCTAGTGAGTTCGTTGAGATGAGTTCGTCCATGACACACACACACCCCGTCACATCTTCTGTCGAGCTAAATATTTTTTACTTTCTCAGTTCCACTAACAAGCCCAGTCCAACCATCCAATCACAGACAGGCCATCACACATTCGACTCCACAAATGGTCTCTTTGGTTTGATGGGGGAGGTGGGGCCTTGGGTCCGGGAGTCACGCGAGAGCTGTCGGTACATGTTGTCCTGGTAGGCCTGTGCCACGGGCAGAGTCCTCGCCACCTTCACGTCTGGGTAGGTGGGCACCTGGCTGACCCGTTCCAGGATGTCCCCACTGCCACGGGAGCCATTGGCCAGCTTTCCCAGAGAGGGGGGCTGAGTCTGGGAGTAGTAATCCTCTTCTAACAGGTGTCCGTTTTGGGCGTTGTTGGTCTTGTTGTAGTAGGCGATATTACCCAGTGAGGCGGGGGGACTGTAGGTGGAACCTTGCTGGACCAGCTGACCGGGGGAGGTGGGGCTGATGGCAGAGTCCATAGATGTCATTGCCCTGGACCGTGAGGGCTGATGCAGGTACTGCTGAGTCCGAGCCGTCTTGTCTATGATCCCCATAAAAGGCGTATTGCGGGAGCGAGTGGTCTCTCCCTGATACAACCCCCCACCACCCTGGGAGGGAGAGATGGGAGAGATGTCATCACAGGTGCGCTCGTATGTGGCTTGTAAGGGAATCTCCATCTGCTGAATGGAAGAGGAAGGCCTGAAACCCGGGGCTAAATTCGAGGTGGATCCAGTTGAGATGTTGTTGCTGGAAGGTGAGAATCGAAGGCCTACACTCTGAGAATGGATGAGAGGCCTAGGGGTGGGCACGTGCTGCTTCATTTCAGTAGTATTGGCACTCACAGGGCGTCTAACCATATGGGGGATCTCGGGAGAGCCCAGCTGGCAGGGGGGCATAGCATTGGCACGCTCAAGAACGTGTTCAGAGACTGGGTAGTAGGCGGCTGACTGGCTGCGGCTTATCTGAGGTGTCTGGCTGTAACGGATGCCCCCCGGGCCCCCACTGCTGGCGCGGTAGGCAGAGGAGGGGCGCTGGGGTAGCTCATCCTTCAACAGGCTCGACTCCATAACCCCTCCTCGGCCGCCGTGCTGACAGAGGGCCCCAGAACTGAGGCTGGCCTGGACTTGGGACATTGACCGTCCATCCAGTGAAGGCTGGTACACCAAGCGGCTCTCTACGTCCACTGAACCCCCTTGATAGCGACCACCCATGGAGTGGCCCATCTGGCCACCATAACTACTATTTCCCATTACGTTGCTGGGCTGGTTTGTGCGGACTATTTGGGCTATGGAAGGCTGCAGACGGAGGCCTTGGGCTTGGTGGTGTTGCGAGGATAAAGAGGGCTGCGAACTCAGCTGGAAAGAACGTTGGCTGCTCATCTTGGAGAGGGGAGATTTGGGTCTTCCAGGAAGCTGCTCTGTCTGATAGCGCACAGGTGACCCAGACTGAGACCTGTACAGACAAACACTTTCTAACGGTGGACTGGCTCTATACTGAGCAGCCCGACGTAAAGGGGAAGGCGGTGGGCTCTGGTGATCCATCCCCTGACCCCCGGTACCCATAGGAGGTGGGCTGAAGCGGTAGGATGGCTGGTGTACTGGGGAGGTGTGAGGGGGACTGTGTCTGTAATGGGAGTTCTGATGTGTTGGAGAGAGGGAGGGTGACGTGGGCTGGTAGGAGCCCCGAGTTGGGGAGGACATGGAGGAAGAAGTGGGGTGGTATTCATAGGGCTGGCCCATGGGTGAGCCTCCAGCCAAGTAAATCTGATCTGGATGTGTGGGGGAGAGGGGTGGACTCTGAATTATAGGAAGGCTGGAGGGATTTGAGAGGGACTCGGGTGGGGGCAGACCCATCGACATGGCTTCCAGCTCCTGCTCCAGGTAGTCCTCATCCTCAAACAAGTCCTGTACGGGCTCCATGTCTTCCAGACGGGGCTCTGGTGGAGGGGGAAGAGGCATGGACAGAGACAGGGACTCCTCCTCTTCTGGGGGAGGTGTAGGAGGGGGTGAGGGAGGAGGCTCCAGCTCCAGGTCCTGCTGCTGGTGCTCCTCCTGGTTAAGTTGGTGGCATTCCTCTTCCACCCTCTGGAGCAGCCGCTGGATTTCTCTGTTATTGGGGCACTGCTTTATGGCTTCATTCAGGTCCTCTAAGGCTTCAGGAAATTGTCTAAAATAATAGAAAATAAATAAATAAACAAAGTAAATTACGCAAAACTGTAAAATCCGGGGGAAGAATATAGAGATCCTTTAAAAAGGAAGACCACGGAGAAAGGGGTAGGGAAAAAGGAAAGCATTCTTCTGATCTGTACAAGGATAAAATGAGTGTACCTGCTGCTACGCTTGGCGCGTGCCCTGGCGTAGTACGCCTCATAAGATTTTGGTTTCAGTTCGAGCGCTTTAGTAGCAAATTCCTCAGCCATCCCAAAGTCCTGGAGAGATTAAGCACAGGAGAAGAATAATGAACACTACAGAACAGTGAGAGAAATTGACATGTGGCCAATAGTATCATTAACCATCAAAGGATTTAGTAACATCCTTCAGTTTTAACAATTTAGTGTTTTTCACGGTTGCTGCTTTTCTGCTGACTTACGTTCATTTTCCTTCGACATCGGGACAGGTTGAGGAAGAGCGATACTTTGAGTTCCCTGAATGTCTTAAGGTCCTCGCTGAAGCCTTCGCGTGGAAACTTTTTGAGAGCGTACTGATAACGCTGTGCAGCCTCCTTCACCTTCCCCTTCTGTTGGACAAATACAAAAAGATACATCTGGCTTATCCTTCATATATGATAATATACACACACACACATATACATATATATATGTATATTCACACACACATACATATATATATATACATATGTATACATACATACATATATATATATATACATACATATACATACATACATATACATATATATACATACATACATACATACATATACATATATATTAGGGGTGCAATGATACACAAAATTCACGGTTCGGTTCGATACTTTGGTGTCACGGTTCGATATTTTTTCGATACAAAAAAAATGTTCATGCCTTTTTAATTTGTCATTTATTAAAATTATAAATATATATTTGAACTCAAAAGTAGTTTTTAAATTTAATGTTGCTGAAACAACAAAAGAATAAAAAAATAAATAAATCTATCTGATCAAGAAATCACTCATCTTTGGAAAAGACAGTTTATAACAGAGAAATGGTCTTTCCAAAATAAAAGCTGCACTATACGCTTCTTCTGTGGTATATTCTCTGCAGCATATTAAACATATCAGGTCCCCATAAGGAGAATCATGTGCTAACACATCTAATCTAATCTAATCTCATCTAATTCATCTGCTGCACGCGGACCGGCAGGCTTCTCTCTCTGGTAAGACCACAGGTGGAGGTGTCTGCTTCTACATTAATAGTGGCTGGTGCACAGATGTAACAGTGATTGCTCGGCACTGCTCTTCCTCTCTGGAATACCTTTTTATTCACTGCAAACCGTTTTATTCTCCGCGGGAGTTTGCTTCATTCATCTTGGCCGCTGTTTACATCCCGCCAGATGCGGATGTGCAGGCAGCTCAGTGCGCACTCGCAGAGCAGATACTGCACATGGAGCGGACATTCCCGGACTCTCTCATTATTGCTCTTGGGGACTTTAACAAAGCCAATCTGAGCCAAGAGCTTCCCAAATACAAGCAGTATATTAAATGCCCGACCAGAGAGGAGAGGACATTAGACCACTGTTACAGCACGATCAGCGGGGCCTATCGTGCAGTGCCCCGCGCTTCACTTGGACTTTCTGGCCACGTCATGATCCACCTGATCCCCGCGTACAGACAGAGGCTGAAGCTCTCCAAACCTGTTGTGAGGACTAAAAAACTGTGGAGCAACGAGGCTGTGGAGGAGCTTCGCACGTGTTCACTAAAGAAGTGGACATTGCTAAACATCAGCACTCTGAGAAGATGCAGCAGCAGATCTCAGAAAATGACTCTGCCTCTGTGTGGAAAAGTTTTAGGAATATCACCAACTACAAGCCTAAAACCCACCACTCCACTGATGACTTGCTCTTGGCCAACACGCTTAACGACTTTTACTGCCGTTTTGACAAGCCTCCAACGGCCCCAACAATACAGACACTTTGGACACTCATTCCCCCACCTCTCCCCCCTCCATAGAGCCATCACCACCATCAAACACTTCACCTACAACACCTCCCTGGACACCCGACACCAAGGAGGATTTCACCCCACCTCCTCCCACCACAACTCTTCATATTCATGAAGCAGATGTGAGGAAGCAGTTTGAGAGTCTGAATGCTCGAAAAGCTCCTGGCCCAGACGGCGTGTCTCCTGCCACCCTCAGACACTGTGCAAACGAGCTGGCCCCAGTGTTTTCTGGCATTTTCAACTCCTCACTGCAGGCATGTCATGTGCCTGCCTGCTTCAAGTCCTCTACCATAATCCCTGTCCCCAAGAAACCTAGGATCACTGGACTAAATGACTACAGACCTGTGGCTCTGACATCTGTGGTCATGAAGTCATTTGAGCGCCTGGTTCTCTCCTACCTCAAGACCGTCACGGCCACCCTTCCTGGACCCCCTGCAGTTTGCATACAGAGCCAACAGGTCTGTAGACGATGCTATCAACATGGCTCTACACTTCATCCTGCAGCATCTGGACTCCCAGGGCTGTGTTCTTTCTCCTCTGCTTTTCTCCCGGTACACCAACTGCTGCACCTCCACCCACTAGTCTGTCAAGCTAATCAAGTTTGCAGATAACACCACCGTTATTGGACTCATCTCGGACGGGGATGAGTCTGCCTACAGGTTGAACGTCTGGTGTCCTGGTGCAGCCACAACAACCTGGTGCTGAATGCCCAGAAGACAGTGGAGATTATTGTGGACTTCAGGAAGCACACAGCCACACTCCCCCTCATCATCCTGACTGACACCCTCATCACCTCTGTGGACTCATTCCGCTTCCTGGGTACCACCATCACCCAGGACCTGAAGTGGGAGCCCACTATCACCTCTGTCATTAAGAAAGCCCAGCAGAGGATGTACTTCCTGAGGCAGCTGAAGAAATTCAACCTGCCAACACGGACGATGATGCAATTCTACACTGCAATCATCGAGTCCATCCTCACCTCCTCCATCACCGTGTGGTACGCTGGAGCCACTATCAGGGACAAACAGAGACTGCAGCGTGTTGTGCGCTCTGCGGAGAAGGTGATTGGCTGCAGACTCCCATCTCTGCAGGACCTGTACACCTCCAGGACACTGGGGCGTGCAGCTCGGATCTCAGCTGACCCTTCTCACCCTGGACACAGTCTGTTTGACCTGCTCCCCTCAGGCAGGAGGCTCCGGTCCATTCGCACCAGAACCGCTCGCCATAAGAACAGTTTCTTCCCCTCTGCTGTTGGACTCATGAACAATAACCGTATGACTGTTCCCACCACTAACACATGACCATACGCTTGGTTCACTGCATCATTCCATGTTTGGCACTGATCACCACCTGCACTCTATATATCTATCTACTTAGCACTTTTAATTCTCATTTTTATTTTTATGTCTATTTAAGCGTTATATGACAGTATGTTTGCACTAAGTACCGCAGCAATTTCCTAATGTTGTAAACCAAAAATTTGTCATTTATTAAAATTATAAATATATATTTTAACTCAAAAGTAGTTTTTAAATTTAATGTTGCTGAAACAACAAAATAATAAAAAAATAAATAAATCTATCTGATCGAGAAATTGCTCATCTTTGGAAAAGACAGTTTATTACAGAGAAATGGCTCTTTCCAAAATAAAAGCTATACTATACGCTTCTTCTGGGGTATATTCTCTGCAGCATATTAAACATATCAGGTCCCCATTAGGAGAATCATGTGCTAACGGCTGTCTAAATGACTCTGGTAAAGTTTGTAGCATGCGTGCTTGTTGTTTTTGTCTGCTTCCACTTGTCTTTGCACTAGGATGATGTCGGCATAAATGTGCAGTCATATTCGTTCTGTTCCCACTAGTGCTGTCAGCGTTAATCTCATTAAAATGACGTTAACGAGTTACCGCGGATCGCTCCGTGCGTGGGGCTGGACAGCGTCAACACGTTAACGAGCTAACTGTGCTAACGCACTAGTTCCCGCCAATATAATTGAGCATTGCGTGGCACATCCCACATACTGTTTTACCTTTGTCCATCAGGGTCATACTTCACATGAAAACCAAAATAGTTCCAAACGCCAGATCTGAATGAGGGTGGGGGAGGCTCAATTTCGGGTAGCGTTGAGGCAGTTGCCATGTTGCTACGAGCTTAGCTTCTGTCTCACTAGGTTGCGCTGTGCTCAGTGGATCTGCGCTTGACAGTACAGCCTAGGCGGAGTAGTCGAACGCAGATCCTCTGAGCTCTCAACACCGACAGCATCGTCAGAAGAAAAGTTGATAAAATAAATTAAATTTTTTTGTATTGTTCGATACATATGCTTACCAAACCGAAAGCACTGTATCGAACGGTTCAATACCGATACATGTATTGTTTAACCCCTAACATATATATACATATACACACACACACACACACTTATATTCACTTATTTCTTCAGCACTTATCCACCTCAGGCCAAATTATTATGATATTAATATATTCTAGCTATAATGGGATGATGGCACACATTACATTCATTCCCACAGACAACTTCTAATCACTAATTAACCTACCAAGCATGTATTTGGACTGTGCAAAGAAGTACCCACACAGGATAACATGAAAACTTCATATTCTTCAGATATTTGATGTTTCAGCTGGTAACCATTTATTTTCCACTCCAATACATGATTACAATCAGTTATTTTGAATCAGGAACTTTCTTGTAAGGAGCCAGCTGGACTAATCACTGCACCCAAATTCCAAAATAATTTTTTCCAAGTACCATGCAGTGCTATTCATCCATCTGGATGGTTTTGTTGTGAATTGCCGAGTTTTGTAGAATAGACAGAATAGAAGATTTCTACCTTCTTAAAATACATTTAGTTTCTTTCCAGAAACCAAATAACAAATAAATAAATTGCATCAAATCAAATCATCAATACATTTTGGTGTAAGCTGTTTTATGTAGGAACTATTTTCTTTTTAATAAACTACAATGACCAGCCAGAAGAAGCATGCAGCTAGCCGGCATTACAGTCCAGCATCTGAGCGGTTTCCCCAAACAAAACTGCTCTCGATTTATTTTGAGAAACTGATTTCTGGAAAGAGACATTTCTGCTAAGTCATTTTTTTAGCATTGTTTCCACTTTTAGCACCGTAAGCTAGGTCCTCTTTAATTCCATTTATTTTAAGAGAAAGAAAAGATCATTACAGCAAATAGCCAATGCAAATTTTCCCCGGCATGATCAGGAGTTGAAGAACCATAAAGAGCACGCAGGCACTTCATCTTCTATTCTAAACCAGATATTATGATGTCATCATTTTTCCAAACCACCTAAAAAGAGGTTTAAAATACCCACTTGTAACACCTTATAAGAACATAGTGTGATTTTAGTTTCCCAATGATATGTATTTTATATCCACAAAACTTATGCCCAATATATTTTTGCACCATAATATTCTCTAGAGACTACAGCACAGGCTAAAATGGTCCATTTGTACTATTTAAGCACCTATAACACATTAGAAAATACCGGTGGGCTACCCCTCACCCTCCAAGCAGGATCTATGATATTAATTTGAAAATCCAAGATGGCGTCTTTCTCAAGTTATCGCGTTCACAGTATTTTCAGAAAACTCTGAATCAGAGAGTCAAACACATCTGTGATGTTTGAGAAGATGTATCTATAGTATTCCTTTGAAACTCCTACGTCATTTCATTCTCGTGTTCACAAAGATGGGGGATAGGCATGTACTAGCTTCCAAAATTGGGCAACTTGCACCAAAACGATCTAGATGGATAAATTGCAAAATATCTAATTAACCATTTAAATTCATTTGTGGACAAACACAACTGAGATCTTATTTAAATAATGTCTTTGGCTTGGGAATATTCTAATATGGATATGGTTTATAGCCAGATATGCGACACAGAATTTTTCAATGGGAGTTTATGACT
Organism: Neolamprologus multifasciatus; assembly: GCF_963576455.1. Classification (NCBI taxonomy): domain Eukaryota; kingdom Metazoa; phylum Chordata; class Actinopteri; order Cichliformes; family Cichlidae; genus Neolamprologus; species Neolamprologus multifasciatus. The sequence goes on along the minus strand of NC_140446.1, from coordinate 7,129,483 downwards.
TTACCAAAAAGGCATCTTTAAACTTGCATATAAAGGATATCCATCACCCATCTTTCATTCACAGTATGAAATCTGAGCTGCTGAGTGCACAGCCTGTTCTCTGACCTTGTAGAAACTGTCTCCTTCCTCGATGAGTTTGCTGAGTAAGATGATCATGATGTCGGGTTTGGAGGTGGCCATAGCCCACGTGGCTGGACCTGTGTGACAAAGAGGGGAGCAGATGAAAGAAAGACACGCAGTAATAAGCAGAGAGAAGGAGCAGGAGGAGAAAGAGGAGAGGAGCGACTGGGAGTCACAGTACACACAACAATAATAACAGGAATGAGGACAACAGTCAAAATGGAGGAATGGAAGAGAAAAGACAGGCAATCCACTGCAGAGGAAAGATTACAAAAAAATAAATTAAAAACTATCCTGACACCTTGAGAGCACTGTCACCATCGTGACATCATGCCTGGGTCAAATGCTATTTGCCAATAATTTTTTAAAAGTGCTTATTTGTCGTACAAAAATTAGCATTGTCATTGTTGTGAAAAGTGGCTTTTTATTTTGTTTTATTTTTAACAATTAATTATGAAATATCTGCAAATATGTTTTGGCCCAGGCAACCTAGTGTAGATGTGTAGTACAGAGAAATTAAATCAAAGCATACTGTCATGACTTTCTACTAAGACACAGTTTCTGTCTTGTCAAGAAGTGCAGATGGACAGTAATTCACAGACGTGATTAAAAAGCAAGAAAATCCAAACGGGGGAAAAAACTAACAGGGGGAAAAAAATGATTGAGAAATCAAACACAATCCCTTGACTGAGACGGTCTTTGTTGTATCTGCGCAACAGCAATCCTTGACACATGTGCACACACCACAGAGATGAAAAGGAGAAGGATTTAGCACAAGGAGACACAGGGGCAGTTACGGGAAAAACAAAAGAGGCAAGCAGGTGGGATAAAACGGGGCTCTGCAGGCGTGAGCTGTCCCCTGAACTGGTGGTGAGGGTGGGAATGCTGCTGCCTGGCCTAGCTGACACTGACAAAACATCTGGAGGATGGTTTATCACTGCAGTCTGTGGTGGCGGTGGCACAGAGGTATTACAAATACATGCAGTTCCGCTAAATCACGACCACGCAAGATTTACTGTGGGCTTCCGTCATGCATCTGTGGGATGGAGGGTCAACACCTTGATACGACGTCACAGGCTGGAGGCTGGGCATGCTGTCATTAACCACTTCAACATTAGCATCTACCTCTAGGCAATCCCGACTGCGTCTCTGTCAGTGCTAATACCTTTGCATGTTATTATTTGTCAGTTTGGGAAGGTTTTTGGTAGCTAAGCTCGCCTGCCGACACTTAGGACGACACAGACAACACAGAGAGAGGAGATAGAGCTGTCAAAATGCCTGGTAGGGTGAGAAGTTGACAGCCTTGGCTTTACCTCGGGGCCGACTGGGCAGCGTCTGACATCCTGGGGCCGGAGAGAGAGGCGGGGGGATAGGAGTAAGAGGGGAAGAGGAGGGAGGTCATGAGCAAGGGATGGAGTGTAAGTAGGAAGGGGAGGGCAGGATTGCAGGGAAACAGGGGTGTGGGAGTGCGTAGGAATGAGAGGAAAGAAAGAGATAGAAACAGCAGGAGGGTGAAAGAGAAGAGAGGTGATGATGGTGGAGGAGGAAGAGAAGTGAGAAAAGGAATACAAGCAGCAGTGAGAAGCGGAGATAAGTGCCTCAGCAAAAAAAATACAAAATTAAAAAAACAAAAAGAAACCACCGCAAGCGCTAATAACAACCTGTCTCTGAGCAACCGCAGAGGAATCGAGAGAGAGGACGTGATTGTGAGAGAAACAGGGAGATAGCGTGAGCGATAGAGACAAACAGAGGCGCTGAGAGAACATGACAGAGAGAGAGAAAGCAAAACAACACAACAGTAGTACAATAAAAAGAAACACACATCAGAGCCATAAATAGCTGTGGAGAAGCAGCACCAGGGGGGTGGGATGGCGTACAGTAGCAGGAAGTTGTTTATGCTACATGGAGACACAAACCTGAATCCATGGCTTATTACACTGGAGTACTACAGTGCTCTATAATGACCAGCAGGAAGTGTGTACGCAATCATTTTCTGAATTCTCCTTTTATAGTCTTTCATGCAGCTCATGCTTAAACGCCGATGCATGACCTTTTCAGCCAAAATACAATCTCCAATTGTATCTTATTTCACAGCAGGCAAATAATGCTGTTATGTGGCGCTATAGATCAAAGGTGCTGCACTTCAGAGTCCCTCGTCTGTTTGCTAAATAATAGGTTCTTTAATTCTGTCAACTCGCTCTTACCTATCTTGGCTCCTTTCTTTAGCAGGGCGACTACCACGGACGTGTTTCTGCAGCCCACTGCTCTGTCCAGAGGACGCATCCCGCTGTAGTCTACGTGCTCTATCATGGCCCCATGGTCCACCAAGAACTGGACCTGGCGAGACAAAGAAAGTGGAGTGAATGAGCGAAAAGGAGAAGGACAGAGAGACATATCATCCAGGATTCCAAAGCCTCGCTTGTACATTACGCCAACAAAGGAACAGTGATGAACCAGCAACAGGGGCCATGGTTGGCCAAGGAGTCTCTGATGCACGTGAGGAGCGAAGGCTGGTGTGGTCTGATCCAGCAAGACGAGTTACTGTAGGTCAAATTGCTGATAGTTATTATTATTATTTTTATGTATGACCATTTGGGAGGTCTTTATCAGTAAAGGTAATGTTGTAGAACTTGTGAAAATATACTTAAAAGTCAAAATTTGGTGCTTTCCTTAAAATGTTCGAAATCTGCCCAGTGGGGCCGGATTAGAGTCTTTGCCAGGCCGATTCTGGCCCTTGGGCCTTATGTTTGACACCTCTGTCTATAAAAAAGAAATCATACTACTCTATAGCTTACCGTAGAAATAGCTAAGCTGGTTACAAATTTGCTAAATCAATGTCATCAATATAAAAACCTGATCAGACACATACGAGCTACGTATGGGTGTCATATATGCATCCCTTTGGTTTCCTCATTAGCTACATACCACTTCAGAGTCGCCGTAGAAGGCAGCCAGGTCGAGGGGCGTGCGTCCGTTCTTGTCCGCGTGGTCAGTGGCGGCTCCGCTCTCCACCAGGCAGCGGACAACAGGTAAATGGCCTTTCAGACACGCCCAGCTCAGAGCAGTTAGACCCTCCTTATCCATCAATGACAGGGAGGCTCCTGGGACAGGAAACAGTAGCAGGAACAGTGAGACGCAGCCAAGCGTATTTTTGTACTCCATCTCAGAGTAATCTCCATCTGTGGTTGGCTGGTTTGTATTTGTGTGTCTCTGTTTTTTTAATAACTACCTGCTGTATTACTTTTGATTGATTTTGTAAATTTGCCGTTGATTTCATTTGGATCCAATTACAGTAAACATAATTTGAAAAACGTAATTAGGTTCAGTTTTATTAGTGCAGTCAGTATTCTTGTGTTGTAATCTCAAATCGGTTTGAGGCAAATATATTTGCTTTAAATCTTTTCCATTTTAAGGGGATTTTCTTTTATCCTTCGCAGGCTCCTCTGACCTGTCAAATCTGATTCTCCTGCCATCCATCACGTCTGACTTTGATATACAACTTTGTGTTTGCACCCAGTCCAAATACAGAAACATTTAGTAGTGCTAGCATGACCATCAGCCAAATACTGACACATATTTCTTCCCTTCACTATTTGAGTTCAGAAGATCTGTTGAGAGATGTGCACAAACACTTCCCAACAACACATTTATGCGTTTACAATGTTGTATCGGTTTCCTGCTGTGACAGAAGTATTTTTTTTAGCTAAATACATTGACCTGACTGAGTTTCAATTTGCTTTCAAGTTCTTTTCTTTATTCACCTTGAGCTAGTAAAAACTCAACAGTTCCCAGGTGTCCTTCTGAGGCAGCCATCATCAGAGGCGTACGTCCCTGCTTGTCAGCCAGGTTCACATCTGCTCCATGTGTAAGTAAAAGGTCCACAATCTGCAACACCCAATGCAACATCAAAGAGATAAGTTAACACGAAAACTGCAGCTAGAAATTCATTTTTAAAACTATTACTCTGACAGTTAGACTGGGCAACAGCAGGGCAAATTAAGATTTTCCCAAAGCCTAATGAGATGCATCCAAATTTTTTCATTTTCATTTTCATGCAAGTTTTCAAAGCAAAATATATTCATTTAGAAAAGCGGATCAGGTGGCCACTGACCTGCCAGTGTCCCTGCCGGACAGCGCTGAACAGTGGGACGATGCCTCGCCTGTTGGGCTGAGCCACAGCTGCACCCTGCTCCAGTAACAGACGGCAAACCTCCAGCTTCCCACGACCAGAGGCTGCAGTTAGAGCTGAATGCACAAATACGCAACCGTGTGATGTTATGGCTAGTTAGGAGCACAAAATTAGCATATTATCATCTGCTCATTTCCAACTCCATACTTTTTTGCATAATTGCATATCTTCGTTTTTTAGTAAGTCAAAAGAATCCTTATTAATCTCATGCTGGGGCTTGAGCCCCTAATTTATCCTCTGTCTGAAATAAGCCATTTGAACTCCTTTCCCTTTCACTTTATTCTAATTTGAATAACAGACTTGAGAGACCGCTGAGCCCGATGACCATATTAAGGATATCCTCTCTCTGTGAGAAAGAGAGTTTAGACCAGTATGAAGCTTGAGCTTTAGGTACATAGAGATTACACTTACACATACTGACTTGATTATTGCTTTAATATACATAAGACGCAGGTACTTTAAGTGATGAGGAGAGGAGAGATGTAATTGAAATCACTTCAGCAGACTGAATCAGAGTGGCAGCAGACCTGGTAGTGTGAGCCCAGCTTCAACCTACTTATTCTTTGCTGGAGAAACATTCAGGTATATCATAAACTGTAAGTGTCAATATGCATAGTCTCCCTCAGGCTGTTAACATACTTCCACTTGACCTATCTAGTAACACTGGGATTGGAAATCATGTGCCAGAACAGCTGTTACCCTTTTGATCCCTTATAAACAATGAAAGCAGAGCTGAATGACTCCCCCTCTTCAACAGTGAGAAGACAGTCGTTCCAAAACTGTAGCAGGGGCACTAAAGATTGCAATGAGGTTTTATAGCTCTAGGTTATAATGATACATTACATTTCTCAACATCCTGCAATCAGACTAGTCATTTCTAAGCACCCTGGAGCTCAGTCAAAGCCCCCCTCCTCTCCCCTGTGTGGGCCCAGCCCTGTCTATGCTCCAATGACACCACTGCACTGTCATCAGCGTCTGATGCAGCAGCAGCCAGCAGCAGACACACAAGAAACATCTCCCACATCCGCACTGCAGCGCTCTGCCTCGCAGTGAAAAAGCCTCTCACAGAAACTCCATCAGTCTGAACTTTATGGGGAAAAAAACGATGATACATCTTTGCATTTGCACGGGGGATTTAACATGAGCATTCACAGTCATCTGTTATTCTCAACTGGTGGTTTTAGATGCATAATGCTCAGTTGCAGTATGGATTCCCACCTGTCTCTCCCCACAGGGTGTCAAAGTTATTGATCTGAGCCCGCTCCACCTCCTCTTCATCTTTCTCTGGCAGGTCCAGCAGGTAAGACACGATCTGATGGGGAACAAGATTCAAGATGGCACTGATTAATGTCCAAGTTTCCTCTTACAGAGCGAAATCTACTACCCTTTAAATCTGTTGTAATCTGATCTGAGAGACAGGATTGTACACAAGACATCAGCAACAGTGCTGACAACCAGATATCTGCCAGTCAACTGCAGAATATATTTATATTACAGTGAGCTGACATTAGGAATCGCATTAAATTTACCATCCAGCTTAACTTCATATAATTCATATTTACATACCAGATCATCATGCCCATGTTTCAGTGACACATTGTGTAACCTATTGTATGTTTATCCAATTATCCAGTTTTAAATATGAAAACTGTTCTGCTGATTAAATAGGCACATTTGGACAGTTGAGTATTCGGAGCATCCTTTTCTTGTCCCTCTTAAAAAAGACCAAAAGCCTCTTTATTCTGAATCTAATTAAGTTCTCAGAAATGAACCGCATTTCAGTTCTCATACAGCGGCCTGTACTACTCCCCTCCCAAAACAGAAAGAAGTGGAAGACATCGCTGCATAACTGATCAAGAGGATAGGAACATCACAATCTGAGAAATAAACTCCTAACAGGCCTCAGCTGGCAGCTTGATTAACTTTGTGGTGGTTTGGGAAGGGAGTAGCACATCCTGTTGTGTGAAAACAAAGTCTCAGAAGAAAATTATTCCTAAGGACAGCAAACCTATAAAAACTGAACTTGTACTCTGAAATCTGAATTTTGAGCTGAGCTAACATGACCAGCTGGAATTTTAAGCCATAAAACTGTCAATGGGGATGAAAAACAAACAAAAACTTGTCACCAGAAGGCAGGAGTGATGTTTGAAAAAGTATATCTGTGGCTAGTGTATCAAAAAGCAAATGAATGAATGAATAGCGATGACTGACTGCATTGTTCACCATTTACAACATTTCTGATTAATATAATGCTAATAGCCTTACTTTAAAAAAATAGTGGCATTTCTAAGTGACTTCAAATTTGTAAAAGTTAATGTAACCTTCCTTTTCTTCCCCCAACAAGTGATGACTACAGAGAGCATCTTTACCAGATGGCTTACACAGCAGAACGAGCTTCAATGAGAAATTCTATAGTTATTGCTTCTTTTACAGGGTTACTAAATCTGATTTACCACCACCATTGGTGTGAATGTTGTACACGAAGCCACAAAAATGGTGCAATAACAAGTACTTCTAGCATTTTATGTCACTTTTTTTTATTACAACTTAATACAGAGACTCAACAAAATGAAAATAGTCAATAATAGCAATGAGCTCAAAGGAACTGAACAGCAGTGGTATTCAATTAAAATTTAAGACGGTCCAGTTAGGCTCCAGAACATCAAAGTTCCATATGCATTATAATTTAATGCAGCAGGCTAAAAGTTTGATCAGTGTCTGTATATAGTCAACAACTGACTGTCAAGTAAAAGTTTAAAGTATAACTTATTAAAAGTGTTTCAAAGATATTTATTATTACATTTCACAATGTCCTGGAGGACACTCTGATAATAAAATAATAAAAATGTGTTAAGGCTTGTTTTCAAAAATGAAAAAAATAAAAAATAAAGTACTTAATTAAAAAGGTTAAATAACAAAAACGTGTAGTTTGAGATTCCTGTTTTCCTTAAGTACGATTCTCAGCTTTAAGCCTTTCCCTCTGTTTGTTTCCCTGATTTATGCATGGTTTAGACTTATGCAGGAAACGCCTTGAGGCGACTTTTGTTGTGATTTGGCGCTATATAAATAAAATTGAATTGAACTGAAACCTACACTTCCAACATAACGAACCCTTTTAACCGCAACTTTCCACGTAACCTGGCGTACACATACCGAGACATGTAACCACATGTCGGGTCAATGCAGTCCGCACCAACTTGAATGGCATGGAAGATTGCAGCATTGGGTTCAGAAGGGTTACATTCAGTTACATCATGAGTTAGGACGTAGATTTCCAGCAGAAATCTAAATCATGCATTGATTGCAAGTCTAAATCTGTCTGTAGGCTTGAGTACCCAGGTTTTAATCATCACGTTAAGATTTGAAGAACCATTTATGTGGCATAATAACCCAAATTCGTCCCCATTCATGTGTCCCTGCTGTACCTCTGTGTATCCCATACTGGCTGCAGCGATAAGAGCCTGCTGGACTGCGTGACTCTTGGTGAAGGTCGACTGTTGTTGAGTCTGCGGTGACTGCTGTTGCGACCCCATACTCCAGTCACACTGGATAAGATATTTCACGACCTCCATGTGGCCCCTGAGGGCTGCGTGAACCAGCGCGCACTGACCATTCTTATCCAAGTGGTCCACCTGGTAGCAGGATATAGATTTGATCAAAAACACATAGAAATCAGGCCAGTTTTTCCCCCTTGCCATTTCCGTTCACAAACCTTCGCTCTCCTGCGGCAGAGTGCGGTCACAATCGTCATGTGCCCGCCAGCAGCAGCGTAGCCCAGCGGCGTGAGGCCGCTTTCAGACTGTGCGTCAACAGAAGCGCCGAACTCAAGCAGCAAAGCCACCATGTCCATGTAGCCCAAATGGGAGTGGACACAGAGGATGGGGGCGTTGTTCAGCACCTCTGTACGGTAGTTCACATTGGCGCCGCCCAACATCAGCAGCCGGCTCACCTAAACAAATGCGTTCAAGACAAAAATAAAGAAATATGAGGAAAAGCTACCACTGCAAACTATGACTTTGGGTATTCAAACCATCTCAGCCCAGAGAGAGGCAGATCTCATGAAGCATAGTCGGAGAAGTTTTCCTTTTTTAGTATCCAGAGTGTTTTTGAATATTCTCCTCTCAGCCGTGCTAGCACCTGTACCTTGATGTTTGGAGTGTAGAGGTTTCGGAGTGAAGAAAGAGCAGCTGAGAGACCCTCTGTGCTGTAGGATACCCACAGGCCTTGCAAGATGGATGAGGAAACTCCGACTTTCTTGCTGAGACCCTTGAAAAGAGAGAGAGACAGTGTGTAAATATTCATTACTGCAGAGCTAGACCACAGCTGCGTGGGGGCGTGTATGTGTGTATCTATAGACGAGTGTGAGGACAAACAGCAGTATACCTTGAAGATATGTGCTTTGAGGATGTGATGGCCCAGCTCAATCGTCTGCTGCCTGTTCAGCTTGTTCTCCAGCCGAGAGAACCAGAAGGCCAGAAGGGTGTGCCCACTCCTGCGGAGACAGAAAAACACTTTCAATACTTGAGACTGAGTCATCAGGTCATAACATTTTGTCATCTGTGGAGTTGGTGGAATCGGTTTTAATTATAATGCAGGAAAATAAAGTGTGAACAGAGACGTTTGCATTTAAAGATTCTGATTATGTGACACTATAGATGCAATTTTAAATATAATGAGAATACTGCCTGTGAATTCTTCACAGCTTTCTCCCCAAAAATCCAATAACCTGTTCACATGTTCCCCAAAATCCGGTTTTATTATGACTTTATTAAACCTTCTTACGATCATCTTCAGCAATCATGACGGGGAGAGTCTCTTTTCTCATGTCTGCCTGTCCCTTCTCACCTAGGGTCGCAGAGGAATTTTGTTTTTTCCCCTTCTTCTCTCCAGATCAGCCACTCTCTGAAGGAGGGGTGAACAAACATCCTGGTGCCATCCCTCCTCTTCACGAGGAAGACCGACAAGTTATCTACACGCTGCTGGAAATCCTCCCAGTCCAGGGTGCCCTGTCACCACAAACATGGTCTCAGTGTTAAAGATCGGAGATCACAAGCATGCGTTTATCAACAGTTATGTTCTGAAGGATTTGCTGCCTAGATGACGTCGCTATCAGTCAGGGAAGCAAACGACGGCATTAAATTTGTTGCCATTGTGGCCAATTGGTTACATTTACAAAGACTAAACGATACTGCACAAATACCACCACAAATATGAGTAATAAGAGGATGATGTTTTAATGTTTAAAGACATGAAAATCTTCCTTCTATAATAGTATTTCAGCAATTTTGAAGTTTTCCAATATATTTGTATATTGAAACCCATTAAAGACAACTGGTTATTTTCTGTCTACCCCTACTCAGAAGCCAGAAGTGTTTAATCAATCATCAACAATAAAAAGCATCAAAGCTGAATTTTATTTCCTCATTGCCCCTTAACAGGATGTCTAGTTTTAATAACACCGTTTTCTTCCACTGACCGCCTCACTAGACGGTCCAAAGGTCTGAGGTGTTGTGTGTTTTGGAATAGCTACCTGCAGCGAACCAGCGTTAATGGCCTGATATATCTGCTCATCATTCAGCGGGTGGAGCGAGGCCACAGCCACGTTGAGCAGGGGAAGCGCCCGTTCAAACGATGACTGTGTGGGGAAGCGCATGTTGCACTGCAGCAGGTATACCTCAGCCAGGTTGACTGGAACCACCTGAGGAAGGAAGGATGGAAGGAGGGACTCTGATTTGTAATGCTGGTTTCCTCTGGATATAACCCTACACCACATGAATAATGGATCATGTTTGTACAGCCCATCTTCAACTATTCCACTTTCTCGTCCTTAGAGAGAAGAATGTGGATTTATCAGATGTCATTTTTTTTATGTTTTTTTTAAGAAATAAAGTTTGGAAGCCTGTCTGAATACATGAAATTAAATGAATCTGGGGGCGTGAGATAAAATATTTCATAATGAAATACTACAACAAACATTTCAAATGCATAATTTATGAAAGATGTGTTGTATTCAGACTGTCAAAAAGAGAGTTTTATGAAACTACTTCTACACAATGCGTGTCAGAGTGCAGGTAAACAAAAACAGCTCTCCAGCAGTGCATCTGCAAATAATAAGTGACGTGCATGCACAGACGTCATTACTTCTGAGGTCAGTGTCGGGTTAGGTATATTAGCATATATGTGAAAGCCGTAACAAATGTATACCTTATAGCTGGAGCTTTTGAGGACAAGGTAGCCCTTCTCAATGAGGTCAAAGGTGAGTTTGAGGTACAGGTAGGATCCCTGGCTCAGGGCCTTGAGGTGGGCGCTGAGCTTGCCGAAGGTGGTGTTGTCCATCTTGCCATTAAGCGAGATGTTGTTCTGGATCTCCGGGCTGCTGTGGATGCGGTGCAGGATGTAGCCCTGCAGGTCCTGGTCTATGGCATCATTCTCCTCCAGGCTGTCCAGAGAGATTCGGTGAAAAGGCAGCGCATTGGTGATCTCCTGGAGAGTCAGAATGATTTCAGTTAGGAAGTCATTTTTCATGACGTTGGTAGAACGATACTGTTAAACTGTAGATTCGCACAAGTACAGGAACTCATATAGATGTCAAAAATAAATAATAAGATGGTATGACGTCTACCTGTAGCGTGGTCCTGACTGTGACCACCAGTTTGAGCCAGGGAGGGAACTTATTGATGGTTTTGGTGAGGAAGGAGACGATGGTGTCTCCGTAGTCTGGTTTGTGGAACTCAGCCTCGTTGAGGCCGTCAATGAGGATGATGAGATCCTCCTCAGAGTTAATCTTCCTCTCTGAAAAACACAGGGTGAAGGTTAGAGGAAGTTCAGGCAGGCCATGAAGTCAAGCTCAGCCCCAATTGCTGCAATCGAGTCCACATCACCTTATGGCGCAGCTAAAAAGCATGCTGCTTTAACCTGCCTACAGCTGCTGCTCCCTGTGCAAGCCACTTTGCAAACCTCCTCCACCCCAGTTTCTCCTTTCATCTGTGTCTTGCTGCTGTTCTCCTCAGCCCTGGCTTTCCATGTATGTATGAGGAAGTTTAACAGAGGTCCCAGAACAAAACCTTTCTGCCAAAATATTCATTACTAAAGAAGGAAATGTAATTTTTTCTAGACTACAGTTGTCCTGACTGAAATATCTTCCGAGCCCACAACACAACTGAAGATCAAGCACTGAGAAAGAAATTTGATATGGTAATAATTATACTGTGAGTACAAGGAAATTAATATTGAACCAATGTGTCAAGTCAAGGAATAAATTAGACTGTGAAAGGGCACAAAGTTTGAGTTGTTAAACTTGTTAAAAATTACAGCTCAATATGTAAATTATTATGTAAATTTTACCTACAGAGAAAATTAAGTGAAAACATGTAATAAAAAGATGAACCTTTTTATGTTATAAACAGCTCAGGACCTCAAACAGCTGAAGTGAAACTACTAATGTCTGAAAGGGAAAGATGGAGCTTACAGACATCTCAAATGTAGCTGCTCTAAACCTTAACAATATAATGTTGTCAAACACATAGAGCAGATCAAGTGCAATATGCATGTTTCCTCTGAATTGTAATGGTTACTATTTTAAACCACCTATCCCAGCCTTTTTTCAATCTGTCCTACCTGTCAAACCTGCCAGTTGTACTCCACTTGCCCAGTTTCCTAAAAAATTGTTCATAGCGTGCCAAGATATGACATTTTTTTCCTGTTAATAGGTTTTTATGAATCACCTTGGTGGTGCAAAAATACTATTTCATGCCTGTCAAACTGTTATATTTGGCCTTTTTCATAGATTCAACTAAAAACACAGAGGAAAATCAGGTTTTTTGTGACAGGCCGGTAGTAACAAAGTGCCTAAAGATACAATTTAAAAATTTTTCTTTGCAAAGCTGTCTGTTTATTGCCTATTTCCTTTGAGTTTGATGCCCTTTTAATGCTTGATTTATAGGTCAGTGTTAAGTGACTTAAAAAATAAACATTGATCTGAAAATGATTCATGTACAAGGACTGGACTGAAAATGAATAAAAGCAGCCAATGTCTAAAGAAGATTTTTGAAATACCATCAAAAAACCTGGAGAACTATTGCTCGAGATCATTTTTAAAATTAACTGGCTAACTGGAAGTAAAATATAAAGAAACACACACTCCATTTCAACCACCTGTCCACTACTTTTACTTAATACTACACTAAAAGCTATTTATTACGTTTAGTGACAATTTCTTTGCAATTTCAAACTGGTAGCTATAGTTTAAGTTAATAATCCATTGTTTTCCTTTTTTTTCAGAATTATATTTTTCCCTCTTCTCCCGAGGTTAGTTGAGCTAATCTGTCCACATGTGCAGAAATACTTGAGAAATACAAACTCTAAATGCTTCACCTTTGTAAAGTGCATCCAAAGGCTCCAGGACCCCTCTCCTAAAGGAGGCCAGGGGGTCCTGGACGCAGGACCGCAGACTCAAGATGCTCTGCAGGTGTGGCTCCCTCAGCAGCTGCTCCCTATAGGCGACTAGGTGCGGTGAGCGGCACAGGAGAGCCGCGACATTGTGCACAAATTCTGGCACCAGGCAGGTGTAGGCGTTATCTGCCTGGCAGTAGTGGTACGCCACCACCTGGGGGCGACAGAGAGTTGGGAGAAGATTGCAAGCCAGGTCATTTGGAGAATTGTAAAGGTGAACACTCCCCATTTCCCTCTGGTACTCCCAACCTTCAGCAACCTTTGGATATTGCAAACTCAAGATTGGTGTCAAGGAGCACTTGGGGACACACGACACACTTTTAGAAATAACACTTTTTTTCAGGGCTCCGTCAGTGCAAAGCCAGCTTTCCCGGTGTACAACAGCTACAACTCATTTGGGATTGAGTCAACTTCATGGTGGATGATTGCAGCATAATGAAACATAATACTGCTCGTTTCGCTGTATGGTTTTAGCTATTAATAATTCATCGCTTCCAGCTGCCAAGAGAGACCGACTGAGTTAGTTCATGCATGCTCATGTGTGAGAAGACTGTTGTACGAAGGAGTCAAGTGTTAAACTGTCATAATTCACAGCTACGTGCTTGAAACATGTTCAGATTAACTGATTAAGCAAATATAAGAATGATTTTTAAAAGAAGAAAGTTATTTTTGCACAGGCACATGATGGGATGGAAAATAGCAGAGGGCAGGTGAATTTTCTGAGAGGTTAGCCAGCTAAACAATAGCAGCAGGTGTGACCGGGCACTCCAGGGGACTAAGAGATCACAAAGAGCTTGAATTTTCAGAAGCGGTGGCAACGATCAGAGGGCAGTGAGAAAAAAGGAAGGGGGTTAAAAAAAAGAAGACTAATCAAAATGGAATGCTAATTTTTGGTCACAGTGGAATAAAGGGCTTTAAAACAAAAGGGGTGAAAAAGGGAGTGAGCTCAATTATTAATTCACAGAGTTAACAAGATCTAATAGCTTGGCTGGGAAATGGCTTTCTGCAGGTATAAATATTTCATAAGGCTCCCTGGCAAAGTTGTTTTTTCTTTTTTAAACACATCTGCATAATGCATCAGGCTGGGACTGGGAATGCAGATGGCTACGCAGCAGGGGAAGGAGGGGGTACTGAGGTGCAACAGCAGACAGGAAGAAGAGCAGGAAAGAGAGCCGGCTTCACACATCACAAAGGGTTTACATCGCGGGCAGGTTAGAGGAAGTTAATGCTCCACATTTAAAAGCATTTACCACAACAAAGAGCCGCGCACATAATTTGGAACGTTTCAAAAGGGCAAAGGCAAAGTCGCAGCTTATCTCCAGCACCTGTTTTTGAATTCTACCACCTCAGGATTAAGCCCCGTGTGAGTGCCTGCTGGTAGCAAGAAACTTTCTTTCAAAAGCTTGAAACTGCATCATTTCTGACAGAACATGAGCCATCTCTGCGCATGTACTTGGTAAAGGTATTTTCAAAAGAGCACATCACTGGCTATCCTACTAACAATGTCAATTTAAGACATGAAAAGACAATTATCTTATCAAATCAAGGACATTTCAAGGCTAACCTAAAATCTAAGATGACCATTTAGATGATTGAATAGAATTTTTTTCCCCCCTCAGTAGTCAGATGCGCATTGCAAAATCCAAAACAATACAGAGGCATGCAAATTCTCTTGACACAATATTTGGCAACTGATTTTGCTGGGAAAATAAAAGTCGGGGATATGGACGTGCCAAGAGGTTGAAATACACACGAGTGGTTTGAGCTTGTGCACTTACACTGCCTTAATATACGGCAATCAAATACGAGCAGCAAATTTCATATTACAATCACTTCAAGCACACTTATTTGTGAAGCAAATGGTTGAAAAATAGATAATTTGCATTTGTAAAAGCACTCTATGAGAGGGGGGAAAAGTCAAAAACACACCAATCAGCTGTAGTGTTTTGATACTTTGAGACAAATGTTTAACCCGGATTCTTTTTCTGTGTTTTGTCTGTTTACTGCAGGCTGAAATGCAAAGGTGTGTCCAGTACCTGAGATGCCAGCCTCCTCATGGCTTCCTCCTGACGTCGCCTCATCTCTGGGGTCCCGGGACAGCTGCCTCCTCCGAGGGTGCCATGCGTAGGCTGGGGTTGGGTAAGAGGAAGCCCCTCTCCATCTGGACACAAGGCAGCCAAACACACTCAAGGGCAGCTAAAACATGTGAAATATTTTTACATAACGGCTGAAGACTCATTAAGATTTCCAAAGTACTGCAATTTTAATCTGGAAGTCAGCTTGGGTCGTGAAGATCGTGAAGTCAAAACCAGGCAAACCATATTTAAAATTAACATATGCCTACGTTTGGGTGAGGCCTGGGGGCTGTCTGAAGCAATCTGTCTCATGCGGGTGCCGTGGCAGCTGAGCGCCACCAAGCGAGAGATAATCGCCGTCTTGCCGAAGCCGATGTTGCCTACTATCACCACGCCCTGGTTGGTGCTGACGTTGGGGTTGTTGAGGTGGGCGTCGATCTCTTGGAAGAGCCATTCGCGGCCGGTGAAGACCGAGTCCATGGTGATGCTGGGCACCTCAAACAGCAGAGGTTTGAGGGCGATGTCTTGAGGCCGATAGGGAGCAAAACGCACTGCGGGGTTATAGAGAGAGTTAGTGGTATTTCAGCGACAAGCTGTGTCATCACTTTAATATTTTGCAATAACAGTCCTCCTTTTAGTTGCATTATTGCAAGTAATAATATATTACACAGCGTGCATAAACATGATACAGGTGCATACAATGTATCCATCCGTATTAGTGCACAATTAGCTACACATTGGTGCACAATGCGGCAGTAAATGCACCACTGATTTGATGTTTTGCACACTTATCCCTACAAGTTGTAGCTGGAGTAATTTCCACTTTCTGGAACACTAAAGGCAAGAAAATTTAACTTTAAAGACGTAAAGATGACAACTTTTTACTGCCCAGGAATTTATTATTCACACCATTTTATTGTTGATCTTCCCCACTTATCAGCCCATATTTTACAACAAAACAATCTTTGAGTTCACGCGGTTGTCAAAGATATTTTTAAGAAGTTGAGGGAGTGACTGCCTTTAACAGCCATGGCCGACTGTTGATTCTACTCACTAGGGGGAGTAATTAAACTAAAGTCCTGCAGAGGTTGGGCATCTTTTCAGCACAACATATGGACCATTAAAGACTAATGAGGCTAAAATGAATCTGCTATGAACTTCAGAAGCTGTGTGATAAAAATCTGTGTGAAAATGTAGTCTGCTGCCTCTGAGTGTCATCTCCCAGACCTCATCTTTTAAACTGGTTGGAGTTTTGAGAGTAAAAACACGCTCTTTTCTAGACGGTGTCATTCCTTTAAGTGTTATCTCAGCATTTGGCAGCTACGCCCGATATCGAGCTTAGAGTTTTACGTGAATAATCCAAACGCTTTGCTGGTGAGAGCGTTGGAGCACATGTAGCGCATTAGCCAGCAAGCAGAGCGAGTTTGAGCAGAACACGCTGCCTGTTGCAGCAAATGAAAGTTGAAGTAACTTACGTGACTGCGATTGCCAGGCATGGGTGCTATTTGCAGAAGCTGGGACAAACAGCAAGCGAAAGACAGAGAGAAGAAGAAAGAGGGTAATGAGAGAGAAGCAAAAATAAGGCAGTGAGGACAGGAATGGAAACTGGCAGCGGTGTGCAGTGTGTCAGAGCACAGGGTAAGGTGTAACTCAGTGGAGGGGGGGAAGAGGAAGCAGCAGCATCAGCACATCATCATGTCAGAAATATGGGGAACCACCAGACCAGGGTCGATTACTAATTGAAATCCTTTGAATTACATTGAGCGCATTTCTCAGCATGTCTGGAGGGGAGGTTGGAGAGGGTTTGCACTTTTGGGAGAATCTAATTGGTTCCATTGCGCTGGGCGAGATCAATCAATCCCCATAAAAGTAATTGAATCCAGTTCGAGCAGTAATTCGACCCCGTGAAGAGAGACTCCAACCTCAACTCCACAGCCTATTTTGCTCAAATGTGCGCGCATGTGCATGTGCATTGAAGCCCGTTAGCCGCAATTTCACATAGAATATTCCAGAATCTAAAGTTATTACAGGGAGCCTCAAACGAACTGGAAAAATCAGATTTTCACCTTGGTTTTGGTTTTGGGTTGTACGCTGGGGTAAAGTTTAATCAGATTCTTGCAGTATGCAGTGAGAAACAGCTGCTGGTCAGATAATAGCCAGTGCAGTAGTTCATTTCACACTCTGCAGCATAGTAGCAAAAAAAAGCATGCTGTGAGTCAGAGCAGTAGAAACTATACATTAGGAGAAAGCTGGTGAACGTGTACAGATTTCTTTCTTCAGTGTGTGTAGGTACAGTGCTGCAAATTATGCAGGGGGCAAGGAGGGAGTGAGCATTGCATTAGGGCTGTATGTCTTTTCTAAAAGACTTCTGTTTGCTGATAATGAGCTGATATTGCTCTTAATGTCCTGTACCACACGGCACTTCAAAGTGCTGTTGCAAGCACTACCCCTTTATCCAGGAATGCTAATTATAATCGCAGAATCAAAAAGAAATATGACGATTACGCTGAGAATATTCTGTCTTATACAATCAGCAGAAATGCAGATACATATGGAAGTGGGTAAAATGCTGCTCTACGTTTATACCAAATGAACGGCCAGCACTGCATTTTACTGCGCTAAGCTGTGTGCCAGCTGCAGCCCAGTGTAATAAAAGACGTTTCATCCATATTCCCAGGTCAGATTATTTTAGTGCTAACTCAACAAACACACGCAGAGGCAGAGGTAGACGACTCTGTGCTGATGTAAAATTCTTCCAGTTGGGTTTTACGCTAGGAAGGAATTGACACGATGCGAAACTGGTGATCCGAAAGCCGCCCAGTGCTGCAACTTACAATAGCTTAGATACTCAGGTCAATGAAGTAGGAAGCTAAATACCCAGAGACTCAGTTTTAAGTGGTGCTAATCCAATTATCTTGGGGGTGACTGAACGCCAAACGTGCCCGTAAAGCTTCTTCCGTCCTTGTGGAATTACTAAGCGCAACCTCACACCATCCTCCAAATGGCAGAAACGATTACATCTCTTCATGCACGTTAAATCGCACAGCCACCGCTGCTCCACTGTGTCAGGTATTTCAGGAAAACATGGCAGCCATGTTGTGAACAGGGGCTAGGGGAGTTGTTTGGATGGTGAGAGCAAGTGTGTGTGCGTGCGCGTGTGCACGATTGAGAGGGATGGTTGGCAGTTACTCATAATCCTGCCCATAACACTCCACCTCAGGCAGCATTGAGCAAGGTATCACTCCACCTCCCCCCCTCCTCCTCCTCCTCGTCCTCCCCCTCTAACGCCAACCCTCCACGGCCAGACGGAGTGAGAGTCTCAGACTTTTTAATTATTCACCAGGTGAGGATGACTCACGGTGACTGAACAGCCTTGAGAAGGAGGGAGAAAAAGAGGAGGAGGGAGATGAGAAGCAGAGGAGGAGAATGGGAGGTGGAGGACAGAAACAAGAAAAGAGGGAAGAGGAAAGGAGAGTGAAACTGGCACAACAGTGAAGGAAGAGGGGATATATTAGGGAAGAAGGATGATAAGCAGTTTAGATGATCACTGCTTGTCGCAAGGAGCTCTTGGGGAGTGTGGTGATGGGTTATCTCAGGTCAGGTGAACAACTTCCCAGCTTAAACTTAGTTTGTTGAAGGATTGTTTTCCTGTAACTCGAGTTATGTCTTATAGCAGTTGATGCAGAGCTACAGCTAAGCAAATACATGGCCAGAACAACAGGAACTTACATAATATCTGCTGCGAAAAAAATCTGATCTTATGTAATTTGCAGAGCAGGCTTAGAGCAACACATTACACCTGGATGTGCCTATGGCTAATGCGTGATCTTAAAAATAACGTGGTAACCGAATGATCATTCCACACATACTATTTCCTTGTTGGCATAGCAATTACTTAACTTATGTCTTAGAACCAAGCAAAGCATTACGTTACATAACATGCAAAACCCCCTGAAGAACCCCAACACACACTTAAATATTACAAACCTAGATAGCTGGAGTCAAAATGCATTTATCGGATGCAGACTGCATAAATTATGACTTTGTACTCGGACAGCAAATAACAGTATCTGAAGCTCCGAACAAGTTGGTGCACTGTCATCAAATCTCGACCATTATCTAACCACGTTAACTAAAGCAGAAATGAGAACCACCTTTCTTCTTCAGTTGTGTTTACTGTAAATAAATGTGTACTATAAACACCACTGTAGTTCTAATTAACGGCAACCCTTTTAATCGATTTAACCCTCTCAGGCTCAAATTAAGTTTTTGTTGCTAATGCACAAAAGAATACCTGCAGTGGTACTTCTGAGTAAAAAAAAAAATCATACAATATGTATGTTGGGTAATCAGGTTGTTAGCTTTTAACTGTTGCAAATCTGCAACGCCTGCCTTGAGAGGGTTAAGAGTCACATGATTTTAAAAAAAAGTATGTGTTGCAGCCCTAAACTTTTCTAGACATTACCTGATGGAGGTGCATGTCAGCAAATGTTCAATGCAACTGGACCGGACATCAGAAGATCTTTCACCTTCAGATCGTGCAACATGCCGATCTTTCCCGGCAGGATCTGCATGATATCTGACAGCGCTTGGAGAGTGTAGGTAAAAGTCAGCTGTTTTCTGCAATCAAGGCAGCACCCTCACTTATACAAAGCTGAATAATTCAAGCAGAAGAAAATGTCTGAAGATGACAATTTCCAGCTGTGTGCCAACTGTGCGAAAAAACTAATGTGTGAAATAAGCTGGAAAACAAATTTTAGACCACTGTTTCCAACTTTAAGGAAATTTCACTTCACAACATGCATTTTGTTTGTTTTTTCTGACCTGCAGTGCTTTTGTATCCATATATAATGTTTGGTCTAAATTCCCCCACTTCTGAACTCTACAGAATACTCTGCGAATAATAGAACTAGACGGCACTCTCCTACTGGTGCACAAAGCAAAACAAATAACTAATTAGCAAAGAATTAGCAGAAGTGAGTGTTTCCAGAACTCTCTATAATTAAAGCACTTTGAGGAGTTTCAAGAAGGAATTATTTTGCTTCAGCCTAATTAACGACTAAAGGAAGGATGCCACCGAGCAGAGTTGGGGAAGGAAGGGTGCCACCAAGCCGAGGTGGAGTACCACTAATGTTCACATCCTGTCACGCTGTTACAAATACGGGTGCGTGCACACATGTGACATGAAGCATCTTTAAAAAGGGGGATTTTTTTTTTTTTTAATAACCAGGTCAATGCTGCTCAGTTTTTCAAAAGTAATCGCTATGAAGTGCATTCTAAAAGGCTGAATGAATGAATGCACATTTGTAGCTCGAGCGAGTACTTGTGGCATGTGTTTGCTATAAGTGGGGCTTACTGGAAAGAAATGACCATGCTCAGGTTAATCAACAACAATAGATCTCTATGGCACAGATGAATAAACTGCATCATGCTTCATAGGTTATACTTGTTAGCAGCATCCATTTATTCTTTGCTTTGGTATTCTTGTGTCACTTGTTGACAGTAAGAAGAATACTGCACATTACAAACCTTATCCTTTAAATGTCTAATCAAATGCAGCGCTCAACTGAATTTCTAAGAGTTATTACTTACTTTTCACTCCTGTCAGGGAGTATATATATATATATATATATGGGAGTAATAAAATCATTTGGAGTTAAAAATATTTTATCAGCCAAAAGGTGCAACCATCAGCCTGTTCTGTGTATGCGAGACGAGGTGAAAAGATGGTGAGGGGTGAAGGGATGGAGTGGAGCGACGAAGACAAGGAGAGAGAACGCAAGGATAAATGTGTGTGCAGTGTACAGTTATGTGAGAGTTTGCGGTGAAAAGATAAGGTGGGTGGTAAATCTTAGAGGTAGGCAGGCAGGAGCACAAGAAGGTCCATTACAGTCTGACTCACTCTCCTCAAAACAGCAGCACAGCTTGGGCCCTCGATGGCTGGCATCAAACGGAGCTTCGACAGAATCAACCACAGAGAGAGCTGCATCTGTCAGCTGGCTACCACCTGATCAATACTGTACATAACCAACAGTCTCCAGTAAGTCCAGATCCAGCAGCCTCTCATGCAAAATACCCAGCGAGCCTCTTTCTTAGATGTAGAGTCTGTCTAAATGTTTGCATTTCACATCTATTATTAAAATTGTATGCACAAGTTTTGATCGCAAAGAGCAGGGACCAGCTAAGATCCAGAAATATTTGGACAATGACACAATTTTGTAAGTTATCCTCTTATTTAAAATTCAGTGAGGCGATGTACAAAGTACCAGGATATGAGGAAGTGTAGACTTTCAGCTTTAGTTTAAGGGACTTCTTAAAGATTTTGCACTGTTTAGGAATTGCAGAGGCTCAAAATTAACTTGACAATTAACTGACAAAAATTTCCGTGGTCATGTGAGGCCTGTTCATTATTCTATTCATGTGTGAAGAATTACAAACCGGCACTATATAGTCAAAAATAAAGCAGGCCATCATTAGAAAATCAACAATCTGGTCAGCAACACCAAAAGGCTTTCAAGACAACAGAATACAACTGAAGTGGATGATCAAATAATCTTTTCTTTGGTTCATCCTTAAGTCTGAGTTTTCCCTACTTCAAGTCTGGTTTCAATTTCAAGAATTATTTGAGGTAATTCGTCCCCACATAATCTTCTGGGGAAAACTCTGTTCTTCAATTCTCTTTTCTCTCTCTCTCTCTGTCTCATTCTCTGTCTCTCCTGATGAAAGCAGAGGAGCAGAGCATTCAGGGAGGCACTGACACTGATCCAAGGAGGCAGAAAGCATGCTAGGATGCAGTCGTTTGGCTTGTAAACACACTTGGCTGCCCTTAGAGGAGGAAGGTTGAAACAAGTGGCTCTGGCAGTAACAGTGAGGCTTTGAGAGCAACTACTTCTTACCCAATGTCTCCTGTCTTTTCCCTTTTCCTTCATGTCTATGTCCCTCCTTCCCTTTCTCTTCCCTATAAAACCTCTTTGACTCTGTCGCCAGCCAGCTGCCCTTGAGCAGGGGAATCACATCGCCGCTCAGTCGAGCACAATCTCATCTAAGTGAGGTCTTAACAGGTGTTTAAAGCACACAGGGATGCATATCTGTGTTCGCTCGGATGGCAGAGGGCTGTCATTACAGCGCTCATTACTGGCTAAGTGATAGAGGAAGAAGGGCAAGGGGACACATAATGTGACATAAGGCCATTTGGCCATGTGGTAAGGAGGCTGCTCCATCACAGAGGCACTCGCTGCTTTCGAGACTTGAACAATGTGCAGTGAAGCGGACTCTGAATGTTAAGCACAGAGACAAATTTTATCTTAGTAGTGAGACAGTATGACAAAATGCTCATTGTGTGCGAAACGGAAGGACGACACGAGGACACAACAGACAACAGCCGGCGACATCCGGAGTTCACCACCAACAGCACAGCCGCACCACTGGTCTGTTATAAGAGCTTAGCGATACGTGCAGGCATTTGCATTTGAAAGACACCGCAGAGCGCAAACGAACCGTCACTGACTTTGATTTGAATTTTAAAAATAACTCGCTCGTCATGCAGCTTCGCCTTGCGAGATTTGTTGTTTGTGGATGAGAAACGGAACAGAACAGCGTCTCCATCGCTGCATCTGAACTGTGAATGATGTGAAACAGCTGGCCAATCGGTGGAAAAAATTAAAAGTAAACAAAACAAAACAAATTTACCGATCACAGAATCATCCGAGTCCTTGCAATGCTTCACTACAGTAAATGACTGCAATGGGTCAGTTTATAGCATAGCACATATACATAAAAGATGGGCGTAGCTTCCAGGTCTGAAAAGTGAAGCCTTAAACCTGCATTCTTTCTAGTGGCCAGCAGGGGGCGGATTCTGTGGTTATTTAGAAATCCATGAGAAAATGACGACTGCTCACTTCCTTTATGGCCTTTGTAAACTTTTCCTGTTGAGATTGTTATTAAACCCAGATCTCTAATGTTACCTGGTACAGCACAGTGTTCATTTAATAGCTTATGGTGTCTGAGAGTAAAATAACCAATTAGGAAGGATATGATTCACCACTGCATGAGTGTGCGCTCTGCTTGGTTTCTCCGTGAGATCCACACCTCACTGTCATATTCCGGTTATAAAAACAACGATCACACAAATGCTCAAATCCAAACTTCAAAACTGCACTTAAGAACAGATTTATATTTAAAGTCGGACCCAGAGTACATCTCCCCATAATATTTAGAATGCCTGCCTCCATGCCTGCTTCATGCCCTGGGGGACAGGGCTATGGCTCTCTACATCCTCTTGCAGACCATTACATGGGGAAACCATTTGAATACAAGCGCGCCGATCCACACAGGTGTGCACACAGGTGTTCACTGTTCGTAGACTTAAATCACACCTTTCTTGGCTGCTACTTCAAAGCACATTATGCGCTGTCTGTCCTGCGTGCTGCACAACAACATTCAATATTTAGTATTTACTGCTGTTTACACTTAGCTAGATTAATGCGATGGTGTTGTTTAGTATGTTGCTTTGTTGTTTTTTTTGCTTGTTTTCTATTCTTTTTCTCTCAACAGGTGATCCAGGAGATATTTTTTCCCCCCTTTCTCACTGTCCCTCTCCCCTTCTGTTTTTCTTTTCCTTCCTCTTTCTTTCTCCCTTTCCTATCCCTCACTCATGTCTGTCCCGTCTGTAACAACTGAAAATAAAATAAAATAAATAATAAAAACAAAGGTCGATCAAATGGACCAATACGGCAATGCCATGATGATCCATTTGGCAAAATAAATCCATTGGGTATCCTTGTTGGTCTTCAGACAACAATTCTGACGGCTAAAGAACCAAATGGGACAGGCAAAAAAAAAAAAGAAAACAAAAGAAAACAAAAGAAAACAAACAAAAGAAATGAAAGAATTGGAGGATACTTTGTTGAAAACTATCAATACGTGTTGAACAGTCACCTACTGCCTGATTTGTACATAAATAAAGACGTTGTCATCACATATTGATGCAGAAATGGCACGAAAATTAAAGAGTCAAACAAAATGCTCAACGAAACCTAAGCACATGCCATACGGTATAAAAAAGATGGACATATACAGCATGGCATTTATTAATTTTTAGCATTTAAGTGCTTCATTCGATGTTATAACAAACACCTTTTGTTTTTTAATTGTTCTTTAAAAGTCAATTCATTATTTGGGATTGAACACGTGTTAAGGTTTTATGAACATATAACTTCTTTGCCATCTGTCTGTGAGTCAAGCCATATTACTTTCTTTCCTATCATTCTTCCAATATACAAAATCCAGATATCCACTTGTGCAAAAGTGTGTGTGTTTGTGCTCTCCTTTACTCTGGCTTATTGCTCACCTCTCAGATCCTGCCCGGAGCGACCCGGCCCGCAGGTGGTGCTCTGTCTGGGCATGCGCAGCGAGGTGCGCAACGGAGTGTGCCTCTGCTCATCCAGGTATGCTAGATCCTCCAGGTGGGCCGAACTGGTAGCTGTGTGTTTGTGTGTGTGAGGCAGAGGGGAGACAGAGAGGAATGTTTTAAGAGTGAGAGGAAGAAAAAAAAAACAGTACTGTCAGCACACATGTGCATTCAGAGACTACAATAACCAAACCACACAAACACAGGCACACACACACTTAAGAAGGTGGCAAAGGTTCATGTCATTGCCCTGAGGCAGTTGTCAGGCTTCTGCTCTCCCACTTGCCGACTCCTGCAGGAAAGAGAAAGCCAGCCCTACATGGTTATGTCCTAAAATTCCCTCTTCTCTGTGTCTGTCACGCGGCACGGAGACAGATGCCATCCGGCCCCTCTCAGGATTAATTAGCTCAGTAGACAAATGTCTTATTCATGGAGTGAACACCGTCTGACGCTGGCTGCTGATTGTTCACACCACACTGTGTCTTCAGGGCCAACACTCAGAACCACTGAATGTTAAATGAGATTAGGTGCTGTCAGTTTGAGTAAACACACAGATTCCCCGTCACCCCTGAACCCCTCGGTTCAGTAAGAGGTGAGAGCGGGGAAAGACGAGGCAAATGCAGAAAGGATTAAAGGGACTTAATCGAGAGGTTGGTGGTTCCTTGACAGATGAGCGCCGAGTTGCCAAGTCACCAGGTCACCGCAACATGCAGATTTTAAACATGGAAACAATTCAGCCAGATGGCCTGAAACGCTTCACATGATGGAAGTGCACCTGTAGACTCAACCAAGAACGTCTTCCGCAAGCTTTGATGGATAAACGCAGATGGACAACAATTTGATAATTTCCTGTCATTTTGCACTCCTGAACACATTTGGTCTGCTCTTCCCATCTGTAATCCCAGGCCTCAGCAGTAACCTCGGTGTGTACATCATGATCAACAGAATGGGTTTCAGTATTAGTAATCCAGAAAAAAATAAAGCAGCGCTCCGAAATTTGTCTTTCACGCCATACCTGAAGTTGTCAAATTCCTTGAAATGTCAAATTCAAGGAGTTGGAGAGAGGTGTGACCGAAAATCCATGGCTCTTCTCAGTTCTGTCGTCTGCCTCTCTCTCTCTGCAGGCGTTCAAAAAACTAAGGCATGGTAAATCTCAGAGGAGCAGGCCTCTAAGCCCGGCACGTCTCGCCTGTGTAACACTCACCGGCACCTCAGCACTGATCCATGTCCTGTCCTTGGTTCAAAGAGTGGCTTCTGTGCCACTGGAGTTAAGCTTAGTCGAGTGTGTACTGGCTGTGTTTGTGTGTTGCTGACTGCCTGAGTCACCCCAGCCATGGACCCAAAAAACGAGCCACATGGGTTTCCCAAAATGGAGGGAAAATGGCAGCTGAGAATGCCGAAGCCTCAGCCCTGGCTGAATTGGGAGGTGCTGGCCATCCAACTAGGCTAAAAGCAAGGGCAGTGGAGCCATTAATTTGCTGCAAAACCAAGGAAGAATGACTCAGGACTACAGGGCTGAAAAGTCTCTTTCTTCCTTTTCAACTGTGTTTGAATGTGAGGACTCAAATCCGTGTGCTCATCATCTCTATCTGCAATGCAGCAGGCTGCTGGGGATCACATTCACAGTTCTCGTGCCAGTGCGCTAAGACTACACGGATAGTGAAAAGAAAAAGAAAGGGGAAGAAAAACCCAAGTGTGGAACAGTGAGAGATTGGAAGGTGTACCAAAAAAGTGAGAAAAAGGTTGAACTCTGCAACAGGGAGCTTTGGGTAATGACAGCCACATCAGACACTTCCTGTTTATAAGAGCGACAAACGGCATAAACGCACACACGCTCACACACACACACACACTCGCAAAGACCAGCTGGGCTGCTATCCAGAGCCAGTATCAGCCAGGAAGTCGACTACTCATCGCAGATATGAGGTAGCTGCTGGAGCTCTGTATGCCTCGCTGTTCTCCTCTCATCTACCAGAGAGATGACTTGCGATGATAAATAATGGAGGTAGAGGTATTTCAACAATAATTCTGGGTGTTAAAACACCATGTATCTAAGCAGACTAAAGCCAGAAAGGAAATTAGGAAAAGAAATGAAGGAAAAAGGAAATCAATGTAGACTGTGCATCCCCCAAATGAAAAACGTTATCTCAAGTGAGCCGTTACCTTAATTTAGTGAATTTAGAGACTAAAGAGCGAGTCTTCTCTCTGAGAATGGATATCACAGTTCCCCAGGCAGTTATATCTGTTGGTGCACCTAGATTCTTGAGATGTCTATGTATTCTTGTAAATACATAGTAAATTACGTCATTAACACCTGCAGATTCCACAGTATTTGCATCACTAATCTGGCAACTTCAGGTGTAGACCTTCATTGGTTAGTTACAACAAGTTTGATGTATGTAGACTTATGTAGACCGACCCAGTGGTAACCTTTAAGACTGCAGTTCCTTAAATGGCCACTTGAGGCTGACTCTGAAACTGAGTCAATCTCCACAAACTCCCATGTTAAAAAAGCTTTAAGTTTTAAAAGAGCAAAACAAAAAAACCTAACATTAAGTTTTACAGTGGCCCGATTACATGCAGTGTCTAAATAATGAGGGGAATTGACATACAGGCAATAACTTTTTTACTCATGCCCATTAGGCTGTTATTTATTTCCAGGTTTTATTTTCCAGGTTTCCAGGAATTCACATGGGTAATATAAGGTAAAACTTCGCTTTGAATTTGTGTGAATGAAGGGGGGATTTCAAGTTATTATGTAGCCACACCACGAATTAAACACAATGGCTGAATTATCGTCAGCTATAGTCACCGGGCTGAAAATCGTGGCGTATTTGCGACGTTGGTGCTTTTTACAGCATTTTACATTCGATTGGTTGGCAAAATTATGGCACCATGCTGAAAAAATGCTTTCGAATGATACAAAATTGGGCTTTTTAAAATGATAGTCTATTGTGATTGCCTGGCTTTTGGTGCAAGATACCACTGGAGAAACTTAAACTGGAATGAAACTACTTCCAGGGTGGTTTAATTTTTTATCCCTGAAGGTTGCCACTCGAATTTCTTGCTTTGCTGGAAATTCAAACAATTTGTTTGACACATGCCGGTGTCGCGCTGCTCAGCGCATCATTTCATGCCGCATTACAGTCGGTTGGTTTGTAGATGTAGGTCACAGCAGAAGTCACATTGTGAGATATTAAATTACTATCATTATCTGAATTTTGTCCCAGGCTATCTTTGGTCACAAGGCTTTTAAAAACAGTCAGAACTGAATCTGTGCCCTGTGGGCACTGAACAAAGATATCACCATCAGTCTTTTACATTTCATCATCCTCTCTACATGTGGCCATAGTACACAGTACATATCAAATAAAAACAAAACTTTTTTTCATTTTGCCTTCGCCTTGGTTAAAAGAGCTAAGTGATTTTTTTTTAACCTTAGACTAGAAATATTTTGCCTGGAAACATATTAGACATTTGTTACACTAATGGCGTTTTGTGTCCCAGTTCAATTTCCTGTTTCGCAAATAAAGGACAAGTATTAATGGCTAAGAGCTTGCCTACGTACAACTCTGCCTTGAGGCGACATTTGTTGTGATTTGGCGCTATATAAATAAAATTGAATTGAATTGAATTGAAATCCTGGTGTTGATTATGCTAATAAGCTATATTAGGCTGTTTATGCTAGGCTAAAAAATTCAATTCTATTGAAAGCTTATTAGCATAATCAACACCAGGATATGCAGAGTTGTACGTAGGCAAGCTCTTAGCCACTATTACTTGTCCTTTATTTGGGAAACAGGAAATAAAAACATGTAATAACAAGTACGATTATATTTATAATTAATTAATCATCCCTATTGTTAATTTTTTTTAAATTTTTAAATAAAAACCAAAACCGTATCCCTAAAAACTACAAGATTCCTAAATCAACGTGGCAGTATCGTCAATTCCACTGTTTTCATTGGACTTCTACAACAAATCAGCGAGGTGAGAAGGATCTAGGATCTAACAAAGGCCATCTAGTGTCAATGTGGGAAATGTTAGCCTTCTCTTTTCGAGCCTAAACAACAGTGGTCAGGAGTTCCCACCCTGCGGTTTAACCATTTTCACTGTCCTTCTGTTCAAATTGTGTTTGTAAGTCCTCCAGTTTTACAATTTACTCAGTACTTGTCTTAATCATCATGACGTGTGAACGGACAAAAAAAAATCTTGGTTTTGGTTTCTCCTTCCTCCATATCTATCCTCAGCTCTACCAACGCACTGACTTCATTAGGTAATAGAGTAGCCCCCTCCCTTCTCTCTTTCCTCCCCAGTCGCCTTCTGCTCTCGCTCCGTATCGCTCTCCCTCTCTCCCCGCACATCAAAGCGAGTCTCTGTCACTCTTGGGGATAGAAACGGTTAATGCCTGGGGCTTTGATGTTCCACTGCTGTGTGAGCCCAGCCAATCCTCAGCCTGTGCTTGCCTCCCATCCCTACATCATCTAATAATTCTTTGTGGAGGAGAGGCAGAGCGAGAAAGAGAGATTATGATTACTCCCTTTCACTCCTCTTCCACATGTATCCATCTCCCACTACTCAATATGGAATTCCTGTTCCTGACGAACACAAATGCCATCAGACAAATCATGTGCTTTTTTCCCTTTTTTTTTTTTATTCTTCCCTCGCTCACACCTTTTCTACTCTCTCCATTTTATATTTTGCATCATCTGCAGCTTATATCATGTCTTTTAAGCCGTATCTAGCCCACTCAGTCTCTTTTGAAGATCTGACTATTGCGGGGTGGAGATGAGATCGAGGATGAATCTCTAAACCCGACAGTGTCTCTGCGCTGCCAGACAGAGTCAAACAGCAGAACATGACCAGCATAAAGAGAGGGTCATAGCTGCAGTGACAGGCCTTGTCAGGCATATTACAGTGTTTAGTGAAATATATAAGAGAGTCTGCACGCATGTACTCTTTTTCCAGGAGGAGTAGGAGAAGGTATAACAGAGCTCATCGTCTGTAACAGCCTCTCTGATGAGAACAATATTACAATCAGCCTCTGTGTTATAAAACTGACATTTTTTTCCTAAAATATTTACTGTTATGTTCGGGAGCTTTTCAAGGCCAAAAAAACCCAACATTAACAAGGCCTCTGTTAGCGATACAAATGCCAGTTTTTCCTGTGTAATATTCTTCCAGCCGCAGTATGTTATTCTGCAGATGCTCCCTTTCCCACACTGTATTATTCTGCTGCATGGTTTCAATCTACACCAGAGGGCTGTGAGAGTTTAACAAAATACCAGCATGGATTTACACTTGCCCAAAATTTCAACATAACCCCATGACAGCTAGAAATTGGAGCAGTTTTCTCCCAAAAATGAAGGAGAAATGTAATCAAATCAAAGCACATGTGAGCTATTCTTATGAATAAACCAAATTTTAGGGAACTGCAGGAGAAATGTAGTTGAGACCTCAGTTTTTAGGATACTCTGAAATGAAAGAAGAACACCCACAAGGCTACAGACACTCAAACAACCTTTTGTGGTACAATAAAAATACAGGTTATGTCATGCAAATTAGCCTGCAAGACGCTAAATATTTATATATTTAGGGCCTTTGCTAGCAAAATAATTCAAAGGAGAGGATTACAGTTCGTCCTGTAGGACAACAAGCATGGGAAGAGAGGCTGAAAGGAGTGAAGAGGAAGCAAATAAGAAGTCAGAAATAGGGCGTGACATGGCTAAACACCAGCAGCTCAATCCAATTTTGCCAGAAAAGGCTCCCTAACTTGGCAAAATTTGTATGCTGCATGGTCATTCGCCTGTAAATAACCATATTTTTGGCTTCCTGGACAAATACCTTTTTTAAAAAACATTCACAGTTGAGGGACGGGGAAAGAGAAAGGGACTCACCAGCCACAGAATTAGGGCGGGGCATGAGGTACAGAGGGATAGAGTGGGCAGAATGGGAGGACATGCTCTCCAGGTTTCGCTCAGGGATTTTGTTGAGGCTGTAGGTGGAGGCGGTCATGTTTTCATCCACCCTGTATAGGAACGAGTCCATGCCTGATTTCTGAGACTGCCACAGTTTCAGGTTTCCCCGCGAGCCCTCGCCGTATTTGCTGCCTCGCTCCATGTTCTCCGAATAGCTGGTCAGAGTTGCTGCAACACAAACAATGACATGGTCTTTTAGATCATTTCTTTTGTTTTAGACACTGGGTTTGTTTGAGTTTCCTTTGTCATCTTTTCACCCACCCACCCAGCCCATCTGCTTTCACATTTATTTGCTGTTGTTCTGAATCAATGGTATGTTGATGCAATGCTTTCCTCATCAAACTGCAGGTGTTCACCATTGTTGCCAGGAAACAATGACGGCACCTGCTTCGACTTTTGCCTCGCACCGGAGAGCATTTCGCGCTCTTGATTCCTTTCAATTGATGCATAAATGCCACAGATGATGGCGAGGTATCAAGCTACATCCAGTTGGTGTAAAGACCAGGAAAGGACCTTCGCTGTACTGGGAACTGATCACAGACCAGATCAAAGAAGACTTCTGGACAATACCTTGCTTGGGTCTGGATATGGCATTCAGAATGACCATTTTTCTTTTTGTTGGTCATGACTCAGATTTAAATCAAACTGTTTTGCACAATTGGAAATATCATTTTATGATTTTTGGCTTTACCACACAATCAGAGTTGTACAGAGTGGTTTGGAAATGCACGAGCCCGTTTTCCCACTATTGGAACTCTCAGGCATACTTTCTTTAGTTTTGTTTTTGTGGCAACCCTGCATTCCTTTTAGCTTGGATACCTTGTAAAGGCATTTAAGTGATGTCTCTCCTGAACTGACTGCATTTCAGTAGTAGTAGTGGGGAAAACAAAAGTTCTTTTGCTTTCTATACACAACAATACAGCATAATGCCTGTTTATTGATCTTAAAAACACAACCACAGCACAATCACAGACAAAGCCTAGTCAGCGCCCTGTATATGGCTAATTTAACACGTAACAAATACAAATCAGTAATGTACAGAACAGATTTACTAAGGTTTGCGTGCACTGCTACCATCTCGGATTATGAAGTTAGGTTTGGTGGGGTTTATTCCAGCTCAGATTTCCAACATCCCACCTCAAACAGAAAGCAGCATTATTTCCTGGGGGAAATGTAGTACCTGCTCCGGGGTAGTTACCTCCACCATAAACCCAATAAAGCTGCCATTAAGGTCAGCCAATGGGTCAGAACCTGGAGTCGTCTGATTGGTTAACTCAGACAAGATGTAGAGATACAGTTTTTTAAAGAACCAGCAGAATTACTATGTTCACCCAACTTAATGGCCTAGACATAAAAAAACAAGGAGCCCGAAAGACCACAGCAAAACAAAAACAACGCCCCTCCCTCTTCTCTGTCCCCTAAAATACGATATCATATTGTAACTCAAGTTTCTTTGGGGTTTATTGCTTCTTCCTTCTGTATTCATGAATGTACTCATGTTCATTACGGGCGTTTTATGTGAATCAGCACGCATAATCTCACCGATAATCCCGCTGTCCCTGCTCTCCAGTGTCGAGGTGGGACTAGTGACAGAACCGTAGGCGCAGTCCCTGTTGCCAGCCTGGCCGGGCATGGCAGGGGGGAGGGTTGAGCAGGGGCTGCCTGCAGGTGGGGAGGCAGTGCTGCTGGTCAGGGTGGAACACGGGCTGATCCTCTGGTTCTGGCCCTGGGATGGACACAAATAAACACAGTTTTAAAGATTTTTTTTGGCTCTCACAGCTCCATTAGCACACATGGGTATTAATGGCAAAAGTACAGCGTTTGAACTTTTAAAATGTGACTCATACGAAGGAAAATGTCATTCCAATACTGCAGTTTTCAAAAGCTCAGCCCCCTGCTGATCCTCTTAGTCCTTCTCCCACATGTATACAAACACATATAATACTAACTCATAATATGCTCCATTTCGCTACAAGATACGCTTGAAGAAGTTTTAACAATTAGGCCACGTTGCATAGCTAACGAAAATTGCAAATGCACAGCATGTTTACATACGCAAATACACTCAACACTCCTGGTAGTAGCATTTAAAAATACTTAATAATGGTACCTTCACTACAACCAATACATTTTGCAAGTAGCATATGTACTGTATACAGTGATGTGGTTTCTTTTCAGAAAACAATAGAGACAACAATAGAGTTACATTTTAACACTAATACTAACTTTAACTTGCATTTATAGATCCATAGAAACCCCTATTTTCATGCATATTTTCCTCTTCTTTGCCATAACTACAATCTTATATGTAGTATAAATGTATAGTATTTTCAGTCCTGGCACTTTCCAGGCACTCTGGAGTGACTCTATTCGATGTCGGCTCGGGTTAGGAGACAATTGACCACAGGCGACAAAATATAAACACTCTGCTGCATCCAATCAGCAGCTGCTCTGAACACCCACAGATGTACTCTTGTGCAAAACATAACCTGCCCAAATTTATAGGATACAAGCATGCAACATTCACAGAAAAACAAGCAAGTAACCACGTATTTGCGTCAGTCACTGAAAGGCACACGCGGAAATCTCTCCTAAGCACTGGGGTGAACACAGACAGAAAATAGGGGTGAAGTGGCGCTCAGGGCAAAATCTGGTCTACTTTAATTTGCAGGAGGAAGTCTGAAGGGACACACCAAGCCAATACATTTTAGATTAGCCAACAGACATCCAGAGTCAGGAGTAATGCTGGAGCTAAATGATTATTTTCAGTATTGATTAATCTGCCAATTATCTGTTGACGGCCTCCTGAGGTTGGAGATGAGAACAGGGTGACAATTAATCGCAGGATTGTTGGTTTGATCCTCAGGTCCACTTGTCCACATGTCAACATGTCCTTGGGAGAGACACTAATCTACTGATTGCTCCAAATAACCAAGCAACTGCTTATTATCTATTTGAGTGGGTGAATGAGAGACAATGTGGCCCTTTGATTTGACTAGCACTGCACAAATGTAGTCCGTTCGCCATTATTTTTGTGATAAAGTCTTCTTATTACACAAACACATAAAAACTTTTATCCAAACGCTGCCAATTAAGTTGAAAAATTGTTGTAGTTGTAATTCCTTATTTTTAAGAAAAGCAGCAAACCTCACACTTGAAAACCTGGAACCATTGAACACTCATATGTTTTCACAATAAACAACTTCTCACCTCAACAATACACACACTGCAGAGTACTACTAGATTAGTGGGATAACTGTGACACCTGTAAACACACTTCCACTTTAAGTAAATGCCCTCTGGCTGACACTAAACAGTGTTTCTGTGCCTGCGGAATAACAATTTGTCAACCAGCATTTCAGTCACCGCTGCCCTCTGCTGTCTTCATGGATGAGACCGCTCAAGTGTCATGTTTACAAGAGCTTGACCCCGATGTAACCAAACATCCACACCAGCAGACAAATCTTCAACCCTGCGTGCGCTCAACCACGCCGCAGTTCTATCAGCTCGGATAACGAACGCAGCCTCCTGTAGGTTTGACCTTAAATGTCGCGTGAGGATTGGATTGAACTTGGAGAACGCTGCATCTATTTAGGGAGCGAGAGCACGCGAGTATGAAAGGCAATTAACTGCACCCTCTGCAAGTTGAGGTCACCTTGTTCTATCAGCTGGCGAGGTCTTGCAGCAGCTATTGTAGGAATTCAAACATGTTAAATGGCAATTTTTTTTATAATGATCGCTGAATTATAAACACCCAGCATACCAAAGATCACCTTAAAAATGCCAAAAAGGAGAATTTATGCATTATAGAGGGAGACCCAAAGAAAAACAAAGAATCTTGAATTGACTTCTGCAACAACAAAGATGATTGCAAGAAAAAAAAATATTGATATTGTGTTCACTGATAAGCCTTTAGAGCCATGTAGCTTTATTTTCCTCCTTTTTCTGACAGAAGCTGCGTTATTACATCATTTGTCCAGCAGGGTGGCTGGAGAAATGTAGCAGAGTAGTATCAGAGCCTTTATTTCCCATTATATGTCAAGTGTAACCCCACCAGGGCTGCTATGTCAGCCATTAGAGGCCAAGACCATCACCATAGACGCCCATGTGAAAATGCCCAACTTCAAAGCAGCAGCTTTTAAAAGTTATTGTAGGGTCTCGACATTATAAATATAAAGAGCCTTGAGAAAACTGTTGGTGTGATTTGAAGCTACATAAAGAAAATTAAAAAAAAATGAAAGTAGCAGTATCCTACCAATATCTGGATGGCATATGAATGTATGTTTTTTATCTTGAGCTAATATTTTCTAAGGAGAGGGCGAGATAAAGCACAATTTTTTTTCCCTATCAAAACATGCACATCTCCTTTGAATTATACACTTTTATCTTCAGTCACTGTCTCAGACATGAATTAGAATCACTTAATGAACATTTATAAATTGGCTTTGAAACTATATTACTTATATTATGTTGCACTTACATGGTTATTATTACTTTAACAGTAGTTTTCTATATGTTTATGGTTACATCAAGATCTGCTAATCCCTAACTCTGCATATTTTTGTTGTCTTGTGGAGGGCAAAGTTTCAAACCCCTGAATTACTGCACCAACCAAAGTCCATTAAAATCTAGTAAATCCCAAGAAAATGAGAAGAATTACAACAAAAGCCCACTCTTTTATCTGCTAATAGATGCTGTCTCGAGGCAATTCTTGTCATTTTTGGTGGTTAATGAATCAAACAAAATTGCAATCCAGAGAACAGTATTTGGGGCAGATATCTAAAACAATAAGTTTGTACTGTGTGCACGATGCAGCGGGGTGCTCGTGTGAGTCACGTCTCTAAAAAGAGCCGCTTGAATAAACCTCTCTCAATTTATACACCCCCACTGCTACAGCAGCGCTCACATCAAGCACAGGCAGTCCATCAGTCTAATCGCTTATCCACACTGTTTCAGAGCGAACACATAACTATGCCTGCCTTGAATGCTTCAGCAACAGGTTAGCCCCTTGTACCCCCCCCCCCCCCCACCCCGTTTCTCCTTCGCTGCCTCTCCGCAGCAACTGTTTTTCATTGCACAGTTTGGAAAATTCATACCTGTCAAATTAGGTTTAGGTAGAGATACCAGGGCATCTGCTGCTGAGCTTAGAGCAAGTCTCTTGTGCCAAGAGCTGTTTGTTGCACAACTGACAAATTCACAAGTAGAAAGGTTACGGCGCAGGAGCAAAACATTAAGTCTAACCTGCCGCGTGTCGGCTCAAGAAACTTCCTTTGAATAATTTAGAAATAATCTAAATAAGGAAAAAAATATCATATTTGTTTTATAAAAAGCTAATTAGGCAGGAGGATATCTGACACTTGATGGAGAGGCACTGGTAATCTCAGAATCTAAAGCGCTCTGGCACATGAGGGCAATTTACTGAAAAGTCCTTTGATCTGGCTACCCTGACTTCCAAAGATCTGTCAAAACTGACTGTAAACACGGATATTATGAAGATAAATGTCAAAACAGATCGAATCAGATGTGTTTGTTCAAGTTTCCAAGTGCGATTGCTCACAATGCAAATGTGTGAAAATCACAGTTTACAAGACAGATTCGACTGTTTGACTCAGATACAGATTAGGATAAATAGAATGAAAGTCTGTAGCTATGACGAGTATTTACTGGGTTAATCTGAGAGAACGCTTCTTATAAAATTCACACTGCGTGCATCACGTGATGACATATCGA
The DNA here is from genome assembly GCF_963576455.1 of Neolamprologus multifasciatus. Classification (NCBI taxonomy): domain Eukaryota; kingdom Metazoa; phylum Chordata; class Actinopteri; order Cichliformes; family Cichlidae; genus Neolamprologus; species Neolamprologus multifasciatus. The sequence goes on along the minus strand of NC_140446.1, from coordinate 7,093,531 downwards.
TGAACTCTATCATCAGAGAAAAAGTGCAGATGGCTGAGAATGGTTAAAAAAGCATATTTCTGGTACCTGTCTTGCCTCGGGTTCCTCCATGCTGTACTGGGTACCGGCTGGCCCCTCACTCAGTTTGTCTCCGAGAAGGAAACCCAGGCGCGTCATCAATGTGTTGGCTGCCTCATCCACGGACGGAGGGGGGCCCAGCTCCTGGCTTGACTCCCCTGTGGAGGCAGATAGACACAAGGAGGAGGAGGCAGGAGATGGGGGAGAGCAAAAAGAAGAGAAAGGAACGGGAGAATGTGTGTCAGTGGTGGGCAGAAAACTGAACAGCAGCTTATTTTTCCACAAGAAAAAAAACAACACAAAAAAACAAAACCTTACAACATTTCATTTTGTATATATCCATAACCTCTTTACCTAGAAACACACAGTACACTTGTTACACTCCCTTTGAATAAACTACAGCCCTGACTACACACCTGGACACACAGCACCTGCACGCAGGAAAAGAAAACGAAGCACCCTACCAGAGTTCTCCCGTAGCTCAGAGCTGTGCATTACTGACACATTCCCCAACAGCCGGACGTTTCGGTTGAGGTATCTCCTTACATAAACTCCAAAATCCCCTCAGCCACAACAACAAAAACAGTTTTCAACTGTTTACAAAAAACCGCCTTCCACAGCGACTAGCAGTAGGCTCCCATACCGACGACAGCTCCTTCCGCACCACTCATCACCACTACGGCTCGAGTGACGTAATGAAATACGCCCTTCACCTGCGTGTGTGTGAGTGAGTGAGTGAGTGAGTGAGTGAGTGAGAGAGAGCGAGGTGTGTGCCTTTTCAAGACAAAGCGTGCATGTCCACATCCTTACTTCTATTTACAGAGACTTCTGGGACTAAAGAGAGCAAAGAAAACACCCGGGTGAGCCTGCATGATGATCAGATGATCAAAACCACAAACACACACAAACACACCCCCAGAGCGGAGGGATTTCAGTTGCCAACTTTACAATAGGACCCATAACAAAAATCCCTTAAAGACCTCATCCCGTCACCCAGTTGCCTGGTTACCCCCCACCCATAACAAACCCTAACCGGTGGTATCATGTTTTTCAATCACACTTGGCCCTAGAGGTGCCTACTAGATCAGTTTCACATTATTCACTGGAGTGCCACTCGCGCAGCTCAAGGTTGTGTTAATTACTCACCCTGCACAAAAAAGTGACTGGTGGCTAAATTCAAACAGCTGTAATTGGACATATAAGCCTCTGAATTGGCCCAGACATCAATGTTATTGAAGCCAACAGCACAAGATGGTTGGTTCTCAAAAAAAACAAAAAAAAACAGCTCGAGGCAGAGCATGTTTTTTTTTTTCCCCCTCAGTTTTCCAGCAGGGCTGGTCAAACCAGACTGGCAGGTAGTTACACGAAACTCTGACTGACAGCCATTAAACAGTCCAAGCCGCCACGCCGCCTCTCTGAAGACAGACAGCTTGTCTACAGCCTGTGTCCTCTCACTCGTCAGTTCAAAGTCACACACACAGACGGGCAATCTAAAGCCCGGGCTCCCCTCTCCATTTGCTCATGGGCGGAAAAGGCAGAACATTGTCAGGTTCCTCATTAGATTGACTCCAAGACAGTGTGAAAGAAGTAAAGAAGCTGGGTGCCTTCTGACAGAGGGAAAAAAAACCTTTGAATCAAATGGGGACGACATGGGTGCAGTGCTTCAATAAAAAACACAGAGCAGCAACCAATAATGAGGTAATCAGAGCATACATTAGGTCCGAAACAAGCTAATTATGTATGACTTTTAACGAGATGGTGATGGCGTTATGGAGCAGAGTGCATTCCTCCAAGGTCAGTGAATCCATGGGTTTCCCTTGAGGAAGTGTCCATTAATGGAGAAGATGTAGCTGGGGTAAAAGTCCTACCTCCTCACCGCTAATACCACAGGAGGACGGCTGAGATGCACTTGGATCGATTCAGTTTTCAGACACATGACTACAGCAGAGCTCTGGTTTGTGTTGGTATAAGCTAACCACAAACCTGTGAATTTTTCATCAATTTCAAGCCACGGCTAGAAAGATAAAAACATCTAAAAAGAAGAAAAACAAAATATGTGTGAAAAAACTGCAAGTTTCAGACACTTTTGATGTATACAGCATGCACAGCAGTACTTCAATCACTAAAAACAGCCCCAGGTTCCTGCCAGAGCTCCACTTTTGCAGTGTTTTACACATACCTTATTGGGAATCTTTTTGTTAAAGCATAAAAGTTTACACAGTTATGTAAATTTTCAATTTGGAGTGGTCAATATATCTGCTGTTTTGAAGGTAAACGAGAAGAAGGTAAGTGCTGACTGGTTAATGTCAACTTACAAGTGATGTTTATTGATAAGTGGGGTCATTTTAGTCAACATTTCGGCAGATTACCAACAAAACAGCAGCATCTTTGATAGATTGTATGAAATAATTTTAATCAAATGCAATTAGATTAAATTTATAGGACAATAGCGGGTTGGTTTTCGCTTTGGTTTATCCAATGTAATAACTATCATGCCGAGGAACATCTTATTTTGCTGAAAGATAGTCTTTGTGTCACTCGCTGGGTTGCATTCTTCTATGTCTGAAACCTGGAGCTGGGCATTTTTGTGGCTGCCATCTTTCCTTTTTGAAACCAGTCACCATGAGTGAAGGATACAAAAAGCTTTACCACCATACAGTAGCACGTTGCTAATCATAATGAGGATATGCTGATTTACCGTTCTCGACACTGTTGGGCACCAAAATTTACAAAATGAAGATCATGCTACATTTGAACAAGATGTAAAACTAGTGAGTAAGACGCTAAACTCATACTAAGGACAACAATCAAGGGAACAGAGGTATACAAAACTTCTTTTTGCAACTAGGATCGCCCTCTTCTGGTTGTCCTTTTTATACCTGGGAGCCTTGTCCATCTTTTATATACAGTGTATCGTTTTTCCCTAATGATGTGATATCCCATGAAGACCATGAACAGAAGAAACCTACATGAAAAGTAAAGCAAATCATCTATCCATACAGACAGCATGTCATTTCTATGTATTAGCTGCTGTCTTTGCACCAGTCTGAACACTGAGCCACCGAAGGCTTCCCAGTTGACAGACTGGTAGTAGTAAGGAGTGAATATATTAGCAGTCATTAGTCAACTGCTCCCGTAGGTGGTGTGGTGGGGGGTTGGGGCGTGATCGTGATCATGATCAAACATGGGCTCTGTCTGCCTGTGTTAACTTGTGTTCTTTCGCTCGTCTCTTTGAATGCTACTCTCCCTCACAATTCCCTCTGTTCCCTTTAGTTCTTCTTACTATAGTGTCTGTGTAGCAGCCAGCTGTTGGCCAACCCTGTGCAGGAGCGAGCAGTTTGTCTAGGTTTCTTTTGATGTGGTAACAAAATCTCTAATCTGGATGCCTGAGCCCATAGTGAATCCCTTGAGCGAACCATAGGCAATCCCTTTGTACATCTTTAAACTCTCCCACTCTAAAAATATGACAGCAGAGTCAAACATATGGCCAAGGCCCAGATTTTTGGCAGTGACGACAATCACAGAGCTGTCAAACTCGAAACAAAAATACCATACCATCTGAATCCTTCTTAAAGCTCCCTGTTCTTGTAGCTACTGTAAGGGCAATCAAAGGGAATATATTATCTTAATGTAGGGTTGTATGTACTGATTTGCTTCTATTTATAGCCCTACCTTTTGTTCTTTAAATACACATTATGACAGTCACATGGTGCCGAAATCACTGCAAGCAGACATCTAGATCACTTCAAAGCCAGACGCCAAACACACAGCTAAAGGAACTTCAGGCGCTTTTCGTCAGTGTAACACCTTAATAAATATAAAATAAAATTTGCCAAACATCAAAACACATATATGCATATATATATTTATATATAAATGCACACTTCTCTCTATTGGATTCCTGAGCTGCGAAGGAGACAGATGGTTGCCATGGCAACTATCTTTGCGCGCAGCTAGGAATGTGTTTCTGTGCGAGCGCATCTGTTTCTCCCTGGCCGTCCACGGATCTGCCCTCGCGCACCAACGGTGAGCCAGAGAGAGCAAGAGAAGCATGTGTGCTGCAAGCAGGGGACTGGACTGGACAGGAGAGGGTATAAATAGGCCTGAGTAGCAGGTGAGATAACACATAGCATTTGGTGGCTCCTATTTCACCTCTACCTGGGAGCATTAACTTCCAGGTAATCGAAAAGTAAGCCACCACATTTTTAAAAAGAAAAAGTTAAATACACAAGGTTCAAAGATAAATTTACCTCAAGAGGACGTGGCACTGATTAAAAAATAAAAATGAGGTTAAAGTGGTGTTTGCAATTTTACTTTATGGCTTTTGGGAGGAAAAGAAAGCTTGAATAATACAAGTAGTGAAATGTACAGGCAAAGATACCTGAAAATCTGGGAATGTAGGGCTAATCAAGAAATCAGAGGAATGAATCTCACATTCTTGATGTGCACAGCTGTGATCTTATCTATGCATAAACACTGCATCTCAGGACACCGGATTTCAGGATTTGATGATATAACGTAGATGTAAGTAGTATAATCAAGCTATATAGAACTTGCACTTTAGGAACACCTTTAGTTGCATTTAGTTTTGGCAATGGTTGAAATCACAGAAAAAGTACCACAGTGGATCTTTATGAGTTATTTTATTTGGCAGAATAACAAAAAATTATCTGTAAACTAGATATTAAAATAAACTATATTTGATAATATTACTATCTATTATTTGTTTAATGCATTATGCGTTATGCTGTTGAAGCCGACTCAAAAATTTTATTTAATATTTCCACCCCCCTCCTGCCTGCGGTGCTAGTTATCCATTTAGATTGTTCTGGTGTGAGTTGCCCAATTTTGGAGATATCAGCTGCAGAGGTGCTGCCTTCTCTTCAGTGTAATTGAAGTAAATGGCTCTTGCCTAGTGGTGCTCAAAGAACAACCCAAAAAAAAAGAAAAAAAGGGGGGAAAGGCTCTTTCCAGAAAGAGTAACCCGCTTATTAAAAACAATCCAAAAACATTGTCATCTCCGACACCCGTCAACCATGTAAATGTCCAGTGTCCAATTTGATAACGCACCAATGATGAAAGGCTCATGGTTATGACAGTCTGACAGGATGTAATCATCAATGAGCTGTAATGTTAGAGAGCTGCATGAGTCCTTTGGTTGGCGGATAAAGACAGTAGAACAAAATAGTTCCCATACGAAACTTGTTTGTTTTGTTTTGTTTTCTGTGTTGGGTGACTGGAACATCGCTTTCCCTTGAATACAGTAAAACTACATGGTGCTTGCCTTGAGTCAAAAAAAAGCGGAGAAAAGACAAATTCAGCAGACATTTTTATAGCAGATAACTCCAAAAATTGGCAACTCACAACAAGACAGTTGAAGAAACGGCTTTAAAGACCTGAAGCTAAAGACGCCCAACTGAAATTAAACCGCATGTTTTTGTCTGCTATTACAAACGTACACTCACCTGCCGCTCAGATGTACCTGTTTAACTGCTCCATCAATGCAAATATCCAATCAGCCAGTGACATGACAGCAACTCAATGCATTTGGCTATACAGACAAAGTCAATCAGTGATGTGCTGAAGTTCAAACTGAGCATCAGAAAGGAGAAAAGGGGGATCTGACTACTTCAGGAATTACTGACAACAGTCCAAAAAAGGAGAAAATATTGAGTCCACAGTGTACACTTCTTCTTCCATGACACAAAGCTCAAATCATGTTATCTTCAACAAACCAGTTTGACAAGTTCACTATGATAACACCAATTTCTTCATGACTTTAATAGAACAACATTAGTTCTTTCCAATTATATGAGAATATGTCTCTATTCAGTCAAATTAAAAAGTACATAAACCACAAAAGATGCATTGGCTGAATATTAAAAGCCTTCACAGCCCACACTTATGCACAATTAACTTCAGGCATCAGATTTAGTACAAGGTCACAGACCAGATCTGTTGTTTACATCTTAAACTACATTCACGCCATTCTTCCTTATCACCGTTTGGCATTAAATCTAAACAATCTGCTGGAATCCTGCAGCTCATTTCTTTTGGTTCTGCACCTGACTCTAAATTTTTTGTTGAGATTTATGGACTTCACATCCCCCCTTAATATACTAAGTCAGTTGAGTAGTTTATCAATTTGACTCACAGATAATAACTTTAACAGATAATTCACACAGCTCAAAGAAGTTAAACGTTGGCCTATAACATTGTTCAAAATACAAAGCAAGCACATGTCGAAGTGGACGCTAATTATCTGTTCACCTTTTGGTTTTTTCATCCCTTCCTCCTTCCCCTCACATGGGAAGGGTGGAGAGGGAAGTGGCACGTAATGTTTTGTCTTTTGCTCCTCTCTGTTTATTGAACACAACTGAGAAATGCATGTGACCTGGCATGCATATGCAAGCACTGACATTAAATCTATAATACCCCCGATTGTACTTTTAATTGCAAAACGGAGTGACACAATGGAGGATTTTATCTGTAGCGTCTGCCCCCAGTCTGGAGAATTACCTTTAAGAAGGTTGAACTCTAACATCATTAGAAAGGCTTTCACTCAACGGTTTAAGGAGGCTGGCTGGTGGGAGCTTTACAAGATATTTGCAAACAATATTTATGGCACCACAAATATCTTTGTAGGACACATAAAAAAAAGAAAAATCAACTGATGCCTCACTTCCTCCACTCAAAAGACAGTGTCAGCAGCAGAGTGTGGACTAGCATGTGATCAGATGTTTAAGTCACCACCCTGCTGCTAGACACGCCAAGGAGACCTCGTTAAGAGCTAACATGTCCATCTGTCCACCGGGGAGGTGCAACTCCTCACCTCTCGTGAAAACTCATCTTAGGCTTCCCAGTTCCGCTCCAGTTCAAGTTTTATCAACTCTTTTCCAGCCCCAATGGAAGGCAAGGCACGTTTATTTATATAGCGCAATTCAACAGCAAGGTGATTCAAAGTGCTTTACAGAGACATTAAAAACAAAAACAAATAAAAAGCATGATTTAAAATGGAAAAAAGAAAGGAACAGTAGATAAAATCAGTAGTTAAAATGTAAGTTTTGAAATTTAAGCTTAAAAGTAAAACAGTGCGAATTTGGTGCTTTATTCAAATGCAGCTGAGAACAGGTGAGCCTTCAACCTGGATTTAAATAAACTGAGTGTTTCAGCTGATCTGAGGCTTTCTGGAAGTTTGTTTGAAATATGTGGAGCATAAAAGCTGAATGCGGCTTCTCCGTGTCTGGGAACTGATAAAAAACCGGATCCAGATGACGTGAGGGATCTGGAAGGTTCATACTGGGTCAAGAAGCAGAGATTACCATGTTATCCCTGAAATGTCACACCTATTGCCGCTCATAACAACTGCTATTCACCAGACGCCTGACTTAATGCAAAGATAAAGCGAGGGTCAACAGTTTTTCATCCATGAAATTCAAAAGCAAGCCAGCTAGAATCAAAGGGTTTATCCTTAAGTAATACACTATTCAGACCATATAATGTGTAGTATGACAGAAATGAATATATAATCAACTATATCACCTACTTAGAATTCCCATTGAGCAGAAAGTCAGCAGAAGAGGCTCACAGACGGAGAAGGCTGGTAGCACACTTTCAAACATTTTCCGCCTAAATAAGTCCAGTTAAGCCTCGAGGCTTTCCATCACCATTTCTTGTGTATACATCCAGCCCTGGGTTCTCCTATTCCACCACAGGTTGAGCCAAAAAGACAGGGCAGGAAGCTAGCACCGCATTTCTCAATGGGAAAAGGAGAAGCAAGATGAGAAAGCAGATATACCAGAACCAGATCTGAGAACAGCACTATCCTCAGGTGACCCGTTTTAAAGTCCTTCTGAGCGAGCTAGACGAAGAGACAAGGGAGGAGGATAGACGGGGTTTGATGGGGATAGACTGGGAGGGGAGGGGTGGGGATGTGGACTGTCCGCAGGATTACTGAGAAAAAGCCGACTGCGAAGTTAACGGAAAACAGCGGTGGCACCTAACTGAGCTATCTGCCCGAAAAGCAGAGCGGGGTGAGAAAGCAGCGAGAGAGGATTAGAGAGACAGAGAGGGAGGAGGCGATGAGGATGGACACTGCAGGCCCCAGCAAAGCTTTTTCATTAATAACCTTAGCAATGTTTTACAGCAGCCAGCAGCAGCAGAATACTCCGAAAACTGATCATCTTCTGTGAAACCAGGGAGGCACAGAGAAGAACCAACAAGCAAAAAATAAATAAATAAATAAACAACACACGAAATTAGGGATGAGCTGGCCAAAACTTACCAGGGCAGTATGTGTCCAGGTCTGGATTCTTGGCAGTGGTGGAGGTGTGTGTAGGGGAGCCAAGCTCTGATTGTGGAATGCGAGGGCTCTCCACAAACTTTGCTTTCCGCAGAGGGGCTGGGAGCAGAAAGCATAGACACACACACACACACACCCAGAAGGAGACAACACGTGCACACACAGAAACACAGAGAGACACACACATAAATCAGGGAGATGGAAGAAGAAAAGAAAGAGAGGAGTGACAGGGACAGGACAGAAAGGGAGGAAAGTCAGAGAGCTTACAGCATGAACTTAAAGCAGCACACTGATAAAATGAAAACATCCTGAAGGTTTTCTTACGCCTTGTGTTTGCCTCGGGTCAGATAAAGCAAACACATGAGTAAATAAGCAACGTGAGCAATCAGGTACCTCGCTAGGGCGAACCAATACACCTGCAAAACATCCGCCCACCACTGAAATGCAAGAATACCAGGAAGCAAAAAAAAAGAAAAGAAGAAAAGCTAAATAAATAAAAAGTTTCTTGCGTCTGTTTGTCCAGTGTCAAAAATCACAGCAAGAATGCAAATGAGATCCATTTTGGGAATGTCCTCGCGCCCGACTCAGCCACAGCGTCTGAGACATCAAATGAGAAAATCAGAGATTCACAGAAAGCCGGGGGTGGTGGCTGTGTATGATGCTTTCATGGGTTCTTGGTCACGGCGCACAGATTGTAAGCACTGTTACCCAGTTCAGCTTACAGTGTCACGAGTCCATACATTGTGGTGTTCTTAAAAAATAGTTTTATGACGCACATAAAAGGCAAAGTCATTGTACTGATAAACGCACACAGGCTACATACCCTGGAAGAAATGCAAAAAGAAGAAAGCTTTTGCGATCCATTCAGTGGCATTTGTTTGCAAGGATGTTGTTGTTAAAAATCACCGAGCGTGATGGCTCTCCACAGCAAGAATAATGAGACCATAAGGCTTCCTGCACTCACTCTGTTTTTTAATGTTCTGTCAATTAGCACCAAAATGCTAAGCCTGCTTACGCTGAATATCTGGCTAATATACCACACAAATGGAGACCAAAAAAAGAAAAAACAACCCATCCATCCAATACAGAAATCACTTCCCCTCCTCCTCTGTTATATTCATAAACAGGAGGAACCAGACTATATTTCCCCCTTTTTTTGTCCTCACTATGGAAATAACTTCTATGACGAACTTGGAGTCATGCCCAGCTGTGAGAAAGAAAAAAAAGAAATCAGCCAATATCAACTAAATTGTGCATAAGACTCATTTGTTTAATCTATTATCTTTCTTTTCTGTACTGGTGTGGGTTTGAGATGGGCAGCAACTAAGCATAATTTACCCTTAATTGACTAATCTGGTTAAATAGGGGTTTAAAATAGATTATACTGTATGCCGCAACCATTACTGTTACGGGTGAGCACACACGTCCAAAGCTATCTGGTGCAGAAATACCGTGCAGGACCAAAGTGCGGTGAGCAGGAAGTCATGAGCAGCAGTTGGAACATATGTTCAAGCAACAGCGAGTGCAAAACCAGAATAGATTCTTCACCACTTTTGTTTAGGGCTCATGTTACAGCTAATGTCAGGATAATGTATGTGTGTGTGTAATGGGTGGGGAGGAGAGCTTTAATCCCTTTGCCTACATACTGTTGAGCACAGTACAGTGGTACAGATGGTCGATGTAAAATGCGTAACATACAGCGAGAAAGTTCAAGCATCCTCACAGGCTGTACAGACTTGTACACATGCCATTTTCAAAACAAGCTTTATTTTCAGTCTTTAGCTTTTAAACTCTGCGTCTTTGTTCAAATATCTTTTTCAGTGTTATTCTTTTTCCACTAACTATATAAATATTATATACTTTTTAAAATCAGAGTGCACCATCAAATCAATTCGATTCTGGTCAGTTAGGTAGCAGAGGGGGGTGTTAGTCAGTTTCAGCTGCTTTGGTGTTAATTACGTTAACAACAGGTGCACTAGAGGGGCACCAATGAGACAACCGCCAAAAGAACGGTTTTACAGGTGGATGGCACCGACGGTTTTTGGGTTTCTTTTGACCGTTTTTTTCCCATTAGTTTTGAGTTTGGCTAGGTCAGTGTCACTACTGGTAGCATGCAGGGATGGCTGGACCCAGCACCTCCTCCAGGATGCCACATAAATGCATGCCAATGCCAGAAGGTTTGCTGTTTCTCCCACCACAGTGTCAAGAGCAAGAAGGAGTGCTCAAGAGCATGAGTCCGACATCGTGGAGCCAGATTAGCATTACAGAATTGATAAATCCACCACTGGCACTCTCTTCTTTTCACAGATGAGAGAGGTTCAATCTGAGCATATGAGACAGATGTGAAAGAGTCTGCGGGCACTGTGGAGAACTTCATGCTGCCTGTAGCATCGTTCAACATAACTGGTTTGGTTGTGGGTCTAGGAAGGCATATCTATGGAGGGACATACAGACTTCTAGAGGCTAGGCAACAGCACCCTGACTCCCATTAGGTATTGGGATGAAATCCTTGGACCTATAATCAGAACTGCACTAATGCAGTAGGTCCTGAGTTCCTTATGGTGCATGACAATGCCTTATGTGGAGGGAGTATGCAGGCAGTCCCTGAAGGATGAAAGAATCGATACCACTGACTCTCCCCCAAACTCTGCCTGACCACAATCCAATAGAACACCTCTGGGACACATCAGATGCTGCCAGGTTTCACCTCAGACTGTCCAGGAGCTCAGAGTCCCTGTCCAAACTGGGAGGAGAGCCCCCAGGACACTGTCATCTCATTAGGAGCATGCCCTGATCTTGTCAGTCATGCATACAAGCATATAGGGGCCATACAAACTACTTAGCACCACTTTGAGTTGCTGCAATGAAATGCTACAAAGTTGCTAATGCTCTGCTGACTCGATAACTGCAGATTTCCAAAGCTGCTCTGGCATTAATATCTGTATAGAAACTGCACCAGGAGCTTCATGGCATGGGTTTTCATGGCTGAGCAGCTCCTCTCAGTGAAATGTGCAGGTGGCCCCTACCTTTCATTTAGTTTTCATGCAGTGTAGATATTATCTTAAAACCCTTTGCAAGGACTTTTTCTTTTTTAATTCAAGTATCACGTTACATATTCCATCGTTGGAATATTCCTACTCACTCTACAGCATTGTGTAAAAAATGCAAGCAAACATGAAAAAGGAAGAATATTTAATTTCCTTGTTAATTTGTGTTCCTCAGAGGTGTTCAGTACAGCAGACGTGTTACTCTCATTTTAAACATCGTTGGTGGAAACTGCTTTAAGGCTACTTCATCTGTAATGACAATGCATGTTGTACGTTTTAATTAACTTCAATACTCAGTAGAAGAGAGAATAATATAGATGGGTTAAGCAGTAGAGTGGTAGCTTCTTCAGACAGTGGCCCTCCAACTTTGTAAATGAATAGTGCAGTATTGCTATGATACTACTACTTGTACTAATTAGTTAATATTAGGTCCCTAATCAGGTTGTATTAGACAAAGTCAAATTTTAGATTAAAAAAAATAATGTATCAAAGTTGTTACAGTTCTTTTCTGCTAAAATGTCTGCAACAAATGTCATGTCAATCCAAGCAAAGAAGTTGCTAGGGCATTTTAGCCAGCATAAGAGTAACGAAAAAAATCATGCTTCAGGCATGACGAAAAACAACTTAAAATTCCAAGAAATTATTAAATTCCTGCACCAGGCACTAACAACTTGTTCCCTTTTCTCATGATCTTATTGTGCACCAATCTACTGCAATTTGTTGTCACGATTTGACATACTCTGCTCACAAACAAATCCAAAGTTAAAACAAATGAAAGCGAATTCTGCCTGGCAAAGAAAATAAAGTGCCGCTTCAGAGCTATGTGCATGTGCATAAAGTACAAGTGTTTATATGCCATATTCACTGTCAGCACTGTGTTAGTATGGCCTGGACCGGACTCTGCTAAATACCAAATCTAGGAGGTTATCCAGCACAGATGCCACAATGAACAAATACAAGTGATCGCCAGGACTAGAAGACTCCAGAGTCATCCACGATTCAATGAAACGCCATGACAGACAAACTTACAAGCTTTTCTGTTTTTGGACAGTGTTTTATGAGTTTAGAGTCCACTAACTGTGAGTTAGTAAATAAATATAAACTCCATTAATGATGTAATAGGAACATATGTGTAAGGAAAACAAAATACTAATAATTTTAAAACGCATTTAAATCATATTAGATATTATTATTATTATTATTATTATTATATGTAACTAAATATAAAAATTTATTAGCTACAATACAATTACATAAAATGTATTTATCGTATTCTCATCTCCTATTTGTTCATTTTTGTTTGTTGCCCATCAATAGATTATGTCAGATTTTGACCTTCACACAAAAGATGTGTGAAAAGATTCTGCTCATATTGGTGTGAAGGTTGTACACATACTACTTGTTATCTGAGGAGCCAAGTAAGAATTATTTTGGTTGATGGAGCTTTTAACTTTCAAACAGGAAGACAGGTAGGGACAGTTTCCTAACTGTATACAATCTGGGTTAGGGCTGGAGCATGTTTTCTGTTTTGCCCCTCTCGTCCATTTAACAATATTGAAAAGTTCACTTGGTTAGGTAAAAACTGAATGTGCCATAGCAGAAAAAGACGCCAAAGCTTGTATTTTTATGCTTCCATTTCAACCTACAGTCCTGTCCGATTTCCTGAAGGCGCTCTTGCACCTGCACTGACAAGCTTGCAACAGCTTGCACTATAACCTGTAACAAGCTGGAAGGAGAGTGTGACAGTCTGACAGTGTAGGCAGTGTGTTCGCAAGAGCATGAACACAAAGTTCCCCCATATATTTCAACTGTTTTTACATTTTAAATCATTTACGGTACCAAAGGTTTCCTGCAATGCCTTGACACTGATTGCACTGAGAGACTAAAGGCATTCTCCTCCCAGAATATCAATTTTGGGATAAACTACAGTGAAAAGAAGATTACCATTTCTTTTGTTTGTAGTATCCCTGATCTCACCTCTACAAAATAGGGAAGGGAAACGCTGTCTATTGGAGTAAATCCCCTCTATAGCTCTGGTTCCAGGAGACTAAATCCCATGGACTACTCTCCTGCAGTTCTGTTGTCAGTGTGTGCCAGGCTGAGGATGGGTGACAGTGTGATGGATGGCAGCAGGCAAATCCACTCCTCTAATGAGCTTATGAATAAATATATCTTGTCTGCATGTGCAGATGCACGTGAAATAGATATTTCTTACATGCTCTGGGTGTGCGGGTTCAATATGAATATGCATGTGACATGTATGCAAGTGTATATGTGAGATTAGAGTAAGAAAAGGGAGGGATCCACAGAAACACTGGTGCTAAAGGACATTGTGAAAAATTTAAAAAGCTCATATCTATTCCCAAGACTGTCAGCACAGACACGCAGCCTTTGGCGAAGTCATCAACAAAACAGAAAGCACGTCAATATTGTGATTCAAATTCACACGGTGTTGTGCATATGAAAGAGGAAAGCTTCTTTTCAACATGGCAGTCCCCTCAGACACAACCTGGGCTTTCAACAAATAAATGACAAGATCTGAATATGAATTGGAAGCTCCAATATGCAATGCACATTTTCTCATTTGCTGCAGATAAGTGAATGATAAGCGAGCGAAAGGAGACATCGCAGCGTCTCTACCACTGTGTCAGTTGCATACGACCTCAGGCACCCACTCAGACAAAGACACGGGCGCCCGCAAATTAACATACACACTCACGTACAGACCAGCGGTGAGGACATACATTGCCCGGCTGTCTGCAACCTAAGCAGAGCTTTATAGAAACTGAGCACGCCGGCCCAGTCACTATGGCAACAGCAGAGCACAGGGAAAGGAAGAGTTGTCCATCTTTTCAGGGTGGTGGTAACGCAGACAGCAGCTGACTTCAACGGCACTAAAAGCTCCCAGCTTTCGCTCAAATGCAATCAAACAACCTCTTTGTATTGACAAATCTCAGCTGCTTTACAACACCGCGTCTTCCCCACATCATCTCAATTCAAGGAATTCAGCTTTTAAAGATGCAAACTGCTGCAATGACAGCTCTGATCCTTTGTGCTCTGACCCAAAAAGAGATGATGTGATCTCAATCTGGAACAATAATGAAGCTTTGACTTTTTTTTGAGTGCTTTCATAGAGTAATACAGTCACATCAATATCACATTTCAATATTTTAAAAAATGATGATACTGAAGAGTCAAGCTGACTGTTAAATGTTACTTAATGAACTTTTGCAGGGGACCTGTTGTGCTCATGATTCATAGCTCAAAATAATGGTGCAGCCCCTCCGTTCATCCCCTATGTGAAACAAGTCCTTTCCTCCCATTAAGTGTTCTTCTGATTGGCTGTCGTAGCAGATGGGTGGGGCTTTTCTTCTCATAGCTAGAGCTGCCCACCTGAGATGACCATATTAAGGATAACTTCCTTCTCTAACATCACACAGATCAAGATTTTTTTAAGACAGAAACAAACAAAACAACGGGGCGACCATGGCTCAGGGGGTTGGGAAGCGTATCTGTAACCGGAAGGTCGCCGGTTCGATCTCTGAGCTCGATGGCGCGATATGGCAGCCTCGCTTCTGTCAGTGCGCCCCAGGGCAGCTGTGGCTACAACCGTAGCTGCCTCCACCAGTGTGTGAGTGCGAGAGTGAATGAATAGTGGCATTGTAAAGCGCTTTGGGTGCCTTGAAAAGCGCTATATAAATAAATATTATAAATAATAATAATAAATAAATAAATAATAATATAATAAATCCAATCCATTATTATTATCATTATTAAAGCATTTATAGCAGCCTGAAGTTGAATGAAGTTTAATTTTGATTGATAACTGATCATTTTATGCAATCTTATCACACATAATGTAATCTAGCAGTCCTTTTATGCCCATATGAGGCGTTTCAGAAAAGATTAACAATGTTTTTGATGTTAATCTTTGGAGCAGCAAAGACAACTGCCCACAATTAGGCTTATGAAGTTAAAAGGTTTGCAATGAAGTGGATATGTTTGGGTAATTTTGAAGATGAAGAGTTTAGTAATTCATTCTATTCAACATATAGCAACTGAGTTCAAAAGCATTGCAGTCCTGAAGTAGCAGAGAGATGCAGTTTTATATTTATTTCACCAGTCTCCATGAATGACCCGAAGACTTGTGCCCAGTGTGCATTTAATAATCCGGCTCACAGACCGCAGATGATTTTGTGTGCTTCTCTTGTTGACTTGTTAAACAAAACAATACAGACCAGATGTTGCCGTGCAACTCGGAGGCTGCCGACAGTCAGTAGCATGTGCAAGTCCATTAGCTCGGCTGCCTCCCCTGTTTGTTTTATTTTTTTGTACTTTTAATGTATGCGTGCAAGTGTCTGTGTGCGAGAGTCTGCACACACTCACATGTGTATCTATCATTACAGGCCTTGGGAGGATTAGTGGAGCAAGGTGAGGCACAGCCGGAATTTTAAGAGGAAGGCGGGAGGGGCTGATTTCCTAAGACGGCTCATTAACTGAGCTCTCCTTAACCCAAAGAGCTGTTAATTCAACGTTTCACATAACCTTATTGGGCTTGGATTAAACCAACAGCACTAAATCAAGGGCTATCAAATGCACAACAACGCATGAGTGGGTTAACCTAAATCTAAGACTTATAGAAAGAATTTGGAGCCGTTTTAGGTTACTGCCTTTTAAAAGCAGAGGGACAAAGTTGGTAATCCCCACACAAAGGATGATCTCAAGTTAAGACTGAGCTTTAGTGGCCAAACATGATGTGAGTCAAAGGCACCGTGGAGCAAAGGCTGTTTTTACAGCAGGAACTTGAGGGTCCTTTTAGGGTCACCCACATCTTTGTGCATGTTTCAAATACAGGAACTGCCCGTGTAGGACCCTCCTTAAGCGAGGTTTTCGTGTGGATCAAGAAAACCTGTAGGGAGGGGGGGGGGGGGGGGGGGGGGGGGGGGGTTCCTGCCTGATTGGCTGCTGGTCCCTGCTTACCATTCTTGAACAACCAAAAATCAGTGGCAAGAAAAGATGCCAAGAAAAATGCTCTTTCTGCAGACGTTGCCAAATAGATAATAATAATAATAATAATAATAATAATGGATTGGATTTATATAGCGCTTTTCAAGGCACCCAAAGTGCTTTACAATGCCACTATTCATTCACTCTCGCATTCACACACTGGTGGAGGCAAGCTACGGTTGTAGCCACAGCTGCCCTGGGGCAGACTGACAGAAGCGAGGCTGCCATATCGAAGATGTACTTCCTGTTCAGATTGTTTGTCCTCGTTTCACAGACAGGATTTTCTACAATGTTTTAACCAGCTCAACATGTTGTTTGTGCACGATTCCATTGTTCACATGTCACTTTACCATTATATTATTATGTAACAGCATGATTAATGTTTTAATTGAGTCTCCAAAATGGAATCCTTTCAAAATCCATAGGATGCTGTTTAATGTATCCTATGGATACATTAAATAAAACCAATAAATACAAATACCTTATTTATTTGCTCCGAGCAGCATTTTTTTAATCCTTTATTGGCTGGTCTAAAATGTGTACATTCTCCTAGCGTCCATACTGTGAGATTTCTGGGCAAGTCGCACAGCAGCAGCAACTGAGCGGTTTCAGCACCTTAACCTTCTTTTTGCATATTTTCACTACTTGCACAGCAGGTTGATACAGAGGAGTGACCATGAACGTTTGGCATACCCTCTCCCAGCAGGAGACCAGAGAGGACTGCACTCCTGAGGAAAGCAGCAAGGTAAAGTCAAATATCAGGCACTCCGGGAAAGTGAGAGGAGCACAATTGCCAAGGACACCACTTGATGCAGTGTACTAATTATAGCAAGGGTGTCTTGACCTTTATCCCAGCTGGAGTTGGTCCCCTAGTGGAGATATTTATAACCTCACACAGACACTACTTGAGAACCACACCCTTGTCTTTGTGAAAAATCAGTGAGGGTCGGATGCTTTTGCTCTTGTTATGTAATTAGGAAGCTAAAATAAACACTACAAAGAAAACAGATTTGATTACTGATCCATGCTTCCAGTTTTAAGCTGTTCTGATTGAGATGATTCTGATAATGTGTCACTGTCTTTAGCACGATGTAAAATGAGCATCAAAGCTCCCCAAATGTCTTTCATGTCAGATAAAAGCTGTAATCAATTGTGGCCCTCATGTAATCCCATACACATAGTAAGGAGACTGACAGTAAGGGTAGAAAGTCGGAGCTGTGATCCAGACAAACGCCTGGTAGGGGTTCAGGACCCTGAAATGACTGAGCAAATAAGTTAACAGCAGACAGACAAGTAGTGAATGTTAATACTGCGCCTGGTGTCACTGTGGAGTCCTGTGCAATAGTCCGTAAGGGTTTGGATACGCATGGACACACATACACATACAATAACACACTTCTTTAGGTCTCCGTGCATTCGTGTGAGCATCTCGCAGAGAAGTGTTTGCTCAGCTCTTCACCAGCGGTATTCGCAGAAAGCAGTGAGGTGGTATATGTAACCCACTGCTCTGTTTTGTAAGCAAATCATTATCATGGCTATTAATAGCACACTGCGGGTTTCTCTTCTCCACAATACAGCTTTTTTTTTTCCCTCTTCTATTCCAGAAGGTACGGCTAAATACCTAGATAAAACTAAACGGAAGTAAAAACCACAGTAATAGTCGTAAGATAGTAACTTCATTTGTAAAGCCTCTCTTGCAAGATGCAGCCGCTTGCTGTGCTACACAGAGGAGGATTAAAATTAAGAAAGAAAAACACTGAATAGAAATTCCACATTTGGTGCCGCCAACACAGAAAAATATGTTAACAGGATTTCAAGAAAGATTGGATGTTTAGAGAGTAAAATTAAAAGAAAAACTCAAGCCTTGGTATTGCTCGTAAATACAAAACAAGTTTGCTCTTCTGCTTCCACAAAATGAAACCTTTTCACTGCAAAAATACTCAAGAATAAAAAGACCGAAAGGGGAATCGAGTGATTTTGAGAAAAGACTTTTTATTCTAGGCGTAGAAAAAAATAGATGTTAATTCTGTCGTCAGTTTGGTTTGATATCAAAATATTTATTGAATCTTTCTGCTGCCTCTCAGCATTTTTTAGGGATTGTAAAATTGTAAGATTCTGGGCCAACACAGATTCTGCCCACTTGGACATCAGTGTTTTCTTTCCCTGTTAGTTTATTTCATTTTTCCCAGTGTTTATCTCTTATTTTATACCAGGAAACCAAAGAAATTTGTATTTTAAAACAATAATTGACCTTTTCAAAGTCTCCAAGCACTTAACGACCCTATGCATAGAATGTTTAAGTAGCTTAAAATTGATCTGACATCAGTACAACGGTGTAGCTCATCTAGATGGTGGCCCATGTTGCTGAAGGCTACTGTAGGGCCTGGATTCAACTCCACCCAATTTCCTGCATTCTCCCGCTCTGTTCCTGCTTTCCTGTCTAAGTTTTAAAGAATATTTCTCCTTTAAGCATCAATTTGTTCAGATCAGTAAATGTAAAAACTGCAAAATAAAAACTGGATCTCATCAGCATAACAGCAGTCAGCTACGCAGTTTTAATGATACTGGCTGCAATGATGGTGGCTAAATAAAATGCAAAAGTCGTTGTCGCAAATAAAACAAAGAAACTCAAACTTTCAGAGACACCACGATCAACAAAGTCAAACACTTTGCCAAGGACAACCTTTCTGTGAGCAACAACAATGAAGCTCTTTGTCTTCGTCTTACTTCTTGCAAACTTGATTTGAAATTTTCACAACAATCATTTAACGCCAGGAGACATACTGAATGTCAGTGGGACCTTTCTGCCTACAATTAGAGAACCTAATATTTTTTTAATTACTTAAATTACCAAAAAAAAAGGAAAGTTAAAGCCAAGCTGTCTCTGTCTGGGTTGCACTTCTTTAGCTGCGTCATATTATTGTAGCTGTTGTGAAAGCTTTCGGGGAGATTTCTAATTGTAGGTTGTTACCTGGTACACACACTGGAAGCCGACTTTAAAGAGCTTGGTCGGAGTGGGGATCAAAAGGATGACTTCATCTTGCTAATGGCGGCGCTCACTGCCTCTTCTCTAATCATAATAAAAGACTGTAATTCTAGAATCCAGGGAGTTGTTACTGAAGGGGCAACACCGACTCCCTTGATAAGTAATTCTACTCATTCGACAACTGCTGTTCGACTGAGAAAGAAAAGGACTTTAATACACAAGAATACTAGCCCGGCATGCAACACATAATTAAATCTCACAAATAAACTTAGAGAATGAGGAACAAAGTGTGAGCTTTTAAAGGCCAGTGGTATCACAAGTGTCGTGTTATCTGGGATTTTGTTCCTGTCTTACTTTTGATTGGCTTAAAAAAAGAGAGATGTGTCTGGCTATCGAAACCAGGGCTAAACACTGGTTATCATGGTGACTCAGATGTTCTGCTTCCATGGTTTTTCTTTGGAATGTCTTGTTTCTCTTGCCTCTAAACAAGTTAGGTTAATGCTCCCTATCTGGAGACTCTTGCAAAAGAGATATTTAATCTCAAAGAGTTTCACTTCCCAGTTAATACAACAAACCACAAAGATTATATTCAAACCGAACAACAGCTGACTTAGCAGGTCTAAGAGGCTGTGGTAGACAAAAGGAACGGACAAGTTGATAAAGACATTAAAGGCAAGGATCAGATGTGTACACTTTGATTTACTTTATCTGTAAAACATACGTTTCACCCCACGCTTAGTTTACTGTGGTTTGGTCACTTTATGCATGGCACATATTGTCTGTATGGTCACTCAGGAGGCTGCCTATTTAATCTAGGCGGAATCCAAATGCTAATCTCTTACTAAAAACTCATAAAACTGACAGTCCAGTAGGCAAATTAACATCACAGTCACATTTCCTGTGCAGGTTGTGGTGCCAGTAAACTGACCCACGGATGTTGGATTTTAGACATCTGCCCAGTTTATTTCACAACTCATTTTTTGGCTCACAAACCATTTGTCTTACGCGGGAGGGAAATTGAGCAATTATATAAAATCAATATCCCTCTGAAACACTGCAAACGGGTACAGGTAAGTGAAGTTTACACACAGGTAAGTGTGCCACACCAATTCAGAAGCCTGCAGTTTAAAGTCAGGACTTGTGAAAAAAAAAAATATGGGCCCACGAATAAATACGGGCACTGACACAAACTGCAAAACACTTGAATGACTCAAGAGGAAGCGATGGTTAAAATAACCTTGAGAAACATACTCTATCACACATTTTCTCCGGGTATTCTCACAAGAACCGCCTAAACCGTGACTTAAAGTGGCATATGTGTTCCACTGCACCTGTTGAATACATGTCTTCGCACTTTCAAGGCTTTGCCGCGTCTGTCAGGCAACCATCACCCAGCTAATACATCTAATAAGAGAGAGGGAAACAATACAAAAGTCCTTGTGTCATAACCACAGAGAGATGCACTGCATTACTCTGGAAGAGACCCGTTTCACCCTGCTCCATCGAGTTCAAATAACCCCCCATCCACCATGAAGACAATAACCACGGCTACTTAGCCACCCTGAAATTGAAGTTCTTAGTGTCATTGCATGATAAGAGCCTGAATGACAGCTGACAAGGTAAGCTCATCAAAGCACTCTCCAGGTGGTGATACTAAGTGGTGTGAAAACCGGCTGTAGGCGCCTCATCAAAAACCATTCACCTGAGACCAGCAATAGCAGCTGGTGATGAGGTGTTCATGTTTTTCTGGCAGACAACGTTATTGAGACATTTTGTTCCGTTCACACACCAGCTAGCAGTCCCCTGGGATAAGGCAGGGAGGCAGGAAACCTGCAGCAAGAGGGAGGAACCACGTCCCAGCACATGACAAGGTGATTCTCGTACACAACAACAAGCTGCTGCCGACTACCTAGCGAGAGGTTTGGGGTGGGCGGAGGGGGGGACTATTCCCCACCAACTTCAACCCATTTACGCAACCATATGCTACATATGACGCTGCGCTCTGGAAGGAAAAGTGAGACACACAACAACAAGAACAAGCACCATTAGCCGCCCACAGCTTGCGCTTTAGACACGCACACACACTCCATCAGACACATACACACACACACACACTCTCTCAAAGACAATTGAATGCTCACCCACGCTGACGCATGAAACAGACCAGCTCGCCACGAAAAAACACTTACATTATCACACTCTGGTTGATTCACAGGCCCTCGAGCCTACACTGTGATTAGAGTTCACATCTTTGACAAATGCATCATTTCACAGAGAGAAATTACTTTCCTGCACTCCTCCCATTAGCCCCATGTCTTTACAAACGTCATTCGAACCAGCGGCCGCGCCACACAGCAGACGAGCTCCGTGCGAAGGAAAGGTGGAGCAGCAGGTGACAAGTGGTGAGGGTTGGAGGCTTGGGGGGGGGGGGGGGGTGAAACAGAGTTTGCGGGCACAGATGGAGGAATGAAACAAGCAAAAGAGGGTGTGGCTGGGCTCACCATTCTCAAACCAGATCTCGCATTCCTGAAGGCTGGAGTACGGCACCAGCTCCCCTCCTTCTCCTCCTTCCAGCGACACAAGCAGTCCTGCTTCCTCCCTGAGCGATGACCAGCTCATCAAAAAGAAAAAGAAAAAAGAAAAACAAGGAAAAAGAAGGAAAAGAAGGAAAATGCGTACGAGAAAATACGCCTGCAAGCGAAGCAGGGGAGGAGAAGTGCGGAGAAGCACACGAGATCGCCTTCTACCTTCCCCCCCGGTTTCCCTTCTGAAGCAATCTCCACAGGTTTCAGTGGTGATGCTGCCCGCTCACTTCAGTTGCGGTAAATGATACGGAGCCGGGCAGCTATGGCAGTGACGGGAGGAGCGAGAAGAGGAGGAGGAAAACGAGAGGGGAGGAAAAAGGGAAGGAAGAAGGAAGAACGCAGCAGTCAATGTGTCACTGGGGAAAGAGAAGGAGGGGGGACACAAAGGTGAAACCTCTGCGATGGCAGCAACGTGAAAAGCTGACAGGTAACCAAAAAGCCTTCGCCAGAAAGAAATGAAGAGAGGACAAAAAAGAAGAAGAAGAAGAGCGATACGAGCGGCACAGGGAGCCTTTCCCGTAAGCACAGAGAGGTGAGCTCTTCAATCGCCTCCGTGACTGCATTAGCGCTTAGCGTGTTATGTATAGATGTGAGAGGCGCACACTCTCTGTACAGGAACAGGAGTCCAGGTCTCCAGCAGATGAATGGTGCAGTGCTGCTGTTGTCATAGCAACCACAGAGCAAAAGGAGGTGGAGGAGGAGGAGAAGGGTGGGTATTGAGGCAGGAAAGAAAATGGCATAAAAAAAGAGGGAGGGAGAAAGGGAGGGTATTATTAAAGGGACACAGTTTTGTCGTTTGTGGACGGAGCTTCGGGGACATATCAGATCACAAGCGGTGAGGGAAAAAGGAGGAATGGTATTATTTGATCGTAACAAGGGTTTTAATGAAACCTACGCTGTTTTCCTTTTGGACCGAGACATTCCTGCCTGTCCTTGTTTTACCCTTGAAACTCTATTTGTACAGCTGCAGCCATGTTTCATGTCCAAACTCAAGAGGCTGCAAGTTTATTGTGTAGCAGCTTCGCTTTTGTCGGGCGCTTCGTTAGGCTGTAAGCATCCTGTTCTAAATGTTTTTTATTAATCTCCTCCACTCACAGTTATTTCCCTCGGGTGACAATCCTAACCTCCTTGCAAGTGTTACCAAAAGGCCCAGAAAATGTGCGACAATCATAGGTCAAACTTCACTTGCTACTGAAAAGCAGTGATTCTCAGCCTTCTTTATCTCACTCACCACCACAGCAATGAGAGAGAGGACTCAGAAACTTCAAATGAGAAACCCTTTGGCTCAGTGCTTCTCAGTTATTGTTATTGGACTTTTTAAACTGCCCATACAGTAATGTGCAACAGTATGAGCCACACTTTATTTATATTTTACTACAAAGTAGCCAGCATGTGTTAGGTTTTTTTGATTTTGATTTTTTAATACAAGACATTCTGTAAATTGGGACTTTTAGTTATTTAGTAGGTCTTTAAAATTTTTCTTCTTTGGACAGTGGCTGCTTTTCACTAATTTTAAGCCTGGTCCTTGTTCAATTTTGCATATTTTGGTCTTTGCGCCCCAATGGCTTAAGAATCCTGAGGCCATTTCTGAGGAGGTTTAAGTAAACAGTAAAGTTATCAGCTCAAGGGTCAAATGCATGTCTTTGCTAGCTTTTTTTCCTATTTCTTAAGGTTGAGACTTTCAAGTACTGCTTGTCTGCTGTAGTTATTTATGCCTGTCACTTCCTTTGCCTTGGTTTTTTTCAAATTATTATTCGCACATCTTGAGTTTTAAATAAATTTAACAAACCAAATGGATACAAATGATGTGTTTTCAGTGAAAGGCTCAAAGTTAATTTGAGATAAAATTTGATTCATCCTGTGAATTAGGTGCTTATTTATGCTTGAATCATTTACAGGCCAGTGTTAAGTGGCTTAACAACCAAACTACATTCATCTGAAAATGGTTAGCTACAAGGACTGGACTGAAAGTGACGGAAAGGCCAGCCAATATCCAGAGAAAAACTTTGAAAGACAGAAAGCCTGGAAAACTATTGTTCGAGACTTCAATACTTTAAAGTATTATGAGAAGGTGTGAGGTGGTTTGAGACTGTTGCACAGTAGTTGTACTTACATGTAACCAATAAGGTTACCAAAGTGTGTAAGGAATGAAAGCACCAGGAAAGATGTATAGCCTAGACTTTGTTGCTGCAAAGAGTCGTAATCAGTTAGTTATGATATTCATCACAGGAGTTTACAGACTATACTTAAGAAGTGATATAAATCTTCTGTAAATGCATGTTGTCTTTATATTGTGTGTAAACATCCTTGCAGAACGCCTGGCATCTTCAGCCTCAAGATATAAACTATAATCTTTATTCCCACACCAGACAGTGCAGCTCTTTCAATATTATTCAGTTTTTATCATTCCTTCCACTTCTAGTTCGTCTTCCCTGTGGTCCTTTCCTCTATTTACCTGATATATTTATAGATGAAAGATGGATCTGAGATTTTTCCCTTTAAGCCTTTTCTTTACATTAAAATAAGCAACACCTCAACAATCATTAATATATTATGAGTTTTCTCATTTTCAAGTGAGCTTCTTCTTTTTTTTTTAATAACACTGTCTTTTTTGCTTTCCAATTTAAATTGCCATAATCAGAACTTGATTTACTGATTTTTTTTAATGTGTGCATAAAAAAGGGCAGAAAGAACGATCAGCCTGATACACGTCTTATATCTGCCTAAATAAAAAAAAACAACAGCCAATGGCTGCGCAGCCTAGCTATGAGTGGAAACATCTGGTCTGGTTTTATCCTATTTAAATGCATCTACCTCTTTAGCTATCTCATGGGAGCTGCAGGAAATCCCACCTGACACTGAGGAAGAAATGGAGCGCAACTACTACAAGTACTCAAACAATATACCACATTAAGTATTAAGCTTTTGTGACAGAACATGGTAGCACATTTTCTTTGTTTCTAGTCATTATACTAAGCTGAGCTAAGTTAACTGCCGAGATCATCATCTTAGAGACCCCCGAGCACAAATATTTGATGGGCCCAACTAGCTTCCTTCTTAAAGAATTAGAAATAGCATACAGGCTTATATATGAGGAATGGTTTAAAATGGAGAGTGCCGTTTTTCTTACCGGAAATTAAAAAGTAACCATCTCGACTCAAATTCAGTCAAAGCTTTAAAGTATCTAACATTTGATTGAAAATGAAGCAGTCAGAGCTTTTTCATAAAAGTGTAAATCCACGGCGATTTCGGGCTGCTGCTGCTGCAGCTTCTGGATTAGCTCGCTGAACATTTTCTCAACAACTTTAAAGTTAGCTGCAATATTTCCTTTACAATTCTGTCTAATAAATAAAAGAACAGTCACTTGGCAATTTTACTTGGGTTAGAGTTGCCTCCTTTTTTTTGTTTTACTCTAAAATATGAATGGTGCAGTGCTGCTGTTGTCAGGGAAATGGAAGGCTGTAGGCTTTAAAATATTTTCTGTTTCATTTAGTTTGGAAATACTATAGCATTGAGCACTAATTTTTTTTAATTGTAAAAAGAAAAATCACATCTATACACTTGTTTTTCTTCCAGATTTCCAGATTTGATTTTCAAACCAAAGAATTCTACTTAAAACACTTGTGGGTTTGTTATGTTTCTTGCCCTTTGGGTGGGTCCCCAGGCCTGCTGTTAGCTATAGCTTTACACTTACCATACACATAGTATGTCTGAGCACAACCAAACATTACATTTTCATTAAAATGCAGAAAAGAACTTGGAGCAGAAATCTCACATTTTGGGAAATTCTATTATATTTCTACTATAAGTATTACCCCTTCAGTTGTGCACCAGCATTCATCTGAAGAACGTAAGTAAGTTCAACGAAAGGCAGCTACAGGGACATTTCGACTCCCCTCAAGTAACTTTAATGTGACATACTGTGGCACAGTGCACATAATGACACAGCACCTCATCTCTAAGAAAGCCAGACTATTTGGACGGTGACTAAAATATGTCAAGTACTTCTGTTGCAGCATTTAATCCAGCCACTGCTTTTCCTGAGGGCATCGTACTTAAACATTTCAATTACACCTTTCTACTCTTAACCTTCACTCCTTATTTTTCAGCTGCGACAATGGATCTCAAAATGTCACATTTTCCCTTTCAGCGGAACAAATGATTTGGTGGGTCGGCGGTGGCTGGGACAGTGGAAGGAGGAAATAATGATGATAATTGAAGAACGATTTTCTCAAGGTGCAACGCTGGGTAAGGAGGCGTGGAGATTGAGACGTCCCAAATGTCAGTGTTCATTTCAAAAATTCACAGAGGATACCAGATGCAAATAAGACATGAGGCTGGCCAAGGATGGGTGGAGAGAGAGACGGAGATTGAGACGTTACACGAGAACTGCTCATATAAAAAAAAAAAAAAAAAAGTGAAACGTAAGAGAATTACAGATGGATTATTGCATGTTCGAACATCTGTTCCTATATGATGCTGGAAGATCAGCTGGTGTTTAATCTCAGAGGCAGGTAAATTAATTAATCAGGTGAAACCTGTTATTTATTAGCTACTGTTTAATTATGCTTTTGGGGCTACAAATAACCGTTTCAATTAATCGGACATTTTCTCGAGTCTAAAGATAATGATGGTCTAGAACTACCAGATTTTTATTACTACTTCTTAGCCAACAGATTGCTGTAGGCTTTAAAATGTATCAGATGAAGCTTATTAGAAAACCCATAATTGGACAAGAACTCTACAGAAGAACAAGTTCAAAGTCAGCGACAGTACATTTTTTGAATATCAGCAATTATGGTCCACCGTACAGGTGATATTTAACCCCAGTCGACTGAACTTAGAAATACTTAACACAGAATAGAACATTTAAATCTCTGTACCCACAAATTCAAAATCAAAAAAGTCAAAAATGGATGACTTCCATTTCCCTCCTGATAGCAAAATCAAAGTGAAGATCGATATTTTTAGACACAAAGCTCTCCATAGAACAAACTTTACAGGACAAAGGATGTTCCAAATGGGTCTTGCACATAGGTAGTTTTATATAAAGTGAACTATATGTTTGCTATATGGTCTTGTACGTCTGTTCAGAGATTCTGGCAGAGGATATGTGAAGACACATTCACATCGTTCAATTGCTGTATCCCAACCTCACCCACTGTGCAGTTTAGGTGATGCAAGTGAATTAGATATAGAAGCAAATGCATCACGCATACTTCCTACTGCCTTATGCATCGCTAAGAAAACTATCCTCATGAATTGGAAATCAAAAAATGATTTATGTGCAACTCAATATAGAAATTTACTTCTAAACCACGCTAGTCTGGAGAGATATCATTCCTCCTTGACAAACCGATTGGGTGAATTTCCACTGATCAGTCCCATTTCTTAGTGGGGGTGGTCATTGTGCCTTGGAGGTGGACTCAGAGGCCTTCTTGGGGCTGGATTGTAGTTTGAACTACTTCTTGCGGCTTTCCTGCAATATTTTCACAGCTCAGCAGGTGGCCACGAATCGCTGTCCTAATGTTATTTTCTAATCAAATGGAACTATTTTTGTGTCATGCTTTCCTCTGCTAGCCGCATCCACATTCCCCAAATACTTCAAAAAATAATAAAAAAGATTCTGCTGAGCATGACTCAGATACACCATAATCTTATTGCAGTCTGCTGTATCTCTGCAGGAAAACCCCCAACAAGGGAGCGTGTCATCTCCTTTGAACGATTCCACTGTAAAATAAATTTAAAAGAAGACAAAAAAACAAAAACAGAGATGCAACATTTGTCAGAAGTAGCCAATTTAGCAGAGCTCAACTGCTCAACTGTTTTAATGCGGATTCTTTAAGACCACCCACACCATGAGCTGTAAAACCTGACTAAGCAGTCCTGCACACTGTGCTTTGTTAACCCTGACCACTACTCGTGCCTACATCAGTGACCACTTACAAGTTAGCTAAGTGTAGTGCATTCCCACTTATTCACATATTACTCCATTATTGTGAGCACCACAGAGACAATAGATTTTCGATATACTCATATCACTGTGATAATTGAAGCAAAAGTGGGTGAAAAATTAGGCTGTGTAATTAAATCAAGGCTTTTCTCAGGTTTTAAGGCCAAATGCAATTTTCCACTTTTATGCTGTAATCCATGGGGAGGCAGTAATTGTATTGATTGTAGCCATTAATTAGGGGAAAGCAGTGTAATCTGGGGAGAGATGTTGAAATAAGTCCTCTTAAATGTTTCTGAGTGGAGCAGGGCCAATCAATCAGCTGGGGCGACATCTCTGGTGAGCCTGACACTTGAGTGAGGTGTTTATTAAAGCACAAATAAGCAATCAGTGATTACAGCTCATAACAATCAGCCACTAAGAGATAAGTGCGACAATGAGCCACTCCAATTCTGAGACAACAGTGGACTAAAAATAGAAAACATAAACAACGTGGACGCAAAATCTGTCAAACGCACATGAAGATGAGGGACAGATGAGCCCCGTCAGTGGTTTAATGTACTACAATTAAGTGTATTTATATCTGGTACTTGTATTTAAGCATTTACCACTACCCTGCATTTATCAGACAGCTGCAGTTACTAGTTACTTTATCAATTTTTTTTCATGCAAAACACATCATTAAAACAAGCTCCAACCTTCAGGGCTTAAAAATGAAACCAGAGTACAGTTCTGTGAAAAAGTATTTGTCCCCCATCTTTCTTTCTTTCTTTTTTTGTTTTTGATGGCCACATATTCATGGCCACAGTTTATGAAAGAGAAACTGAAACAGGGAGTTGTAGGCATCACTTTCTCCGATTTAAAGTGATGCTAAGCTTTTTAGAAGGTTTTAATGGAATTATATGGTTTGCTATTAGCTACAGATATTAGCTACAGATTTCACTAAGAGTGAAATAATAGGACTTTTATGACTTAGCGCTAATAGCAGATTTGTGTGTCTGTGTGGATCCATTATGGGTGTAGCTTTTGAACCAAGCTTGCTGGCATTTGTTGAGAATTTTAACTCAATGTTTGCCAACACGGAGTTAAAAACGGTGTGTGATGCCATGGCGGCTAAATTTATCTTTTATATAGTGTAGGGATTCAGGCACAACATAAAAACCACCGACAGAGTCTTTTTAGGCATTTCATGGACTCTCTATCAGATTTGGTTCTTAAGAATTTGAATGGTTTGGACTCCTTTTCATGTTCCTTGATCCAATCATGAGCAAGTTTTGTGAGGGAGACCAAAGCCATCGACGACTGCCAATGGTATTAGTGGTGGTTGCTGAAACCAAATATTGAGGAGACAGGTAAAACTGCTTGCTACGAACAAGCACTGAGTGGTTGCTGTAATCTAACACTCAGTGTGGCCAACCGTAGCAGTAGATGTTATCAGATATACACAGAGTAAGCAGCCTAAAGGTGCTGAGATCCAACATTTCCAGCAGGTTTTAAAGATGTTACTGGTTTATAATGATAAAACAAAAAAGTAGATTATTTTCTTTCCTTAAGTTGCTGCAGAATCTTTCATATCGTTCAGTAGTTGTAGTTTAGCACACAGTGCCTTACTCATACATCAAGTGGATTACCTCTCAATGCCAAACTCTAAGTAACTCACTAAACGAACATCAATAACCTAGACCTTTCTGTGCACATTTGTTTAAAATAGATTATTCCTTAATATAGACAACTAAAAGGAAGTCATGACAATGCATGCCACTTAGCAAGACAAGGTTTCATGACATAACAGTGCATTGTAACAAGATTAGTCCCGCATGTCGGTGGTTTTGATGTTGTTCGGTGTATCAGCTAATCTTTCCATCTCATAAGTACCTTCATACTTTTTTGACCAATAGGGTGAAGAATTGTGGCGTTACTTCCAAGTCCACAGAAAACCAGTAGTGATTACATGAAAAACTGACTCTGCAGTGCCTGCTTGCATCTCTTCCTACTCCAAAAATCTGTCTAAGAAGTTCCCCTTCAAGAGTCTTCAAGGAAGCAGAGGGGATTCAATCAGAAAGTCAATGATTCTCTGAAAAGGTCAGAAATTTCATTGCTATTTTACAAGGTTGAATAACTCAAGTCTTCACAAACATCACATTCTGCCCCCGTAGGGCCAATCAGGAGCTACAAACGAGGGCAGAAAGAAGCTGTGACTGGGGGAGACCACCGGGGGGGATCAAAGCGCTTTAGCCCTTTAGACCTACTGCTGTTTGCTCTCTAGCGCACTCGCTTCTCTCACCTCTGCAATATGTGGCACGGGAGGGGTTCAGGCCTGTGACGGTAACACCGCACACAAGCTCAGTACCGGAGGAAGTGGTGCTGCGTTGAATTAATTAAAGGGCGACAAAGCTGGGTAGACTGAGCTCAAATACAGTCTGCTGGTGGATGACACTTGAGAGAAGACACAGGTCTTTGAGGGCTTGAAGGACAATGGGCACTTGAGGGCTTTTGTGCATGCTGTCATTTCACTGACAGGCCGTTTTGGTCCTATAAGTGCTGTAAAGTCATACTGACGTGATTTGAGGAACAACCACTGGACATACCATATATAAGCCCTTTTTAATGCAAAAACCTTTATCTGGATTAAAGCAATTATATATTTTTTCAGTGACTTCACTATTTAAATAGACGCCACCTTATGACAGACAATAAAAGATATGACAAATCCATACAGATAAGCACAAGCTAATCCTGGTGAAAGTTACAACACATGTTCACTTAAGGTGACGAGTGTAGTGAAGTGAGTCAATTATGAAACATAATCCATAGAAAAAATCTGTTTAAAAAGCATCACTAAGTTTGAAAATCCCCAAACACACAACAAGCAGCACCTGACTGGTGTAATACATCAAGCCAAATGATGACATGTGTGAGAACGCTGCAAAGAGACCTCTCCCTACGTCAGCCACAAAATAAGAATAGTACAAATGAGACAGCGCCGTGCATCATTAATCAAGCTATTCTTGGCTGTCATGAAAACAACACACACACAAACACACTCTCTCTCACACACACATTCGTATTTACAGATTCGTATGATGTCCTAAAAACTAGCTGCGACTCACGCAGATGAAAGAAGCCTTTTAGAAGCAGGCTGAATCAGCCGCAAAACATCAAATACAAGAAAAGCACACAAAATGCTCCTCAAACAGCAGAACAGCGAGGGAGGAGGTGGGGAGAAGAGTGCGATTTGGCCGGATTGTTCTGAAATTAAATTCTCGAGAAAAAAAAAAAAAGAAAGAAAAAGAAACCTCTGCTCCATCCGTCCACACGCAGTCCTCTACAGCAGTGTGGCACACCCAGTTAAAATGGGAGAAAATGATGTGGTTATGTGATGTGCGTTTCCCCTTTAAAACCCACAGTTTGGATGACCCTGGAGAGATCATAAATCATTCTGTATGATGTAAAAATCACAGCTCCCCCCGGCATACCAGAAACGGTTAATGATCTGAAGTAGCTGGGAGATTGGTGCACCCTAGTGGCGACTACCGAATCGAGCTTTAAACTCATCCACACCCACTCTGCTTCTGTGTGGAGGCTGCACAGATACTGGGTGAAGCTGCGCTGTCAATATTTCAATTCTCATTTTGAAAGCACAAGTAGAGCGGTAACCTTTGATGCCCAGACCGTCTTGTGTACCAAAACAACTGCTTCTCCCCATTGCAATAGTAGAGGGAACACAACACAGACTCATAAAGCAGTTGATGAGGAGACAGAGGGGAGGCAATTTTCCACATTTTCTGAATGTCAGTGATGACTGTGGAAGGAAACGATTAGTGGTAGGAGGTAAAAAGCAATAAAGGACGCCTGAGCCAACCGCAGCTCGCAGTCCATCATCTGTTCTTGACACTGTCAATTAGGTAGGACTTTGGCGATTACAACAATTGGAAATTGCAGTGTTTGCCAGAAACCCGAGCTCAGCTCCACTTGCTTTCTACTCAGAATTAGGGGGGCAAGTAATACAGTAAATGATTACTGCTTATCAGCAAGCATTGGGGTGAAACATTGCTTAGTGTTGTAAAATCAGTTTTAACTCAGTATGCATGATTTTGTGATTAAGCTGCCTACAGTGGTACAGTGAAGGGCTAAGGGAGGCTGTGTTAGTACACCGAGTCTATGGGGGAGGACAGCCACAGGCAAATGTATACCAGATTTAGCCCACGTCTCTATTGGCTGTGGCTTTCTTCCTGAACTCTGGTTTTAAAAAAAAAAAAAATGACAACAACTTCAAATCCTGCACTCTGAGTGACTCCTCTATCACCTGCAGCATCCTTACCTGTGAGCTTCTTCATTGGCTGCAGCCTGACACTGATGGTCTGATGGGTGAGCAGCGGGGAGGAGGGCAGAGAGCGTGACACGCCCTCCATTATGCGAATATGCTGCATGCCCTCAGTCATTGAAAGTGGGGGCACGGCGTAGTCTCCTTCAAAGGCACAGTCGCTGTCTATGCTGCCACCTGCAGGATGGGAGGGAGAAACAGCATAGTATGAGATATTTTGCTGGACTTGAAAGATGAGAGAGCAAATTATCCTACGGTTACTGCGTGATCTTCCCAAATGGCTCCACTCTGGATTTGTACATGCATTATTAATTGGACACCTTTCATACACAACAGCTACATTTTGCTAATAGTCTAGGTCTCAAGCCATTTCCGATACGGCAGCCTCGCTTCTGTCAATCTGCCCCAGGGCAGCTGTGGCTACAACCGTAGCTTGCCTTCACCAGTGTGTGAATGTGAGAGTGAATGAATAGTGGAATTGTAAAGCGCTTTGAGGGTCTCGAAAAGCGCTGTATAAATGCAATCCATTATTAATATTATTATTAAAAAAAGAATTCAAAGGCGTCCTCTTATTAAATATAATTTTAAGTGCCCTTATTCTCATCGCATGCTCAGGTTTAGCCAAAAAAATCCAAAAAAACATGTTTCAGCTTACAAACCTTAATCAGGATGTTAAACAGCGTTTGGATCTATTCTACTTGTCTTCCAGTAACTGACCGCATCCCTCTTTCCATGTAAAGAGGTGCCAAAACAACGGAGTTTTAACCAAAGGAATTTATGAATTTCTGAATTTATAAATCACCTGACACTAAATATCTTGGTGTAAATGGCTGATTCAGATTTGACTGCAGTTTTATAAACTCAGTTTGTATTTTGATATTCATTCATATTATCTGTGATTTGTGCTATTGTGTGCAGTTTATGCACATTTGATTTAAATGTGATAAAAATGGTTAGCTTTGTGTTAAAACCCTTTTGGGCTTTTTATATTCCACTCTCATCCAAGGTGGATATTTGCCATTATTGGTACTCCACAAGTGGAAGTCTTATATGCCAGAACACGTTGGATTTTCTTTAGGATAAAGATGACCACACCATTAGAAGGAAAAACATGTGATTATAGTTCAAGATAGTGCCTTTCAGTTGGAGTTTAAATGTATCCCTTCCAAAAGCACCTCAAATAAAACCAATCTGAATGCAGGAAGCACTATACAGCTAACATTTTACTCAGTTTCCTTGCGCATGTGGCACATTACTGCACCTTAAAACATTTAAACAAATGCTGCAAATATGTACCATTTCATTAGGGACACAAGAATCTTTGTGGAAAAGGTAGATATAGTTACGCTGATGTCCAACAATTAACCTTAGAGGTACATTCATGTCAACTCTACCTGTTAGGACTGAAATGCCCCTATTTCTTAGAGTGTAGGCTGACAGGTATAACTGAATATAATGGGTTGCAAAGATCAGAATATATCCACTATTAAAGTGCTTAGTTGGACTTCTTTGTTCTGTTTCTTTTCCTGTTTGTTCACCTGCTGTAGAAACCGTGTCACCCTCTGGATGAGGATAGGACCTCAGCCTGCTCGCTCAATCCTGCAATCAGTGCACTACTGATATTGAGCGCAACATCACTGGCGTGACCCAGCAGAGAGCAGCCCTGCAGGCAACACGTGCAGTTTACATCACTGACCTCTGTCAGTCCCGCAGTAACACAATACCCAACAATTTTTATATAATCAAGGATTTTCTAACCATTTGAAATGTTTAAACAAGAAAAGAGCACAGTCATGACCACAAGAGAGCATTTTATTTACGAAAAAAGCCTCTCGCAATGAGCGGTAATTACAGAGCCAGTATAAACAACCACTTACCATCACTCATACTCCCCCCTTTTCCTCTTTTGCTCTAAAACCCACAAATTATGACAACTTTGGTTTTATTTTTTATTTTTTATTTCACACGCACTCATCAGCCAGCTGTCTGTAAACATCCATTTCGTGAATCGGTTCTAGCTCAGACTGCCCGTTTCCCAGCAGACTGAGCTGTAAAACCAACTGGTCAAGGAACAGGCTCGCGCCAGATAGCAGCCGCAACGGTGAGACAAAAAGCCATTATCAGATACCAGTCCCTGAGGAAGCCTGTATGATGGCTAGGAAGGGGGCAAATTGGCTGCTGTAATATAAATACATCAGTATTGAAACAATTGCACTCATAGAAGAAATGCCAAACACAATCCGACACACACATCAATCCCTCTGTGGCTCTGGAGTCAGTCCATCCATTCACTGGGGAATGTCACTGTGAGAGTGAAAAACAACAGCCAGAGCAGCGGTTGCTTTCCCCGGCATGGAAATTCTCCACATGTATGCAGACACTGGTGTGAATATAAAATAGCTAACTTGGTATTCTGATAGCAGTTGCCAGCAGTCAGGATCAGACTTGGTTTTAATGCTTTGACATATTGAACAAAAATAAACAATTACCGGTAAGCTACTCTCAATCAATTACCTGCTAAATAAATTAACAATTTTGTGGCCGTTCATGTTAAAATAATCAGGACAAATACAAAAGAATGTGCTTTATTTATTTATTCGACTTTTTAGGTATAAACTAGCTGCATTTACATCCAAGACACCTTCATTTTAGTCATTTTAGACTTTTTCAAAGAACTAAAAGGTTCCTTTCATACTGTAGGTTGTCTGAGTGTCCATCACAAAAATTATGCCAATTAGGCCGCTGGCATGTGAAAAAGTGACAAGTTATTTTTGCAGCAACTATACTGTCAGCCTGTCCTTATTCCTGCAGAATCATATAATGCAGTTGTGTCAAAGCCGCTGGCAAGTCTAAGTTACTCACAAGGTGTTCTTTGGTGAAGCACAAAGTGATGGAACAGGGACATGCAGATATCATGCCAACCACAATACTGCAAACCACCTGAATACAGTGAATACAAAACACGAAAGTCCAAACGGGATGCAAACCATGGTCTCCTGCCTTATAAACCCGTCATACTGGGGGGCGACCGTGGCTCAGGGGAATGGGAAGCTCATCTGTAACCGGAAGGTTGCCGGTTAAATCCCCCTGCTCTCTCTGTCCTGGTCGTTGTGTCCTTTAGACACTTCACCTACCGCCTACTGGTGTTGGCCAGAGGGGCCGATGGCGCGATATGGCAGCCTCGCTTCTGTCAGTCTGCCCCAGGGCAGCTGTGGCTACAACTGTAGCTTGCCTTCACCAGTGTGTGAATGTGACAGTTAATGAATTGTAAAGCGCTTTGGGTGCCTAGAAAAGCGCTGTATAAATGCAATCCATTATTATTATTATTATTTATTATACCGCTGGTTCCTCTCCCTCATTTGAAAACGGACAGTGTAGGTCTCTGAAAACAGACAAGGCGTCAACGCACCAGCGCTAATCGACGTGTGTAATGGTATCTGACAAAAAGACATAATGCGATGCCCTGGGAGGAGAGCTCATCAGTTCATCTGACATATGATTTCTTCTCTGACTTCACTGTTGATAAAAAAAAGAAAAGAAAAAGAAACTAAAGTGCAGTACATGCATAGTACTGCACACTCCACACCCAAACGTCTGAAGCTTTCCGTCAGTACTACTGAAAACACTCACCAATCTAGTTCATAAGCCAAGAGCATAGAACAGGGGTAGGGACCTCCAGGCTTTGAGAGCCGGTGTCCTGCAGGTTTTAGATGTGTAATTGACCCAACACGGCTGATTTAAATGGCTAAATTACCTCCTCAACATGTCTTGAAGTTCTCCAGAGACCTGGTAATGAACTAATCATTCGATTCAGGCGTGTTGACCCAGGGTGATATCTAAAACCTGCAGGACACCGACTCTCGAGGCCTGGAGTTCCATACCCCATAGAAGACGAGACAAAACCTGATTCCTGCACACTTTCTAACCTGCAACAATGTATTTATTAGAAATATAGTACAACTTATCAGAGGTTAATGACACAGAAGGGCTATCTTATATGAGAAGTCAGTGCACTCTTTACAGCAGGTCATATTATTTAAAAAAAAAATTAATTAATTAATTAAATAAATAAAGACAGAAATAGACAATTATTAACGTCCATCTATTCTCAGCTGCTATCCTAGCCAATGCCAGGTGAGAGGTTGGTAACAATCCACTGTAGGGCTAACAGAGACACCATTAACCATTAATCACATTTGAACCTGCAGTCTATTTAGAATCATCAATTAACTTAACATGCATGCCTCTGGACTCTGGAAGCAAACCAGAGTACATAAAGACCAGCAGGCCTTGCAAACCCCAGAGCCTTCTTACTGTGCTGACAGTACTCACTGCACCACTTTAATGTATCCTTCCTAAAAATTACACCTAATGTATAGATAATTATTGAAAAATGTTCCAGTTGACCTTTAGTCTCAAAACGTTCCCCAGAGGTTACATGTCTGGGTGATCCTGCAGGTATACATTTGAATAGCACAAGACCTACACTAATGAAAATAAAGTTTTACTAAATTCAACAGTGTTTCAAATAAATGTATTTTTCATGGTGTATAGTGTGCAGGAGCTTATTTGCAATGCAGTAAGTATGACTCTCTGGGGCATAAAATAATATCCCTGTAATACGGACCCCGGTCCAAGAAGTTGAAATGCACTTTTCATCCAAATACTCGTAGTTTTAGCCAACATTCTTGTGGTGGAAAAGGCCCAAATCTCATCAATTAGTCCATTTAATTCTGGAAAGCCTCATTGAAAATTATGATAATCCTGAGAAAGATATTAAATGGTCTCATTCAGGTCAAAAATGAGAAGGGCAGAGAGGGAGCACCAGCCGCACTTCAGCGGTGAAATCCACAGAACAAAAGCAGTGAAGGGGAAATTACCGTGTTTCATTTTAGACTGCAATAAGAGTCGTGTACAAGGACCACTCCATGCCTCGAAATAAACAGAACCACCTACTCATCAAGGTGTTCGGTTCAAAATATGTATGAGGTGGAAAAAAACAATCTGCCCCAAACAGTTCCTGCCAAGCACAGACATTCTCGCTGTTGATACCATCTAATGTCATATATACAAGCCTATTTCCCCTTAAAGTTACTCAGATTTACAGGCAAAATTACAAGAATATAAAATTCATACACTTGCCCTCCCTGTAAATATAACTTCATTTCCAGTAGTCATAAACTTGCTGTTATAAAACGGAATAAATGCGGTCCAGCAAACAAGGCTTCATGAAAACATTAAGGGAGCAGAAATAGCGTCTGGAAAGAGCCAAGAGGGAGGAAATATGGGGGACGAGAAAAGAGCTCACGTTTGTTTTCAGCAACTCAGCTTCTCATTCGCACATATTATACTCACTGTGAGCACATAAAAGCAAGAGGTGAGAAGAGCAGGCGCTGTGGAAGGCATAACGTTTCCTGTCAAGACTGCAAACTTTTCTCTATCTCGAGTTTAAAGAAAACTTCTCTTTGGAGATTCGGTTGCTTACCTTGGCCGATGTGGCTCAGGTGAGGGTCTAGACTGGGCGAGCGGGGGTCTGCCAAGTCCTCGCTCCCACCATCTGCAGAAGAGGAGCACACAGAGAAAGACAGGGAGTGAGCTCGGTAGTGGTGGTGGTGGTGGTGGCAGCGTGGCGAGGAGGTGCGAGTAAGCAGCAAGGCCACTTCTTCCTCCCCGATCAGCCAGATGTGAGATCTGAGGACACCCAGGAGGCTGCTCACACACAGACCCTCGACACCCTTCCTCCTGGGGCCCAAGCGTCCCCTTATTGTCGCGAGGGAAGAACGCGCTGCTGTGCTCCATTTTTTCCGCCTCCACATATTTAGACTAAACAGTCAGTGAGCCTCTATCTCTAGGCAGGCCCCAGGCTGATAACATAATAGTTTACATTACAACCATTCCTGCACAAAGACCTGCGATGGAGCCACAATCAAAGAGCTCGCTGCGACATACATATGCTTAAATGAGGGCTAACAGTGGGCGTCTCCCAAGATAGATCCACATACGGCTAATGATATGAAGGATCAATTACGCCCAGGGGATCAGGCAGGCAGAATTAGCCACAGTGGATGGAGCTGAAAAGAGCAGGTTGGAGGGTGGGGGCAGCATCAATGGGCAGCACAGTCAGTGTCACCGGGGGATTGTTTCATAATCCTGCTCAAGTGCAGATGGATCTACTGTAAAGCACGACAGGCCAGCAGAGGAGGTGTGGAACAAATGATTTATGCTCAGAAGAAACGGATCCCAATAGAATTAAGTGAGCTATTAATAAATCTAAACTGAGCTACTTGTATGAAAACTAGTCTGTGGATTATCTGAGTAGAAGGATCAAAGATTGTTGCATTAGGCAGAAAGGGAAGTAGGCCTCTTTTTTTTTTTTTTTTTTTTTTAATCACAAAAAAGGATTAGATGTTTTGCCTCATCCCCACATTGCCTTTCAATCAGCGCTCTCATCTATTGGTCCAG
Organism: Neolamprologus multifasciatus; assembly: GCF_963576455.1. Taxonomy (NCBI): domain Eukaryota; kingdom Metazoa; phylum Chordata; class Actinopteri; order Cichliformes; family Cichlidae; genus Neolamprologus; species Neolamprologus multifasciatus. The sequence continues at coordinate 7,054,811 of NC_140446.1, read as the reverse complement.
AAAACCCAAACAAACACTCGAGTATTATCTCTCCCATCGCAGACTCACACATTCAGCCACGCAGCAGGCCAGTTTGGCTTGCTGGTGGAAAGATCAAGCTTGTCGATGGATAGATAGAATAAGCCGTGGGCTATGTGTGTGGGAACTGGGCCGATTGTGGAAGGGGGCTCTCTGCAGAGGATTCTTCTGTGTTGTTGTCTGGATTTGTCAATTAAAAAAAGCTTTACCAGCACGCTGAAAACACACAATTTCTACGTAACGTTTTTTTGTATATTTGGCATTTACAGACAGCGGCACAATCTATATTTCTAACACCTCCATTACACGCATGTTCGACAGCAGCAAAGCCACTAAAAATAGTTTCTCACCTTGTGTACCTGATGAGCCATTTCGCCCAGTAAAATCAATGGTGTGAAAAATCAATGCAGGCCTTGAAGACGACGGGCAGTAGCTACGAGAACTGCTTGCACAGTGATACGTGAAAACATGCACATGCAAGCACAAGTAAAGTGTATGAGGTTGTGTGGAGACAGCTGCGTGATATAGTGTAAGAGACTGTGCATTGCGGGTGATTTTTTTACTTATCTTTCGATACCTGTACAGCAGTTGTAAATATCATAGCTGAGGCATTAAGAAACATCAAACCCCTAATATATGACCACAGAAACTTTTTCATTGCATTTCAAGTAAGGGGGGTACTTTGTTATGGGCTGCCCTGAAGACTCAACCTATAATAAGAGAAGCAGCAATGAGTTTCTCCCAGAATCCAGGCAACAGATGTGACTCTTACTCTCAATATAGTGTCTATTGTGCCAAAGACTCATAGATCAGTGCTTGCAGCCTCTTTCAAAACATGCAACCTTTGTCTGCCTTGTTACAGATGACATTTAGACAGGTGAGGGTGAAGCAAAGAAGGCACCAAGGAAAGAGGGAGAGAATACAAAAACAGCTCTAACTGCTATAACAATACAAATGGCCTTTTTTTCAGTTTCAGTAAATGTATGAATGTTGGGTTGTTTTTTATACTTTTGCTTGATGCTGGAATATAACAAGAATTTAAGCCTTTGAGCTAATTATGTCTTTATCTTTGTATGTCTCTCCTTGTGCATTTTAACGGTATGCACTACAACTGATATCCTGCTATTGACATATTATGAAAACTCAGTATTCACATTGGCAGATAGTCTGGAGCAGAAGCAAAAACAGCAGAAGCAACATTTATTTTAGGAAAAAATGGGCGAGAAATTGCAAATTAACAAGTTAGACTTTGTGTAAACATTGTCACTAGTATTTTCCCTGCACCTGTTAGCCCAAAGCAACGTCGAGAGTAAATGGAAAACATGAAACACGATTACAAGAAAATGTAAAAGATCCCATCGGAGGGACCTCCCGGGAACTGCAGAGATTCTACTTAAATACCAAACTCTTCTGAAAGAGCGTCTCCAGCTATACTCTAATATAAATGGTAACTTCTATCCAGGTTGAAATTGAACAATAATTCTGTGTTAAATCCCAGCAGACGAACTGATTCTCTTCTGCTTATCTTATTGGCAACTTTTATACAGGGCATACCACTAAGGCTGCTTGACCCTTGATAAAATTCCTGTTGCCCCTGCAAGCCACTTTGCAAACCCACCTCCACTCTAGCTCCTCTACTTCATACAGTTTCTGATTTAATCTATGCCATGTCTGTTGTAACTGATGCCTACTTGGGTATGTGCAGCGGTCTTGCTGGTGCTTTCCCTGCTTTTAGGTTTTCCGCATATGCACATGAAAGGGCGGGGAGTTCCCAGAACAGGGCTATACTTCAAAATATATATTACTGCTGAAGGAACAACAATCCTCTTTAGGCTAAAATGGTCTGACAGAAATTACAGTCACCCACTAAATAACAAATCTATGTTAAGCCTTTAAATCACTCCGTTACTGAGGTTTTTGGAGCCTCCTTCTCTCTACTACAGTTTTAGGACTGAGAAACATATCTCTGTCATCTGTATTCAAAAGAAACCTTTCTTCTAAGAAGTGCTCTCGTTACCCGTGATTTCAGTACAATGTCTATCCACACAGACCAATGGCTTATTAGGCAGGGAACATGAAAGGGGAGGACCCATGGCTGATGGAAATAGAGATATTTTCATTAAAACCTGCAAGGACAGACAGTGGACATCATTCGAGGTTCTCATAGAACATCTGCCAGCTGGTAGTGAGAATGAAACCGAGCCAATATGTGCTCTGCAGCATATCCTACTCAACTGTAAAATCAAATCACCGCTGTCACTGAACGGGGAAAAAAAGCTATTTCCGAAACAAAGATACAGTATGATGGTGCACTCTCCATGTTGGCAATTTCTTTGCCACTGTAATGCAACCGTTCTGTGTTGTGGTGTCAAAGGAGCAAGCCAATTTCAAATGTGGACAAAGAATCATTATGGAAAAAGTCAGTGTGACATCTGATAGTTATTCCACGGAGCAGCAGCTATCATTATCATTGAGCCTGACTTTCTTGGACCTGCCGGTGTTTTCAGTTCAGTGTAACCCTTCCTCCTGAATGAGGTATCTTTTACAGGTACTGTGAAAGAGTGATTACTATAAATACTGATGTTTAAAGAAGTTTATTTGGCAGAAGGTTTAAGTTCCCTCTTAGATTTGGTTATTTTTCTGTGACTAATCAAACAGGTTGAACATAAATGGAGCCAATAGACTCAACTCAAAAGTGTAATCAATCCCTGTCATTCACTTAAAGGACAGTGCAAAATAACGACAGCCAGCAAAGAGAGAGAATAAAATTGTACCTGAGCTGTGTAAGTGAGAAACACCCCGAATACTTGGAGCCCAGAGAATCGCATCCTTCAGCTCAATGACTTCACTCACTGACAACACAGTGATTCATTGCTTTGCTCACTTCCTCCATGCCTTTTCTTCTTACCTTTACTTATTGCTTCTGTGGGACTCCAGTGTTGCTGTGTAGCCAGCTTTTTGTCAGTCCCAAAGTTTCTCAAGAGAAGTTAAAATAGAGCGCTAATTAAACACCAGTTACTCTCTGTGCCAAATTATTTTCCCCATCACCATATATCAAAATGATAAGTTAGAAGAAAAGGAGACCGGAATGCTTCGTCCTACTTCATCACTTTATTTTTCCCCTGAATGCACAAAAACGGCATTCGAAACACAGTTAACACAATCGTAAACAGTTCTGCAAGTTGGGTTCAAGAATTTACACTTGCTTGAATTATCCTGGAATCCAATGAGAGGTTTCTTTCTTGAGACAATAAATCATCCATCCCTTCATTTTCTAATCCCAATTCAGTGATAGATAGGGAATCTGCAGTCTATCCCAGCTGTTTTAAGGCATGAGGTACACCCTGGATGGGTCACCAGTCCATCACAGATCACAACCCTAGATCCAGCCACAATGTAGTTCATATGTCAATTTAGATCATTTGTCAGTAGCTTTCTTCAGAGAGGATGAATAACAAAAAGAAAAGAAAAAGAGAGGGTGTTGTACTAATCAGAGTGACTTCACCAGCATCCCAAACTGCCTGTGTGTTGTCCTTTCCGCATGTAAAAAGAACTAAAATGGGGATTTTACCAGTTTGCTTGGCACCTCAACAATCTATGACTACTCTAGCTTTCACTGGACTAGTGGTTATAGTAAGATGGAATATTCATATTGTGGTCTCCGTTTCAAATGTGTTACTCCCGTACTTCATCAGAAAGACAGACTATATGCGAGCGAGGATAATAAAACATCCTGAAATCTATTTAACACATCATGAATTACACCATCTCGTCCTAATTTTCCAAAACAGAGACCAATTCATAGTGTTAGAAATAATAAACTTCACATTTCAGAAATGCAAATGCCAAGAAGTGAATCAGTGCTGCGTGCCTGCAGAGAGCAACAAATGCGACTGCCAAGCTACAACAGATGATGTCACCAGAGAGGACGATGGGATATGATTGCTCAAAGGCCTCGTATTTAAACAAAACTCAAATGCACCACGGGGAATCATAAAGTTGCAGGGGTTAATGCGTGCTGAAGGTCCTTAACTAAAGGTTCTGTTGACTGAATTATTAATGGTTAGCTCTATAAAATGAGTTGGTCGTACCAACTATGATACTAGAAGACATTCAAATTGGAGTGTTGCAAATGAGAAACCTGCAGGAAATCCAAGCACTCAAGAGGCTGGATAAAGTGAACATTTGGCATTTGCTGAATAAATGACTCAAGTGATTGTGAAAATTGCGGTCTATTACGTTTCTGCCAGTCAAATAAACATATAATTTATTAATCAGCGAATGGTTTTAGCACTAACTGCACAAGTAGGACTCATTTTTTTGGCAGACATTCAGCATGAAGCGTACTATCATTACCATCCAACTGAGCACTAGACCCAGTTTAACTACTACGGCTGTGTCATAGCCCTAAAAGAAAAAAATCACTGGCTACTTATTTAATTCTTTATAAGGTCACACACTAATATCTAATCTATTTTGATAATGGCACACTTAAATAAGTTTATGCAATGCCACTACATTCATTTCTGTCCAGAGTTGTATTCATTTTTCACTAAGGTCTTGTACTGATGATGTAAGAGATGGACCACTTTGGAAAGTATTCTCCACACATCCCACAGGTTCGCACTGGGGTTAAGGTCTGGACTGAACCACTCTTTCACAGTTTAATACAACTGACTCCTGACATTGTCATCTTTGAATATGAAAAAGAAAATCCAGCGATGGAAAAATCTTGCCATTTGGTGGTCACGTGGTCAGCTGACCTCAATTTTTGGGCACACGACGATACCGAACGTTGACCTTTTCAACTGAAGCATCTCCATATCAGAAAATAGTGAGTACTACGGAGACATGAACACGGACAGGAACAGCTGGAGACATCCTGCACTTCTTTGAAGTCCCCCCCATGTGGGCGGATGCACATTTGCTGCATTGTAATGTAAAGTCTCCGTGGATGAGTCTGTGCAGTCCCTCATGCTCACCAAGCTCATGATGAAATTTACATCCCAAGCAGAACCTAGTGGCCTTGCTAACATGCAAACTATAATCAAGGCCTTTCCCTGGTACACCCTTCACTCTTGAACAACGTAAATCTGGACTCAGCAGACCTTCACCTTTTTTCCATTGCTGGAAAGTCTAATCTTTATGCTCCTTAGCAAAGTGAAGCCCCCAACACACAGCTGTTCAGTCCCAGTTCCTTGAACTCCCTTTGCATTGAGTGTGTGGAAGTGTTCTTTCTCCTACTATCGAACACAGTCATGGTATCGACCTTTATTTTAGCATTTGATCACGAATCAGGATCATTCCAAAGTTTTGTTTCTGATCACGTTTCCTCTTCAAAGGTGATCAACACCATCTTCCCAAGTGTTCATAATGTTTTGGACACTTTTTCATCCAATTTGTGAGCCCGTTTTCTTTTTAAATTTATTTAGCTTTGTGGCCATCACACAGCCAAATCATCCTCCTGTTGCTCTTTTAAAATCAGCGATAAGTGGTGTGGTGTGTTTCTTCTGCATTAGCGTGTTTTGGAAAAGCTTGCATTTGAAGCTTGATGTTGAAACCACAGCTACTTGTCTGCTGTGCTTTTCAATTTGAAACCAATTTTATACACGTTTTGGTTCAAATAGCTATTTATACCTTAAACACACAAAATAGCTGAGTGAGACACTCGTCCTCTTGTTGATGGCTAAAGTGATCAATTAATCATTAAATCACTTCAGGCCATATGTTACAGTGTGCGAGTCCCAGAAAAACTGTGCTCCTCAGGTTTGACTTTCATTTAGGGCAGATTTAATCATATTCACAACAAAGTGGAGCAACTTAATGAATCACAACACCACAGTGTGCTGCAGGCAGCCATATGTGAGCACAGACATCTGCTCACTTGTAAAGTTGATGGGTATCTTCATTAGTGCCAGCCTCAGTGTATGCTAACATGAAAATGCATGGGATCACACACACACACACACACACACACACACACACTGTAAGAAGGCTTCTTAAATGTTCTCTGTCCACTGCTGTAGTGAGCCAATCCTGGTCTACCACAGGAAGTGGACGTTCTGACATCCTGCCAAAGTAAATATTAGGGAACCACATCCAAATCCCAACAGACACAGCGCACAAACGCACTTACTGTACATGCACTGCTATGCACAACAGAAGCACACATTTCATACTGAAAGACCAAAGAAATCTTTACAGGGCATGCTTGAATCAATGTTCGTTTAGATTTCAACAAAGACTCTAAGACAGCTGAATAAAAAGGAAACTTATAATCAGACTACTGAATAATATCTTAGGTGGGAAAAATAACAAAAAAAAATTACATTAGAGAAAATTAAACACTGTTCATAAACAACATTTTCTCTCAGAGAACTGCCGCTCACTGGATATTTCCATTCTTTTTCAAACCATTCAGTGTAAACTCAGGAGACGGGCTGACAAGCAGTTGAGCGGGTATACCTAATGAAATTGCCGTGGTTCTATTTTCCATCCAGTATCTACAACTTGACAGAGAAACAAGTGCTTTGTAGCAGAGGTTAGCTAAATGACATCTTTAAACTGACAGTTAGCCGTCACTCTACTTTAATAACAAGTGATTAACTAGTTTCACTGACTAGTATTTCTCAAACGAACTAGTGAGGGCGCCAAAAACCTCCTCAGATGCCAGTTTAATTGCTTAATTTGTACAGAAATCATAAGTGTCACCTTTTACTTTCCCTTGCTATATGCCATATCTATAATAATCTAAAATACAACTACCTCCAGCTGGATACGTATGGAAGCCCACTTCTGAATCTGACATTTGTTTTTGACAAACAACAGATGATTGAGGGAACCGCAGCAGGACCGCAAAATCATATAGAGAACAAAAATACACCAGCAGACACACACAGCACTACATTTGGACACTTGCTTTCAAACTGTAGGTATTTCTCAAGATGAAATACTAACTTGATAAATGTAAAGTATTCGTGTTTATGTTGTAAATGTAAAAAGCGAGATTACAGTCAGAGGCTTAGCTCAACAGGACTGTGTAGGTGTGATTATATCAAATCTTTTGAGACCATAGGATTAATGGGTTGTTTGAGAAAAAAATGCTTAATTTTATCCACTTCCAGCTTTTCTACTTGAAGATTTGTTGCCTTTAGATGATAAACAGCATCATGAACCTAATAATTATGCATTTTGCATGGTTATTTATGATCTCATAGAAATTATAATGGCCATTTTCTTATTCTGACACCGATTAATTGAGCAATAATCTGAAAAATGACACCTAAAAAAGAAAAAAAAAAACCCATTTTCATACATGCATACTTTGGTGCACTTTAACATTAGCCACCTAGCTGGCACTGACACCTGTGCCTCCTTAAACACATACGCATTAACAAGATTACATCCACTAGAAGCTTTGGCAAACACCATTAAGGCTGTGCTGCTCAATGCCTCAACCTTGTGGTGATTTTAAAGCAATACGAGAGGAGGGATGAGGCTCAGAGCGAGGTGCACTGACCTGTTTGTCACTGGCTCTATTACCTGCAGTGACAGGGCAAAAGACAATCCTGTCGGCTCTTAAGCAGTCTTATATCAAGGGAGGACAAACTGCACCAGATATGAAGACTCCCAGCAGAGGAAATAGTGTTTGTGGGAACTGTACATTGTAGGTAAGAAGGGGCCTTAGAACTGTGTTTAGGACAATGCCCATATCAGCTCTGATTTAATGTGAGGACTGCTCTGTTTTACAAGCAAGAAGGCTAAAGGGAGAAAAAGGCAAGCTAGCCAGCTTGTGAGCAAGAAACGTGGTGTACTGTGTGGGTAGTAGACACTTCTGAATGTTTCTCATGATTACTGCCTACTTATGAGAATAATGCTGCAAAAACTAAATGTTTAAAAAACAGAAAATGCACAGTCTTAGTACTGAATGCACAAAGTCGATCTGTAGGCAGTAGACTTTACGCATTTTTAAAATTACATCTATATTTAAGCCTGCAGGGACTACAGGAAACAGGAAATTTGGACATCAGTGGTGTCGTATCAATTCTACTCAAGTAACATATTTCACAAAAAGGGGAAATCTATCTACACATAAAAGGCATAGTGTGTCCTTATCAGCACTCTCTTTGTGGTGTGATCAAAAGCACTGCTAATAAATAGTAATAGCGATTCTTGTGGCAAGACCGAGCTCAGTAGCTGCATCGATCTTTTATAAAGAGTTGATGAAAAATACTCATCACGAAAACCTATTTTTACAGCTTACTTCTTCTTTAATTGAGTGACTATGCTCTTGTCAAAACATTGTTTTCAAAATAAAGATGACATCCTTGTTTTCATGTGTCCTAAACATGAAACAGTGCATCTGGGGTCCCACTGGGATCAGTCCTTGGACCTGTTTTGTTTTGCTCTGTTGCCTCTTGGACATATAATCTCCCAGTAATGATGACTGTCAATTATATGTTAGGGAAAAAACACACAAATGTATTTTCCTGCTTCACTGCCATTAAAGGTGACTTCTAATTTCTTGCAGCTGAACTCCGATAAAGTCCTTGTTATTGGTACTAATGATTTCTAATGGTTACCGAAAGCAATCTTAAATTTGGGAATAAGCTTTGATTAACAGCTCAGTTTCAAGAAGCACCTTAGTCTTTCTATTTATAGATTTGATACAGATACTAATACTGTCAACATCCATCCACACCCACATCTTCTTCCACTTACTAGTGCAACATATTGTATGCATGATTAAAGAGCTGGGAACACATCACTTCAGTCTTCACACAATTGCATTAGCTTCCCATTCACTGAAAAATAAGATGTTACTGGTTCCTTTTAAATTACTACATGATTTGCCTGCACTTTATCATATGTCAGAACTAATAACACTTTATATTGCACTCGAATTTTCAGATCTGGAGATCAACTGCTGCCACAGGTTCAACAGTCTAGCCTTAAAGCAAAGCAGGGACTGTGCTTTTACTGTTTAAACACCAACAGTTTGGAAAAAGTCTCCTTTGATTGCAGTTACAGACAGGTTTTTCTTCCATATAAATTTATAAAACCTTTTCAAAGCTTTACCACTTCCTTCTTTATTCTTGTCTTATTCTAATTTCTCCTTCTCCTCCCATTTTATGCAGTCTGGAATACTTTAATGCTTTTGTACATTTTAACTCTGGTGGTTGTTATTATTTGTAAATTGGTCCCAAATTCCTTTTTTAAAAGTACCAAAGGAAAACGAAGAGTACTTCATTCCTAAGCTAAGAGCACTACAAGTAATGCAGATTAATCCTTGCTGCTTGTTGCTTCCCCCTCATTTGTTGTTCCTACATATTGGTTTACCTGCTGAGGGCATGCTGTAAATCAGAGGCATCTTCCAATTTACCAAGCAGCAGCAGCAGCAGCAGCAGCAGATGCAATAAAGAAGAAATATCCTTATAACCCAGTCATGCCCAAAGCACTACAGGAGTACCTCTCTGCGTCCTGTTGTTATATAACTGTTGATTACCCAGAGGCTATGACAAATTCAAATGCAGGGCCTTTTTTTTTTAGCTGATACTACTACTGCTGCTCTTTTTTATGCCTCACATGTGTTCCCAGCTACAGCTACTGTATTACACAACACAGCTAGAGTTATTTTGGAGAAGTGCTGGGCTAATGGTAACAAATTTTTAAATGAAATCTTATCTTGAAAAGAAAATGCTAGGTTAAACTGCACAACTCAAGCATGCTATTCTAGCCTCAAAACTCTTTAGCTATGTTGTCTTCATAAATTAACCAAAACCAATCATTTTGTATAAAGCCGAACAAATACATATTTATGAAATCAGCCTTTGACAATTTTTGGGATATCTTAGTAGAGAAAATAAATTAAATCTGCTTACTCATCCTTCACAATCAGGAATTAAGCTACCAACCTGACACCCAGGTACACCTTAGGCCCCTGGAAGGTTCTTATCTGTATCATATATTATGCCATCATCATGTTATGTAGCACTGCAGTGTACCCACAAAATGGGCTAATTTCTATACAAATTATCCCACATTTTATACTGACTTTATAAGCCAGATCTATCACCTAATAGTTTTTTCTTTGTAACCTTTATCGGTGCAATTGAGCACATCAGTTTTCCAAGAGCTCCAACAGATCAAATTATAGTGTGGCACATGCTAGTATTAAGTTATGTAGATTGATGTGAAGCCTTGTACTGTTTGACTTGTTTCATTTGTATTAAATAACCACATCTTACTAGCATGTGCTATTTCAGGTTAGCAATGGGTAGAGTCATAAGAGAGGAAAAATACTCATAAATTATTTTTTGGCTACTTCATTGTAGCAGAAAAAGAGTGAGACCACCACCACCCCCATATCTGGGCACCAGTATAGCTCACTGGGCTGCAGGTAGCCCAGGCTGCCCCGGGCCACTTTCTGTGTGTAATTCCCCATGCTCTGTCTTTTTCCTTACCTGTCTGCTCTACAGTTTTCTTGAAAGGTAAAATGTTAAATAACACGTCACCATGTGATCAACCACAACACATTTAAAACTATGTTAGTCTATAATACTCATCCCTACAAGGGCCTTTAAGCATCACACGGTTTATGCCACAAATTCTGCAGGTTAGATATGACTTCTAATTTCTTAGAAGTCATATATAACCTGCTTATAGTCTCATCATGTTGTTTAGGATCAGCAAATGTAATGAAATGATCAAAACGTAGCATATTTAAATTCTTAAGAACATGATGATGGTGTAATCTGTTCAAAGTTTTAATGACTCTAGACTGTCATCACCAGATGCTTGATTGGTGTAGATGCTGCTTGTCCTCATTACACAGTAACTTAAAATGTGGGGGAAAAAAAACACAGTCTTCATGCAGTCTGAAATGGTAGACAGCCTCTAATAAACCTAAATGTATGTAAATGTGAGATTGAGCGTCCACAACAAGCTGATCCGTGGAGGCCTTGCCCCACAGCCTACAGGATTCAAAGGCTCTGCTGCCAACATGATGGTGCCAGACACCACAGGACAGCCCAGAGGCTTCAGAACTATGTTGGCAGCACAAAAGGGCACCTACAAAACATTAAGCACGCAGCTTAAATACTGTGGCCAATTGCTGTAATGTGGAACATTAACGCTCAATTGGAGTGATATTTTTGGCCACATGGTAAATTAAGTCCAATATTCCATTTCAGTTCGGTTTTTGGTCTCTAACAACTGCTGAGGGAAATATCAGGCTCTTCTGTTATCTGTGTGTTTGCCATTTTGTGATGAGCAGGTGCTGTAGAGTAGATTTTATTTTACTTTCACTGAAAAAAGATGTAGGAAGCCCAACATAGTGATAGATGGGATTAAACCCATGCCGAGAAATTGCAGCAAGCTGAACAATAATCTGAAACTTACTAGTAAGTTTGAGGGAGCTGGGGGGGAGCCAATTTGCAGGTGATAGTTCTCCATAGGTTCAACACCAACAACATACTTTCCCATTATTGCTTATAAACACCATCCAACCATCCATTTCCTGCCACTTATCCATGTCCAGGTCTATGCAGACACACTCAAGCCTCACTCTCCCCATCCGCCTTCTCCAGCAAGGCGGAACACCAAGGAGTTCCCAAGCCAGCCAAGCGATATAATCTCTCCAGCATCCTGGGTCTGCCCTGGGGCCTACTCTCAGTTGGATATGCCCAAAACACCTCACCTCACACAGGAGGCGTCCTAGTGAAGATAGCCACATCCTCTTTACTGGCTTCTTTTATTATGTTGTAGTAGTGACTTTATTCTGAGCCGATCCTGGATGACCGAGCTCTTCACCCTGACTACAAGGGAGGATTCTGATTTCTGCCATCTGTATCCGCAATCAGCACTCACAGCTCGTGGCCATAGATGAGTAGGAACACATGTCGACCAGTGTATCTGGTTCTGCTTTTGATCACAGATGCTTTAAATAGGAAATGAGTAATGAGTATAAAGCTGATGTAAGACATTTTATAAGTTTCCATTTGTATTTAGGCAGATCTCAAAAATAAATGCTTACTTTTGTAAGGCTCAGTCAGGGTTAGGCATCCGTTTTAGTAAAAAAGAGGAAGGTTACTTTGCTATCAAACGTAAAAATCAAGCACTGATGAGGCTCCAACCAAAATACATCAGTATGGTAATGTGTGTGGTTACCTCGAGCATGACCTGTAATCCTCTCTAACAAAAAGACAGACACAAAAACCAAAAAAAAAAGTTTTTTGGCTTAAAATAACACATGCCTCCTCCCACCTTCCAGAAAAGCCCAAAGCCTGTGACCCTGGCCACCGAGGTGTATCTGGAGGACAGCGAACAGCACGGTCGTGGCGCCAGGCCAGAGGGGTGACGCATATTTGAGTGGCTGAGTGCGTCAGGCTCTGGCTGACAGCACCACGACTCAGCAGTGTCCTGGATGGATGGAGGTGTTATGATGGAGGAAGCAGGGAGAGTGTGTATGCGTGTAACCAAGAGACAGCGAGTGGGAAAAAAAAGGAGAGAGAGCGAGAAAGAAAGAGAGTGATATGCCCCGACTCCCACACTGCCATCCGATGCCGAGAAAAGCTGTGTCGCAGCACTGAGTGGGAGGTCTTCGTTTTAAATAAATAAATAAATAAATAAATAAAAGAAAATGAATACAAGTCTGGAAAAAAGAGAGCGAGAGAGACCACATGAAGCATCTCCTACCTTTAGTCTGACACACCACTGGGGTTACATCACAGAGCAGAGAAGTGAAAAGCATGCAGCAAAAATAAACCAAACGGAAATGGAAGTGCTATAAAGGTTTTGCTTTGGCTGCTTTGAGACTCGGCGAGAGCAAAAAAGGATGAGCAGTGAAATGAAAAACAGTTGATGGCTTCTAGTCTGCCTTGAGGTGTTTCACTGAAGAGTGATGCTTTTGTTTCTTTTCATTTCTTATCCTCGACGAGGGAATGGACCACGAAAAATGAAGAGCAGGCATCCCACCTGTACCACCTACCTCAGTTTAATTTCCCACTGTTTTGTGTTCTTTCCACTATTCCAGTCAATTTTATTTTAACCTTGAGTATTAGCAGATTGAGCCAAGCGGTCAGTCATTCCCCCCCCCCAGTCGATCAGAAAATGACAAAAAAATGAAACCCACATTATATTTTCTAAGACTGAGCCAAAGGCGATGTCTTTAGATTTTTGTTTTGTCTGACCTACAATTGAAAACTTAAAAATATTACTTCAAATCCTATTTTATTCTGTAGTTTAAAAGATTCAGTGTGAGGTTTGCAGTTTGATTCCCAGTTCCTCCTTTCTGCAGAACAACGCATCCTCAGGTGCGGACAAACTAAAGCAGTTTCCGATGTCCAGGAAGTAACTTGGTATCACAGCTGTGTTGCTTTTTGCAGCTGCGTGTGAATGGATGAAAGTCCAAAATAAGCAAAGCAAACTGCGCCTCCTCACAAAAAGGAGCATTTAATGACAAACCTTGTTGCCACCCAGAAGGAGACTGACCACCAGTGTTGGTCAAGTTACTTGAAAAAAGTAATCAGTAACTAATTACTGATTACTTCCCCCAAAAATTAATCCCGTTACTTTACTGATTACTCATTTTCAAAAGTAATTAATTACTTAGTTACTTTTTAAAAACACGATTTACAACCTGAATAGGTAATAAAGCGATAGATCTTTCAGCCAATTCTACTTTTTCTGCATAATCCATCATACAAAATGTAATCAAATGGAAAAGTCTCTTTTTAAAACTTGTTTAATCTTTTAACTTTATGCATCAAGCAAAAATTTAATTATATGCAACATTCTCTGACTGGAAGAAATTTGTTTAACGTTTAAACCTATTTTCTGCACATTCCAGCACATAAAATAAAATATTTTTTTTGTGTTTACACTCACTCTTTCAAATAGATGCAAGTAAAACACAGCAGAAAATAAATAAAATCAAAGACTAGCGGTCCTGTTGCTCTATTTTCACCTGTAAAGCAGGAGTGGGGTAGGCGGAGGTTTACCCTGGTGCAGGTGTGCTGCAGCGGTCAGTGGAAGAAACCACAAGTTTCTCTGTGAATTTCCCATTACGTGGTAGCGCACTCGGTGCTTGCTTGGAGGTTTAGGGGGGTAAAAAGAAGTTTTCTTCCCACGCAGTGAACAACGGACACTAATGTTTTTGTCGCTTTTTACGGAATCAAACTCAAAGTAAGGTCAGTACTTCCACGCTTTAAACGCTACACACTCACACTCTCTCCCGCACTCGATATATTATCCATTGTTGATTTGCACACAGCTGTTGTCACGAACGTCGCACTCGCTTACGTCACTGTCATGAGACATTCTCACAAAAAAAAAAAAAAAAAATCACGGTTTTAGTAACGCAGTAACACAGCGTCCCTACGGGAAAGTAATGGTAATCTAATTACCGTTTTTGCAATAGTAATCCCTTACTTTACTCGTTACTTGAAAAAAGTAATCGGATTGCCCATCTCTGCTGACCACTAGTGGGTTACTGGTACCAGCAGTGTCAAGGACACTAGCAAAAAAAAAAACAGAGAAAAATCCGTTGGGTTAGATAAGCAGCCACTACAAAGCTCCGCTAGCAATCAAAAAATAACATCAGAACAATGAGCGATGAGCAAATTGCTTTATATCTAGATGGGGCTTTAAGTATGGAAGCAAGGACACATAAGTCTTAAGATTAATTACAGTAGTTTGCTAGCCACTAATAAAATGCAGTAAGAAATGGGAGGCCTGCTTTTGAAATAATAACCCACATTTCTATAACAAACCTGCCTCTGTTATTGTTTTAAACTGTACACAAGCTGTGCAATAACTTACAGTGACATGGCTCAGAAAACAGGAAACTGCAGATCAGTCAATTTGGTGATGAATTATTTTAGGTTTGTTGAGAGAACATACTGAAGCGGCTGCTGAGGAAACCTGATTTGTGGTTGTTTGTTGTTCCAGTGCAGCACTAAGAGCAGCATCACCTCTAGTTTCCTTTGACCTCAGGCTGTCCACAGCGAGAGGAGGGGTGTCTGCGACTCCTGCTAGGGTTGCAGATGCCACTCTCTGCACTGATGAAGAGTGTTTAATGAGAAACGCTATGGATCGTGATGAATTCACGCAGAGAGGTTAGAGAGAAAAGCTCCCGCTGCAGTTAGTGCTTCTTCATTATGATGGGAGATATTTACAGCCTTTCGAAATTACTCTCGTGTTGACTGACAGTCATTACCATACAGCAGCTTAAAGAGGAACACTGCTAAATTTGAACCTTTTTCACATTGCTTAGGGGCCCTGTCTGCAGTGTGGGGATTTGTAAGCTTCACAGCAAAACCAGGAATGTGCAGAGAAGTTTGTAACACATCTTGCATTTCGCCAGCTCCACAGAATTAAGACATAATGGATTCCTAAAAGTTCAAAATCAACAATTCTGCCACAGAAAACGCTGAAACACAACACCAGACGAGGACAAACTGCCCATTTTGTTTTGTAAGCAACTGTCAGACATCACTTATTGGAAAAGGTACGCATTAGTTTGCCTGAAGCACCAATTATTTTTCCTGTCTACCTCTGCCTTTTCAGAGATATAAAATTTGATTTCTCAAATGAAAATGCAATGACCTGAAATTATACGCCATTTTAAAATGCAGAGGGATAAAATATAAATTTAATACAATTCAGATGATCAGCGCAATATTCAGTGTTAATAACACAGCTCAAGGCTGTGGTTTAAATACACGCTTTATTACGTACATCTGTTCAACTCCTCGTTAACATGAATATTCCATCAGCCAATCACATGACAGCAACTCACTTCATTTAGGCATTCTGACATGGGAAAGACAACCTGCTGAAATTCAAACCGAGCATGAGAATGGAGATGAAAGGTGATTTAGGTCACTTCGAACATGGTTCAGGATGTTCTGAGTATTTCAGAAACTGGTGATTTACTGATTTTCCCACAGAGCCATGTCTAAGGTTTACAGAAGGTGGTCTGAAAAAAGGAAATATCCAGTGAGCAGCAGTTCAATGGGAGAAAATGCCTCGTTGGTGCCGTAGGTCAGAGGAGAATGGCCAGACTGCTTCTTGCTGATAGGAAGGGAACAATAACCCAAACAACCACTCATTACAACCAAGGTATGCAGAAGAGCCCATTAATCATCTAAACAGATGGGCTACAGCAGCAGACCACATGGATGTCACTCCTGTCAGCTTAGGCTTGAAAACTGAGGCTACAATTAAAAACAGAAGATTGGACAAACACTGCCAGATCTTATTATTGTGTTTCTGCTGCATCATTCAGGTTATAACATGAAAGGGTCAATCCATTCTGGCTTGCAGCAAAGGTTCAGGCTGCTGGTGGTATAATGGTGTTGGGGACATTGTCTTGGCATGCTTAGGTCGCTTTAGTAACAACTGAGCATTATTTAAATAGCACAGTCTACCTAAATATTATTATTGACCATGTTCGTCCCTTTATGACAGGGGTGCCCAACTCCAGGCTCCAGGGACCGGTGTCCTGCAGGTTTTAGATGTGTCCTTGCTCCAACACAGCTGATTTAAATGGCTAAATTACCTCCTCAACATGCCTTGAAGTCCTCCAGAGGCCTGGTAATGAACTAATCATTTGATTCAGGTGTGTTGACCCAGGGTGATACCTAAAACCTGCAGGACGCCAGCCCTTGAGGCCTGGAGTTGGACACCCTGCTTTATGAAAACAATTTCCCCATCTTCTGATAACTGGATAACCCACCATGTCAAAAAGCACAAATCATCTCAAACTGGTTTCTTGAACAGAACATTGGATTCACTGTACTCAAATGTTATACAGAGTCACCAAATCTCGAGATATGCATTTTTAAGTACAGCCAGCCAATCTGTAGCAAACTGTGTAATGCTGTCATGTCAATATGGATGTTTCCAGCACCTTGTTGAATCTGTGCCACAATGAATTACAGCAACTCCAAAGGCAACCGGGGGTCCAATTCAGTACTAGCAAGATGTACATAATAAAGTGGCCCATTTAAACTCCTCTGGTAAAGAAACTAGTACTTATAGTGGGTTTTTTTTTGCCCCCTCTAAAACCACATCCATATGCAGACTGTATGAGCCAAAATTAAAATGACCCTCCCTACCTCCTGAGCCGCAGCCATCCTCAATAGCTTCTCTCGTGGACTCATACAGGTTATTTTGCTCTCCATGCGCTGTCTACATGCATTATGAATAATTATTTTGTTGAGTGGCCATTTGGTGATTTTCATTTTGAAGAGCAATAGCCGGAAAATGAGTCATGCTTTCATAGAATTTCAACTAATTGAGGGATCCTGCACCAACGTAAAACTTTCAAAAGAACAACAAGTGCAGACGCAGAATCCCATTTGCAGGATAGGAACTACTCTCAATAACAGAATGCAATTACTTGTTTATTTATAGTGATTTAATGCTTTTAGACCTTTTTATTTGGGCCTCAGCCGCAGAGTGCACTTCTTCTGGTGGAACACCAGGTAAATGCCGAACAAATAACAGGTACAAAAAAAAAAGGCCTAGCATACAGCATGTCTAAAATGGCCAGAAACACAAAAACAGGACTAAAGAGGTTGTTTGATGTTGGATTGAAAAGCTACGATGGCAGACGAGTGAAGTGTCATTTTGTTTCTCTCCATTTTGGAAAAAGGAGAGAAAGCTTTCAACCTGTTGGGCAGGGCGACAATTAGCGAAAGAAAATGGAAAGAGAGGAAAAGATGCAGAAACAAAGCAAGGTGGCCATTGACTGTGTGGCCATAGTAACAGATGAAGCAGTGACGGTGGAGAGAGGTGAAACAGAAAGACGGCACAGGCTGTCCTTGCTACTGCAACCTCTTCCACGGCGCTCCGTTATTCTTATCGTATGCTTGCCCACAGCGATGCAATAATTCACTTTGCTCTCAGTGTCGCTGCGATGATAGGAGAGGGAAGAACTACATATACCCCCCACACACACATACGCACAAAGCTTATACCCTCAGCTGCATTGGAGATAGGTCTACAACTGCAAACAAGAAGGCCTAAATAATGAAGTACACATTAAATATAAAACAGACTGGGGCATTGAAGAGCCAACAGCAAAGCTTACACGTAGTAGGACGAAAGTAGGCTACAGCATGTGGCTGGATGTCTCATCATCAACATGAAAGCTAGACTCTATTAAACCCTGTGTGTGCTGATGTGGGCTATATTTAGTGTTCAAACATTAATGTGCACATATGCTAACAGAACCCCCCTCTCAGCTTATATTTCTATATATAGATATATTGACAGAAATTTGAAGCCATGGCATTTAATCTGGGGGGATATTATGACCTTATGCTATGGATTTATTTCATATTAGGTTCACTTTTACGTTATATTTTTGCATTTTATCGTTTATTTTGTTTCAACTAATTCTATTTCTTTATCCCAAATACAGCATTTAATGCATTATTTGTTATCTATATATAAAAATAATAATTGTTTATTTCTGGTTTTATATTTTAATGTTTCCTATTGATTTTTATTGATGTTACTGATTTTTTTTCATTGTATTGTTTACTGGCTTAACTATAGTTGTCACAGTAATGTTGAATTTTATTTCTTCTGTCATCTTGTATGTTCTACTTTTGTTTATATTTTTTTTTTTTTTTAAACACTGAAGTCTTTAATTCATTTACCTATATTTATACATGTGCCTTACTGTAATGTTACCATTGTTACAATTTTTATTAGTTGTTTTTCTTATTTTATCTTACAAACAGATACACCTATGGTGGTAAACAGAGTTCAGTGACAGAGGTAACGTTTTAAATTTCAGACAACATAACTGTCAGACATGTGGGCAAAGCCCAAATACTGTACCGATTTAAATAATCCTAGGGTCAGAAGATCATTTAAAATAAAACTGTTGTTTTTCCAAAGTCATTACAATAATGCTGGGGAGGGGGAGGAGGTGGGGTTAGACAATGCTACAAACTCCAGGATATGGGTCAGTGTGTGTCTGTGATGGAGATACAAATATTGCTCTTGGCAGATCCAGCAGACTGGTCTGACATCAATTTTTTATGCATCGCTTCCAACTGGGCACTTAATACTGTTTGGGTGTGCGTCTCA
The DNA here is from genome assembly GCF_963576455.1 of Neolamprologus multifasciatus. Classification (NCBI taxonomy): domain Eukaryota; kingdom Metazoa; phylum Chordata; class Actinopteri; order Cichliformes; family Cichlidae; genus Neolamprologus; species Neolamprologus multifasciatus. The sequence goes on along the minus strand of NC_140446.1, from coordinate 7,035,686 downwards.
TTGTTTAGCACTAATCTATGAGTGCAAGGCTGCTGTTGAAGGGTTTTAGCTTGCTCTGATCATGTGTTTGGATTATATTGCTTTTCCAAAAGCGAAATATCATTATCAGCTGCTTCATATTGTATTTTCTGGTCTATAAGATGTCATCACAGTTTCTTAGAGACCAAGGAGCTCATGAAAACAACAATGGTAGATGAGTTGAGAGAAGTCAAAGTACTAAAGTCTTTCTACCTGCTTAAGCAAGAATGCATTTACAGTATTCATACATATTCAGTTTCACTAAAGCTCAGCAGCCAGTTGACAACTGTTTAGGGACAAGACACCATCTAAACAACCACAGACCACCGATATGATAAATGGTAAAAGGTTCTTATAGAACGCATTTCTACTATACATGAGCACTGAAATTGCTTTATACAACTTGCCTTATTCACCCATCCGCTACACTTTAAGTGCTTTCTATCTAAGATTCCCACATATTCATACTCTGATGGATGCGTGAGAGAGCAACTTGGTTAGCATTTTGCCCAAGGGTATTAGGCATCCAGACTGGAGCAGCCAGAGATCAAACCACCAACCTTCCATTTACTGAGATACATTCATCCCTACAGACCAAAGCCATCAAAATTAGGAATACCTAGCAACCTGTGGTCACCAGGAGGTTGCCAACTGATCTCTGTGCCTCTGCAACCAAGCCAACTCTTTTTATAGTTAATTTATTTGAAATCAAAATACAAAATACAGTAATTACAATAGCAAAAGAGCAAATCCTGACATTTAAGACCCTCAAAGCGGAAAATATTGGCATTTTTGTTAAATAAATTAAAATTAATAATAAAAACATTTCAATCAACTTATAGATTAATTGAGCACAAGTGAGGATGCAGGCATAATGTGTCTTTATATGCGATTTGCACAATCATTAGACCTGTCAAAGCAGATAAGTTCATCCGAAGGCCTGATAAGTCTGTCCTTCCAGTAAGTGTCAGCAGGAGTTACATTTATCGAGCATGGCATTCGTGGCTGGCACAGATTGGAGAGAAAGACGAAGGAGGGGGCAGCAGACAGTCAGACTGACAAACACAGTTATAGACAGACTGTAGGTTTGAATTCAAAGATGGCAAAATAACTGCAATCAAACAGACGCAGTCGGGGAGACGCATATGGACATGCAGCTGGCGTGGGGATAGTCCACGCGTTGGTCCTCCTGTGAAGTGAACCAGTGTTGTGTTTTGCTGTCTTTATCATGCGACGCAAAGCAGCACAATATCCCTCAGTATGTTCAGCTAGCAAGGGCACTTCCTGCTATTCAAAGGCAGACTGCGTTGAACAGCAGTAATGAGCCCATCCACATCAAGAGCCGCAATAAAAGCCCAGCTTCCCAACTGGCAAAAACAACAGGATGCCATTGCAGAAGGGGAACTGATAAGTCCTGTATGGCATCAGAACTTTAAATGTGGGGAGGGGAGACATGTTATTTCACATTTCACACAGCCAAATACACAATCCAGCAGTCTGATTTGTTCATGAAGGATTTAATGGCTATATATGTGCCAGCGTGTGGTAAGTAAAAAAAGATGAATAAATCTGTGCAAAAAGCTGGATGGAAAGTGACGATGAACGATGGCAAACGGTTAGCCCCTGTAATAATGAATATAAATGGATGATGAATGGGTGGAATGAGTGGGACTCGACAAAAAGGAAGATGAGGGGGAGTAAGAAAATAACCACTCCAGAAGGAATGAAAAGAACGGAGGAGCAGCAGGACGGCTGTAAAAAGAAGCTGTGATGAAAAATGTTAGCGCATTTGGATTGATGAAAAGAGCCCAGGGAGAAGTAGCAGTGATGAATGGAGAAGACAACGATGAAGAAGGAAATTACTTTAAGGTGGGAGCACCTGAGAGGCATGAGGTGGACAAGTTTGGTTATGAGATGATGTGGATAAATTGAGACAGAGGGGGATGGGAGAAAGAGAGGGACGAACTGGTGAAGACTCATTAGCCTACGCAGGATTGGTCCATTCAGTCGTTCCCTGCTCTACTGTCTTATCTCCCTCTCTTCTCTCTCCTTTTGTTCTCCAGAAATATCCAAGTGGGTGGGAGAGAGAGTAACGGGGTGTGTGAGAAAGGAGGAGAGAGTTACAGTAAGTGCGATGATGGCAGAGTGAGGGGGACGACAACAGAAAGCGACAGAGGAAGTACATGAGTACAGAGCAGGCCTGCTGTCTTTGAAATATTTTTCCATTATAAAATGCCAATAGTGCGTAAAGGACACCTGATTTCATAACCAAAACAACTCATTACCTCACTCTCAAGTGTCTTCCAGAGAGGCAACAAGTCTGGCTTTAAATAAAGACGCCAGAATAAAACAGTTAAATATATGTGAAACATTTTGCTCATTAGGATTCAGGGAAAACAAGCAGTGGCGTTACATCACACATCAAAGCACACATATTTAATGTGTGATGGAGTTTTTATTATGAATGAATTATAAATTTTTTATGAATTATTATGTCTATTCTTTTATGTTTCATGGACAACAGATGGAAATTAGCCCTTGGCTATAATCTGGCATGTTTACATTCATGTAATTTTTTTTACATTCATGTTCATTAACATGCACTGTCCTAAATAAATAAATTAAATTAAAATTAATTATTTTAATAAGAGAGGGCACTGATCACAAGTCACCCATTTTAAAGGTACATTAGGGAGAAAACACAAAAGGTAGACATGAACTTTAAAGTTAAACATACACACAGGGTGATAAATGAACCACACAACAACAACAGTAGGTCTGGCTGATTTGGGGAAGCATTTGTTGTCTTTCATCAACATACCTTCCAATATTTTACAGATAAATCACTGAACTGACAGAGAAAATACTTTAACTAGCCTTCAGCTTCAGTCCTATCCCAACAGTGCAGTTTTCGTCTCCTATCAGCTGGAATAGTTGATGTCCGCGACACTGAACAAAACCTCAGGAGGAATTTCATGAGGTCAGAGGTAAAAGTCTTAAGCAATTCAACTGCTAGCAATTACCCAAAAGCCGCATTAGTGTCTGCCAAGTTATCACTGAAGTAGCAGCTAGTGGTTTCTTCTTCGGGCTGGTCCCCTTAGAGGTCACCACAGCAGACAATCTGCCTTCTTCTCATGCTATCCATAGCATTCCCTTCTGTTACACTAACCCTTTGCATGTCATGCATGAGCCTCCTCTGTGGCCTCTTTTCCCCATATTTCCAATATATCCATCATCCCTCCTCTGCATCTAAAATATAAGCCTTGCCTTTCTAATTCCATCTCCAACCGGAGTTGTCTGTCTCTCACTCCCAATGAAAATCCACCTCCAGCTTGGCTTCCTCTCTTTCTGTTGGTGCACCCTCTATAGCAGGTCTCACTGCCATCTTGTAAACTTTGCCTTTCACTCTAGCTGCTATCATTCTGTCAAAAATCACTCCTGAAACTTGTCTCCACCCGCTCCACCCTGACTGCACTCTTCTTCAATTCTCTAGTGCATTCTCCATTGCTTTGGATGGTTGACTCCAGGTTTTTAAACTGATCTACCTTCACTACTTGTGCTACTTGCTACCTTTCAACCTCTCACTCACACAAACACTCTGTCTTGCTTCTACCGAGTTTCGTTTCTCTTCTCTCCAGAGCATCCCTCCACGTCTCTGGGCTCTCTTCCAGCTGCTTCCTACTCTCACTACAGATCACAATATCATCTGCAAAGATAGTCACAAATTCTACGTTCACACTGCAGGTCTTAATGCTCAATTCCGATTTTTTGATCAAAAAAAGCTTGAAGTTATAAAGTTATTTGGTTATTTACATATGGCCTAATAATGATCCTTATTGCTGTTTTAGAGGGCAGCGGTGCTTCAAAGGATAGTTGCAGATTTCTGTCAGAATCTGCAGATTATACAGTACAAATAAAATGTTCATGTTTCTCCAACATTGTCTTCCCAACAGTTTCACTGTTCACGGGTGCTTCTCTGATAATTGGCGTCTGTCTTGTGTCAGTGACGTAAAAGACGGATTTAATGCGACATGACCATTCAAACAGCAGTCGCTTTCTAAAACATCAGATATGTATCGGATTCAGTACCACATACGAAAGCGACCCAGGTCGGATTTGAAAATATCGGATTTGTGCTGTTCATACTGTCAAAACATGATCCAATATGAGTCGCATAGGGTCAAAAAAGTCGGATTTGATGCGCTTTCGCCTGCAGTGTGAACGTAGTCAAAGAGTCTCCTGCCTGACCATCAGCATTGCAAACAAGAAGGGGCTCAGAGCGGATCACTGATGCAATCCAACCCCAAGACTAGCAACTGGACAGAAACAGTGAAACCCTACCTTAACAATTCTATTTGGTCAGCAATGAAAATATGGCAGAGTTACCAGAAGCACAGCACCAGGCGAGACAAGATTAATAGTAAGTCATCGTTGGGCTTTTGCACTACTTGCCCCGTATATACACCTTACAGTTATTACTGTATGTTTTGCTCTACATCAGCTAACTCAAAAAATTGTCTTTTCAATTATTTCAATGATGTTTGTATTCTTCTAATCTTTTTTAAAGTCCTAATTCTGTGATTTTTCTTCCCCCTAGGGCAGCAATCCCAAACCCCTGGGCCACGGACCGATACCGGTCCGTCAGTCGTTTGGTACCGGGCCGCGGGATTTGAGGCTCAGGTGTGAAATTCATGGTTTTCAGGCTTTTTATCATTAACTCAGTTTCCCTGGGTCTTTTCCCATGTGGTAATTGTGTGTCTTATTTTGAAAGAAATATCTACACATTACCATAGCAACCAGAGAGCATTAAGGGGCAGAGAGGAGGATGTTACTCTCACTGTTGTTGGTACATTTCAGGAGGACGCTGCTAATAAAATTACACAATTACACAGTGAATTCGCATTTATTATTATATTTACAAAATACCACAGTTTTTGTCTTGGTCGTATCGTTTAATTTTGCTGTAATTACCCGCGACACCTTAAAGGCCAGTCCGTTAAAATAGCGTCTGACATTAAACCAATCCGTGGCGCAAAAAAGGTTGGGGACCGCTGCCCCTAGGGTACTGAAATAGGTATTGAGTACTGAGTAAGATCAAAACCGAGGTTGAAATTGCTCTCACAACTTATTTGATGCTCAGGTTTAGTTCTTTTTCTGGTTTATTTGCTGAAAATTACTCAAGACCTTGTTATAATTAATAAATAAAAAAAATAAAAAAATGGCAGAGAGAAGTGACATTACTGTAAGGGAACCAAACACCAAGCAGAGATATCTGCTGTTATTAATAAACCTGAAGACATAAAGGATGACAGATATGAGCTGAAACACCACACTGAATTCCCATTAAGACACAGTATGTTCTCTTTTTACAGCCACCTATCAGACACCTTGGCCTCTCCAGCTATTTCACTCTGTATTCGTGTATCTATGAACAGCACACAGTCTCCCTCACACACACACACACACACAGTCGCGGCTAAGGTGTGGCACGATGCCGGCAAGACACGGACTGCCGTGGAAGCTCGGGTCAAGGTGACACCCTGCACAGCAGCCACAATAGAGCAAACAAATCAGTTTCAGAGTGGGTTGGACACATGCTGCCAACACCAGTCAAAAACAGACACTCAATGCTGCTCTTAAATCACACACTTGAACCCTTCGCCTCCCAAAGTACACATTGAGACACCTACACACTGGCTTCCTGCGATCAAGAGCTGCTCAGACTTGCACCGTGAAACAACAAAAACCTTGCGAAACAATTAACAAATCAGCCTTGATGAATAGTGGCTCTAACCAAAGCATGTTTCCACCGCTCCCCAAATTCAAAGTGGAATTCAGAAATCCCCACATTTATTCAATATAACCATCCGTCTCCTCCGATTCATCAGACTCACCTTTGTCAGTCGTTCCCCCGTCTGCCTAGGCAATAAAAATCCTGCACCATAGTAAGAGAGAGCTTAAACAAAAAAGAGACAGAGAGAGAGGAGATAATAAAGGCACAGTGAGGTGAAAAAAAAATACAGGAAAGAAGGCAAAGAGAAGAGGACAAAAGATAGAGGGAGGGAATAAAAGGGAAAAGAGGGAGCGAGAGAGAGGTAAAGAACAGCCCAGACAGGCAGAGAGCTCTCCACAATGTGAGGCGAGCGCCAGGTGTCAGCACGCATACACTCACTGAGGCGCGCATGCACACGCTCACACATTCGCATACCCACGAACACAAGCAGACAGGCGACTCTCTCTCACTCTCATGCTCTCCTCTCCTCCTCCTCTTCCTCCTGCTCCTCCTCTTCTCGCTCTCTGGCAGCGATAACTCTCCCCCATCCTCCTCCTCTCTCTTATTCAGCCGCGGTAAAATGACTTAACTCTTAAAAAACCAGTCATTTTCAAAACTAACCTTTTCTATTCAGCTCAGTCATTAATTATTATCAGATTCACTTTAAAGGGTACTAACTGTATGCCTACTTGAACTATTATTTTTGTCCAATAAGAGGCAGAACACACAAGCTGCCTTTTGTGGGTCCGTTAAGTCTGAGAATTATCTGATTCTATCTGCCACGACTGCACCAGAATATTGATTACCAAGTCGCCTGTCTTTGTGTAGGTGACAACCAGTTGGCGTACACTAGCTGCAACCAAGCAGCAACCTTTAAAACTGAAAACTGATGTTGATACATTAGTGTCAAAACTGCAGTTCCCCAACTGACCACTTGAGGCAAACTCCAAACAACCCTCATAGCTTCCAATGTTAAACTGTATGGTCTCTGTAGCCATTTTCACCCTTTGTGACAACTACAGCAGGTAAATCTTACTATAAAACATCATTTTTGGGGTGTAGCTGCTTTGAGTGACAGATACGGGCCATTTAAGTAATGTATTACAAAATACTCTCTGCAGAAAGTAATTTGTTACACTACTCGTTGCATTACTTCTTTGCTTCCCAATAATGAGTTAAAAGCATGATGCTAAACTTCACATGCCTGCAGATTTCCACATCTTCACCAAAGTTGATGAAAAGCTGTCAACACAACACTTTACAGGAACATCCTAACCACAGCATGGCGGCGCAGTGGTTAGCAAAAGAGAAATTCATTCATTTGTGATTCTAAAGTGTGAACCATTGTGTATTTGTATTAGCCCTGAGATGCTGGTGACTTTTCCAGGGCGTATCCCCCTTCTTGCCATATGACAGCTGGAGTAAGCTCTAACCCCAACCCAACCCTCAGCTGGTACTGAGGTATCCACTCTCAGGGTCTGGGGATGAATTGCTGCCAGCTATGTGTTAGCATCATAGATAGATTTTTGTGCCAATTCTGTCCGTCTCTCACATGAAGAGGTCAAGCACATGAAAAGGCAGGTCAGGCTTTTCTGTGTCTACTCATAATGCAGATAACTGAAAAAAATAATTTCCTGCAGGAAATGTGATTATAATTTGATATTGAATTTAATAGTTAAATAATAAAAAATGTATTTAAATTATTAATACATTAAAAGTAAATTTAAAAAATTACCCAATTTTGGTTTTTAAGCCTGTTTATCCCCCCCTAACTAATGCACCTAGCAGGCAAAGCTAGCAAGCTACTGTTAGCATTAGCTGACAACCCCAGGGATTTATGCTTTTATCCATCACCATCACTTTTTAATTAAATACTCAAAAGAGGCTAAGACCCTAGTAATGAAACCCAAGGCTTCAAAACCACAGCACAAAAAGCAGTAAGTGACATCATGGAGCTGTGTCCATCTTTAATATACAGTCTATGGGTTTAACACTGATTTTGGGGGGGTGAAAACAGCTGGAAACAATACTATGAAAGCTGTGAGAACTGACAACAGTAAATCTGAAGGTGTTAAAAAAATGAGCTGAAGGGGAAGGAGCTGCAGTGTCAGTCAATTTTTAGTGTTAATATTAATATAACATTTTGGTAATCACATTATTTGATCTTGTTCACATGGAAATGGGATTTAAATAGAATAAAGTTCTGATTATCTTTTGTAAGCATCTTTTCTATCATGGGTGGCAGAAAAACATGCCTACACAAAATAATTCAATTATTTAAGGTTTTTCACAAATGTGAAATACTTTTCTCACAGCTAGTGAAGGTGGAAAAACAGGATGGGATGTATCCATTTTTAAAATTCCTTTCAGTGGCATCGTACAAAAGAAGCAAGAGAAAACTGAAAGGTGGGAGGCTTATGCTCCACTATACAGTACATGTGTTTTCTCCCGAATCCATATGTGATACATCGGTTCTCAAATTGCTTCTTCGATTTCTATTATTTTAGTCACACAGAAGAGACTTTTTCTAGACTACATGCACTTCCTTTGTAGACAGGCGCAGCATGGATATAGGTGATGTCTTAAAAGTTCCAGTATTACAGAGATACAATACACCAGAGCGCTCAATACCCATCAGGGAGGTACAGCTGAAAGATGCCTTTGTGAAAATTCTTAACATTTTCTTGTGTATTGAGGCATAGCAGGAGCTGTGTATAGTATTCACTCCAGCTTGCTCTTTTTTTATGTACCGTTTCATGAATTTGAGTGTATATATAGACACAAATGCTATTTTCTCTGCTGATTAGGTTATGTTTAAATTCCCATTTTTGTTCCATTGAATATTCTGGAAACTTAAAGATATCCAGTAAATTTAATCAATAAGCTGTCATGGCTTTTGTCAATAAAATAGATTTTACACAAATGCAGACTATACATACAAGGCAGGAATGGATTTCATGGGATTTACTGACTGCTGCAAAAATAATAAAGCCTAAAACTCTAACTGGTCACAGCAGATGACTACTTCCTGGTAATGGGGCGTTCCTTCCTTCCTACCATTGCGAAGCGTATTACATTGTCTTTCTCTTACAATATAAAGCATCTTCAGGGGATTTATTGGGAATAAGTGCTGTATAAATAAAACTGAATTAAACTGAAATATAGGCAGGAATTTGAGTTAGCAAGCAAACAAAATTGATGAGCTTAGAGGCTCCATTATGCTAAGCTCTGTCCTTATACATTTTTTCTTTGCCTCTACTAGAGCATCTGTGCATAAGCCATCTTTTATACTGGGCCCCTTCCCTTCTTCTCTTTCATACAATTGTCTTCTAATTGGCTGCCCCTCACAGAGAAAAGCTTTGCACTGCAGGTGGGAGGGGCTGCAACACGCACAGCTGTGTGCCTGAGATGACCATATTAGGAATACCCACCTTTCTCAACATCAACAGAACAGGAGAAACTGTTAGAAACAGGGCATTTAGAGCAATCGGACACCTGAGCTTTTGGCTCAGTAGGATTATCTGCACATATGCTACGCTAACTAATTGATTTTAACCAATCCTTATTATGAGCATCCACCACTGGAACTGAGGGGAACAAAAATAATATATATACACTACATAAAATGTTATGTGGTAAGCCTTGTTTGATATTTATTTCGTTTTCTGATAGCAGGAGGGGAGAAAAAGGGGAAAAAATGCAGTTCATGAGTGAACTAAGGATGTTTTGGATTTCTGTTATATGCCCTCACCATTATGCTACTGGGGCTCCCCATGCATAGCCCAGCAGAGGCAGGGATACAAGTGCTTTTAGAGTGCTTTCAAGCTTTTATTTATTTTCCTCATTCATTTTTGAATCAAAAGTGTCAGCTGCCTTTTATTCCTTTGCATTTCTTGTTTCTTGCACAACAGTAACATTAATTTAAAAACAATACATTTCAATGTTATAATACAAATTGTGGTTGCAATTCTGTTAATTAGACAATTTAAAAGAATGTTTTTTTAAAAAAAAAAAAAGAAAAGAAAACTGTGCATTGTTAGACTAACTGATTTAAAAAATAGTTATTACAGTTATGGCAGATGCTATCCTAAATTATCCAGTCAAAGACATTAACTACATGCATTTTAGTGTCATCATATTATTTGCCCAATATAGATTTTTTACTTTTATGCTCATGATTCCCTCAAAATTGTTCTTCTTACTCCTTTAACATACTCAAGTAAATTAAGCTATTAATCCAAACACAGCTAATATGGTGCATAAATGATCTTGCCACATTTACATCCCTGTTGGTTTCCCTGAACATAAAGCGTCTGACACAACTCCTTGTTTGACTTTTTTAGGAAGGATACCAGCTGCTAAATGTCAGTTACTCCACAGCCACTTATATGTCCCCTTAAACAAGCTATGAACATGAACACATGGGGTAAGAGAAACGACACTGATCCAGATTCAGAATAATGTCGCCAATGGAAAGACAGGGCACCTGCTCTAATATTACAATATATCATCATTATTTAGTTTAGGTTTCTACTGTGTACGTCTACAAAGGGGAAAAAAAGAGGAAAAGGCCATACAGGGATAGCAGGAAAATGAAAAAAAAAAGCCAGAGGAAAGGGAAGAGAAATGCACGCATCCATTTACTGATATTGACGTTGTGATCAGAGACGGAGGAGAGGTTAGACCCACGCATCATGCTGCCCACTCCCTACTGATCTGAAATATACAGCTTCCCTTACAAAAGAGCTGCATGAGAGAAAGGCACAGACAGTCTCTTGTGCTTGTCTCCATTTAAATGTCACTGTACTTCAGCACAGCATGTGAATTTACTCAAAATAGCCAGAGAACGGCCGTCGGAACTAACAATGTCATCGTGAGGAGTTCAAGACCCTGCGGAGGACAGTCTGCCACATAACGTACTGGTTTCAGCCACACATCAGGCCTTTAATATAGATTCATGAAGGCAATCAAGCCAGACCTGCTAAGTGTGGAAGCCAGACTGGTGGCTTGACAATCAGATGCATGATTCATGCCATCTTTTACACATCAGAGAGTACTAAAGTAAAAAGCCATAAGAGGATGTGCTTCACTATTGCGACGATGGTGATACAAAGGGAATAATGTGGAGTTGAGTACCATTGGCAACACTGAGTATTGCCTGTTATAGCACAGAATCCACTTCACTGTATTGTGTGTGTTTTTGTTTTATTTCAGCAGTTAGCAATAGCAATAACTGTCTTTATAGCTTATTCTAAAGGAGTATGTGGTGAAAGACAAAAACACAACAGATTTCTCACTGTAGATGTTTGGATGTGTCACAGTAGGAACCGAATGGATTTTATTAACAATATCTGTGCTCCACAGGTAGCAGATAACCAGATTTCCAAGCAAATTTGATGCATTGTAATCCAATATAATGAAAAAAGTGGCAACAATGACACCATTGTGACAGTTATCATTACAAGGGACGAGGACATTAAAAAAAAAGTAATTAAAGCTAATTAAAGCCTGGCTAGTTCCTTCCTGTGATGAAGGACGTGCTCCTGGTGCCTGCATGGGTTTTCTCCCACTGTCCAGATGTCCTGCATCTTAGGCTTGAAATGTTGGTGATTCAAACCTGGCCATGGGTGAGAGATGGATAAAGTGCTTTAAATGTACAGAAAAAAAGGACTCTATGTGTATAAATCTCTCTTGTACTCTAAAGCACTTTAAGTGATCTGTAAGACTGGAAAGTGCTCTGTAAATGCCAGTTCACTGTCCACACGCAGCCCGACATGATGACTGGCTCTCACAGGAGACAACCAAGTAGAATTTGCTGCAATAGAAAATGACTTTGATACAGAAAGAATAACAGCTAAAAGATGAGCCCTGTGTGAAAATGAAAAGGAGATCTTTATACACTCTTGTTTTGAGCAGCTATCTATCCCACATAGTGATCCATCCACATCCACTTTTTGAAGTTTTCTCCAGTGAAGTCTCAAGAAAGACCAATCGTTCAGATAACCAATGCTTGTTTCTGTCATGCCACATCACACGTAACATGATGCAATTCTGCTATTTAAACTGTAACACAACATATGAGAATGTTCATTATGAAGAAAACTAAGGTCAACAATGAAATTTTGGCTTTAGATTTTGGGTTTAACCAGAGAGACTCAAATATGAATGCATGTTTCAACCGTGAACATTTCATGTGTCCATCTGTCGTACATTTGATCAGATTGAACCGACGTCATGACACGACTCTCACTGTATAAGAGGTTTCAGGGTGTAACATTCTTGAGCCTAAAGGACGCAAAGGAGGTCACTCAGCGAAGGCGTATGGGTGGCTGTGACGAGGGCTTTATGTGCATCAAGAGGCTCTGCTGAACCATAATGACGAACCAATAAGTGCCTCCCACGCTCCACAAGACAATAGAGTGGCACGAATGACACTTCGGGCACATCGTCTCTTTCCGCCCCGCACCCTCTCAACAGTCCATCTACAAGTCTGAATTGTCTTTGACCTTCAACACACTTTCATTTTGCTGCAGCTTTGTTACCATGGCATCAGTCAGGAGGCCACAGGTGCCTGATGAGGTGGGCAGCTTCGGGGCGGCTAAACGCCCACCTGATCGACACTGGTTGTATCAGCACAGACGCCACTGGAGGAGCAGCTTGTCCTGTTTTCTTTGTTGTTTAAGGAAGAACGTTCATGTCACATAACCTTTGCAGACCAGTTCCATAGTGAGTACTCTAACAGATGATAGAGATGATAATGAGATTTCTAGAAAGAAGAGGAAAAGTTGAGGAAAGATGTCTCAAGCACTGATAAAGAAACCCAATTATGCACGTGCATATATCTACTTTTAGATGGCATCTCACAGTTAGAACAGACTGTGCAGTCAATACTGCATGAAGGCACCTCAGAATGACAACTGCTGAAAGAAGCTAAATGACATGTTGCAGAGAAGCTCAAGCAGATTGTAGACATCAGACTATTTGTTCTCTGTAACCAAAGGTCAAAGCTTCTCGCAACAGCTGTGCACCGTATTGATTCACATATTCATTGTCTGCTTCACCAGCTACAGTCTGTGCTTACACAGCATGTTAATGTTCACATTTAAAGAGAATTAAGACATGCAGAGTTTAGCCAGAGAGCAGCAGAATTAAACAAAAACTAAATAAATAGAAAAATCTGCAGCGGATTAATCAGTCCAGTCATTTTTGAATGCAAAAAGTCCATTTAGCCCTTAGTCAAGTGCCTTGAACATGGATTCTACATAAAGGCCACCAGATGGCGATAGCTGTGATTCCAAACATCTATCTGGAACAGCTAGCCACAGGAAAATAGGCAATTTCCTGTGGAATCTATGGGTTCAATCACTCGTTTCAAATCACACTAAGTTTAATTAAGTATTTTGTACAACTTGCTCATACTATCTTTTATAATGGATAATTACCCATTGGCTAACAACTTGTCATTGACAAGTCGTTAGCTAAATGGCCTGTATTTGTATTGCGCTTTTACTAGTCCCTAAGGATGCCAAAGCGCTTTACACATCCAGTCATCCACCCATTCATACACTGTGATGGCAAGCTACATTGTAGCCACAGCTTTAGTTCTTTTGTTATTCTTCTGGTATTTTTATTAATTCTTTATGTGTAAAAGTATTCATTCATTCATTTTCTGTATTTTCTTTCTAAAATATAAAAGACATTCTTGCCAAACTGTCCCCTGGATGAGAAAAGTCCAAGCTCCTATTTGCTTTATTTTTTGTTGTGGTTCTGGGTTTCTGTCATTTCCTGTTTGTCTTTGAAATTGCTCAACCTGTTTTTTCTTTTTTAAAATTTTTTAAAAATTCCTCTTGGTTTAATTCTTTAAACTTATTGCATTCAGTGTATTTAGCCTTCTAACAATGTTTAAATTTACTGGACATTTATGGTAAATGGAAAATGGCCTGTATTTATATAGCGCTTTTCTAGTCCCTAAGGACCCCAAAGCGCTTTACACAACCAGTCATCCACACATTCACACACAGGTGATGGCAGCTACATTGTAGCCACAGCCACCCTGGGGCGCACTGACAGAGGCGAGGCTGCCGGACACTGGCGCCACCGGGCCCTCTGACCACCACCAGTAGGCAACGGGTGAAGTATCTTGCCCAAGGACACAACGACCGAGACTGTCCAAGCCGGGCTCGAACCGGCAACCTTCCGATTACAAGACGAACTGCCAACTCTTGAGCCACAATCGCCACAATCGCTAATGAGCAAGCGGTTTCAAAATTAGACTTTAGAGATTTTTTTTTAAAACTTAGATGATTAGCAGTAGCTATGAAGACCAACTACTTGTTACAAAAGTGCTTAGCTTCATTCCTTGGGAACATTGTCATAAACAAAATGCTATTTAAAGGCAGATCAGCTGTTTTTATTTTTTTTAAGGCTTTTGTATTCCAGTGTTTGTGATTTTCTGTTAATGATTAGTAGATTACTAGCAGAAGAAAAGCACTGACAACACTTAGGAGTAAGCATAAATGTCAAATCCTCTGTATTTTTGTTGTCCACTGTTTTTCTTTAATATATATTTTAGGCTGGACAGAGCATCGAAGGTGGAGAGAGAAAGATGAGGGAATGACCTGAAAATAAACGAAACCTTATATTTAAAAATACATTATTATGCTGTTAGAGAATCAGGGGAAGTGTCTTTTGTTTTTAATCATTAAAAACCAACTTTCAATACATGAAAAATGCTACACGCTATATCTTTAACTATTGTAATTTTCACAATTACATCTACATTATATCACCAGAACTGAAGACAAAAACATATTACATAACCACAGAAGCCATGACATTTCACAATCTGCTGTGAATGGGAAAAACGAAGGTCTACATACGGTATCCCTCTGCAGGTGGACCGTGTTCACACATGTTAACAGAACGTGGTTCACTGAAATCCCTCCATTCATGTTTCCCTGGGTTCATTAATACAGGAAGGAAGGGGACATTCTGCGGAGCAGTAGGTGCCAATCTGTCGCTCTGTGGAGATCAGCCAGAATCAGCTCATGTTAGGCTGCCGCTGCCCTTCCTGTCGCCTCTTACATCTACCCGATAATATTCTACATTGTGGAATGATTTATTTCTACCCAGCCAGTGCAGTCACTAATGTTTACTGGATATTCCATAGCTTGCTCTGCATGTAAGTAGCAATATATATGTAAATATGCAACATCTGCATATGCATTTATTTCCAGTGCATTTATTAGATTTCAAAATACACCAACTACTCAGCAGATAAAATCTGAATTACAGCAAACACAAAAACGTAGTAAATAATGGATGAAATGGTGATGAATGGTTCACTATCCAGTATGGATATAGCAGTTGTTCTTTTTATCAACAATATTAGATTATTTCCAAGGCTACTCCATAATATCCCATCTTATATTTGTCAAGATCTTTAAGTTTATTCACAAAAATACCAGCTAGGAGCTGTGCTAATGAACCAGAAGCTCATAAAAATTTGGTATGTATCTTTTCAACCAGGAAATCTCAATTAGGGTAATTAAAGTTTATAATCAGTGGGCAGAGGAACACATGGGAACAAAATCATAGCAGCAATTAAAACTGTACCATCAATGTCACAGTTTAACTTGGCCCGAAAGCATGGTGGTTCTAGACTATTTTTTACCATATTCATGTAGAAAATTGGTGAATAAAAAGCCAACTTAGTAAGTCGTGCAATTATTGAAAATGTCTACTTTTATCATGGAGGTTTCTATTCATTCAGATCAACCATCTGCACTTATTTATAGATATTAAAAATATAGTCTAAAATGCTTTAAACTAACCT
This sequence comes from Neolamprologus multifasciatus, assembly GCF_963576455.1. Classification (NCBI taxonomy): domain Eukaryota; kingdom Metazoa; phylum Chordata; class Actinopteri; order Cichliformes; family Cichlidae; genus Neolamprologus; species Neolamprologus multifasciatus. Next base: position 7,020,060 of record NC_140446.1, on the reverse strand, counting down.
ACATGGGATATTTTTTAAAAAGTCAAAGCTATGACAGAATGTCTGTCAATTCACAAGAATTACCCAGTGCAGGCGTGGTTTTTATCTGCTGCTAAAGACTGACAATAACTGCATTTACACCGCATTAGGCCGGGCTGTGCTGTCACTCCTTGCTTGTGCCTTAGAGCTCAAAACATGTTTGCTGATCTGATGATCTCTAATTAGATTTCTCAACCACTGTGGAAAATGAGCCATCAATTAGAATGCTGTAATTAGGAGGACTGATTTGATTCCTGTCAAGCACCTGCTGCCTTCAGACTTGTCGAGTTAGTGGAACTGGAGGGAAACATGGCAGCATTTGTGCCATTCGTACTGTAAACAAAAAAGTCTATATTCATTTTCAAGAAGTTAGTATTTTTTTCAATTCTCGTCAATAACAGCTTGCTTCATTTATTCTCTGTAAAGCAAAAAACAAAAAAGTATAATAATAACAGGTTGGCAAGAGTATCCGACAAGACTGTCTTCTCCAATTTACAGAGGTTAGTTAGAATCAGTCAAGCGAGATACAGAACCATCAATCTTGAAGGTGCCTCAGTGCACAAAGCAAATGGACAGCGCTGTGGATGCACAAACCAAAAACAGTGTACTGTACACGGACCTCTGTGGTTCAATCAAACTCCAGTGTAGTCACCTGATTAATCTGGTCTAATTGGGCCAGTATGGCAGCTGTCAATCAAATTACAATGTGGAGTACACAGGTGGATGATGGGTGTTTCCAAAGCAGATTCTGCTATGGTTCAGTTGTGTTTGTGTGAAAGCACAGCACCTCAGCTGCAAGCCTTCTCAAGGGAAAGACGGTTTTAAAGTCGCAATTTAGAATTTAAACTATCATAAATTCCTATGAAAGGATCTTCTTTTGATGTAGAAACAATGTCTTGTTTTATTTACATGATACTATTTGTTAGCTATGGTTTGGTATGAGTTCTGCAATTCTGCCCAATGAGCCAAAAAATAAAAATAAGTCAGTAAAGACATGAGAGAGAGAGAGGACAAGAGAGAAAAGAGAGTGAAAAGTAGGGGAGTAATATTTACAAATGGTCATGAGGTACATTCTGGACAAATGATGCCTATATTCAGTTGTGAATTTTAGAGAAGACAAATACATGAGTGTAGCATAACTTGCTGCCAGACTTTGAAGTTTAATTTTCCCACGTGAATCTAGTGATGATGAAAATTCAAGGTGACACCAATAAAACCAGCCTTTCAGTGAGCTGTCAGTCCGTATGACTTCATGCTTAGAGCTCTTGGTGAGCCCGCCTGTGTGAACATGAACTAGATTACAGCTAAAAAGGGGAAAAATTTTAATTTGCCCTTGGTTTGGACCACAATAATTGAGCCACAATGTAACCTGAGCAAAACAATGACAATGTGTCAAATTAGTTACTGTACTATGTGTTTGAAGAGGCTCTATTATCCATCCATCAATACGATTCCTTAACCACTTCTCCTGAATTGAATAAGTGGTTAAGAAATTGGATTGCTGGAGGTCTGCAGCTTATCCCAGCTGTCACAGGAGGTGAGGCGGGGTACACCCTGAGCAGGTTGCTGGTCTATCACAAGGTTAAAAGCCCATCGTTTTCTGTGATATGCAACCTCTAGCACCGTTTTCAGTTACAACTTTCTAGTACTAGGTTGGACCCCCTTTTTGCCCTTAGAGCTTCCTTAATTCCTTCTGACATAGATTCAACAAGGTGCTGGAAACATTTCTCAGAGAGGCCTTTTGAGTACAGCGAACTCACTGTCATGTTCAAGACACCAGTTTGAGGTGATTTGAGCTTTGTGATATGGCTGGAATCTAGCTATCTAGCTGGAAGCAGCCATCAAAAGATTGGACCTAAAGGGATGGACAAGATTAGCAACCATACTTGGGTAGGCTGTGATGTTCACTTGGTATTAAGAGGCCCAAACTTTGACAATAAAATATCTACCAGCTCCACCCCGAACTGTTGATGCAAGGCAGGATGGAGCCATGCTTTTAAGTTGTTTACACCAATTTCTGATCTTATCATCCAAATATCACAAGAGAAACTGAAACTCAGACCAAAAATACAAATATGGAGCTAGAAGTGAGCATAATGGATTATTTTTACCATATGGCTACCATTTTCAGGTAAATATAAGATAAATATTTTGATGCAAATGTATCCAGTATTAACTCTGATAGCAGAAAGCATGTGCAACTACATTTGCCATGCCACGTTCCAGCCCATCTTCTCAACACTCATTAGTCATGCAACAGCTCCCTGTCCAGACACTCCAACCTTTTAACCCCAGTTCTCATTTTCTAATCAGCCAGTGCCATAAACTGTAATTGCAATGTCAGGCTGTTGACTTTGTTTCAAGTGTAGACTCACTTCTCCACCCCTTCTCGATGGGAGCAAGAAGAGGAAGGCAGTCAAAATCTTACAAAACAAAAATCAAACAAACTCCTCCACATGCCTCCCTTTTGAGTTCATATGCCAGCTAGAAACTCTAAAAGGAACAACGTAAGAGGCAAAGATCACGAGGGGATATTTTCCATCTCGTTCACTTTTTGGCTTTCAAGGCGGGTGCACTTGTACATGAAACAGCCGCTGGCTACAGCAACAGTGGGCCGCTGTGTCACAAAGAAAGCCTTATATACACACAGTGTATGCAGTCTGTTCAGTGTCTTAATGAAAACCCTAGTATCTGATTTCTAAGCAGTGCTGCCGCCGTAACTCCGAGACATTTGTCCTTTTTGTTTAAACAGCCTGAATCTCGCGGTGTGAGCTTATGTGTGCTCAAGTGAACATTGGCTTCAGATCTTGAATGGCATCTGATTAACCGCAGAGAGGTTGGACTGAGAAGAATGAGCTGCAAAACTGATTCAACCATTTATGTGATAGTGTCTGAGGACAAAACAGGCAAACACAATGTTGTTTCCCTGACAGATAATGCGCCATTCCCCGAGTGTGTCACGATACAGATTTGTGAAATTCAGCCTCATCGCAATCAGAGCAGCTTATCTGTGTTATTCAATTTAAAAACTGCCATTCATCAGCTTAATAACTTGGGGCTCAAACAATTTCTGCAGTGACGATCAAGGGACAGTGGGGCTCATGTGTTGCCTTCAGATTAATGGGTCTATTCCCCCTTTGGAGCTCTGGCATTCCTGAAGATAGACGCCGCGTTGAAACCGTATCAAACACAGAGGACGAGCATCTTATTTCACAATCTCCTATCTGAAACGAGACTAATTTCAGCAGGAAGCGCATCCACACAATACAAGTTTTAAGCGCTCCCTGTCTGTCGTAGGCAGATAAGGGTGTTACCACCTCTCCTTATGTCCTTGAAAGTCACGTGGCAGCTTAAAACATTTAAATTATGTGTTAAAATAAATTATTCAAGCAGCAGCGTGTGCATACGTGCTATAAAATGTAGGAAGTTTCAGAGTACAGATGTTGCCGTTGAAGAGACTATACGAAGTGCGCTGCGCTGCATTGCTGGGAGGAGAAGATTCCCTGCAAAGTGAGAGCAACTGATATCAAAACACTGGAGGGTACTTCAGTGATGCACAGCTGCTTGAGCTCCTCTCAACCTAACACATAAACACACAGAAAGCAAAGCAGAGAGGAGGTATGTTTTTCAACTACTTGAACCTTGAAGCCTTGCGGGGAAGAAAATTGATAGCCACTTTGACATCGTCCATTAGTTTGTGAAGTCCTGTTTTGAGACCCCAGTTTTGGCATTTTGGTTGTTGTCATCTTGGTTTTCTGAAACCAGATGCAAAAAGCGAGAGGTTGATTTGACAGACTAACTGAAAACACTGTGTTAATAAGTTAGCAACTTATCAAAGAAAGCTTGGACCCACTACATGGCTTATTTTCTTCCTTGTGGGGACACAATTTGCAAGGCGAACTTCACTGTGACTTGAAACTATGTACTTATCAGAAGCATCTACTGAGGTCAGAGGTCAAATGAGCCTAATGATAGCTTCAGAAAAACTGGAGGCTTCACTTTTCAGACTATAAAGTCAAATCAGTTTTTCTTTTTACATACAACATATGGAAAGGCTTCCCAATATGAATCACTGAATAAGCAGATACAAAAGTCAAATCAGAGTAACTGTGCACAATCAATAGTCAAAGCTATCCCAAGCTATGACAGTTAGAATTATTAAGTGTTGCACACAGACTCCTGCACTTGCAATGTTTCAATAGTTGACCTTTAACAGGCAGACAGTGTTTTTAATTTCTCGCTTTATTTATGACATGAATTAAAACCACATTTGGTGTTTATACTTTTTACCGTATGTAAACTGTTTACCGTGAGTGTAAGATTATAGCCATTGCTTATATGACACTTCTCTTTGTGTATATATATTTATTTGGCAAATTGTTAATGACAGTGTGTGGGAGTCTGTTTGCAATGCTGGATATGTTTGACCCTTTTCTAAGCACTTGTCTTATGAAACAATTAGATGATGTGCTTTTTGAAAAAAAAAATTATTATTATTCTTTCAAATTTAGAGTCTGGGATCCAAAGAAGTGTTCTCGCCATGGCAACTAATGCAAATGTCTACAGGATAGCAGACGAAATACTCATGACCTTTGAGAATCAAATTTAAGACTTTTTAATGCCTCATAAGACTCCTCAAGACCCAGAGATGCCCTGTGCACGATACAAACACCCCACCATGCATTATACAGCAATGCTGATGCATGACAATATTGAAATAGAAAAATCACAACTTCCTGCAAATTACGCAAACTACCAAAAGTGGGTGAGACGTGGGAGGCTCTGCAGGAAGTGATGCACTTGGCCCAGAAGTAACACTGTGTCAGTTTTACAGCTCTGATAGTACAGCACAGGAAACAATCTTTACACACGAGGGTTTTTATTCGTTGGATGAAGGATAGCACACACCTGTTGTTAAACAACCTCCCCAGCGACAAAACAATGGTGAAACCTACACTTTCAAAAAACCAAACAAAAAGTATAAAGGGCAACTGAACTGGTGCCAAGAGAGCCGACTGAGTTCAAGGTTGAAGCAACATATTATGGCTGTGCAAAGCTAAACAACCGAGGCCAGCTCAGAAATCCCCTGTTGTGAATGTATAATAGAAACAAAGCTCTTCACGGTGCAGCGCGGCATGACCAAAAGCACGCTTCAACTGACGGCAGGAGGTTAAGCTATTCGAGGAGCAGAAGAACACTTCTGTGGTTTGTATGAACACTGCTGTGCAAAACTCTTGATCTCTTGAATGTTAGATGCATCAATTGTTATACATTAATCCAATACTATCAGACGGGTAAATTATCAGTCCAAAACTGGCAAAGGATTCCCAACATAGAGTCATAAACAAGTGGAACAAGGCAGAGTTCAGCAACAGATGGTAACCCTAACCTCACAAAGCCCTGGGCCTGCTTTCACAAAGACAGTTTAAACTGGTATGAAGGATTAGATCTTGATCTACCGCAAGGCTAACTTAGCCTGAACAAGTGACACCTACACCAATAAGCCCCCGCCCCTCCCAAAAAAAACATGACTCATAATTTGTGTCGCTAGGAAAAATAAATACTGAGAACACGACTTTATTATGAAGCCCAGATTATAGTATTTATTAAAGAGTAAAGCAAAATTCATGGTACTGTGTTTATGTCCATTTATGGAGGAAGAAGGCTGTGGAGTGACACTGGAGTTCACCACGAAGGAGGTGAAGCAGTATGAGAACTAAGACAGTATCTGCAGTGGATAGTTTTTGTTGCTATAAATGATGGCACCAGTTTATTTGTGAAGTTCTGTTTCGAAGTTTCCAGATGAGAATTTTCACCAGGTTTTACAACAGCATGAAAAGAATGGGTGGGACTGCACTCCTCCTTCCTAAATGACCAATATCATCCAACTACCTCCTTTTGATATGATGCAAAATGAGCGAGCAAGCCCATAAAACTCAGCAGGAAGGTATTTACAGAGATTGCTCTTGTCCCATTGACTTCTACAGGACTGAAGTGTATTTGCAACCACATGCCCACATTCAAAGTAACACAGCTTTAAGGCTTTTCCATGTTAGCTTCACTTTTCAGACCTTGCTGGTAGCATCCTGTAAGCTGCAACATTAAATCATTAGCCACCTAGCTACTGCTCTAACAGAAAGCAGGACATTTCTTTCTAATCACTTATGACACCTCGGTGCCATTTTTCAGTATCTGTGTTTCCCTTATTTTATTCAAACATTTTCTGCTAACCAGAATTCAGAGGATAAAGTGCTTTTTCTAAAGGATTCATTCAGAGATCATGAAGTTTGATCAGTTATTTTATGTAATTAGTAGTCAGGACACATCTTTGTGAAACTGGCCACAGTTCTGTACGTCAGTCAGGCGTCTCTGGGATTACGTGGACGGAAGAAACCAAGAAAGCCTAAATCCACAGAAGAACAGTGGCCGGTTCTGCAGGTTGCTTAGAAGACCCTACATGCTCACTACCTTAAAAACTGTTCCCAAAAAACTGGTTTGAATGGTGGTCACGTCATACATTTATTTAATTAAGAATTCTAATCACTAAAATCGAATGACAGTATTATTTTTGAAATCTGAAAACATTTGATAGATTTTGAAGTTCAAAATATGTTTCATCCTCTGAGCTCGCATGTGTTCGCTTCCTAAAAATACACAGACAGAGCTAGCCAACACCTTCTGTGTGTTGACAGGCAGATGCGTCATTGTTTGTGGCTGGCATCACAAGACAGACTCACCACTGCCGCGACTCTTGCGATTTGCCTTCCCCCCCGTCAGCAGCATCTTCAAGCTGTTTCTAAACATGACTGCAGCAGATGCCCTGGACTCGACTACAGAAGAATCTGTTGGAGAAAGAAAAGACAGAAGATAAATATTAATATTTCCAAGGGCACTTCAAGCACCATCAGCTGTATTCCGTAAGATACAACTGATGTTTAGGTTCGCTTAGGAGAATCCTATTTGACAGACAGTCAGAGAGTGACATGTAACAAGTGCTCTATTTGACCAGAATTTAAAAGAGGGGCTGAAAATTCAGAGCATTTGCAACTACAGGATCTGACTTTTTTTTTTTAAGGGCTTGAACAGTTAAAAACATTATCATGGCTATCAAAGCAGAACCACAGAGCTACATTCTTAAAGCAGGAGAGAATAAAGAACCTTCAAAAACGTTAATGGGGATTAATGAGAGAAGATTGAAGCTGGGGAAATCCCATTCATGTATACCCAATCTTATCTATGTCATCAAGTGCTAGATTAAATGCTTCAAAGCAATTAGAGAAGAATAGAAGGAAGCACCACGGGTTTCACTATACTTCCTAAAAAGCGAAAAAATGCTTTTATTGTTTTTCATTCATAAACTATGGACAACATGACTATGAGATAAAGCCTGCAGAGTGAGATGTGGCTAGAGGGAAGCAACTTATAAAAAATAAATTAATTAATTTAAAAAAAAAGACGAGCCTTAAGGTTTACAGTATTTTGTAGGACAGGAACATTAATAAAGATCAAGTATATATATATATATATATATATATATATATATATATATATATATGGTAGGGGTTGCTACTTTGGTGTCACGGTTTGATATTTTTTCGGTACAAAAAAATGTTCATGCCTTTTTAATTTGTCATTTATTAAAATTATAAATATATATTTTAACTCAAAAGTACAGTTTTTAAATTTAATGTTGCTGAAACAACAAAGTAGTAAAGAAAATAAATATATCTGATTGAGAAATCACTCATCTTTGGAAAAGAGTTTATTACAGAGAAATGGCTCTTTCCAAAATAAAAGCTATACTATACGCTTCTTCTGGGCTATATTCTCAGCAGCATATTAAACATATCAGGTCCCCATAAGGAGAATCATGTGCTAACGGCTGTCTAAATGACTCGGGTAAAGTTTGTAGCATGCGTGCTTGTTGTTTTTGTCTGCTTCCACTTGTCTTTGCACTAGGATGCTGTTGGAGTAAATGTGCAGTCATATTCGTTGTGTTCCCACTAGTGCTGTCAGCGTTAATCTCGTTGAAATGACGTTAATGCCACAACATGGCAAATCTCCGTTAAAGAGCTACCACAGATCGCCCCATGCGTGGGGCTGGACGGCCAACACGTTAACGAGCTAACTGCGCTAACACACTAGTTCCCAGCAATGTAATTGAGCATTGCGTGGCACATCCAACATGCTGTTTTACTTTTGTCCATGACGTGCTTACCTTCAGGGTCATACGGCCCATGAAGACCAAAATAGTTCCAAACGCCACATCTGAATGAGGGTGGGGGAGGTTCAATTTGCCATGTTGCAAGGAGAGCTTAACTTCTGTCTTGCTAGCTTGCCCTGCGCTCAGTGAATCTGCGTTTGACTACTCCGCCTAGGCTGCACTGTCGAGCGCAGATCCACTGAGCGCTCAACACAGACAGCATTGTCAGAAGGAAAGTTGATAAAATAAATTAAAAATTTTGTATTGTTCGATACATATGCATACTGAACCGAAAGCACTGTATCAAACGGTTCAATATCGATACGAGTATCGTTGCACCCCTAATATATGGGTACAGTACTTAAGATTACAGATGGTGGAAATTATGTATTAAAAAGACTGTCCTTGCATAAATAACAGCCTCATAAGCTACATGTGCAAACTTCAAACTTCATTAAGCCTTCATACAGAGTAAGTACGACATGAAAAACTGAAGTTATTTATACACTTGTCTTATAGCTTTTGTTACAGGCCACTTATAAAAGCACTTCTACACCTCTTCACCACCGACCCTTCCAATTTCAAACCAAAAGTTATGGTTCCTTTTTACTAATGACCCCTCTATAAACAACAACAACTTTTTACCTAATCAAAAATAGGTAAAAATACCTTTCAGATGTACCGGTTCCGTTCTGAGAGACAAAGGACCATTAGGGTTGGTCAAGTTGGAGGATTTCTTTGTATTTCAGAGGAAGAAAGATGAGGACAGCTGTATTAAACCATAACATTCATTCATTTTAAAACTACAGCTTGCTCTAGCCAACTAATCCCCCACCCCCTACACCTCCTTCCACTCCCTTCACGGGCTCACGTATCTCTGCTGTGAGTCCTGATAGTAAAAAGCATGGCAGCAGATGTTCTCCATTAGATGGGAGTGACTCAGCAAAGCCCCACAGACAGGCTCCAGCTGAGAAGCCGGCTTTCGACCCAAACAACAACAAAAAAAAAAAAAAAAAAGAAAGAAAAAAATACCTCAAAGACGAGGACATGGAAAAGCTCTCAAAAAGCCCTCCTTCTCCTTCCTCCAGTGCTGCTTAAGCAATGTTTTTCACAATCCCCCAATGACCTTGAGAGGAGGTCTAAATGTTTCCAGAATCATAATACTGCTAACAAATATAAAGAACACTGGGGAAACAACAAAGATTGCAAGGCAACACACAACAGAGTAGTTAGAAAAGTATGAAACGACGACGATGTTGAGTCCCACAGCGAACCCAGATTTCGATTATTTCACTTTGATTTCGTCAAATGTACCAGACTGGCTTTCTGTAGTCTGAAGCCGTATGTATCAACAAGATTGAAAACTGAATGGCGCCGTGGCAGGTGCCAATTTTGAGTTGAGCTCAAGTGCAGAGGAGGAAAAAAGAAAATAGACTGAAAAAGAAGTTGATCTAAACAACTGGAGGGAGCTGCCAGAATCAGACCATGCCCAACTTCAAATCACTTTAGATGGCTCCAGCTGGGTTTGTTTACTCTTTCAAATACCATAAGTGGTGACTGTCTAATCATTTTTCAGCACTCGGACTTTTTCTATATGCGTGACTATTATTTTTGTCCCTCGGACACCTTCTGAGCGAGTTTGGCTGGGTTTGCTCGCAGATGACTAAATAAATGAGCGTCTTTCTTGCCAATAAGTGGGTACCAAGAGAAGTCCAGATATCAGCTGCAGTGACAGAGGAGCCTGATGTCTGATAAGATTGTGATCATTACACCTAGCAGGGGGATAGATAAAAAGCTTTAGTCACATCAAAAGCAGCCGTGTTGGTTCAAGGTGACTGAGGAGAGATACGTAATATAAATAGCTACATTTTAGTTTACCTGAATGAATAATCCAGGTTTCTACAATCCACACCTAATTAAATCATCAACAACAAGTAGAACTTGCACATTATTTATCCTATGACACTTTGAAATCTGACTCATTTCCCAGGAAATGCAAATGAGAAGACAGTTTAAATAAATAAACCAGCAACGAGGAGTGATTTTTATCATGCAGAACCATGCAAACTTCCCCTATGGTCATTAGCATAAATCACATGCTCTCAAGAGATGTACAGAGAGCGGTAAGGTGGCCACAAGTCAGATCTATAGGGATGCACGATCATTTCTAGCTTGTGCAGGGTCATCTAAGCAACTCTCTTCAGCAACAATTACTCAAGCGCAGCATAAAATATGAGCGGTGTTTAAACTGGCTCGATGTTTAGCTGCAAATGAGAGCCACATGTTAGAAGTCACAAGCGCTCTGACTGAAACAGACTGATCAAAACAAGATGCAAAGACGTGGATTCATTTACCCTGTATGTTGCCAAAGTGTTGCTGAGTTCATATGAAAGTTAAGGCCTGCTTTGCAAATTAAATTATCCATGATATCATCGAGTCATATTTGCATTCTGCTTAATCTCACATCTGTTATCTCCTACTCTGCGCTCATATATACTGCAGTTGACTGCAATCAGACAAAAATATACTTGGCCAAATGTGGCCCTCATCAGCAGAAACGTCTACATCATTTCTAGCCTACTGCTCTTCACAGCTTAAATGCCGACTGTATAACCCCACCATTTGATATAAACAGCATACACAGGTTATAGATAAGTGTTATATGACTTCAGTAATATTTAGATGTATAATTATCACTCAGCGAGATTGTTAGTTCACATGTACACCTCATTTACGTCAATATCAGCTGCCACTCGGTCAACTGAATGAGCTGCCTAGTGTGGAAAAGCAAGACCTCACAGCCACTGGGCAAAACGTGGATCGCTCTTCCCCAAAAAGTACCAAAAGTTTGACCTAAAACTCTCTTTTTTTTCCCCCAATTAGGATAAAAATGGGTAAATAAAGTTGGCAATAGTGAGGAGAACTTTCAAGACTTTCTGCAGATCCTCAAATAAACATCTTTCTTGCCAGTACCAACATACGTAGAGAAATCTAGATATTACCTGCAGTGACAGAGGATCTTGATGTCTGATAAGATTGTGCATCCAATAACACAGCTGACAGCAGTTACCACTCCAGTCATCTCCCCAGTCAATCACAGTGTCAGTAAATATCTGTATCCTCTGCCCAAAGTGTGATCGAGGCCAACAAAATGTGATTCATGACATTTTTAATATTTTATCTTTTTTTGTATACTTGGATCTGACACTGCTCATAAAAACAGCCTCTTACTGTTGATAAATGCAAATACATCCGACCTCATTTACCAAGCACCGAAGTGTCTCCCAGGCAGTGTGTGACAAGTTCCTCGGAATAAATAATACGCCATAAAATGAATGATTCAAGGAAAGGCTGACTTTTTATTTTTGCCCAGATGATGCATTTGCTCACTTCTCGTGAGCTTGGTATTACCACCTGATGTGGTTATATGGATAACTGACTAACTGCAAGTTAACAGATGCTACAAGCAAATGTATCCTCAAAGAATATACCATGTTTAACACTATTTGTAATAATTATACAGTGCTGTGAAAAGTTTTTGCCCCCTTCCTGATTTCTTTCTCTCTTTTTTGCATATTTGTCACATTTACATGTTTCAAATCAAAGAAATTAGAGTAAATACAAAATACTGTTTTTAATAATGATTTTAATTATTAAGGAAAAAAGCCAAACCTACTTGATCTTATGGGAAAAAGTAAAGTAAACATAATAACTGGTTGTGCCACCCTTGGGAACAATATGGAAGAATTTTGGTCGACTATCTTTTGCAGAATTGTTTTAATGAGCCACATTAGAGGCCCGATTAGCCCATTTAAAGTCACGCTAAAGCATCTAAATCTGAGTAAAGTCTTTGACTAGGTCAATCCAAAACCTTTGTTTTGTTTTTTGTTTTACTTTAGCCATTCAGAGGTGGGCTTTCTGGTGTGTTTCCAATCATAACTCAAGCGAGGTTGAGCTTCAAAGTAGGACATTTCCCTTTAAGATTTACAGAGCAGAATTCATGGTTTCATTAATTACAGCGAGTCGTCCAGGTCCTGAAGCAGCAAAGCAGCCCCAGACCATAACACTACCACCACCATGTTTGGCTGTCATTATGATATTGTTTTTATGAAATGTGTTAGTTTTACACCAGATGTAATTGGACTTTTCAGTCTACAGAATATTTAATAATAGTATAATAGTCTTGTGAATCACCAAGTTATTTGATTTGGTAAACGTGAGATGAGCCTTTGTGATTTTTTGGTGAACAGTGGTTTTCACTTTGAAGCACTTTCATGGATACCATTATTTCCCAGCCTATTTCTTACTGAATCACAAACACTTACATTAACTGAGGTAAATGAAACTTGCGGTTCTTTAAATGATGTTCTGGGTTCTTTTGTGACCTCCTGGATGAGTTGTTCATTTTGGTAGGTTGGTCATTCTTGGGAACATTCACGACTGTTTCCGTTTTTCCTCATTTGTGGAGAATGGCTCTCACCAAGGTTTGCTGGAGTCCCAAAAGCTTTATAGCCCTTTGTAGTCTCAGTGACTTTGTTTCTCATCTACTCTTGAGTTTCTTTAGATTGTACCATGATGTGTTACTTTTGAGATCTTTTAGCCTGCTTCGATTCATCAGACATGTTCCATTTAAGTGATTCCTGGATTCAACAGGTCTGGCAGTGATCCTGCCAGAGTGGGGCTAATTAAATTGAACTGCCTGTTTATACATAGTTAATTCATCATTTATCATGTAACAACGGGTGCAATCATCTTTTCCACATAGGGCGAAATTATATGCTTACAAACAGCTCTGGAATTTCTATTAATTTCACATATTGTATCAGTTAATAATGGAGTCCGTGGGTCTAACAGTCAATGCTGATACAAACCTCTTTGCCTTCTTTAAGCAGTTTGTCCCTTCAAAGAATCTCATGATGCCATATTATTTTTCTCCCAACTTTATTCATCTCACCTCTGCAAGCTCCATGACTGTTAAACTACTGAATGACTACATAACTTACAGCTTTCCTCAGCTGTGGGAAAGAACAAGTTAAAAGGCACCTTAATCACAGCAATCACTGCAGCTGCTTTATAATGCAGTGACACAAGTGATCCTTACACCTACCAGGGGGATAGATGAAAAGCATTAGTCACTTCAAAAGCAGCACTGTTGGTTCAAGGTGACTGAGCAGTGACACATACCACCGATAGCTACATCTTAGTGTGGGCTGACTGGAATAATCCAGATTTTTCCAGTCTTGCTTAATAAAAGCTCTTTTCACACTGTTAATTACCGTCAACAAAGAGATGTATATATTTCTCTTAGAGGCCCTGAGATCTGACTCATTCACTAGGAGATGTTGTCGAGAAGACACCGTTTGCTAGTCTAAATAGACCAAACAGCACTGAGGAGTGTGTGTTTTTCTTTGTCATGTAGAACCATGCAAGCCCTTCCCTCAGAATAGAAACCACTCATTGGTATGAATCACATGCTCCCGCATGACAAGATGTAGACAGTGATAAGAGAGTGTAAGGTGGCAGCAGGTCAGATCTATTGGCATGCACCCATTTCTCTACAGATATAAGAGGGCCTGCACAGGGGCTTCAATGCTAGTATTCATGCAACTCACCAGTACTTCACCTCAGCATAAAATATGAGCAGGGAACAGCTTATTATGTCTGGTTCAGCTAGCTTACAGGCCAGAAGGCATTCTGTGATTATAATGCTAAATCAGAATCTCAAAAAGCCATGACTCAGTAAGTATACTGGAGCTTTATGTCAGCTGCTCACAATGCAGCAGGGATGAAATACAGAGGGCTTTACAGTCTAGCCTTGAAATGTGTTTCCATATGTATAACTGGGAGGTAACCAGGCAAAACTATAGCACTCTACAAACTGCCAAAGGAGAAAATAGGGAGAGATATTCCTGTCTGTATCTAGAGGAGGCAATCAATGTTTGGAATCTTAGAAGACAGCATACTGAGTAGGCAACCGAGCACACACACACATGCACGCACGCACACACACGCGGGTTGCCAAACAGAGACGAGCGCACACGGACAAAAATGTACCCATATACACAGCTGAAGCAACGTTTCATCTGAGGGTGTAAGCATACACATCTCTCATTCCCACTCTCTCTGACCCTGTGTACCGGCCTTTGTGAAGGGAAGCCAAGAAGCAGCATGCTTTCACAGATAATGTGCGTAAGCGGATGCAGCCCATCTCAGGATCCTCCACAGCTCAGGCGTAATGCTCCTCCTGTGCGTTAAAAACCACTTAAAGGCACATTCACCGTGCCTGCACAACGAGCCACTTTCATCTGCTCCGGTCACCACGAGCAGCACACTTGTTTGTTCTGATTAAATATAAAATACAGCCACGGAGGAGTCCAATTGGACGCAGGAATATCAAAGGCTGGATTGGGCATCTACAGAGCAGGTCTCTAATGCGCCTTTTGAGCCAGGCAGGTAAAGTGGGCACCACATTACCGGCCTAATTATTTAAATATGTAGGTTTATCTATAAGCCTAGCTCGAGGAATTACTTGGTCATGGCATAATCTTGAGAAACCAGAGTTATTATTATTAGAGGATTAACTTGGGCTCCTCTTAAAGCAACTTTCCTGTGGAATGGATTACATTTTTAATCACCAAGCGCCATCTAAATTTTTTACACATAAAAGAAATCCTACTAGCAGCAGGTGCAGACGTTCCTCTGAGCCTGAGAACCGCCGTGACCCTCCATTAATTACAAAGCCTATTTACAATCAATAAAGTATCCTTTAATGGGGCCGGTGATGGCAAAGGCCAGCATTGCAGGGCGTCCAATAGGATTTATCTCTTGTTACCGTGGCCTTCAAATTAAAACTCATTGAAGAGGAAGCAACACAGACACAATTATAGAATTAGTGAGGACACTTGTTTCCTGGGGGAGAGCTCTTACTGCGATTACCTGTAACACAGACGTTACATCACATACTGAAATGGATGGAAATTGTGCCGTTTAAAAGAAAAAGCACAGGCTTTTGGTGCTACCCAATCGGACTAAATCTTTCAGATATGCGAACGAGCGGAAAATTTTAGGGTAAAATCCAATTTTCTTCTTAAACGTATAATAAGACTTGTCCTAAATATAGGTAATTAGGAGTCATCCGTGAAAGAAATACGACTCAATTTTGCTCTGCCAAGAGGAGAAAATATTTTAGTGGACAAAGCACAGTGAAGAAAACAGTCTGAGAATGACAACCGGCGACCGCTCCGAGGACCTCAGCTTCAAGCAATTATAGTACAATCCGGAGTTCTGACTGGGAAACACAAATGTCAGACCCTAATCAAACAAAGAGAAAACATGCATTCAGAATATTTATCCTATGAAAGCTGTACAATCGAAGCCGAGTCACCCACAATCGACTGGGTTCTTCCGCTTTATCTTTTGCTCTCAAGGTCCACGGAGAAGAAGTAAGGTGAAGATGGTGGCACCCAGCAGATGGACTTGTTCATTAAAACAGGAGAGAAAACATTCACACACCAAAAAAAAAGGAATGAAACTACTCAGGCTGAAAGCTCGTTTAGTCAGATACTCCTCCCTTATCTCGCCAGCAGTAGACGCCCTGCAGCACCAGACAGGGATAAATCATCCTCCCATCTCCAGTTTGAGGATGGCCAGGGGAGCAGAGATTCATAAATCACGCTGATATCAATAAGGGGAAGTGTCAGAGCCCGGCACACAAGGTGAGAGTTCCACAAGGCAATGCAGAAACCATTTAAGGTTGCTGGTAACGAAGTTTCACTCCTGCCCAGCGATAGATTATTTATTAATCTAGATTAATGCCCTCGCACTCAATGCTTTAGGGGGGAGGTGGTGATATCTGTATCAAAATGCACCACAGAAGCTTTGATCAGTCACGGATGAGACGGTTATGAAGCCTGTTGTGGACAATGTGAAGTCTGAAAGCTTCTCATCTAACAGCGTCAGAAGTGTATCAAGTTGAAAGCCATTTACTCTTACAAGTGAACAATGATCTAAAAGTAAAACCATTTAAATTTCCGGATACTTCACAAAATGACAAATTTAGTGTAATCGTCAAGTGGCAATCTTCAGCACCAATGAATAAGCTGAGGCTGCCTCCAATAGTGAGTCAATCCCCATAGATGCTTATGTTAAAACCCTCTCCTCTAAAAAAAAAAAAAAGCCTGGTCATTCCCCCCTTTGTGACAACTGTACAGGTGAACTTGGTGCCTACGATAAGTCATTAAGCTTCCCAGCTACTGTTGCAAAATAGTTACAAGGTTCCAGTTGAAACTGGATTAAAAAGAAAAAAAAAGAGTTGAAGACCCTTCTTTGTGAATGAAATATAACTGAGTGCTTTTTGAAGGCTTTAAGACTTACAGATACTCAGTGATCTACTCTCCACTAGCAAATTACATGACTGTACTCTGGCCTGTGGCTTCAACCCGTTATACAAGTGGAGCAACAATATTTGGCTCCAATTTCAGCTCATTTGAATGGAGATATTTGCATATGAGAGACATTTCTCTCTTCTCAAGCTGTGGGTCCCAGCAGGTCCACCCCTCTGCCCCCGATCCATCCATCCATCAGTATGCAACAGAAAAAGCCCTGAATGTTTAGAATATGGATCAATGTGTGAATGTGGCTTGTAGCATGAAGTGCTTTGAGTAGTCATGCGCAGTCCATTTTACCATTTACACAGCCCACATATAGCCATGTGAGTTATCATGTGCTTTGGTTGTGTCATGTCCCGCCGGGGAAACAGAAGTCCTCACGCAGGCCAACTGTCACACAGTTTCCTTACCAAACCTATGCTCATTTGAAACCAGCTAAAGTCTCTTTTGCTCTCGTGTTCAAATCCATTCAAAAGGAAGCGACTGAAATAGCTTGTCAACCTTCATCAGAGTCAAAGAGAGCCACATGAAGGGGAACATAATCCAATGCTTTTTATTTTCCCGTTTGTTTTAGAAGGTGTTTGGGCAAGATCAAATAATGGGATGAAATACTGTTAGCTCCGTAGGCAGGTGTGGAAAATTCCCCTAGCCACGCCGAGGACAGAAATAAATCACAGACCCTATTTATTCTCTCGGAGCTGGAGTTTTTTAAAGTTCACTTGCATGCCTTCTTTGTAATCTCTTTAACAGGTGGACAGTGCAGAAGTAGGTATTTGTCAGTGATAAATGAAAAAGCATTTTTCTCGGCAGACATCAAAGTGACAGCAGCAGAGCTCTGATTTTAAAAGGTTGTGAAGGCGCTACTTAATGCTACCTCGCTACTCTGTGGTCGCTCCTGTGAACAATAACAGACAACTGAGTGGCTGAGCAGCGGTGTGACCAGACCTTTGCAGAGAGCGGGTAGAAAGGAAGCGATGATGGAGGAGGAATGAGCTTCGTGGGATTTTCCTAATTGTGATGCTAAGGGTAATGGGACTACTCTGATGTAAAGACTTAGGCAAGCTAATAAGGTTAAATACATAAGCGTGCATTCTTAAATCTTTACCATTTCCGCTGCAAATGACACTAGATGATGCTAAAAGGTCAAAGACGGAGTTAAATATGGTATTTGCCTGGAGAAACAGATTAATGGTGGTTAAATGAGACAGTTCAATTAATCCCACTGACTGCAGCTTCCAGTCCTCCCTCCTCTTCTCTTCTTCATCCTGTCTCTTCATTCAGAGACCTCACTGCTACACCTGCTGGCCATTTCGGAGTGCTGCTACTGCAACACATGCATTGAAATGACTGAGCATGGGTGATATGAGACGTATTAATGAAATGAAACGTCTAAACCTAATCTAAATAATAGGCTTTCATCTTTGTTCCTGACATATGACACTGATGTGTCAATCATCTATCTTGTAGAATGCACAGAAAACTTTGGTTTTGCATAAATCCATTTGTATGCCCATGGCTCCTTAATCATGCTCAAACAAACACACCGGAGCTTCGGAAAGAAGAATGTTTCGATGTTTGACAGGCAGCTTAAAGGAGCAAATAGAGTCGTGACATGAGGACAGAAGGTCATTCTGCAGACAGCCGCTAAAGGCAGGTAATCAACATTGACAGAAGTGCACATTTGCATTAAGATGGAAGCGTTTAAAACTCAGTCGGTGTCTGTGCTCTGTGCAGGCGCTCAAATTAAATTGTAAGAATTAAATCGGCTGAGTGCTGTACCGTCCCCGGCTCGCATTCATTCCTCATCTCCCTGTTAATCACGGCTTGGATTTACATCAGGCTAGGATCTTCTTGGTGCTTCAAGTGACATTTGAAAGATGGAGCCATTGATGTAATTACACTCCATGCAGCAACAGCACAACAGATTAAGTAAATGTTGATTTTTGTGAAGGCAGTTATATAAAACCGACTGTATCGTGTACAAAAAGCATTCATCCCTGACATTTCATGTTTTTCAAAACAAAAATCACAGTAAAGGCTTCATTTTACACCGATTAACAGCTGCAAGTTTCACTGTGCCAACTGGTTTGTACTAATAATTAAGTAGGCTGAGCTTATGACTAAAATACACACAAAAAAGTGCACTTACTGAAAAAGGCCCTTAAGGTAGCTGATGTTTTATAACCTATACCAAGGTCCTTCCATTAAATATATTCCCAGTGACTCAGTGTTGTAAAAGAAAACAAAACCTTACCAAAGAAGTGTGAATACTCTTTTAAAGGCCTTTTAAATGAAAGCACAAAATGGCTAGGATAACTTCTAATAACATTCCCACACATCGTGTCCTGGCTCAGCTGTCACATGGTTCCAGTGCCAGCCCGAAGCTGGTTTCACACAGAATTAAGTAACCCTGCTTCCCTCTTTGCTGTCAGCTCCTTCTGCCTGACATGAGCAGGCTTCAAATGATACCCAAATGTGTTGATTTGGCCACTTCAAGGGAAGCGCTAAACAACCGAGTACGACTCCTATTTCAAGTTGATGTGTGCATCCAAATTAAATTCATTTTCCTAAAAAGCTTGACAACATGTCACTTAGCCGGAGGCCTTGTAGTAACTTTGTATCACTGCGTACCAGAGCCAGATAGTGTTGGGCTTCCTTGCCTTAGGCTCTTGTGTATGAAGTGCGGCTTACTGGTTGATAGGCTTAGCATGGTTCCTAAGTGGAGTAAAGGCACGAGGGGGCTTACTGGCTTCCTTCATGAATCCACAGAGTTACAAAGGTCTTCATCTGAAAAAAACTTTGGTCTTATCCAATAAAGCTGCTGTGTTTCTTCTCTATTCACTTCAAAGTGAACCCTTGGACACACACAGAGATGACTGAGGCTGAAATGCACTGCAGACAACACATTAAAGCTTTGACCGTATATTTTAAGCAGTCTCATATATCTCTATAGCTCTCTCTATAGCTCTCTCTATATCTCTATATCTCTCTCTATATCTCTATAGCTTTCTCTATATCTCCATCTATATCTCCATCTATATCTCTATATCTCCATCTATATCTCTATATCTCCATATATATCTCCATATCTCCATATCTCCATCTATATCTCTATATCTCCATCTATATCTCTATATACACATCTTTATATATACATATCTCTATATCTACATCTATCTATCTGCTGTGGAAGACTTAGAGGACACAGAGAAATGTCATCAGTTCTAGTGTTAAGGCACGTTCATGTCAAGACCCCACACTCACATCCATCTTTTATATACAGTTAATGACTGTGCTCCACTTGATGCAATTAGCCAATTACAGTCAACCATGAAATGAAAGTAAAATTAAGTAAAAATTCAGAACTTAAACAAAGGCAAACATTAAGATAAAAGTTCCAAATTAATTTCATCCTTACTTTAAAAAACACAAGAAAGAAGTACTGAATATTACCCCACTACATCTGCCATGCTGCGTGAGGCACCGGATATTAACTATGGGGTATGTTTCTTTGGGATGCAGTGCTGATTCATTTACACCATGACGCAAAAACCTCCACTGAGTGCTGTATGAGATGACAGAGATCAAAATTAGTCATCTCTGATTGTCAGTTAGCTGAAGGTGAAGAGAAACCTGACAACGAAGGTAAAATTAAGTGTCCATCTTTATTTTTGGCATCCGCAGATAGTGCCTGTGATGTCAGGAAAACCCACAGACCGTCCATGTGTGGTATTCAACATGTCCCAGGGGTATAGGGAGAATGTTATCAGAGCTTCAGGACAAGGGTATGGTTTCAAAACCACAGGACAAGAACAGAACCGATCAATAAGGAAAGGCCATTTAACACAACAGAAGAAGAGAGACAGAGAGTCGTTTAGGTGTGTCAAAGGGCTACTCACGATGACATTTGGTGCTGGCAAAATTACTTTCTCCCATTTACTGAGCTTATCCACTCATAAATAAGGCAGAAAAACAGATCCAATTGTCAAAAGTGATTGTTGACAACAGCCTCTGTTTTGTTCACGTCTGGGGAAATAAGTCTGCAAATTACACTGGCGTGGATATAAACGGGGCTCCACTGAAGCAGAGACTGAGCTCGGAGAGGAATACTTTTCCTGATGAATTATGCATTGTTCCGCTTTTGTATCATCATGTATGCCACCACCACGTTCATGTTCACTCTGTGAAGAACTTTTTGTCCACTGCGAATTAGCAGCACCTCTCTCTAATCACCTTTCATGTCATCCGCAGACAGTTTCTACAGGAGATGCGTTTGCAGTCAACCTGCAAACGACTGATTAAACAGCCAGTGTCAGATTGCAGGGACATGGTCTCCTTTTTATGTAATCAGCAACAAAATATGTAGCTTTATCACCGACTTAAAATTTAAGTTAACTTAATACTTTTTATCCTCCAGATTGTTAAGTCCTGAGCCATCTATATACCACCACAAAAAAAAGGCATTAGTGGGCTTCACAAGGGTAATGGTGCCTTCAAGGTTGCCATTTGTAACTATAAATCTAGCTTTGAGCAGAGAGTACAAAAGGACAGAAGGAAGTGTGGGAGGGAAAGAAAACATCTTAAATTACTTGCTCTTCCAGTTCATCCCACGGCCAGATCGCTGTCACGGGTTGGACTGACGTTTGATTGAAAGTGCAGACACGGCAAACCAAGACCCAATTAGCACGTTGGCTAGCCCCTGACCCCGATGGCAATCTGATGACTACCAATAAATGTCTGTTAGATCCCGGCCGCCATCACCGTGTGTCAATCACGTCTGGTGGCTCGGGAAGACGGAGCTGTGGTTTACTCCCACACTCGCACAGAAAAACGATCCAGGCTTCAAAGAAAATTGGACATATTTTATTTATGAACACTTTCGTACACGTTGGCAGTCACGCATGTCATTTTCACTTCAGCAGCAATGCATTAAGGAGCTTTAATTGAAAGACACTTATACGGCAAGTGATTTCATTAAATGACTGATTGTTTTCTTGTGGCGTCACAATTATTTGTCTTTAGTCATTCAGACTGTTGGGTTGATGAGGATGTGCTGTGGAAATTAATGAGCTTTCACGCACAAGAAAAAGCCTTTTTCACTCTGTTTAATTGAAAATGAGGCACTGTATTATTAATGCGAATACAGCATTGTCCCTGCGTGAGGTCTGCTGAACAGCCATCAGCGGTCAATAACGTATGAATGTCTCTGGATGTGGACATGTGATTCCCTACAAGCTGAGGGTGCAGAAATTTCATGTAGATGGAACCATGTAGCGTCGCCTCCAATCCGTCCTCTCTGCTCAAAGTCACAAATCTTTCACCACGCCTTAGCATTCCACATTAGCACGCTGATGTAGGCCTTGCCAACCTCAGCAAAAGAAAAAGGTTCATCTGGAGACACACTGCACCAGCCTTACACAAACTGTCCACACTGGGTCCAGTTCTAAGTTTTTGGGGACCTTATGGACATTTTTCAGGGACTCCCTCATAATCCTTAAATCAATTAAACATACTTAATACAATTTGTTGTGCATCACAGTTTCTATTGGCTAAGCATAAATGGTCTCCATCTGTAATCATGTACTGTTTTAAATATTAGAGCACAATTTTTATAACTATTTTTTAAAGCATCCCCTGCCATTGGATCGCAGACACCTTTAGGTTCCCTGGCCCCTCTTTGAGAACCATGTGTTTAAAAAGTGCAATCGTGGGGCACCTCTATAGCTCACTTGGTTGAGCAGGTAATCCATATGCCAATAGGCTGCAGGGGCCTGAGTTTGATTCTGCTATGGACCATTTCCTGCGCTCTCTCCTCATTCTCCTGTCTGCTTCCAACTGTCCAACAAAGGCTTTTAAAAAATGCCCCAAACATTAATTAAAAAAGCCAGGTGGGATTTTGTGGTCGGGGGGGAATAAAATAACACATTTAATACATAATTTCTGTTCCCTGTTGCTATTTCAGTGTGAGGATCTCTAATGCATTTGCAGTCATTTATTGTCCCGTGCGTTTTTTCTCGTGTGCTCTCCATCCCCTATGGCTGTCATCATATGTGAGGGGAGGAAGGCTGGAAGGTCCTCGAGGAGCATTGCTGACCCCCTAACCCTTCCAGTGTAGTCAACTAAAGGGATCTAGGGCCACTAATGACCTGCTGGACCAAAGTCAAGTGCCTCAGAAGAAGACAAGCACCTTGCATTGCTGTGTGGGCTGTTGAAGCACCTTGTATAACCTAAGTTTAAAAGGTGATACAAAAGAGCACACTTAGCAGTCAAGCTTATGTAGTAGCCAGTGGAGCTGCTACAGAGGAAATAAAACTGCCTGCATGTTTACCTAAACCAATCCCATCCATCCATCCATCCATTCGCTTCCACTTATCGTTTTCAGGGTCACGGGGGGCGCTGGAGCCTATCCCAGCTGTCATAGGGCGAGAGGCGGGGTACACCCTGGACAGGTCGCCAGTCTGTCGCAGGGCCAACACACAGAGACAGATAACCATTTGCACTCACATTCACTTGCACATTCACACCTAGTGGCAATTTAGATTATCCAATTAACCTATTCCCACAAGTTGCATGTCTTTGGACAGTGGGAGGAAGCCGGAGTACCCGGAGGGAACCCACGTAAACACGGGGAGAACATGCAAACTCCACACAGAAAGACCGCGGCCTGATGGTGGAATTGAACTCAGGACCTTCTTACTGTGTGGCAACAGTGCTAACCACCGTGCCGCCAACCAATCCAATCCCAACCCTTAAATTAATTTCAGATCACAAACTGGTGAAGACGTAGAAAAATGTCCCTTTGCATAAATCACAATGATATCCATCACATTTATCTCCTCAAGATCAGAATAAAAACAGGGTTTGTTCCTGGCTGAAATAAGCATCACTACAAATATAATCTGAACACAATTAGTCCTTGTACAGTAAAGGAAATTATTAAGAATTGCCACTGTATAAATAAAACAAAATTAAATAGTCTGTGTTATGCTATGTATGACCTTTTTATGAACAAAAAAACCTTTATTATGCTTGAGTAAATAATACTCCCCATTTGCATCATTTTACTACAGCGGTAGTGATTTTGCTTGGTGTTGCAGGAATGTGAAAGCGTAATCTTAGCTCCGTTCATCAAAAAAAAAATCACAAGCTGTTTTACAGCCTCACAAGGAAGTTTAGTTTCTGAACTTTACAAAGGAAAACTGCCAGAAAGAGAATAGCCTCAACAACGGACACTTGTTCCACAAAGTAACTGCCACATATATGGAAGTTGTGTTGGTGGATAACATAAGAAGTGTTTCACCGTGTTTCACCGAGAAGATAAGCGTTGGCTACGTGAAGATCACAGAAGTTTGGAAATCTCTTACGACCGGATGTTTTTCTCTCCTACACCGGGGAATCTTTTTCTTTCCAAAAATGCTTTGCTTTACTTATCAAATCCCACCAAACTCCCCACTGAAAGACACTGAGAATGAAAGTGTAATACATTTAAAAAAGGTCAATCTACACCTTGCAACCCCGTCCAAGAGGGACCACACACACTCTGTGCATCTACAAGATAATTTGCTCTCCTACAAAGCACAGTTGCCGCCAACTCTTTTTGTTGTTTAACACGTTCGATTCTGGGGGAGGGGCAGCAGCTGTTAGCTGAGCCCAGCTGTCAAAGATGGCTGGCATAGATGAGAGGGGAGGAGCGGATTTTGAGCAAACCTGTGCATGAATGGTCCCAAAGGAAACTCACTTTAAAAGAGTTCCCCCAACAGCCCAGATGATAACTGGATGTCTCTGTTTACCTCTGCGTCTAAGGAATATTGGCAATCCCGTGCACTCATTACATCTGCTAAACACTGTGATGAAGATAAACCATGATTGACTTGGCAATGATGATGAGGTTTCGCATGAAATGTCTACATAGTTTGCATATTCTTAAAACTTTGGTCCGACTACACCCCTCACCAGCATCATTTACAAGAAAAAGTCCACTACGTCCAAACACAATACAACAAACTACACAGGGAGAATTGTGGAGGACTTGGGTCACTGACTGAAAAGATTATGGTTTACAGGGTAGGAGTTTATGACCCCCCCCCCTCATAATTATTATGCATGAATTGAAATGAGGAAGAAATGTTAAGGAAACTGTGGTACAGCTCAGTCTAGACTACAGTGCACATTTGCTTTCATGCGCTTCACGCCATGTTATTTCTCAAACCGTACATTAGCACAAATTGAATTCTCCGTCCTTCATTTCCTGTGTTGGAGCCTGGCTAGTTCACTGTGGTCACTGTTGAGACCACTGGAAGCCGGGCAGCATTATGATGCTTAATGATACGGCTTTAAGCAGACTACGTCAGCTGTTAAAATGAAGGCTTTTAGCAACTCTAACCTGGATTTTCCCTTTGCCACTGCTACCGTGGAAGATAATAATTTCAAAGTAAGACTCAGTACTGCACGTTCTTTCATAACAAAAAATATTTTTTCTACTGAGAAATATAACCAACGATAATTCATTTACCCGTTACCATGATAGCACTCTGTCCATCATAGGACTCTGGATGACAAAAATGTCAATATATGTATGCTTGGTCTTGCAAAAATACATGTATGCTCTACTGAAAACCCAAAAACAGAAATCCTCACAGGACATAAGAATAAAAAGCCCTTTCATGTACAACTTCCAAAATGCCCCCGCCCCCCAAATGAGCAATTCATTGCTCAAAGCCAATGCAGCTCCCTCCCACCTCAAACCACAGAGTCCAGAGTTAATCAATGTGTCCAGCTTCAAAGCCATTGGCCTAAAATGCTTCAATGAGCTGCATGACAATTACAGTACACTGTAGCTAACAGCATCCAAGTCAGCAGACACTCCCCCCCCCCCCCCCCTTCTCGCCAGACCAGCAGTGCAGACAATAGAGTCTAACAAAAAGACGATACTGTTGTTTTTCTTAACCTGTCCACAAGGTAAATGAAAGAGAGGATGAGATTTCTTACAAGTGTGTTTTTCAGCCAGGATCGTTCCTCTGCTTTTCAGCTGAAATAACCTATGCAGAGACAATTATGTAATCCCTCACCAGCTTCCCGCTTAACTATCAACGGCATTAGCTGGCAAGCCTGACTAAGCTAGAGCTGTCCAAAGCACAGAGGTAAGATAGAGGGCGAGTTATCCTTTATCTATTTTCATAGGGAAACCTAAACATTAAATCCATCCAAAGTATTAGGAGCAGTGTACAGCCACCGTGTAGCACCCCAGGGAACAGGAGCTCCCAGAGGATACACATGCAAAAACAGAGAGGACACACGAACTCCACACAGAGAACTGCCCCAGTTTGAACCCAGGGAACAGTGCTGAGAACTAAGCCACCATCCTATGGGCTGTGCAGGCTGATAGATCCACGAAATGTCACTCATCCAGGAAGTCACGTGGAAGTGGTGGATCTGACTGAAAACCTAAGGAAAATATATGGCACTATGCAAAATGTTAGCTGCACTGATGGGTATCTAAACAGGTTGATAATTTACAAACTAGTGTATAAGACTAATGATCAACATCATAAACTCATCAGGAAAGTCAAGAATGTAATGAGAAGTAAGGTAGGTTTTGTGTTAAGGAATTTCTGACTGTTTTTCATTAACAAAAAGACAGACATGCACCAGCCCATTCACAGCAGCCAGAAAGGCATTTTATTCTTTCATTCCTTGACTATTTGGCAACCAAGGTCTGTGGTTTCTGTGTTATACTCAAGTCAAAGCAATGTTCAAGCTGGAGGAAACATATCCCCTGAAAATTCAAGCTACTTGGAAAATAATCCCTGGTATTATCTGCTCATAATCTTGAATGGATTTTTGACTACAAGTACAAACACGACCCAAAGCCAAACCATTCTGGACTTAAAAACTGGAGGGAAAAAAACAAAAAGCAAAAAAACAAGATCAAGCCAGTGAGGGCAGCTCTCCCTAAACTTACACAGAATTTATCTTGCAACTAAATTGGTTTGCTTCACAACTGGCTCCTAGCGTTGGCGTTTGTGGCTTTCAGTGTGTCAGATTTGACACAGCTCTCTTTCAGTAGCTGTGGGCTGTAGCTAACCACCCACACAACCCACTGGAGACCAAGCAGATTCCCTTCACCAGCTTGACAACACAGATCATTCTCATCATTGTCCCCTCGAGCACCGAGCAGACATTTATTGCCTAAAGCATGTGACTGGTCAAAATATGACTAATACTATAGTGAGCAAGTCTATAAATGCAGTTCCTTTACTGTAAAAATGAGCTGAGGCTTATAGAAAACTACTGAAGCTACTAGAATATAGTGCAAACCACCAACGCCTACAGTTTCCAGAGGGTTAACGCCACATCACTTTGGATGACATGCACAATTGAAGCACTAGAAGCCAGCATTTTATGCGCCCGGAGATGTTGTCATATTTCTGCATCTTCGCACCAGTGACCAACGCGGGAGCCGCCACGCAACGTCAATCACAAACTGACAAGTCCGCGCTGATGGCCAAAGGGGCACAAAGCAGCCTTCCTCTGGTCCAAGCCCCGAGATTTGTGCATTTTTGACTTGTTTACCAAGATGGGCGTCCAGAAGAGGGGAAATCGAAAAGATTTACGCATATAAATCAAATCAACCGCTCAAACAAAGAAATTCCTTCACGCGCTAAAATGTGTGTAATTCAGACCTTTGCAGCAGTTTATGATTATAATTTACGCCAGCTCCTAAACAGCACTCGCAGACTGTGTCCCTTTTGTACAGTCAAAGCTTTACAGCCGAGGAATCTCTGAGGAAAAAGAAAAGAGCCAGTGTCATGCGGTCAGAAGGCATTTTAGTCAGACAAAAATTTGTGTCAGCCCTTTCTGCACGGGAGCGAGAGGCCAGCGTTCAGAGCTGTTAGCCTCTTTCTCAGAGGAGAGCCAGGGTTTAATGGGACTACTCTTCCACTCCATTTGCCTGCTCACATCTTGCAGGCCACAGCTGCATACATGTGAGCCAGTGACTGTCGCTCTACATACCTCTCTGCAGCCTGGGAGCTCCTGAACCCACTTTAACAGCTGACAGAAGTCATTTGTCTTCAGGCGCACACTTGAACATCGAAACGGACTACGGACAAAACGCGCGTGGATGAGACAACACTTCGTCCTGGTAATAAGACTGCAGAGGTCGCTGACAAATTACGCATTTTCGTAACTCCTTACCGGCCCTCGAAATTATCGCACCACATCCTCATGCTGCTGTGTGGGTTATAGTTTTTCTGACTGTGACAACACCAGAAGGTCTTGCTCTGACTTTGGATCCATTTCAGACCCAAACAACAATTTCATGGCTGGCTGGTCTCAAAGTAATTACATATGGCCTCAAGCCGGAGCATCGATCAGTGCCCGGGACAGTTCTGAAAAATAAGACTATTTTTGACAGACAGCTTCTTCAAGAGAAGACAGCACCTCTACCGTATGGACTATGGAAATCCACAGTGAAAAAGAAGCAGGCTCTATGTTTCTTGCATTTATTTCCTGTTGACGGAGTTTCCCGAGTTAACTCACATTCCCAACTCCCGTCTCCATGTTCAACTACAAAATCTTTAAATAATACAAATTTGAAAGAAACAATTTGCTAGAATTAGCATCCCGTATATAGCAGCTTGAAATATAGTTCCACTTAAACAAGCAAGCTGATAACTCCCAGTTGTAGAGTATTTAAAAGTAGAATGGGAGGGAGAGCCTTCAGTTTTCAGGCCCCTCTTCTGTGGAACCAGCTTCCAGTTTGGATTCAGGAGACAGACACTATCTCTACTTTTAAGATTAGGCTTCAAACTTTCCTTTTTGCTAAAGCATATAGTTAGGGCTGGACCAGGTGACCCTGAATCCTCCCTTAGTTATGCTGCAATAGACGTAGGCTGCCGGGGGATTCCCATGATGCATTGAGTTTTTCCTTTCCAGTCACCTTTCTCACTCACTATGTGTTAATAAACCTCTCTGCATTGAATCATATCTGTTATTAACCTCTGTCTCTCTTCCACAGCATGTCTTTTATCCTGTCTTCCTTCTCTCACCCCAACTGGTCGCAGCAGATGGCCCCGCCCCTCCCTGAGCCTGGTTCTGCCGGAGGTTTCTTCCTGTTAAAAGGGAGTTTTTCCTTCCCACTGTCGCCAAAGTGCTTGCTCATAGGGGGTCATATGATTGTTGGGTTTTTCTCTGTATCTATGAAGCGCCTTGAGGCGACTTTTGTTGTGATTTGGCGCTATATAAATAAAATTGAATTGAATTGAATTGAATTGAATTGAATAGCCCTCTAAACCAAGGGTGTCAAACAAAGGTCTACAATCTGGCCCACAGGACAGTTTTGGAAAATGTGAAGGAGGGCATACATTTTGCACTTTTAATAATTTATTTATTTAGTAGTTTTACAGCTTTTCCTCCTGATAAAGACCTCCCCCATGGCAATACAACAACAGAGTAAACAAATGGGGAAAACAAATTCCTGTTTTTTGAGGCCACAGTCCTTTTTTATTAAGAAGCATGCTCTGTATACTAACAAAAGCTTTCGGCTTTATAATTACAGGACAGTTTTTGTTCTCATTTTGTGGCCTACTTACACATTGCAAGCTTAACAACATATCTACTGTTCTGTGAGTGTTCCTATACCTCAGGACCTTTCTGTGGTGCATCTGTAGGTGTAAAAAGGTCCCAGCTACACACCGGTTCCTGTGCCGTGAAACTTAAGAAGACTCACCATGAGCAGACAACAAATCCGGCTTTGAGGGCAGCGAGGCGCTACATTTCGCTGGGCTGAACCACAGTCCCAAACCCTCTCCAGAGGGGACACCCAGCAGCTCTCTACAAAGGCAATAACAGTGAAATAAAACACTTTAAGGTGAGCAATGAACTGAAAGGGCCTTGTATTGACACACAAGAGAAACAGCAGACACTATTTGACATCCGACTCAGTGGAGTGGCAAGTCAACAGAGTGAACAGCCTGACCTGTCACTGTTCACTCTGCTGTGGATCTTTTTCCAACAGAGAACACAAACAGCTTTCGGGGCTACAACGGCTGATTGTTAGGGCGGACTGGGACAGCAGACAGTTGTCATATTCCACAGAGGGTGGAATCTGACATAAAGTACTGCTTTGAAAGTTGTGATGTAGAGGCTCTAAGTAGTCTGACCGAAAGTCTGATTATGTCATTAGATGTTGAGTTAAGGACGGGGGAGAGAGGGACCGAAATATCTGTGTGGGTGATGTTAGCAGCCATGTGATTAACACGAAAATGAGTGGGAACCGGAGAGATGTAAATGTGAACGGCTATTGTTTGGCTGCTCCCAGTGTCGAGCATTTAAATTAACATCTTTAATACACACAGGCCACCCAGTGGTAACATTACATTACATCACATATTGCGTCCCCCTTTATGCTCATAAGTAATCTTCGGCAGCATTTATTAGCTACAGGGGACCCACTGAGCTCATTCCAACTTCATATTTTTATTTTACACTCTACAAAAGTATCCCTGCATGATTCACAGTTTAAAATAATACTTATGCATCTCTAACGGGGACTTGGTGCAGCCTCTCAAAACCCCCCCCCCCCAACCCTTTAACCCGAGACAGCATGAAAAAGGTGGACCACATTTGGGAGTGTCAAGCATGGAGTAGACATGAGAGAGAAACTGAGGACAAAACATTCATAATGCCCTGGATAATCATTTTAAACACTCAGCGTAACCAAATTTTGCAAATGTTAACTTTTTCTTCCCTTAACATGACCTTAAATGAGCGTCCAGAGGTGTTTTTGCAACCTCAGGTATTTCCCCCTAGTGGCCATTAAAAAACAAACAAAAAAACAAAAACAACAAAAAACTGACCACCTGGCAACCGCCTAACAACCATCTGTCGCTAGGGAAAAATGAGTACTCCCCAACCAGTTGCGATCAGTTGCTGAATGCTGCTGTGATATCATCTACCAAGCTTCCAGCAACGCAGGCCTAAAGACCGGTTTAATGACCCCTCTGTGAGCACCAGTTGCTATGGGAAAAGCTGTATTCCCTGAGCAGCTGGTGAGTGGTTACAAGAGGTTGTTTGCCGTTCGTAAACGAAACTGGTTACAAAGAGATATATGTTGCCGCGCACGTAAACCTCACAATTACTTTGGTTGCTAAGCAGATTGACACAGTGACCTATAGTTTGCATGGAACTACACTTGTCTGTAAACACCAACTACACCCTATGAGGTAGTGAAACTGTTTAAGTTATGCCTTACTGCTACACCTTTACTTTGAAGGTGAACTTTCTCCATTTCCTGCTTTGTGTTGCACATTTTTTTAAAGTTTCTCTACTGTTTGGCGATTGGTTAATGAGTGTTTGCGAACACTAGTGTCATCCATGCACCATGGGTGACCAAAGAAAGGAGGTTTTTGGAAGTCCCCTGTATTTTTTCACCAATTTCACTTACACCAACCTCTAGGAAACTCTTAAAGCTGGCTGGAAAATACACGTTTTCTGTGTGCCAGAGATGCCTAGAGTTGAAATTGATGCCATATGAAGCCAAGAGTATAAAAAACCTGTCAGAAACCAAACATTTAGAGCAGCTTGAAGCCTATGATATTGGCTTACAGGGCTTAGTTGTGCATATCCTGACCTCATTAGAAACACTGATCATGATTAATCTGAGCACCCACCATTACATCAGTATATATATATAGGACAGAAAATAAGGAAAGGCATAATAAAGCCAATTTAAAGTTGCACTGGCCCATAGAGATTTTCGGGGACTTTTTATATTAAGACAACAGCAGTGAGAAGACAGAAAGTCGGGGTGGGGTTGTCACATGCGGCAAATGCAACACAGCAGAAATGCTCCCAGTTTGTACATGGGATGTGCACTGTACCAAAAAATCTACATGGAATCATGTTCAATAGCAACTTAACTAGCACACACTTTTGGAGAGAGGACATTACTTGCACCAGTTTTTGTGAAACAAATATTTCCCTAAAAGCTTCCAGTGTGTTTTAATATATTCATTCAAGCTTTCTGAAGTCCCCATTTCAACTCTCACGTCTCCCTCCCGCCATCCTCCAGAGTCAATGTAGATAAATCTCTCACATCAACTAAGAAAAAGAAACAGAAGGTCATTTCTGCACAAAAGAAAAGAATACGGCAACACAGTAATCAAGTTTTCTCAAGGGTGTCACGCAGAGTTTGAATACTTTTTCCCCCCATTTTCTAATTATAGTTTGCACATTGCTCTCTGTAGGGGACACTTTATAAGACTTAATCGGTTTTACACCAACTTGCCAACACATTAATTAAGCTGAGCAAACCAAAAGTCTAAATAAATTACAGCAGGAATCATGAGAGGCAGTAAGAATAACTCCATCATTCTGAGTTAGACGCTTAGAAATATTTTTGTTCTGGGATTTGCAGGCTTAGAGGGGAAATCTAAATAACATCTGTGATGCTATGCTTGGGGTAACATTTGACCTTTTTAATTGAAAGCAAACATGAAATGTCTGTGAGAGCCCACATCATGATCTTTAAATAAAATATCATCTCCTCTATCAAACACTATTTTTTAACTGCAATTTTTCTTACTGTGAATTTATCTGACATAACATTTCCAAAGAGATCTGGTTATGCGAGTTTAGTGCGTATGCAAGTCTGCAGAAATACAGCTAATGGTTCGGGGTTAGAGAGAGCTAGCAGAAGCCATAGAAAGCCACTCCCCTTGTCACTCCAATCCAGAAGGGTCACATTGTTTGGGCAGCTGCCCCCCAGCAGATGATGATTAGAAGAGAAAGAAGGGCGAAACACGTCCCTGTGCTGCTTGTCTGGTTTAGAAAGATACGGATTGTTGCGGCTAAGCCTGGTGCACAAAATGAAAAAACATCCACAGAAATCCTAATCATCTGGCAGAATAAAAAGTAAATTCTCTTTTGTCTGCTGGGCTTCTGTGCTATTAGCCGAACAGGCCAAGAAATAAGATCAAAACAAATTATGTGACCAACACACTAAGTCCCCATTTCACTGATAAATAAGGCATTTAAGCTTTCCCTCTCATCTCCTCCTCAAAGGCCATGAGTGTTTCAGCTTTCATGTAATACAAATGCCTCTGTGTAAAGGCTAGCACTTCATTTATGCCTTTTCAAGCTAACATCATGAAGAAAGCACTGTTCTGTCCAATTTGAGAAACGGGTACTCAAACAAACTCGCCTGCAGCTACACGCTCAGAGAGTAGGGTCGTTTGGCCCCGATCGCATTTTCTATTTCTGAGCTATCTAGGACATAAAACACATGATAACCTAACATCACTTATAAATATTTAAATAATCACCAATTAAAATGAGTAAAAAACAATCAAGACAGGTGATGGAGAGAATAAGCAATGCAAACTAATATGGTGGGCTCTTTAATTACACGCTGTAGACTAATTTAGAGTAAACTTGGTACAGTTATTCATTTTATGCCCCCGACTCAGGTCACATAAGAGGCAATGAAATTCAAATTAGTTTTAGAAATAGAAACAAACAAACTTTTTAAAAATAACAAAAGATTTTTTTCAATCC
Source organism: Neolamprologus multifasciatus (assembly GCF_963576455.1). Taxonomy (NCBI): domain Eukaryota; kingdom Metazoa; phylum Chordata; class Actinopteri; order Cichliformes; family Cichlidae; genus Neolamprologus; species Neolamprologus multifasciatus. The sequence continues at coordinate 6,986,895 of NC_140446.1, read as the reverse complement.
GTTATAGGTGAGATCAGGAAGCTATTTTTGGCTGCTCCCTTGCCACTAGGGGTCACCGCAGCAGGTAGCTCCACCTGTTTGATTTGGCAGAGTTTGATGCAAGACGCCCATCCTGACATAAACCCCACAGGGATTTGTGTCTCTGGCTGGAATCGACCGAGTGACCTTTCACTTGTCAAGCGAAAGGTCGCTGGCAGCTGGAAAACTGCAGTAGCATTCAGTAAAGGTATTCAGGGTGTCCCACTTTATCACTTGTTGTTCACAAAGAGCCAATCAAGAGCTGAACCAGGAAACATATGAGCAAATCTACTCATTATATGATGTAAGTAAGTGTAATTAAATCTAAGTGTAAGTAAAGCTGCAATGTTATCAAACCTTGCATAAGTAGGGCAGAAGTTTACCTGCAATGGGCAAGAGGTGTTTTAAACCTCATTTTGGGCCAAAGTAACTAAAGTCTTTTCTTGGAATTAAACTTAGGGAATTCTCCCCATTCATTTAGATAGCCTTGGTCCTGTTTACATGAAATAACTGCCTGAAGAGGTTATCAAGATGGCTGCTGAGTGTCTTCTGCTTCTGGAGTGGCATCTTTGCAAACCTTGGTCATGTTATTACCGAACACTGTTAGCAAACACTGTTACCGCACAGCATGCAGCCTCCTCAGCTTACATGCTGCTGTGCATAATGAACTTAACCCTTTAAAGCGGGTCAGAGCGGGCACGCTCCATTTTGCTTAACTATTTTTAAATCCCGGTAGCACTGCAACCACGTAAGCAAGCGCAATAATTGTTTTTGCATATGAAACCAGAGGAGTTGTACTTACATCTTATGCCATCAGCTTGCCCTAGGTCACAGTTTCCTTCCATGTACAGCTTTGCAAAAACTGCATAAAAAGCACTTGCAGCAACAAAAACATAATATTCCAGAAACACGCTTTGCCGATCCAATCAGCTATTTGTAACACTTCCTAGTTCATCAGCGCGAACTATCGCATGTCCGCCATGACCTGCCCAAAACCGGAAGTGACATGATTTTGCGGAAATGTAGTTTTTTACCATCTGTGCCTTATGAGCCTATACTGGTGTTTTTAAAAGTCATGTTTGACTTTATGGCTTTCTGTGTCGTTTCTGGGATGCTTAGGACTCATATTGCACTGCTGGAAATAGTTTGTTTTGATGTATATGCTGTTATTTTGCAAATTTGCATTATAATATTTATTTTTGTTTTTCCTGCAGTATAGGAAGATTGGTGTATTTCAAAAATAAAACTATGAAGACACTTAAAATAAATTTCCTGTGGTGGGAAACTAGTTTGTGCAACTTTTTTGTATTTAGAGTTTTGAGGGATAAGCCTCTTAAATTTCTCTAACTAGAAATATATGTTAAAAAAACACAAACGATTTTCAATTTTTTTGTAGTTTATTGCACTTTTTTGCAAGTTATGTAATTACTATGCACTTAATGCAGACATATTATTAAAATTTGGGCTATAATGGTTGTATTGATGTATATCAACTTGAAATGCTCCCAGAAATGGCACTACAGCATATAACAATATAATATAAGTTCTGGCGGACTTGGTTCTATAGTAGGTCTTAAAGGGTTAATGAACACAGGACACCTGTCCACATAGCAGTTACACCCGTCCACCATCTGCATAAATTTAACCAACGCTTTTCAACTTTTGCTACCACTGGTCAGTGTTTAAAAGACCTTGGTGAATTCTAATGTACAGTTGTAACAAGTCAGTCTGTGAAATTTCTTCCCTCCTAGATATTTCACGATCAGGTGCAAGCGCACAGTGGAAACATTTAGGAACCACTGATTCAGCCACTGAGGTGCATAAAAGTCGCCAGCGCTGTTGACTCAATTAGTGCAGAGTTCCAAACCAGCTCTCGGTGTTGCCAAAGAGCTCTTGTAGGTGCAACGTGCAGGTGATTTATAGGTACAAAAATCCAACATGACCACATAGGCTTTGTATCCAAAAGTACTTCATCACCTGCTCTCACCCACCATACTGCAAAAATAAAAAGCATCAGAGACAATGCTGCTGCCTACTGCAAGTCAGGCCCATTAGTCTTTTATCTACAACTTCTAAAAAATCTACTCTCATCAGAAGACAACAAGGCATTTCCCCTGAAATGGATGTGTACGTGCTGCACAGTTGCTTTTCCCCCCCATTACTTTTCCAAGACCAAAATGCAATTTCTAAAGTGACAGTCTGGCCTTTAATCCTAAACTGGTGCAGCACTCTTTCCAACACTCACCTTCTTCAGCATCCTTTAAGCACAGATGACCTTTATTCCCAGGCCCAAAATGAGAAATGGTGCCTCTTGTGCCGAGATTTCAGCTCATTAAAACATGTCACTAATGCTGCCTTGTGGGGAGCAATCAGAGAGAGGCTTAAAAGCACTTTATGCCATCCAAGCACAAAGGTTTTGGACTGCTTTGTCAGAAGAGCCAAAACTAGATATACAAGTATAAGCTGTAAAACAACACAAACACCTCCAGCACCTACTTAAGAAATCAGCTGCTTATGTGCTTAACGTTTTATCGCAGGAAACAAAAATAGAACATCTGAACAGCAGCTCGGCAGGTGTGCTGCGCTTCGAGTTGGAGGTACACGCTCGAATGACAATGTTTCATGCCTTTATCGAATCACGCTCAATTAAGAGACATCGAGTTTAAAATGCTACGAACCTCCTAAGCAAACACATGCCATCTGCTGGTCTACACTCAGCAAAGCTTGAAAAGTCTGCAACAGCTATTTTGAGCTTCATCTTACGCAGCGTTAATCAAGATGAATGAAACGTTTAAGCAAACACAGTCTGTAAGCCGTCCTGGCAGAAGAGCTGGAGCCTCCACAGCATGGCGAATGGGATGTGGTTAGGCAGCTGGCTTAAAGCATTGCCCAGGATTAGCCCCTTTCTTAGAATTCATCTCATTACCGCAGTTACATCTCATAAAAGGGTGGGTGATGAAGCAATATTACTCAGTTGCTAATATTGCAGCTAAAGTAGAGCCCCCTGTGAAATATGTTTCCGCCTCTCTTTTTATATCTAGACACCAGACATGCACGTGGAGGAAGCATAAAGACTGACAGTCCAAAGCAAGAACATGAATGAGCAGAGTTACTGCTAATTTTCTCAGCTTTTAATGGCTCTCCAGCCTGAAAATAAACATGAAAAAGCACAGTGTATATATAATGTGACTCACAGGAAACGTTGACCGTGTCACTAGCCAACTACTGTGTCGTTACCTCTGTGACTCCACGTTAAAAATGTATGCTTCAAGGCCTTCGGTGTCTTGTTGGCTTAATGAAGACAATACATAATATAGTTTCCTTGGAACTGGCATTAACACTCTGTGGGGTTTTCAGCTGGATATCAATTAGAGGCTCATTAGACGTTTAGAGACGGCAGTCTCTCTGGCTTCCTGTCGCCCACTGTGAAAGTAGCTGACCCTAACCTTGAGGGAAGGCTGGTTCCCTGTGTCCTTTCAGCCCTGGATAAAGAGCCATCAAGGAACTGCGTAAGCCGTGCTTCCTTTAAATCTTGCCAATCAGAAATCACATCGCTTAAAATTAGAAACATGTGGCTGTGAGACGTAAATGGGAAAAGCAACGATTTTGCTTGTCCAACTAGTTAGGCTATCGCATATTCTACAGACATCTAATAACTGATCATAGTGCCCAATATTGGTGTGATATCAGGATTAGCATATCTGCTTATCCACTTTGTTAGTACGGTTTCGGCTGCTCAGGAACAGGAATAGTAATAGTCTTGTCGATCACATGACACAGACTCAGTGCAAGACATGGTCAAGATAATCTAAGGAAGTTCAAACCAAGCATCAGAATGAGGAAGAAAGGTAATTTGACTGACTTTGAACGTGGAGTTAGCGCCAGATGGGATAACAGAGAAAATATCCAGTGAGCGGTAGACCTCTGGGTCTGCCTTGTTGATGCCAGAGGTCAGCATGCAGTGCTACATGCACAGATTGTTGAGAGTGTTGCGATGTAAAGTGTTCGACGCAAAGAGAAATGCATTTAGTGCAGTCTGCGCGCTGTGTATTTGCATGTTCACTCATCCAGGTACATGCAGCTTCTCTTTATCCATGTGTAGTTCGGGGCAGAGGTGATGTGGAGTATTTTTAGACACACTCAGGGGGGACTGTGTGTCCTGACTGCTAACACAATGAGCCCTCATGCCTGAACAAGGACATATTTTGGAGACTGGAGGCTAAAGCAGTAGACCACTCCCCGACCTTGAAAACAAGCCACTTTTTATTAAAATGAGCTCCAGCGTTCTGTAAAGAAGGTCATTTATTGGTTAACTCACAATATTTCGCTTTATCACACAAGCACAGATTCTTTAAATACAGAGTTAGATTAGCTTGCATTCTACTTACATTACTCTAAGTTTTAAAAAGAATACAGAGCGGTAGAAGCATGCCCCACTAGAGCCAGAGCTGAGACTTTTCATTGCAAAGGACAAGCCCATGCAGCTGCAGGGATTGTGGTCAGTAAACTAACATTTGCATGAACTGAGAAAAAATCTTTTTGATCTGCAGGTGCTTTCCTTTCTCAAATTCATGTTCACTAAGTGTGTGTGGCTTACCCATGTTGGTCTCAGTAAAATACAATAGTTTAGCTTAAAGGAGTCTTAAAAATAGCCTGCACGCTGTGCCACGTAGCATTACAGGGCTCCACGCTGACAGTAAGCAGAGAAAGGGCCACTTCACTTAGCTACGAGTCCTTCAATCAACAGTTGCTGCTTGAAGGCAGTGCATTCAATATACCCAGTCAAGCATTATGTCTACAAAATTGCTTCTTTTGAAAACTTATACTGTACTTTAACATTTTTTATGCAGTTATTGCAACAGAAATCTGTACAAGTTGAAACTACTACCATGAAATGCTTTTGTGGGGTTTTAGTTTCCAGCGCCAGCCTTCCTGTGTACTCAATTAAAGCTCAAACAGATGCATATTTATTCTACTTGTACTTCGTAACATACCATGACCGCAAGTTCAACAATGTTTCGTTTAGCCTACTTTATTTACTGGAATTTACACAATTCACCTTTTTTACCATCAAGTGCCTCATAGTTCAAGTGACGACGATGATCACAATGATTTATCCCACTATAACCTGTAGATCGATAAAGATACAAAAAATTACCATTGGATTACTGGAACAGCATCAATATCATGATGTCCCATCGTAGGCAGCGGGAGCCCGGAATGTCTGCAAGCGATCAGCAGTTAAGCTGGGCACACACTGGAAGCAATTTGATAGTTGCACATCACTCTGAAGCTCAAGGCTGGTCACTCGTGGACATTCCAGGCTCCGGTTGCCGGGTAATCCTCTAATGTATTTGCTTCCAGGATATTTATCAATCTCACCGCAACAGTTACTTTGCTTGTAGTCACAGAATATCATTTACTTGTATGCTTTCTGATTGCCACATTGCTGCGAAACACTTCCAGTATGTACTTGACTTTAATTTTCTCTTCTTCCCTGTAATACAAGTATTTTCCTGGGTATCAGTAACAAGTTTGACATTCAAGTATCATTGAAGCCCCAATTACTGCACACAAGCTGATGGATCTCAGTTGAGCAGGTAGAACTGCCTTGTTCTTTTTTCTTTTTAAAACTTATGTACATTGTTTCAAGCTGCATGTAATCTATTTTTAATCAACTTAAGCCAGGCAAGCCTCTGGGTTTGTGATACACTAGCAAAAATATATTTTCTTTTTTTGGCACTCTTTGGTGCTGCATACAGAAAAAAAATCATTAGGGATTTGTTTTGATCTCGCATTCTGCAATTGTTCTAATCGCTGTTGATTATATATTGGTCAAAAATATTCAGTATTTATAACTGGAAAAAATGAAAGGTACACAGTCCTCCACAGAGACCAATGTGTAAAGAAATTCACAAGCATCTTTTTTCCCCCCAGGCTCCATCGCTCTACTGGGTTTCATAAAAATTGTCGAGGCAATTTTTGCTTAAACTGACAGTAAAAATAGACGAATCCCACTGAATGTACACCTTGTGTCATTCAATTTTATATTGAATCAGACTGTAGGACAGTGAGAGAAACCCAGAAGCTGGACTGGAAACCTGAAGACTTGTTTACTGGAAAGAAATGATAGGGATTTGGTGACACAAACTGGGCAAACCAGAAAATACAATAGAATAGCCTGCTTACTGCTGATAAGAAACTAATGTCATCAACTCACAGGAATGTGTAAATACTCAAAATATCCATGGTACACCAACTGATTTAGCACGCCAGAGGTCAGGGTTCAGCAACTTAATCTCATTCTTGAGAGATTTAAGGTCACATGAAATGCTTTGAGAATAAACGTCCACTATTGTCCTTTAAACAGGGGTTGACAAAATCGTTTAAATACTACTAAAGTTAGAGCAGTACAGACAGGGGTTAAAGTGCAGTAGAATGTGGTCAGAAGCCAAATCAAAGCCCAAAACGTTCTAGGACTCAACCCATAAAAATGTGTCTGAAAGCACCCCTTTAAGGTTATTTTGTGCCTTCTGAAGCACCTCTAGTGCTCCTATTCATCCACCCAACAAGGCCTACCACTGACTCTTAGGTCCATGTTCTGATCTGCTAAGATAATCTTCAATATTAAACTTTGATGTTTACCACAGATGTTGATATTTACTTTCTGGACAAGTTTGAGGTCCGTGCTGTGCAGATGTACATGTGGTAAGAAAGAGACTTCCATGGACAGCAACAGGACATGCAAAAGTAACGCTGGAAGACATGCAGAGGAAGTTGATATTTAAGTGGAGACCAACTGGATTCAAATAAGGATGCTTTCCTTATTTGTCTGCTTTCGAATGTATGATAAGCACTAGGGCTGCTCAATTAATCAAATTTTAATCACGATTACAATCTGGGCTTTCAACGATCATTAAAAATGACTGAGCCGATTATTAGCCCCTCCCTCGTGCAAATCGAGCGCACCTCTCTGCATTTCGAACACGTGTCACAACAATTAAGAGCAGCGGTCCCCAACCTTTTTTGCGCCACGGACCGGTTTATGCCCAACAATATTTTCATGGACCGGCCTTCAAGGTTTCGCGGATAAATACAACAAAATAAAACTAGTACCGGTACCGAAAAAAAAGAAAAATTATTCATAACACACGTGAAAAGACCCAGGAAAACCAAGTAAACGATAAAAACGATAACAAAATAACGCTGAAAACCGATAAAAACCCTGAAAACTATACATTTCACACCTGAGCCTCAACTCTCGCGGCCCGGTACCAAACGACTCACAGACCGGTACCGGTCCGAGGCCCGGGGGTTGGGGACCGCTGATTAAGAGGACCCGAGGGAAGCTCGGAAAGCTAAGCAGAAGTTATTTGGAGAGGAGAGTGACTGCCGTTGGTTGAAAAGAGAGGTAAAAAAAAAAAAAAAACTTAAGTGGTGTGGAAACATTATGGGTTCGCGGAGTCAGACGTGGATCAAGTAGACACAGTGTGTAAACTTTGCTACAGTGTCGTAGCTGCACCACAGAGCAACACTGCAAAGTTCACTAAACACAGATGTTTACATTTTTCATTTATTTTTTATATCGCAAACATTTGCACTGTTATCTGTATTTGCACATTATTTTATATTATTTTTTGACAATCTTTAAAGTCATTATTCAATACATTGTTATTGTTAAATAAATATTGTTAAATAAATATCGTCAAATAATCGAGATCTCAATTTCAGTAAAAATAATCGTGATTATCATTTTTGCCATAATCGAGCAGCCCTAATAAGCATTGACATGAAATATCTTTATCAGAGCATAAAAAAAAGATACTTCTGTAGTTGTCAAGCACAGCGGTTCCACCATGTTAAACACTCGTCACACGTAGAAGAGTACGAACACAGCTGAGCAGACAGTGGTGCAGTGTCACCATGGCAAAAAACAATGGCATTTTCACTTTCACTACAACCTTAACCACCTGTACATATCTATTTATACAACATGTATAACAATTAGAGAATTGGTATCTGTATCAAGATTGAGATGGGTTCTGGTTGCTCTTTATTTTCTCCAGCCATTGGAATTATTTTCCTTACTGTATTTTATTCATTGTAGTTCCTAAATACAAAGGGTATCATTGACAACAATTCTGTCTCTGGACTCTCAACAATGCTACTTTTCATAAAAATCCTATTCTCTACACTCCTACTCTTATCGTCACACCCTGCTTTAGCACACAAAGCAAGTGAAGGCAGCTGTATTAACAACAAAGAGCCCACTATATTCCACAGACACAAAAATGCCTGGAAAATTATAATGAACTTAACCCATTAATGGCTCTTCTCATCACAAAGCTGAGGCACATCTCTCCACACAGAACAACACTGGAGCTATTTAGATTCGACAGAGCACTAGTGTTTCTTTGACAACCTCACACCAGCCCACATATCACAACACAAAGCCTTGGCAGCCACATTGTCAATGTACAAACATTAAGTAGGTGACATGGCGCTCACCCCTATTTGTCTTGTTTCGAACCCCGCGATGGATGGCAAAGACCCCCGTGATCGTCTAACAGTTACGCAAGCTGCTGTCAGCGACGAACTCAAGGCAGAGGAGTTACTACGCCCGGATGATGATGTGTTTGCTGTGTGTGCACGGAAGGTGACAGAGTGAAGACGCTAAAACTAAACATCTTTGGAGTGAGGGGCTAGAGGTCACGGGTTGCTCCTGACAACATTTAAAAGTCGAAGCTGCTGGCATTATGCCGTAGCTGTTGTTCCAGCTATGAGACAAGGCTTTCAAGCCTGATAAATACTCTGTCATTCATCTGCCATCAGCAGCTGGGGCTGGCTCAAGCCGCTGCTTAATAGGCTAACAGGGATCTTTGGTTCCCAGGTGGAAGTTTGAGTGGCAGACTGATTGGATACAGCCACACATCCAATCTTTGTTATCTAGAAGCCTGACCATCATGGCAGAACCAGGTAATGTAACGTAATCAAAGAGGTAGCAGACATAAAAGAATGCATGTGCTTCTTAAGCTTGACCAGTAAGAAATGATTAACTTGATTTCATTAAGGTTGCAATGCAGAAATAAGCTCAAAGACTCCAGTGACAGCAGCAACTGTCAGTATGATATATATCTGTGCAAACTACAGGGAGAGCAGCAGAAATGACTTCCCACACATCCCAGCACAGGCTTCTGGTCTTGGGCCATATTCATTCTAATACATCACTCTGAACAGGTTGTTACAAGTCAGCATCTTTCAGACTTTAAAGGCCATTTACAGACACTTCTCTACATTCACACTGAGCCGCCAAAACACCAGAACAACACTGAAATTCTTCCGCAGGAAATTTACTGGCACCCGTGAGGCTTTCCACTACGTCCAAATTGTTTTAATTTACTGTTTACGCTGCAAACACAGTGTGCCAACAAGCCAATTCTCATTACGATGATGACTGTGATTATTAGAAGTAGCTAGCTGATGTTTGGCTCCCATCGGTAGATGCTTTGCCCACACAGCCTGTGACCTCGACATAGGATTATTTGTGCATTTATTATTTACTTAATTTTTTTCAAGTAAGTCAACAACAAAAAAGGATGTAGGCTTTGGTAGGGGAACAAAGAAAACTGTAGAAGAGGGTATGAATGTCTGACTCCACAAGCAGCCATTTATCCCCATTATCTGTACTTATTTGAAACAGCAAATGTTGTCAAACACCTTCTCTTCTTAGACGTGCATAGTTACCACAGTGCTATAAGTGTATGGTAAAAATCAACTAGTGCAAATAAACAAATTCTTCTTTTAGATGCACAAAACACAACATTGAAAGCTGAATATGCTTTGCATCAATATTTATTGATTTATTGTTACGAAACCTTAACCAACTGCATCCACTGCAGAAAAAAGCACTTCGATCCTGCTGTATTTTTGGTTTCGGCGGGCTGAAAGAGCAATGAGCGAAAAACATGTTTGAGAAATACAGACAGTCTTACAAGCACTGTTCTTTGAATCTATTCTGTTTTGACTGTTATGAAACTGTAGACCTGTTTTAATACAAAATACATTTCCCAAAATACTACCGCGCTGCCGTTGTGGTTTTGCTGAAATAGTTCTTCTGCAGTAACAAAGCCACAGAAATCGACTGTATGCCGTTTGTGGCTATTTGTGACAAATAAGAGCGCAGACGTGCTTGATCTTCGACTGCAGCAACAGAGTCGACTCCTAAGACAAACTTTTTGAATCTTTTATTCAAAGCTAGAGTGTGAGTACACTTGTACTTTTCACTGTTAAATTACAATAAAGTAGCAGGATTCAACCCCTACGTACAACTGCTGTACTTTTATTTTTGTGTTGTAAAATATAACTGCGTGTCTTTGTGTATGTACTTTGGAATCTGTTTCTTTTCTTTCTTTACACGTTATCAAATCTGTCAGAACCTCCCTTCTCTTTGCGCCGCGTGTTTATGGGAACGCTGTTGTGATCAATGTTTTAACAACGACACTGACGGTGAACACAGAGCTGTTTAATCGCTGCTGTGCCCCACTGCTAGCTAAATCTTCACGCTGTTCTCCGACACAAGAACACAGAAAACATTACATATCCAACCGGTCCAGATTGTAAATAACTGAACTACCTGTCACAACATTTCTGCTGTTCTTCTTTTCTTGTATAAAGTCCTCAAAGACAGGCCATTATAGTATCAGATTATCCCAACGAAGCACTTCACTCTCAGACTACGGGGCTTACTTAAGGTTCCTAGAGTTTCCAAATATAGCCTTCAGCTTCTGTGGAAACAGCTCCCAGTTTGGATTCAGGAAAATCACCAGAGCACTTTCAGAAAATTCTGAATGTAACAGTACTTGTTTTGCTTTAGGACCACCGACACTTTGTGTTGAAAGAGATCAAGTTAGCACCATCTCTTGGTTCCCTTCTGATGTGGTTAGAGTCAGGCTGAGCACTTTTCACTCCTGATGCCATAGTAAGCAACTATTTTATGTCATTGCATTTTGTCCACCTCTCTCTCCTTAGTTTATGTTTTGTCCGTTTTGTCTATGTGCTCCCATTCCCCTTAATTGAACACTTATAAATTCATGATCGGAACATTTACATTTCTTTCTTTATCCTTGACAAAAACAAAAACGGTATAACAACGGTAAAAATGTACAGAGCTTTGCTGATGCATTCCTCCTTAAAGGTGTCTGTATTTACCGTATTCAACAGTATATTATACAATTTCCTGCATTGTTTATAGCAAATTGTTATAGTGAACGTGAGAAAGAGTCAAATTATCCTCATTGGAACTCAATTAATGTCACTGACTCCCAGCAAAAGTACAGACACAAGGATTCCAACAGCTAGGCGCAGCACTGTTTTTCCTGACAGGAAAGCAGAAAGCCCAAGATGAAACAGCCTGACTTACCTCACAGACTGGTCACTAACAAGGAAGAACAAAGTGCTAAGGAGACGCCTTTTCTGCATCTTTATTACATAATCAAAGGGCCACACTGAAATGAGGGACATGCCTGAGGAGAATCCGTCCCTTGTTCAGTGCACTGTCGTTTCTTCCAAATGAGCCAATTTCAGAGTGTTTTACTAACTATCTGGAATATCTTTATCCACAGAGACACCAAGGCTGTTTTTTGCGGGTATAAAGTCAAGTCAGTTTTACTTACATTACTCATAGTTGCAAATTACCCTCGAGGGGCTCAAATGCAATGCAACACCCTGAATTTGAATAAAGAAGAAACCTTGTTAGAGGGGAAAAGAAGAAGACTGAACAGAAGGTTACAGATTAGCCCAAAAAATACACATTATGGAAAGTAATGTGTATAATGCTCTCACTGTGGTTTGCTTTGCCTTGCATTTCTAATATGATTTTCTTGTCCACTCTTGGGGCATAAATTGAGTTACTGGCTAAGAAGGAAATAAATTATAGCCAAAATATCAATTTTAATTCCCTTCACACTACATTTTCCCCAAACTGATGATCACTGCCATTTATCCTACAGTACACAAATAAATGGCAGTGTACCCAAAACTAAAAAGCCAAGCATTTTTTTCCCAAAAGGCTTTCCCAGTTTCCTTGACTGGTTTTCCTGATTACAGCAGCATAAAGAGTGCCGTTTTTCCTCACAGCTCAGGGAAATGAATCAAAACATCCCGGAGAACGATACCTTTACTCCCCATACAGGAAACAATCTCACATTTTCAGGGCTGATAAGACTCAGAGAGCAACACCCAGTAGTGTCTGGCTTGCTCGTGGATGCACATCAAAAGAGCCGTTTTACCTCATTAAACAACGGACCTTTTCATATCCGAAAGCACAGTCGAACAGTCGATTCTTTCTCAGGCGGTTAGAAGCCTCTTAATTAACTCCAGCTTCTTTTAAAGTCAGGAGTTAGTCAGATGTCTATACATTACGAAATCGTAAAAGAAAGAAAAGCTGTACTTGTGGAGGGGGTGCTCTGCACTAATGTTTTCTACATTCGGTGTAATATTTCATGAAGAAGCAGTGCTTGGCCTTGTACACGCTTAGCCTCTTCTCCTGATTTAAAGAGTGATTTTCTACATTTCCAAGACTGACTTTCACTGACCCACAGAATACGAATGTGCTCAAGCATTTCAGCCGAGGGATTAGGTGGAAAGATCGATAATCGCACTTCTACTAGAAAGAGGCTTTCTGGTTAAGAAGAAGTCAATTTCACCTCTTCTGTAAAAATGTCCCACAGTTGAATTACATTAAAAAGCATTGAGACTAGAGTCAATAGGGGGAAAAAGGAATTTGTATGACTGAGCTGTCCATCAAATTAAACAAAAATAATGTATTATTTGTCCAAGATATGACACCCCAATGACAAGGACAAGATCCTTAAAAAAGGACTTATTATATGAGCCTAACTTATTATATATGCAAAGTAAAGTAAAAACCCGAGTTAGTCATATGTAGCCAAAGTCTGTACACAAAAGATGGCAGCAACCAAGGTAACATAACCTTTGTGCACTACTGTTTTAGAGCCTCAAGTGACCATATTTGGATAAGAGGGTGGAGAAGTTCCAAGTTATTGGCAGATACTACAGCACAGATACAACAAAACTACTGTAACACTGAAATTCCATAAAGAGGAGATATGGCGCTCAAAGAATCCTTAAAAAATATCTCATCTGAAATATGTCTGTGAAGGTTCTCAATCATCCAGGTCACTGTAGTCAAAGGAGTTTGCAAAGAAAAGCGTCTGGACTTCTTTAAGTTGCTTGAAGACGTTTCACCTCTCACCCGAGAAGCTTCTTCAGTTCTTCTTCAGGTGAAACGTCTTCAAGCAACTTAAAGAAGTCCAGACGCTTTTCTTTGCAATCTCATCTGAAAGGTGTTTGTCCCACTCAAACCACCAAAAGAGCCAATCAAAAGCCCAAATGGGCTTAACCAATCATCTTGTTGTACTAATGGACTGAGCAATCAACGCAGCTTGTAAAGCTGTGCACATGTGTAGTAAAAGCAATAACTGCAGGAAAACTGAAACCATATAAACGTCATCTTAGGGCAAAGTCTTCTCAGGCAGTTTTTATTGTGTTTGACAAGCAATACCATACATGCATTTTTATGTGCCTGAGATGATTGAGATTCATTTAGAAAAGGGCTTCAAAACAGCCACATGCATGAATGTCAAGACGGCTGCTAAAGTTAGCATTCTTTAATTGATTAAAGTCACGAAATTGCATTAAAATTGGTCCAAAATGCACACTGCTACTGCCCATCACCCGGGATGTGGTTGCTACCCCATGCCCAACCCTTCTCCTTTTTCATCCGGGCTTTGGCGGAGTCCAAAATGCATAAACTCCACAAATTCTGGATATTCAACAGGTTAATGTTAATGACTCCAAACCGTTGCCTGCTATCCACCTGTGCAGATCTACCTATCAAAAAAGCTACAAGACTTTAAGTCTTAATGCAGGATGAGTTAGTGACTTATTAAAAAAATCAAACATTCATTTTTGCTCCAATTTGAGCATTTTAGCAAAGACTAAGGATCGTCTCATTGGTCAATCATGGAACTGCAGTTTTTTACCAATTTAATGCCGACTTTATTTTTCAGCCCTGGCAGGTGCTGCTTAGTTGAAGCGGAAAAAAGAAATCATAGTGTGGATTAACTATTTTTAAGATTATAAGACTTTTACCATGAGAGATTGTGTTGGCATGTTGTGCCAGTACAAACACATCTCTCAGATTAAATGAACCAGTGTGGAGAACACTGAAAACACTTTGTCACCCCTCTCTCCTCAAGTGTGTCGAACATATGGACACTATACAGAAACAGCAGTGCAGTATGGCAGGTTTTGTGGAAGAGGAAACTCACCATATGTAGATATAACGCGCTCAGTGCAAGCCAACAAAACTCCCATTCATGTTTTACATACAATGAAATCACATGTTTTGACAATCCACCCTTTTGTTTTAGCCTCTATGGATAGTTAGTGCTTTATAAATACCAGGATGTAAGCCATCTACCCAACAGATGCGCTGTGGAAGAAGGTAAACATCTCTATCAGCACTACAGGCGTTAATGTGTTTAGTGTTTTCGTGAGCACATTTCTATTAAGAATTATTCACTAAGATGCAAATAAGAGGCAAACTGGGATTTTATCTTCCGTGTAAATTCAATTTCTAGCATGGCCGATTGATTAATGATACACTAAATGTGAAAATTATTAACTCTTTACAATAAAGGACTTTCACTGTGCTAACAGAGTTTTAGAGGGGAGCCTCTTTGGGTTAGCTTTGATTAAACGACATAGCACAGGTTTTATTTATGATTCTTGAGTTCAGTGAAGGACTTGAGGGCTGTTTTGTGTCAACTTAAGGTGCAGAGAAATCGTTTTGCTACAGCAGAGCCTTTTTGTTTTGACCTTTGGCCGGTCGGTGAGGAAGAACGGAGGGACTGTGTTGGCTCGGACTGTGGAAAACGAGGCTTTGCCACAGCCCACCCTTCGAGCAGGGAGAGATAAGCACGGAAAGACAAAAAAGTTTAGGGCTGGTGGGCTAAAAAAAGAAAAAAAACATCATGATCTCATAATGGAAAACCGCCACACTGTGTGTGAACTCACATATGTGAGTGAGGAGCGGGGTAGCAGGAGAGAAGCAAAACTAGCGCATGTCGCTGATGTGATGAGAGAACGCTTTGAGGATGACTGTCTTTTATCTATGGTGAGTCGAGCTGACAACCAAGAACTTGAATAGCAGAGCACAGCGAGACAGCAGTCATCTGCAGCCTCATACAAAAACCATGAGTGCTGGAACCAAATCTTACTAGTCTGCAGTCTATTTTTCTGATAAATGCTTTATCACAGCACTTCTCTGGCGCTATACAAGCGACGCTTTGCATTTGTAAAACTGTGTGCAAACTATATGGCCTAAAAATGACATTTTCCTCCGTGAAGGCTTTTTGTCGCTTTACAGATCTTCGCCGTGTTAAAATCAGAGCCGTAAAACTGTGAAACAACAAATCTGAAGTTTTCACGACTGAAAGCAGACTTACTTTCTTCCACATAACGTGCTGAATGGTGATCATAGGGAAATAAATGTTTTCCCCTTCCAAACAACAGACATTACACAGATTAGCTGCCTTTGCTGAAACATACTATTACCGCATAAGTCCCTGTAGAGAAGGACCAGATGTCAGATAATAGGCTGTGCTGTGAAGTAGGTGTTGGCCTGGAGCCATAGAACAAGTAAGAACAGCTTCTTCCATATATACCTCTTTGCTTTATGGACAGCCTGCTGGCTGGGTGGGCGACCGCCTTATACCTTGAGACTGTTAGAAGATGCCATGTGTGTAATCTACTCTCCATACAAGATAAATATATTTGTGTAATTGAGTAGATAATAGGCCTAACTTTTAAAATCAATACATCCTGTTAAAGAGAGTGAGAGCAAGGTCTGTGGTGCCTCTCCCTGGTCTTTTACTGATAAGCCTATCAATATATTAAAGCAATAGATCATTTCATGTTAGAGGAAAACACAACAATGTGCTTCAAAGTTCTGATATTAAAGTAAATGAATCACATATGCTGCGGGGTAGGGGGCTGCTTGTTAGTGAGTACAAAGGAACAGCTAACTCTCATCTCATTAAACACTACGCTGGGTTTTTATTGGCTTACTTGAATGGCTTGGCTTCCACTGTAAGCGGCTGAGAGGTATTGGCATTACAGGTTATAGATCGGCTGCTGCAGGAGCATGACACTTCTAAGACATTTCCATTCAAGGCATAATAAAACTTTAAAATGGCAATAGGTGCAGCTCTGAAAGGGATGTGTTACCTTTTCTAGACTTGAACCTTTGTTTTTCTGACCAGCTTTGGCATCACAGTCGTTTCTTCTCTGCTGCTGCTGCTGTTGCTCCGGTTCCTTGTCTGCCTGCTGATGCTGCTGCTGCTGCAGCGCTCCGTGCGGCTCCTCACTCCAAATTACCAGTCTGCGCGTTTCCAGTCGCTCCGAAATAGCTTACAGAGAGTGACTCCGAAAATAACTGCACCGATCAAAGCGGCCACATTCAGTCCAAACGCAGGGTGCAGTCACAGTAGCGACACCCCGGGGTGCTCCCGGCGCAAGCTCGGTCTGCAGCAGGTAGCAGAGCCGGACTCACGGCTGCTTCTCGCCCACCCAGCGTGTCAAGCGTCTGGGCCATTCACAACTAAAGTCATGCGTATCTGCGTGTATGTGTGCGTGTGGAGCAGTGAGACAGTCAGTGAGTGCCCAGTGCCACGCAGCGCCGCAACATGGAGCGATGCCCTGCCTACCACTGCGTCAAGTCAGCCCGATTCATCAAGTACACCACATCCGGCTGTGCCTTTCAAAGTAAAAACCTCAACGGTCTCAGGACCTCAGGAAGCGCTTAAACCAAAATTAAAATGTGCTTGGAAAATCTCAATTTGGTGTTTGTGATCAGTGGCATCTTATTATACATTAAAAAAAAACTTGAACCAGGCGAACAAACTGAGCACCGGAGCAACATACGGCGGGAGGGGGGTTGAACTCAGTTCTGAATTATTTATGCTGAAAGGAGCCACTAATATGGAACGCCAGGACTGCCATAATGAATTAATTAAATACACCATTAAATAATTAATTAAATGTGGCAATAATTAATTAAAATTGGAATTAATTAATTAAATAAATAGTTATGACACATGTAATTAATTAATTATTGACACATTTAATTAATTATTTATGTATTTCACATTTTAATTAATTATTGACACATTTAATTAATTATTGACACATTTAATTAATTATTTATTGACACATTTAATTAATTATCTATGTATTTCACATTTTAATTAATTATTGACACATTTAATTAATTATTTAATGATATATTTATTTATTTCATTTTGGCAGTCCTGGCGCCTGGCTCTCATCATGAAATAATTTTATCTGTCAACCTCACCCATCAAACTCAGGGGGCGGGGTTAACGCTGATCGACTCAAAACCATTGCTTTGGCCTGGTAGCCATTGTTTTTAGCACACAACAACCAGCATGTGGAAACTAACAGAACTGAACTTTGAAAAACCCTGTTTGTGTGTGTCACCAAATACAGTTTTAATATTTTTTTAGCCGAGAATGTAGTGGTTTAATCTTCATGTGTCTGGTCGGTTTCTCAAGATACAGCCTCTTTGTAAAAGTGCTTCGATGATTTCGGAGATGTCTGCCCAATCTCACGGCAAAGCGTGGATAGACCCGCTCGCCTCGCAAGCGATCGAGCTGTTATTACCACCGACAAAGCTCAGGCCCCGGTACACAGCTGTAATAACCCCCGCTGACACGGACTTCTTTTACTGAGGTTATATTTATCAGGGTTTTATTTCCTGATGTTCTTATGTGTCCTACGTGTTTCAGTCGCCAATTCTGAATTATAACTAACATTAAAAACATGTTTAAGGAGGAGAGAGAGCAAATAAATTCGATTAACAGCTGATCTTTGGGTTTTTGTTCAGTAATCAGCGTGACCTGTGTATAAACGCATAAAAGAGATAACGTTGGTGTTTCCTCATGTAGTAACTGCTTTAACTGTACAAAGGTTGTTCGAAACTATGACACACATACAGACTTCATGATGTTCGGCTAATATTTTTATTGTGAATATTAATCATGAGGGTAAATGGACCTGTACACCACAGAGCGAGGTCAGCATATCCACGATATCTTCAGCTCTCTGAGGTAACACAGAGTTTCCCAGCTGACTAATCTAACTGTCATCTACGAATAATTCACGGGTCATATCAATATGATTTTACAGAAAAGCATCCTTAATACTGCCAACTATTCCAGAGACGTGAAAATCTACAGCATAAAGAACACAAAAATATAGCAGTCTAACGCAACACTGTAACAGAGATGAACCGTCAGTTTGTCAAAGTGGAATGAAAGCGATTGGTTGAACAGGTGTTCGTGATCTGTGTTTTCTGCATTTTCATCAGCGTAAGAGACTCAGCAGTTATAACAGTTATACATTTAATAAATTACCAAATGAACGCAAGAAACGATCAAACCTGTTCCGACAATTTGAGTTTGTGTTCCCTCAGCTGCAGACTCGCTGCTGTTTAAATGTTTGAGAGGAAGATTAGATATAAAGCAAACGTCAAACATAGACTCAGTCTGCGTTCACATTTGATATGAGGCCAGGACGGATAATGGCTGTGTCCTGTTTTAAGATCATACATGTAAAATTGTTGTCTGACCTCCGTCGATCCAGCCGCTCAGAGTTAACTGAAGTTAACCTGGATAAATGATAGTTAAGGAGTATCACAGATAACACCCACGTGAGCTGTGTGACTGTTCACCACTACACTGAAATCAGTAGGCTATTACTGAAATACACGTGCTATTTCATAAACTATGATATAAATACTAAAGTCCTACTAACATGTTTAGTTTTAAAGGACACCTTCCTGCCTTTAGTCTCATTCATGAGCAGTATTAGTTTTCTTCTAACATCCAGAAGTCTGCACCATGTGTTTCATAGTTTGTAACAAACCTTTGACAGTTAAACATAACTTGACCGAAAAAGCAAAAAAATAAATAAATGAATAAAAAGAGAGAGAGAGAGAATAAATCACACAAATTATATGTTAACCTCATTTATTTTTAGTTAAGTAAACTCTAAAAATTCTAACAGATCGCTGGTGCCTAGAATACAGTTGAATAACTATTAAAAAACAGATGATATAATATTTCTGTCCAGGTTGCAGTCTGCATTATGAACATGTAGTTGGAAACTCTGCTCCTTTCGGTGGAAATGCGCCTTCTCTTTCCTCTTTGTATAAAAACATTTTAAAAGTCAGTTTAATCTCAAAATTCACTGTTAAATCCAAAACACACCAGATAAAGAAAAGCGAATGGTTCAGTCTAACACATGTGCCAGTGAACCATTAAACGTCTGTAAAACTGTGCAGTTATGAAACGTAACTTTAACCTCAGCCAAACCGATTTGCTCAGTTGTAAATAAAACAGCGAAGTAAACGTGACCGACAGACAGAACCTGAGTGAATTAAGTCCAGCGTTTAACCACTGAGAGCTAAAACTCAGGTGAGGTTTCAAAGCTGTGTGCCGATGATTGGACATCAGCCGCTGATGAAGTGGGTTCGCCTATAAAGTGCTCTGTTGGGAAACAAGCTCCAGCAGCTCTGCGCTCGGGAAAAACTATATTTACTTATCTTGTGCAGAAAAATGTGCTGACGTTGCATAATATCGAGCACCGGCTGCCCAGTTAAACTGTGACTATAACCAGGTAACGTGGGCGTGTTTCTTGAATTAGCAGCAGGTGTTAAACAGCTGACAGGTGAGGAGGAGGATGCATGCAGGTAAACTGAGGGCCTGTTGAGCTGATCGCTGGTTTCGTGAGAAAAATGTCAGCTCGTTCTTTATGTTACAGAAGCACAGAGACACAAGACCAGGCGGAAAGAGACGATCGTTCGGTGAAAATGAGAATCTGCGAATGCAACACGTGGAACACGGAGAGTGGAATATGTAAACAAACCGGTTAACGTAACCCCCTCGGTGCACTCTGCATGCTGACTGTTAGCAGAGCTACTGAAATCTCTGAAAACATCTGAGCACCTTTGCAAACATGTTCTATGTTGACAACCTGACCGGACATGTGAAGATTACAGCGCGACATTCGCAGCTAAAACACTGTTAAAAGTGTAGTTGGTGACAGAAAAACGGGGTATTTTAAAACTACACCACCAACATTGCTGCCTGTGATTTGAAATCCATTCTGGGATACCTGGCTGGCCCAAGTCTACACAAGCAATCGATTATCTAGGATCGACCTGTTTTGACTTACTTTGCATGGCAACCAATCAAATGTTAGAGAAGCTGCATGGGCAGCGTTAACCCCGCCCCCTGCATTTGATGGGTGAGGTTGACAGATAAAATTAATTCATGATGAGAGCCAGGTGCCAGGACTGCCAAAATGAAATAAATAAATATATCATTAAATAATTAATTAAATGTGTCAATAATTAATTAAAATGTGAAATACATAAATAATTAATTAAATGTGTCAATAATTAATTAATTAAATGTGTCAATAATTAATTAAAATGTGAAATACATAAATAATTAATTAAATGTGTCAATAATTAATTAATTACATGTGTCATAACTATTTATTTAATTAATTAATTCCAATTTTAATTAATTATTGCCACATTTAATTAATTATTTAATGGTGTATTTAATTAATTCATTATGGCAGTCCTGGCGTTCCATATGATTGTGGCATAAAGCTACAAGTTAAATCGATCTAAATCTATTCAGAGCTTTAAAAAAAAAAGTAAAGTCAAACGCAGTGGATGCTTAAGGCATATTTTAGACAGAAAGAGAAACATTTAGTGCAACATTTAAACGTTTGGGAGATTGATTATCTTGTTTTTCTGCTTCTTATTTATTTATTTAGTCATGTAACTGTAAAGGGCAAATAGATGGGCAAAAAAAATGCATGCCTCCGGACCCTGAAAATGAATTACTATGGAGAGTTTGAATCATTTATATCGAATGTTTAATTTATCAACTTGAATAATTGCATTGACATTTTGAATTTGAATCACTTCACGTGACATTGAATCAGTTGACTTGAATAACTTTTTATTTAGGCCTATTCTAGTGGAGAAAACACATTTCCAACACTGGTCAGGCTTCATGGACATGAATACATGTCGCTATTTAAAATGTATCTTGTACAGTAATTAGTAAAAACAACCAAGAGAAGACTAGTAGAAGTACAATTAGTAAAAGTGTTAGAGAAATAAACACAAGGCACACATAGGGTTAAAGCAAATACCTCCTGAAATTTCCCTCAACGAGTTGCACCTCAGCGGGACACTTTTGGTAGCCATCAACAAGATTCTGATATAAAATTCATAATTCCAGCTGAATATTTTACCACTCTTCTTGGCAGAATTGCAAGAGTTCATTTAAACTGCCTGGGTTCGTAGTATGGATCCAACCTTTAAGCATAGTCCACACACTTTTCAGTAGGGTTGAGGTAGGGGTTTTGGCAAGGTCATTCAAGAAATGTAATATTAGCTTCTATTACCCATTAAAACCAGGTTTGTATATGTACATCCTGTTGGAACACCTAACTGTGTTCAAATTTCAGCTGTGTAGCTGGTGATAAAAGAAAGATGTTCTCTTTCATCTAATTGTATGGGGATAGGTTTTATTTGGGGATTCCTGATACTGAATTCGCTGAGTCATGGTAAATGTTTAGGCACCAGTTTGTACCTTTTCTGCATGAATTTATCGTGGAAATTCATGAACCGAGTAATTAATTAAAATAAAAAAATGATATATTCCAGAAAGGCATTCTTATCACTTTTGCACACATATTTACTCATATCAGGCCAAGTCTTTTTGTTGGGGAGAAATAACCTGCTGAAAATGTCACTTGCTCATTTGACTTTAGGTTCTTAGTGCAGTTTCTGCTTTTCATCACATTCAAAACATGTCACATGATCTTTGATGATTTTAATAAGCCAAAAAATCTCTGCTTTCTTATTAAGTTTGACTGAAAACAAGACGATAAGGCAACAGGTCTTATGCATTATTTAACAAACCAGCAATAATCATTGTGAATGCAAACTGAAAATGGCCTTTTATGTGGGGGGAAAAAAACAAAGCCTTGATACTGACTTACTAGTCCTTGTTTTGAGAGGTTATATTGTTCAGCTGCAGACTGAGATCATAACACCGTGTTTGCATGTGCCACTGATAATGAAGCTTACCACAAAAGATTTTAGATTTTATTTTTAGATTTGGCAGTATGAACTCAAAATATTAGTAAGTGAGTAAAATAAGACCTGCTCATGTCTGAGGTACTGCTGTAGTGTTTAATAATTTCGCAAAGGGGTTTTTCTTTGCAAGAACTCGATTTATTTTGTGTCTCGACTGGATTAATATTGGGGGGCATATTCTCGGCATCATTCCAGAAATCTGCAGTCAGGGCTAATTAAGCAGTCTTTAAGAGAGAAAGCAACCATTTTCTACCACACATAATTTCTCTCAGCTTATAAGCCATGTAACTAAACACATCCATCAGTATGCACACTAACTAACAAACATGCCAAAACAGACATTTGTACACAAAAGGTATTCTCTCTCCAATTGGTAATGAGAAATACCTGACGGGGTCCCTGGAAACTGGCTTTGGTGTGGGGGGTTTTGCCACAGTGCACTCACACAGAGTGTGATAGATGAAGTGGTCACAGATACCGCTCCCCTCACCTCTAGAAACACATATGCTTCCACTGGCACTGAGTCAAATCCTGCCAGAGCTTTCTTAATCTCTGTCTTCCCCTGGACTTTCCCGTCTGTCTGAATATAAAGAATGAAAACAGTAGAGGTGAGTGTGGAGCCCACTCGAGCCCACTGCAAGAGGAGGTAAGATTAACTGGGACTAACACAGGATTGCAGAGGGATCAGCAGAGTTGTGGGGAGCCAGAGAAGGAAGAGAGTGGCTCAGTGAACCTGCTGGCCCTGGATTTCTTATGCTAATCTACTGGGGTTGTAGCTCACCTCAAATTTGTCTGATGTTATGCCAGTGTGAGAGATCCTTTTATCAGCTGCACATGAGTTTTGTATCATAAAGGAGCCAAAACATTTTCAAATTTGAAGTTACAGATTGGCCGATATTATAACTCACATAAAGGAAAGAAAGCTTTATTTCAGCACTGTCAATAAAACAATATACCGGCTAAAACAATTAGTCTCAAGTGCACCTAAAATTATTTTAAACCCAACAACAAAACTTTATGTGCATTATAGTGATGAAAAAGTGTGTCCAATTGTTTATTTATATCTTCACAAGTAATCCATTAAAACTGTAAATGTTTTCATGGTAGACAAATAGACAATTTCCAGCTGTCGTCTCAGATGTTAAATTAAAAAGAATAAAACATAAACACCATCATTTGAAGCCATTTGCGTAAAGCAAGGAAAAGCTTAAGAGGATAGAAAAAGTAGCTGGAATGAAAGTTAAATCATATCACCTATAATACAAACAATATAAGACACAGAGACAACAATAAATAAATAAATCCTGGACTGAATGAATCATCCTGTGTTGTGTCTAGACACAGATTTAAATTTTGTCACTTAGTTACTGATAGCCTGGTCCAAAAACACATAATGTGTTGTGTTGCTTTCTTTAGTTGAAGAAAATAATAAAATAAAAAAAATGGCAACACAGTTTGACATAAAATAGTATTTTTTGCACCAACAAGGTGTTCCCCACAGGGGCATGAGCAGCAAGCTTGACATTTTTGTATATGATGTGCAGTGTGTCCTCAAAAAATCTGGGGAAGTGGAGGACAAAAGAAGTGGCAGGTCTAAAATATTCTGAAAGTGGTTTTCTTAGACTGAAAATATCTAGCAATAGGTCTCATGGAGTGATGAATGTAAATGTGAAATATTTGTTTCTAAACATCAACAAAACAGAGGAAGTCAGAACAGGTGAAATATTCCGTGTTTGCAGCCATCCGGGAAAAAAATGGCGGAAGCTCTGTCACGTGTGAAAAAAAAATATATATATATGAGCTGTTTATTCCAGTTAATCTAAAACTGTTGAATATTGGCTTTGCAACAACTCTTTGAACTTGTCTTGCTAAAGCTTTAATTTAATCATAATCAAAGACAAACTTGCCAATAAGTAGCCATCTTGGTCGCATTTTCAGGCATAAAATTACTGACATTTTTAAAATTACTGACTATGCTCCAAAGCAGTTAGCTTGTACTTGTACTGTCATCTTTGCTTGGACCAAGGAATTCTCTTTGTCTTAAATGACATCCAGCCAGAGAGAAGCGCTTAAAGAATTCTAGTGATTTTGATCAGATTTGACCGTCGTGTCCACATATGCAGGTTTTATTTCCCGTAGAGCGCTAAAATGAAATATTTTCATACATCAAACTCCCTGCCCTGTCTAGAAACACGTGGTTAGAACTGGACACCAGCCACCGCGCAGCTGCGGATTCTGGTTTCGATGGAAACGTATCATTTGGACAAAAACCGCAGTGGTGGATGTATTGTGCACAAAGTCGTCATTATCCGAGTACAAAGTAAGTCAAAAAAAGTGTCATATGTGTAATGTTTTATATTATTGTAGTTATATTTAAGTTAAGGGAATGAAAAGTTTGAAATGTACCTTTTGAAAATGTATTTATAAAGTTTTAAAAGTTTCGTATGGCGCTTTGAAACAAAGTCTTTTTTCTTTTTTTTTTTAAATTTACTGTCTGTCTTTTGGTGATGGTGATACTTTGTGAATAAGCGCAGGCCTGAGGTAATTATTAACGTATTACTTATTAAATAAAATTATTAAACATCATTTGTAAATCCAAGTTCATTTGTTAAGTTCAATGTTAAACTTTAGTGTGATTACAAAACAATTTTGAAAAATAACTTTGGAGTTTTGAAGTGCACACTGAGTGGAAAAATAGTCTCTTAGGGACACTTGTTCACATTTTTGGTTACACACATGTCTTGTTAGCCAATCACAATCACGGCAGCTCAGTGCGTTTACGCAAGCAAACACGGTGAGTGTTTGCTTGCATACACTCACGCTGAATTTCAAAACTGAGCATCAGAAGGAGGACAGTGTACACAACGTTTGATGGCTTCCTCCAGCAGGACATTGGACCATGTAACAAAGCTTAAATATTTCAAACTGGTTTCTCAAACATGATAATGAGTTTACTGTACTCAGATGACCACCACAGTCACAGTATCTCAACCCAATAGATGATCTTTGGGATGTGGTGGAATGGGAGATTGATGTTATGGACGTGTATCTGAAAAACCTGCACTAACTGTAATGCTATCATGTCACTGTGGACCAAAGTCTCTGAGGAAGGTTTCCAGCACCTTGTTGAATCTGTGATGGGAAGAATTAAGCAAATAAGGTATAACAGATGAAGTGTGTAGCGTAGGTATTTTGCTCTCATAAAATAAACCTGCTTTTGATGTCCAGCTTATTTACTTGCTCTTAAAATCTAAAAATAAAAATGATTTCATTGTATAATTGCTATTCAGACTCCTTCCAGACAGGCTATTTATTTACAATAAATAGCAGATAATTTATTTCAGGTTTAACTTCTGGAAGTTTACTCACTCTCTCTGCTTAAAATTTTTACAGAAACTAAAAAATTTAAGCAGAGAGAGTGAGTAAGGATTCATGGTATTGAACTGTTATCAGCACAGACATTATGTCATGCTATGGCCTTGTTTTCTATAATAGTAACTGAGACCTGATTGTATCACGCCATCAGACTGTTTAACTCCTCTCTGGAGGGGAGAGGGAGGGGAAACAGGAGGACAAAGGAGGGGGGAACAACTAAGCTGTAGTGCCTCTTCACTTCACTGTGCAATTACCTTTTGTGCAATACTTTTTGTTAATAGTCAACGGTGCAATAGACTCCATACTTGAAATGTGCAATTCACTTGTATTTTTATTTTTATTCCTATTTATTCTATTTATCCCCTTTGTATATTTTATCTATATATGTCTTCGTATTTATATATATATATATATATATATATATATATATATATATATATATATATATATATATATATATAATATTCTGTAACTCTGTAACTTCTGTCGGTGCTGTGCTTTTTTGGAAACCGAATTTCCCAGAGGAACCCACCCGAGGGATTAATAAAGTTTTATCTTATCTTATCTTTAAATGTTCAGACTGGCTTTTATGCTATTTCTCACTGTCATTGCCGTTGTGTTGCAGGGTCAACACGTTGTGAGTGATGCTGCCCTCTTGGTGGAAACATTTACAGATTGAGAGCATGGTACAGTTTGATGTACACGACAAAAAAACTCATACGGACATGCTGTATATCCTTCCTTCTCATCCACTGTATTGAATCTGTTTTATCAGAATTTTTATCAAAGATGGAGTCAGGAGACGAAAGCAAATATTTCGGGCGTGCTGAATATTTTCACACAATTGCACTCAGTGTCAGCTGCAAGGGAAGCCCCGAAGGTAAGAACATTTTCAAAACAGGAACATCCGATATCCCTCTTGAGTAGCTCAGCTTTCCAAAAGTCTCACTCTCCAGCAACCTCTCTGTTTGCCACCTGTAGTTGGCCCCCCACGGCTTTGGGAAGTGTGCTTCATCTGAGCCAGAGAACCCTCTGAACAAAGCCTCAGTGTCCCGCCGTCAAGCTTTTTCCAGCGTATCCCAGAGCATGAGTGCAGAGCTGGCAGTGACTTCAAAAATGCCCCACTGTGGAAAGCCCCCACTGGCATCCAGATGTAAGTTTTCTAGAATGCATTTTGTGCTGCAGGTTGTAGCAGGACCTGGACCGGTTTTCTAACTACCCTGTGTTTTATTTATTTATTTTATAATATTAGTTGTTATTTGATATCCAAAATGTTTTCATTCCAAACCAATATGTTTAATTTATTTTCCTTTCTCACCATAATATAGCACACAATGTCCCGTATCACATCAAGCACAGGTCTAAGCTTGTGAAAGATGCTGTATTAAATGGATCTACCCACAGGGAAGCGTGTAAACAAATACAAAGCCAAGACATCCTGAAGAGCAGGAACAATATGAACCACCTTTTCAACAGAACAAGCTACGGGCAAATCGCAGAGTTTGAGCTCCCCTCCAGTGCTGAAACTCTGGACAACTTCCAGGGAGACACCATCGCTCTCCTACATCGCCGCATATTGAATGTATTGTCTGGTGAATCTGAGGTGGAGGCAGATGGCAGCTTAACAGATTCCTGGCAGCACACACGTAGAGAGAGTGATTCGATCACCTTTTCGAAAACAGCACGTCAGTCAAGTTCAGTCTCTGCTGGCTGCTCTCACAGCCCGCTTAGACGGCAGTCTTTCAGGTCACAGTTAAGTATGTCAGCAGTCCTGAGTGGAACTCCTCTTAGCAGTGACGGATGCAGTGTCACTCCTCTCCTAAAACAAAGAAGGTCACCTCATGTGATGCCGACACCACCTGGCAAAGTCAACACGGGCTTTTCAGCTTGTACTCAGGGGACAAAGCAATGTCCTCCCTCCTTACTCAGCTCAGGCCTCTCTCAAAGGCAGACCTGTGTGGGCAACATGGAGGATGGTGCTTTTCAGAATAGAACCAGCAATGCCAACACACTGCGGTCTCGTATTAAAAGAAGAGGTCCATATACCTCTAAAACCTCCATTATGATGACAGCTGGTGAAAGTGAAGCACTTCCACAGAATCAAGAGTGCCAAGGGGCTGCTGCTGCTGAAGTGCCCCCATCTCCAAAAGACTGCGATGGACAGATGTTATCCAGATTCAAAAAGAGGTGAATTACTTTTACAAACACATTAGGTGATCTACAACCAAATTTTAGATAATCTTGCAGGATGTTTCAATTGTTAATATGTCTGTCTTTGGAATACACTGATTAGCCGTTACTTAACTGGAAATTTAGAGAACTTTTTCAGCTCCACCACTAGAGAAGCTTTTAATGATTCAAAATATTCAAAATCTTATACTGGACCTTGTTGGAGCCCCTTTAGTTCATCCCATGTGTAAAACAGGACATTTTAACCTCTTTGTCCCTGCTTTTGAACAGTTTTTTTGGCTGCTGTTTATGGACTTCATCTGTTAGCAGCATTCAGAGCAGTTGTAACTATACTGATTTAAATATTCAAAACGCTGGCCCTTGTTAAAATGAGATTCCACCATATATAACAGTATATGTATGAGAGTATGTGGAGTCAAACATAACAGGTTCCCATTAAGACATATTGTCTAATGTGATATATCATCTCCTGCTACCTGTAGGATGTTAGAGGAGCCATTGCAGGACAATGAGGAGGAAAAAGGGAAAGACCAATGCCGGATCTGCTACAGCAGTGATGTGTCACCGAACAACCCATTGTTGTCACCCTGCCTGTGTTCAGGAAGTCTGCTCTTCATACACTTGGACTGCCTGAAAACATGGCTCAAGGCCAAAATCCACGCAGGTTGGTAGGCAGCTAAAATTAAAAAGCTGAATTTTCTATATGAATGGTGAAATTTGCCATTTCAACATGCTATTTTTTCAGCAAAAAAAGTTCTTTCATATTATCCAATTACCTATAATATTGATTAGAACAAAATTAAATAATGTTCTCTACTGAAAGAGGAATAACAATATCAAAACTGCAGCCCTGGCAAGACCTCCTACACTGGAGCCCATTTATCATCCTGCAAGAAACATATGCTCGTAATGTCTTCAGTGCAATAATCTGATTGATGTTCCTTTTTCCCCCCCGCCTGACTGGACCTCTTAATGAATCTTTCTATGGTTCAGGCCAGGTTTAACCAGGAAGATAATGTTGTTGTTTCCACTGTGTCTGCTGGTATAGCCCCCCCAAAAAGTTGCCTGCAAAAGGAAAAGCTATACGGTGGTATTATGGTCAATATGTTTAGTTACGATGTGTGTGTATTTCCAGGGTTATCTTTCCGTGCTGTCCAAAGATGTGAAATTTGTATGGGGAGGGTAGTCGTGGACCCAAACGTGTTTAACTTGAAGGACTGTTACGTGAGAATTCGACAGGTAAACTGAGAAAAAGAATAAAAAAGAAAAAACAGGCTTTTGAAAAATTCAAACTATAATTACATGACTGCACTTTGTCCTTCCCCATCTGTTTCAGGGTGATGGCATCACTGGACGCTCTGATGTGTCAGATATAGTGGATATCATGATCATCTCAGGAACTGTACTATATCTATCCACATTTAACTCCCAGCCGCTCTGGGTAACTATACAATCTTAATGTTTTATTTTTCACTTTCTTTAATTATTTATGTTTTTGCATAAAAGGGATGTGTCATTGTGCTAATATTGTCTCTGTTTTGCTGTGCCACTTTGTGGTTCTAGCTTTTCCTAATTCCTGGTGCCTTGTCTTGTCCCACTGTCTCTGTCTTCATGTTAAGTGTTAGTTTTCACATTATTATTACTATTATTATTATTATTACATAATTATTACATTATAAGTTATTTATCTCTGTTATGTCCTGGTTTCCTCTGATGGTTTGTGTTCTTGTGTGTTTTTTGGGGGTTGTCTCCACTTGTGACCTTTTGCTACCTGGGTCATGTTTTGTAATTCACCCTCTATTTATATCTATTTATATAATCTTCCCATCATCTTTGGTCCTTTGTATTCCTTCCTGTTTTTGTTTTACTCTGCATTTTTGTTTTTCATCTGCCTCATTTAAATTTACTACACACAAGAAGATGTCAGTTTCATCCCAAAGCATAAATGTTAACACATTTGAAGATTTTGGGTTCTCTCTACAGCAACTCAGTTTTTTATTTCTTTCTGCAGATGCGATTGATGTTCATTCCCTGCGTGTTTGCCTGCCTAATGACAAGAAGAAAGATGAGGAGGAACCTTCAAATGTTAATGGGCATTTGATCCCCAGCTCAAATCCATATTTGAGTGTTATAATAAAATGCAGTGCATCAAATTTAAGCGAGTGGATACGTGTCAGCAGCATAGTAAGGCTGTAACAGTATTTGAAACTAAATCAATTGTATTTCCACAGCTCTAATCTCTTTTTATTTATTTGGCTTTACAGAATGAACAGTTAACAGTGTTTCTAACACTTTGGCAACATCGCCAATCTTTAGTGATTTTTTTATTTGTTTAGGTGACATTTTATTGCAGCACACAGATTTTTTTCTTCTCATGCCAGTCATGAGAGTGGAGTGACACTGGAGCTGATGCCAACAATGTGCACCAAAGTCGCGTGAGCGAAATCAGTGATGCTTCTCTTTGAGATTCTTGTGATGTGGCTCAGTTCTCCAACTACCTACAGTTAAACACAGTTAGATTAGATTCAGATTTAATTTAATTGAAATCAAGTAGGTGACTTAAAAAGGTTATTTGAACCTTTACAGTGACAACAATTTCTGTTGTAGGTGTAATATAAAAAAAGAGGTTTTACTTTACCTGTTCCCACTTTCTGAGGATGAATGCAGCCACAGCGATGACACCAACACCCAGGAGCATGCAGTCTTCAGTCACTGGTACAAATTGTTCCCTGGTTTTCACAAATGATTGATGACATATTAAATCAGCGGTCCCCAACCCCCGGGCCTCGAACCGGTCCGTGAGTCGTTTGGTACCGGGCCGCCAGAGTTGAGGCTCAGGTGTGAAATGTATAGTTTTCAGGGTTTTTATCGGTTTTCAGCGTTATTTTGTTATCATTTTTATCGTTTACTCAGTTAAACTTTCTTTTTTTCGGTACCGGTACTAGTTTTATTTTGTTGTATTTATCCGCGACACCTTAAAAGCCGGTCCATGAAAATATTGTCGGGCATAAACCGGTCCGTGGCGCAAAAAAGGTTGGGGACCGCTGTATTAAATCACACAAAATCAAAAACAGTGGATGGGTAATTTTCTATACTGACATCAGTCTGTTGTGGCATTAAGTCTTTCAGCTTTCAGCTTTAGTTGATTAATTACAAATATTATTTTTTTCACTCCCAGCATTGTTTAAAAAAATAGATTACACAGTTTAGAAAACACAGTCTCAAAATTTCAGGTAAATAACTCAAACTTGAGAGAAAATCACTAAGTTGAATTAAATTTAAATTTTCAGTAAGTAACCAGAGATTTTGAGGTGGATGGCAAAAAATGTTGGGGTTTTGTTTTTGTTTTTACTTGCAAGCAAGAGGACAAGAAGGGTTCAGATCCAGCCTGGGGCCTCTGTGCGGAGTCTGCATGTTCCCCCTGTGTCTGTGTGGGTACTCTAGGTTCCTCCACAGTCCAAACACATACATGGGGTTAGGTTAATGGGTATTTTTAAATTGACTGTAGGTGTGAATGTGAGTATGATGGTTGGCTGTTTCTCTGTGTTAGCCCTGCAACAGATTGCTGACCTGTCCAGTGTGTACTGTACCGCATCTCTCACCCTCTAAACTGGATAAGCAGAACAAAATGGATGGAAACAAGACTCCATTTCTGATGCAACATCCTAAATTATTATGAACACTAGTTGGCCTGACGAGCTGTAGGCTTTTGAATTAAGTGAAGTGACACTGAACTATCTGTGTGGCAACCAAAAAAGAGCTGATCAAATTCTCTAAATACTAAAGAATGGCGCTTCAGGGCTTCCTGTATTACCTCCTTCAGCAGAGAAGCTTTATGAAAGGAAAGCAGATAAAGCTGTCCCATAATTCACAGCAATACATTATCAGACCAAAGGATCAATATGAATGATGTAAGTAATGCAGATCATGTAAATGTTGTTTAATTGTATGTTCAACTTTGTGCCATAACCTGCAAAGTTTTGAAAAAGGTAAAAAAAAAAAAAAAAAAAGGAAACGGGTCTTTAAATCAGGATTATGAGCTATTTAAGGTTTATTGTAATTCAGTTTGCTAACTCAGTCAGTTATGTCCTCAGTTTAATTGCTGCTATATTGCCAACCTTTATGATTGCGATGAATTTTTTTTAACTTCAGTCAGAGAAAGCCTTAATATCGGCAAAAATTACACTGGATCTGGAAATATGAGCTGATGGGATGAGAAAGTAATCTCAGGGTAACAAACATTTCATTTCACTTTATAGGCCATTTATTCCTTTTTATTTAAATTTATAACTTCAGTAATGAAGTCATATTTTCACAGTTTCTCTATTATATGAGCTGTATAAAACAGTATTATAAGGACAGTGAAAAGGGCAAATTAGATAGGGTGAATCTTTTGTAGTCAGATTTCAGCACATTGCTGTCTTAACGTCAAAAACCACATTATTAAATGGCCTGCATTTGTATAGCGCTTTTCTAGTCCTTAAGGACCCCAAAGCGCTTTACACTACATTCAGTCATCCACCCATTCACACTCACATTCACACACTGGCACACACTCACATTCACACACTAAGCAGCTAATGCAAGTGCAGTCAGATTCTCTGAGGTTCACTGTGGTTCTCTTTCCCTGTGTCCTTATGAATTCTTCAGATCTTTAATGGATCTCATGACATTATTTCCCATCAAGGTCACAGAAAAGTGATTGGACCATCTGACCTTTGAATGTTCTCCAAAGCTGCATGTCCATTCTACCATCTATCAGAAATATTTTCTTAAAGCCAAATCTAATACCTCTGTTCCCTGGATGGGCTGACACACTCAGTGGTTGCCATTAACAAGGTTTCATAGATGGCAGTCCTCTCCAGGCTGATAAACTGGAGAACATGGTGGCAGTAGTGATAAAGGTGCTTCAAAGGGACTGATGGCTCATTGTGTCCTACAAGAGTTTATGCAATCATCTCAAAGCACTGACATTAATATTTATAATATGTAATAAACTTTTCTGTGCATACATGGACCCTTACCGAGAACTTCCAGAAGTATTTCCACATAAGTCAGTGGGTTGAAGACATTTAGTCTGAATTTAAGCCCTTTCAAGACCATCAGCTCTGATTCCAGGAGAGCCCGTTTGGATACAGTGCAGCCGACTGAGTGTAGAAAGTGTACAGCAGTATTGTTGTCAATCATCTGCAAAAGGTGTGGAAGAAATATGCAAGATTATTCTATTTGCGATCTCAGGGTAACTGACATAAGTAATCATTGGCAAGGCAGAACTTGCATGACTGTGCAGAGACAGTTTGCTCGCAAGCTGAACACAGGAGAAGATGATCAGCGGGAATTTGTCCTTCAGTTTGTTATAAACAGCATCCTCATAACTTCTCGGATGATTAGAAGTTGCACCTTTAGGTGTGGGTGCGGTTATGAAATCTTCGATGTATTTGACCATGAACCTGGCAAAGATAATGATTATAATTATTATTATAAGTGACAGTACACTAACTAAAACCAGTAATACGCAGGGTTTAACCAACAGGGAAGGTTACATGTGCTGCTCAATCATACCTTTGAAGTAATTCAACAGCGTGGTAACCAGCCAGCGGATCCAGTCTCAGTTCTTTAGTTATCAGTAAGATGTACTCTGAGTAACACAGGAGAGGAAGGCACAAGAGCAAAACATAAAACATTCAAAATAATTTAGAAGCAACGTCATGTGTTCGTTAAAGGGACACTTAACCCCAAATTCAAATGTACCAATGTTTCCTCTGACCTGTAGTGGTGTTTAGAAATCTATACGAGTTTGATGTGAGTTCCCCAGTTTAAGATATCTTGGCTGCAGAGACGTCTACCTAGTGGTTTAGCCCATAAAGTCCTCAGGAAGTTATTTACAGAGATCAGAGCTCTTTCCCCATAAACAACTATAGGACTGAAAGTCTTTTGGAGCTGGAGAAATTGTTATAGATATTTAAATTTGGGGGTTTAGAGGAATTCTGGGTTGGCCACACTTTTTTTAATCCTATAAAGCTATGTCTATTATTATTTTAAAAAGAAAAAAAAGAAAAGAAAAAGGGGCAGGGATAGCTCAGTAGGTAAAGTGGTTGCCCCATGATTGGAAGGTTAGGGGTTTGAATCCACTGAACAGCTACCCTGAGGTACCCCTGAGCAAAGTACTGTCCCTACACACTGCTCCCTGGGCGCTGCACTGGTGGCTGCCCACTGCCTCACTGGGTGAATAGGTTAAATGCAGAGGAGTAATTTCCCTACGGGGACTAACACATTATTATTACTATCCTTTGGAGTTGCACAGAGGAACTATTTTCTTCTCAAATCTAAATCAGACAAGTAAAAGAAGCATCCAGCTGAGGGGGGAAAGCATCAATGTTCACATCCTGTCACGCTGGCACCAGCATAAACCTGGCATCATGCACATTTGGGTGCCAGTTTTTGCAGATACAGTTTGAAGATGTGGAAAGTAGTTCTAGCTTTAATCCACATTCCAGCCCTTGCATAAATTCATTAGATCTGGATAGATAACAAAAGAATAAGGTTATGGATAGAAGTGTCCAAAATAAGTTTAGGATGGGTGGGGTCCTTATTCTTAGAAATAGAATAAGAAATAGAATAAATAAGAGAATAGTTTGAAGGTAATTTTACCTCATAGGCCACATAGAGCCCAATTTGATTTCATGTCAGCTGGACCACTACAAGTTACATAACCTGTGAGATAAATAAACCATAAAAAAAATCTCCAAATGTTTCCATTTCCTTTAGTCTTAAAATTATGGACAGTTCATTCATACAACATATGATAAACAAGCTAAGCTTTCTTAAGAAAAAAAAGTACAATTTCCACATTCATTACATGTACATGTAGAGGATCTGCAAAGGTATTTGAGGTATTATGACTCAAACGTGACAAGATTTAGAAATAAACTGTCCATTTTTAGTATCTCTGTTTCAAACCTTGCATTTCATCATTTTAAAAATATAATTTGGAAGTTATTATTAACTTCTCTGCATTCTCTGTGTATTATGTATTTGTGTTTTATGCTATTAAGCCATCCCACCTTCTGTTTTAATTTAACATCCCCTTTTCTTGTACTCTGTGATTTAATTCAGCTGTGTCTTTCTCCCCAGCTGTCTCTACCTTTCCAAATTGCCTGCCTGTGTATATACAGTCTCTACCTGCTTTCCAGCCTTAGTGTGTTTTTAGATTTAAGGTTTTAGCAGGTTAGTTTTCAGTTTTGAACCTAATGCTGCATCTTTTGGATTTAAAGCAACTTAATAAATGGCTTGCTTTAAGTTTCCCTTTGCCTACTTGAGACTTTACATTTAGGCCCTCATCTCTGCAACATTTGACAATAACAGGTGAAACCAACACTGATAAGCACACCTCACAAGGCTGTTCCCATAAATCTTGCCATATAAACGGTATTTTAGCCAATTTGTGGGCTACAAGGAAGCATATGGATTCATTAAAAGTTATTATCACTGTTTTCCATTGCTCCTCCTGATCCTCTCTCACAGGATTTGTCTGCGGAGATGCTCCTAGATGGTAGACTCAGCTGCCTCAAGGAGTTTATATTGTGAATCGACCTCCATAATGACAGGGTTCACAGATCCAGATGTATGAAAGACTTCAGAGTGATTACAGGGTGCAATGAGGCTTAGTGGGCCATTCAGAGGTAGTCCTACACAGCTTAGTCACTACCTGCTGACAAAAGACAGACTTCACCCCAAAGGCTTGAAATACACAAAAGACACTCTGCTGTAAGTCTAGTGTGTACACAGTAGTGGTTTATAGTAGTTTATCTATCATGGATGATATGCTGCAGTTTTACTTTAAGTGTGCATTATTTTCATCTGGACTATTTTTTAACATTATTTTTTATCTGAGCAAGGTCACTACAGTTAACTAAAACTAAATGAACAACTATAGGAGTAAAAACATGTTAAAAACCTGATTTAGTTTAATTAATAAATAGATGT
The DNA here is from genome assembly GCF_963576455.1 of Neolamprologus multifasciatus. NCBI lineage: Eukaryota > Metazoa > Chordata > Actinopteri > Cichliformes > Cichlidae > Neolamprologus > Neolamprologus multifasciatus. Next base: position 6,951,035 of record NC_140446.1, on the reverse strand, counting down.
TTATTAATTAAACAAAGATGTTTTGTTTACTTAGAATACTAAATAAAAGCAATCCAAACATACATAATGATTTTAGTTTAGTTTTTGACAGTTTGGACAAGTTTGTCATTGAAGTCAGCCTCAGTTTGCTTTAGCACTTGTTTATTGGATGTTTACAAGACTATAAAAAGACAGTTGGCCTCACAAAGTGTTGTGTTTGTATTGTGGCTCTTTACAACACATCTGTCTAGCAGAGAGCCAGCTGTTCTCTCTTATGCTAGCAGTATATTTCATTGTATAATACTTCTGCTGTGCCTTTTCTTTTAAAGGACTTTAGTAAGCATTTTTTTCTGTTTTATTTTGCTTCATTGCAGGGGTGCCCAACTCCAGGCCTCAAGGGCCGGTGTCTTGGAGGTTTTAGATGTGTCCTTGATCCAGCACAGCTGATTTAAATGGTTAAATTACCTCCTCAACATGTCTTGAAGTTCTCCAGAGGCCTAGTAATGAACTAATCATTTGATTCAGGTGTGTTGACCCAGGGTGAGATCTAAAACCTGCAGCACACTGGCACTTGAGGCCTGGAGTTGGAAACCCCTGCTTTATTGAATTTACTGAGCTATTATTAAACTTTTTTTTCCAGCTTCAAAAATAGCATTTAATTGAAATGTTCTTTCTTGTCACATTATTTCAGTGTATTAAGATTTTAACTTAATTTGATTTTTAACATTTGAGTTGTTTGAGTTATTTTCTTTATTTATTATAATTATTATATTTTATTATTATTTTATAACTCACTTGTTCTGGCTTATTATGTTTTATTTTGTTATATGATTTCACTTAAGTTATTTTATAGGGTATGTAATGACCTGGTGGTTTTTATCACAGAAAATTCTCAAATTTGGGATATATGAAGTACATAGCATGCTTCATATACCCCAAATTTGTGTACTATATTCTCTCAACGCAGATCCGATAATGTTCTGAACTTCACCCACCATTACAAAACAACAACAACAACAAGAAAAAATTACTAATAAAATAACAAAAACTAAAGTAATGAAAAAGGAGAAAACAACATAAAAAAATATAAATAAACAATACGTAATTGTGAGGCATGTTAAGAAACAAAACAAACAAACAAAACTCTATAATAGTGAGCATTAAAAATCTACAAAAAACAGCAAACACAAAACAACCACATCTAAAATTAAACAAAACAAATATAAAATCTCAGAAATCTGGAGGAAGGTTTAAAAAATCCAAATAAAAATAAAGAAATACATAATAATAAAACAAGTTCTACTTGGCTCATTGATAAATTTCAGTTAGCAATAACGGAAAGAAAAACGGTTATTCACGTGATTCCAGCTGAAAATCTTGCATATATTTTTTTTAATTACCGTTACGAATAAAGACTTCAAACAAATGTTTACAAAATAATAAAACGGAGCAATACTCACCAATGACTCTCTTATTTTTGAAATTCCCGCAATATTTCGTTGAACTCGGGAGGTCATCTTTGTTTCTTTTATCCAGATTTACAAGAAAATCAGTCAGTAGGTCAAAAGAGGCCTCCCCGAATTTTACACCTGCTACGTTACTTTTACTTGGAGACAAAAATAATCTTTTCGCCATTTTAACTTCAGTAACTTACTCTGAGCACGACAGACAGCTACATTTATGTGACAGACTACGCTTAAGTTGTATTTACTTTTTCAAAACTAGAAACCCATAAGTAAATAACCTGCGTCTTATATTTTCCAAAAGATGGCGCTATTCCCGCATGTTTCCTCCGTAGGACCGTCTTCTAACAGGAACCAAAAACTACCTCTGCGACTCATTTGTAAGTTGCACACTTGTTTCCTTGGCGGTTCCTCTCAGCGCAGATCTGATAACATCCGGATAGGACACACGCAGCGCGCTTTGACAGAGCAGAGTGTTTAGAATGCAGCGGCGCGTGTAACAGTCGTGAAAGCGCCGTGCTAACCTCACGAAGTGCAGATATGGCTGACAAAACGCCGCCTCAGAAATCCAACAATCCATACGCAACCAGGATAGACCCAACCAAAGAGGGTCTTTCTCAAGATCAAATGCATTTTATCAGACAGGTGGAACTGGAACAGTGGAAGAGGAGAACGTCGAAGCTGCGGACACGAAACGTGGTGACGGGACTCGCTATCGGTGCGCTCGTGTTGGGAATTTGTATCCTTGTCAAACGTCAACGCAAGGTGAACTATGTAACGTTAGCTTAGCATGCTAACGTTAAGCTGTGTCCTCTGTTTAGGAGTTAGGTTAAGCGCGTTTACCAAGTATTAAGACAAACGCAAATGTATCGGCTTAGTCCAAATTTTAGACTTAAGTTAGAGTAATAGCTGTCAGTTTCTTGAATGTTAACGTGACAGCTAGCTCAGGTAGGTGTAAAACGATTTAAGTGTACTGCCAAAGGTAAACATCAGTGTTGTTGCGTTTAAAAGAGAATTCATTAAGAGAGTTTCAGGGTTGGTAATTTAACTTTTTACACATGGCAGCGAAAACTGGCCTCTGGAGCTCCTCGTTTGAAGGAATTTATTATTCTGTTGATCAATGAAATTCATTAACTGAAAGCAATGATATTTCCTCTTGTGTTTTGGGATAAACGTGTTTCCTGAACGCATCACTGGCAGTTTGTAATGACAGATGTCGAAATCTGAAAAATTCATCCATTTCTGTAACAACTCTTATGGCAGTTAAGCGTGTCAGTAGCAGCCAGGTGCTGCTAATCAAATGTACTTGATAAGTTTGCAAAGTTGCTTCTGAACAAACCATATGACTTCTTGAACAATGTCCCTTGGACAGACGAGACCAAAGGGGATTGACAGTAATGCACAGCATATGAGTACAAACACCTTACTGTAAAGCACAGTGGAGGTGTGATGACTTGTACTTGTTTTGCAACCATAGGATCTGGACACCTTGCAGTTTGTTTGTTTGTCCAACAGGTAATTCTTCTTCAGAATTAGGACAATGTCCAATAGGACAATGATCCCAAGCAGAGCAGCAAGTTATCCTACCTAATCATGAGATGTACTTAGTTTTTTCGGTAAATTTGTTTTGTTTTCATGCTTTCAAATATTTCTCTTAACCACTTGCTTCCAAATTAGACGGCTACACATTTTACTCAGTCTCCCAGGAGCGGATCATGGATGAGATCGATGAGGAGGCCAAGCGTGCGAGAATGCAGGGACCAAAAACCGGTGCCAACTGAGATTTAAGTGTCATCTGCTTGTTGTTGGACTTTATTTCTGTCCTGCACTTAACGAGGAGGAGGACTCATGATGCCACTGATCATACTCCATGGCTGCTGTGTTCTTTTTTGTAATGTTGAGACAGCTGGACTTTGTCTTGATTTGAAGGCAGTTGTGTGGCTGACTTAAAACTAAGTGTGGTGTAGTTTTGAAGAAGTTTCCTGTCAGTGGTAAGGACCAATCCGCTGACTTGATCATGACGTTAGAAGCTACACTGTAGCACGATTGGCACCCTTTACCTGATGTTTCCAGCAATGATTAAAATAAAGGGAATATAAAAAAATAACAGTCAGCTAATGACTTAAAAATCTACAGTGGCCTTCAACAATAGAGAATGCCAGTGACACTGCAAAAATAATGTTATTTATGCTAATAAAGTTTTGATTTATGAAATAAAAGCCTCATGTATTAGATTGTTTAACAGCTATGTCTCTGTATGACCATATATTTAAGAAAGAGACACCGATAAAGCAGTAAACATGACACAAGACACCGTAATACTTAGAATCGCATTTATTTTCATCAAAATTTAATATATGGAGTTGGATCTAGCCACCAAATCTCAAGAGCAAAATAAGACATTGTTAGGGAAAGGCACAGATTCAGCATGGCAGGACAGCAGCTTTAGGAAGCAATACAATTATATATTTACATTCAAATAAATCTGGACTAGAAACTTTATTTCCTTGAATATATTAAGATTCGGGAGTTTAGGTGGCAAGCAATTCAGTGTGTGATGGGAATATTTTAAGGCAACAGCTACAGATTCACAGCTCTGATTCCTCTACACCCCACAAAAATAGACATTGTTTAAAACCGTGGGTGGGTAGATCATCACTTCTGTGATCAAACATGAAACGGGAGATTATCATCTACTTCCCTTATGGGGGAAAAAATGACAGGAAAACTCGTCAGCTCTCGCTTGAGTGAATAGTTTTACACACAACTGTGTTAAATGACTGAGAACTACAAGTGGACTTGCTAAAGTGCACAATGTGCTTGATCTCTGGAACAAGCGACAAATCAGACTTTTGTTTGAGAAAGGATTAAGGTAGCTGAAGTATTTAATTTGCTCCTAAATTGTAAACATGATCTATAAATGAATTCCGTTATATACACATGTACAGTTAACAGGAATTCAGTAGTATAAAGTATAGGTGGATTTTCTCACCATCTATTCCCCCCCCCCTTTTTTTAAAACCAGCTACCAGATTTTGAAGGTGATGCGTAACATTTTTACACTTGTGCACCATTTAACTGAACTTCTGCCCATGTGTTTAAAACTAAATTTGCCTTTTGCTGAAGAATTGTACAACATTTCTCACTGTTGGGACACGATATCTTACTACACAGCTGTACAATGGAGAAAAAAAAAATCACCTCCACTACATCTGAAATTATCAGTGATTGCAGTCAAACGTCTTCAAGCTGAGTCTAGAGAAAACATAGGTGTCCAAATCACTAAAGGAAGCCAGATAAAGACTACAACAAATAACTGAATGAAGCCCCTGGAAGGCATTGATCACAGTTCTACCAAAAAAAAAAAAAGTATGTTCACTGTGCAGCTGCTGAGACATCTTTACCAAACTACAGCGAGTGAGGTGTGTAATAGCTGTCAGTGTGTGTGTGTGTGTGTGTGTGTGTCAGCCTCACTGTTCACATTTCTGTGCTCAGACTAGGTTAACAGCTATCAGACAAGCAGGAAAACAGCAACTGTTGTCGTTCTGTGTCAAAATCCTGGTAAAGTGCTACAACTCGGCAGCTGCGGCACGGCATACCGCCGCTTGACTGCGTTCAGGCAAAAAGATAAAAATAATGTCGTGATGTGACACTGTGCAGAGCACTGCGGCAGCCTGGAATGAAGGTGGTTACGTCCGAACCGTTGGGATCTGACAGTTTATTTACAAAGAGGAGACACGAACGTGTCACTTGGCTGCTATTCTGTGCTTCAGCTGCAACAAGTTCACCAGGTCGAGATAATGGGCTGAAATCTGGAGGTTACACTTCCTGTGTAAATCCAGCTCCACTGGTGATGAGTTTCTATACATTTGAGGTAAGTGGCCATGGGCGGACAGGGAGCGGTTTGCAGATAGGTGTGCCAGGGTTAAAGCGATCCTCCTACGGGACAGGTTTGACCACTGCAGTCACACTTCAGATGAGGTAGTCCAGATAACGGCGTGCTTGGCTTGGAGTTTGTTACTAGAAAAGTGAAATATAAGAATACGATTTAGAACAATGCTTTTTTGTTGTGTGTGGAGGACAATGGTTAAAGGGTGTCTACAGAGTATAAACCTATCCTGACATTTTTGCCTCCTCTACACATTCAGGTCAGAAAATGTAACTCAATCTGTTGGACCAAGTCTTTGAGGCTGTTGAAACAGTTAGCAGTAACAGTTGGATGATAAAACACATTAGCTGACTTAATGGATGTAACAGTTTAAGCTAAACACTGCATATAAAAGATGCATGTGGCAATTGTGACATCACCCATTAGTAATTGAAGCCTCAAGCTAAATGTTTTTGCAGTCATGACCTATTAGCAAGTGAAGGCTCCGTTTTGAAGCTTTCAAAACCATCTGATAAACCGATGGACGCTGCACACTGGAAGGCTAACGACTAATGGATGTAACTCAGGTTTATCCTCCATTCTGACTCTGGGTGGTATTATAATTTACAAAATGAACATCATATTGTACTGAATAAGACACAAAACTTGTAATTGAGTGTTTCATGATGTCAGACATCAAGGGAGGGCAACTGGAGGAGTTGCCCCCTGCTGGCCATTAAAAATAATGCAAGTTTAAGGCTCTTCAGTATTGGCCTTACTTTCCAGACCCAGAAGCTATGGCCATCTTTTGCATATAGACTATGTTTTAGATCCAGGGATTTAATGGAAAGATGCTTTTTAAGTTTAGTGACAAATATGAGGCCAATGAGTCAAGACAACGAGAATAACGATTACTCTTGGTGGTTCAGGCTTTGTTGGTTTAGACTTGGGACAATCTAATTTGGATCAACAATAGTTTTGCTTTCTTGTTTTCACATTAATAAACAACTGGAGGACCACGTTTACATTACAAATTTCAATTGGAAGTTTTTTCTTAATTTGAATTTAACGGCGTTTTAAAAACGGCATTAAAATAAAGGCATGAATTAGTTTTTATGGCTACACCTGTGTGTTTCTGTTAATTAATGTGCAAATATTCGCTAAATTTAACTTGTTTATACCTGCACCTTGTTTCATTTGTCATATAATCAAAAGATTGTTAAGGAAGTGCTGACTCACCATTCTACTTAGGTCTGTGGCAAAGGTGACGCCTTTAAAAGGTTTGTCCTGCGAGCCACTGCTGCTGCCTCCAAGAGAGTTTCTCCTAATGATACCTTGAAAGCAGTACATGACTTATAAAACTCATTCAAACTCGAAGCTGTTGCATATTTACATGATAATAACTCTAATAAAGAAGGGAATATTCTTTGTTACCTTGAAGCGGTAACATCTCCAGTCGCTGAAGGCTGTTCCTGCGAGACGAAGGAAAACCGTTTCCTTTGGAGAGGCGGCGCTGTCGGCTGGACAACATAGCAGCAGGAGAGACGATGCCCGGAGGGGGGACCTTTCCCATCTTCTTATAAAGTTCCTCAATTTCTCTTTTCTGGGCAGCCTGCAGAGCCAGAACTTCTGCCAGATGTCTGATAAAGGACAAAAAGAAGCACATTTAAAGACTCACTCAATCAGAGTTTTAATTTAGGTCTTTGATTAAGTTATGTACTGAATTTGAACATGACTTTGGGAGAGTGGGTTTTTTTATCTAAACACAATCAATCTGTTTACAGTAAAGACAATAAGTCTGTTCTCTTGTCTGGCAAATCTCGACATTTCCTCGTTATTCTTTATATCAAAACAGACAGTTTTTTTTTCAGTGCTCTCAAACTCAATTTGATACTCAAACGACTGCCAGATATGAATGCTCATAATGTAGCTCGTCTAGGTACACAGTTTAAAATGTTCCTGAAAAAGCTTTTTTTGTTATATGTTACCTTAAATATCTTAAGTGGTGTCACTTACTTCTCTCTGAGCTCCTGAATCTCTTCCAGCATGTCCTCATCCTCACTGTCTGAGTCATCACTGCTTAGGTAGGGAGCACTGCGGTTATAAGTCATCATCCATAAATTGTGAAGGGCATTGGTGTACTGTGGACTGTCCGCTGCTCCGTCCCACAGCCTCCCCTCTGTATCAGCAGCCGTCACAGAGAGCCCGCTGTCTGCAGACGTTCCCAACAGGCTCAGGCTGTACGCCCTTCGACGGCTTCTCCTCCTGCCCCTTGGCTGTTCCCCGATAACCTCTTCCTCATCTTCATCTTCCTCTTCCTGCTGCTGCTGACTCACTGCCCATCCAGCCTGCCCGTCGGCCTCCTGTTGGACTCCCGAAGAACTTTTGCGGGGTTGTGGGTGAGGAGGGGTCATTGTGAGGGAGGTGGCCAGGCTCGCCTCAGACTCAACCTGCTCCTCTGTGCTGCTCTCCGACTGGTTGCTGCTGTTCTCTGCGGGCTTGGGGGCTGCAGGTGCAGGCGCATCAGGCAAAGGGATGTCCATGCTGGGCGTCACCTGGAATCGTCCAACAGTCACTGATGCAGACTGAACTTCTGCAGTGTAGAGGAAGAAAATGCGTACATGTAAAGGCTGTCAATCACAGCTAAACAGCAGCAACTGTTCTCTAATCATTCGTAATCACATGGGTTTGATTAAAAGTTTGTCACATGTTTCTTGAGACAATAACAGGTCTAAAGGTGTATTAGAAATAACGCATGCTGAAAAAGCCTAAGCATTAAAGTGAATTTCCTCTAAAGAGTCTGAAATTATAGCAGTGACAGCTGCTATGATGATATATAGCTATGATGGATAGTCACAATCAAACACAACCCAGGACTCATTTAAAAGTCAGCTAATCTGTTTACCCGGTATTTCTCTAACATGTTTTATGACAGATAAGCTTTTTTTACACTGTACAGTTTAACAATTTACATTTTTGTACTGCTCATGCCACTTGTTTTAATGTGTTTAACTTTAAGGAAAAATGTAATTTTTGCATTGTTCTATTAAATTTATATTCCTTTATTTCCCATCCTCTTTTATTCTCTGTTTTTTAATGTTTGTAATTTGTTAGAGTGTATTCTCCAGTGTGCTTTGTGACTCCTGAATGCTAACAGCACTGTTTAAACCAGTATTGTTTGCTTACATGGTCTCCTTACACACTTTTACTCTGCTTGCATGTTTGAATAGAGGCCTCGCCACATTAAGGGACCTTTAAAACCAGCTAGCTTTAAATGTAGGCTCTCCAACATGGAAGTCTGCACCAGTGGAGCATGAGGTAGAGTTGTGTATCGGTAGATCGGTTCCCGGCTACTCCGGGGATATAAGGAGAAAATGCTACACACTTAAAGATATCAGTTTGCGGGATAAATCACTGCAGATGCTAACTGGAAGTTCCCGTTTCTGTCAGAGAGAGGCAAGCTTGCTATTCTACTTCTACCCGACTACTTAATTAAGAGACCCTTCAACAACCACAAGTGACTCCGCAGGGATTTACACTCGTCACGGATTGGTGGGTGTAGAGGACGAGATGGAATGTAGCCCAAGTGTGACTGCATGTGCTCACATCTGGAGGCAATTTAGGGTTTTAAAAGGCCTGCAGTGCTTCGATTTGCCCACTGAGTGTCCTCCTTACAGTAAATGCAGAACGAGTCTGGGTCTGTGCCCACTAAAACAGAGGGACTCTGTTGAATATGGGCTTCTGAGGAGGGTATAAATACTGTCAGGTGTGGACATGGGAGGAGAGGCCTTTAATGGGCACAGCTGCTCGCTGATTGGCCTTTGTCAGTGGGCCGGGCCGCTATAACACCTACGTTTGTGTTCATATTGAATGGAACATTAAATCCAGACTTGCGCTTACGCAATAGCTCTGAGGCACCAGTAATAAGTGATAATGTCAGCAGAGACAGAAGGAACTAGGATTGCAGAAGGAAAAAACTCAAAAAGCAAATGTACAATAAACATGTCACGAGCAGGAAATAATAAAGTCAGTGTTTGAAAAGAAGAAAAATTCCAAGGATACACTCTCTGGATAAGTGCTTATCTAAGCGTAGCTCTGCAGAAAAAGCAGACTTTGGATTGCAGTTTTCTCCAAAACTGCTCATCCATAAATATGTGAGTGATTAAACACTCAAAGACAAAAAATATAAAAATATTAATAAAAGCATGTTGAGATTTAGAGTACTACTTATTAGAGTATTAGAGTAGTACTTTCTGATAGGAAAGGTAGGAGTTGGTTTTATGGTTAAAGTTTATGTTACAGTTAGCATGAGGGTTTGCGATGTAGGACTATAACTGGTAACAGAGAGCAACTTCTAGCCAGAATATGAGAACTGCTTTTCAAAACCACTTCAAACCCAAAATCACACTTACTTTAGTCATTTGTAATACTTATAAATCAATCATGGGATAACAGCTTGCTATCTTCCCGTTCAATAAATAAAACTATGTACCCAGGAGAAGAACTCTTTAGTAGTTAACCAGTGCAACTATGACACAAATATAGAGTTTAAAAAAAGAAACTACATCTGTTATATGAGGTTGGTGTCCATGCTTGTGCAGCTGCTGATCACATTATTGTTTGTTTATGAAGTAGTTAATGATCTCCAGTTATTTAAAAGCTTAACATCACTGCTATGGCCTTTTAGTGATGCAGAGACCTGCTTGAAAAACATGAGAACACGCAAATAATTTCTTACCAGATTTGGGGGAAGAAGCTTTTGGTTTGGGGGTACTTGTATTCTTCTCCGGCACAGCGGGGTGCAACCGGCTGTTGAAAGATGATAACTAAACAGAGGGAACAAATATTATTAGCACAAGTGCTACAGCAGACCAGACACGACTGATACTCATTAAATGCCATTTTAAAATTCAACCAATAAATCAGTGTGATGGAAGTCCCCGTCTACATGCTAATTTACATTCAATTATTCTAATTAGCTCCATGCAGTGAGGAAGAAATTGCAGTCATATAAAGTGTTCAGAACTATAATATAAAAATGACTGATGAGAATTATTGATAAAGATTAATGAGCTAATCACTCCTATATTAAAAATTGCTTTAGAAGAATCAGAACTAAAATAACTCACAGTGTTTTCTGGGCTCTCCGGGGGTGATGGTGAAAGATCTGATGAGCTTGAACTTGAATTCGAACTGGAGACCTCTGGTCTGGGTTTAGCTGGAGCTGGAGCTTGGGCTGAGGTTGGGGGCATGCGACTCCTTTCCTGGGTCCGGCTGGGGGAACCGGTGAGTCCAACCTGCTGTGCAGGAGGAGGTGGAGGAGGAGTGGAAGCCATAGATGGTGGGGTGGCAGGATGGGGCCACTGTGGAGTTAAATTAGCTCCATCCATTTGAGGCATATGCTCGGGGCTGTAGTAGACATTGTTCTGCACTGGGATCCCCCCTGCAGGGTAAGAGGCCTCTACTGGTGAAGTCTGGTAAGGTTGAGGGTAGACAGAGGGGTAACCTGGCTGTGGAGCCATATGACTGTGTAGGTGGGGGAGAAAGCTTGGATATGAGGGCAACCCTTGGGTGGGAAGGCCTGCAGGAGGGATAAAAGACTGAGCCATGCTCATTGCCATGGAGATTACATTGGCTAAGGAAAAAAGGGGCTGCGAGTGGGGGGGCCACATGGTGGGAGTTTGAAGGGCAGGAGGGGATATGTTAACAAATTCCGTGTTGACAGGACTTGGGGTCTCACTCACAGGACTCGGCGAGTTCGGGGTTGGGGAGGGAACAGAGGGGAAGGTGGGGTTACTGGCTACACGTGTGAGGGGAGGATGGATCCCTGCTGGCTTGGGTGAACCAGGAGACCCTGGATATGGGAATGGAAAGTGGGTGTGGTTCATAAAGGGCAAGTGGTATTGCTGGTGATTAGGCAGGAGAGATGTAGGGCGGTGATGGTGCTGATTATGAAGAGGAGAACCTAGAACACAAAGAGACAAGCGGAGCTTAATTCAACATATAAAGTAAATGACCTTAGACTAGATTAGAAAACCTTTTCTGTTGTTGTACAATGTAAAATATATTAAAATTAGGGGCATTGATCTTGTTTGTGTTCGACCCAGTGAGTTAGGTTCGATCATATCGTTTCTTTCCTCTCCTCGTTTTGTCAGTCTGATTCTTACCTCTCCCCGCTTGCCAATATAATCACCATGAGGAGCATAGAGTAAATGTTTCCCGTCCTTTTAGATAATGAGCTTCCACGGTGAACAAAGACGTTTTGTTTAAAGCAGCATCGGACCATAATTGCATCTGATCGCTGGAGCAGTTGCACACCAGGCTTACATGGCCCTGAGGGATTTAGCATCAATGGAGCAAGTGAGGCTTTCATGTCAACATTTTAGAGGAGTTTAAATGGGATGCACGTGTGTGTATGTATACAAGACTGTGGGTCTAATTGTCAGATTAAAGAAGTCAAGATTTTTACATCACTCCTTGGGGAATAGCTTAGGACGCCAGTACCCAGCCCCATCCATTGATTGGCCATCTACCTCAACAATGGCTCCACAGTTATAAACCACACCTCCAGTTGCTGATGATGCAAACCAGCCTGTACTTTTTCCAAGCTGATGGAAACAGGTTAGGCAACACTCTGTAATGTGGCCAAGAAGCATTACCAAAGCAACCATGCACCAGACGTCAAGCAAAGAAGGAACACGAGAGAAGAGGGAATGAGGATGTACAGATGGCAATGCGGTTGCACGTGAAGGATGTGCGCAGTTAAAGTGACTTTAAATGGCTCTCCTTTCGAGAGAGAGTCTCTGACAGGGAAATTCAGCAGGAGTTTGTTCTGGCAAGCAGATGTTTCTGACTATCGCAGGAGCGGAGAACCCTCATGCTTTACAGTGACAGCATTCACAGCTTCCTAAAAGCTAGAAAGCGCCCTTCAGGTGAGGTAATTACCCAGGAGGCCTTGCTGCGAAGCAGAGACAGACGAAGGCTTTGAGGTGTAGTGATGGCGGATGGCGCCATGCGAATGTCTGAACAATACCAAGAACAGGCCCTGAGGAGGGGAGGAGGTTTACGAGGTAGCTGAGCTTTGCTTTGACTTATTCTATGCCAAAGGACTGTAACAATTTTTCAGTGTGCTGAAACAGTAAACAATGCTCGGCCTCTTCGCGCAGGGACCAGAGGGAGGGGCGGAGAGCCATTTACCTGGGGCGTTGTGGAAAGACTGTGAGCGTATTAGAGGTCGCACAGGTGAAGTAATGTCTGCACTGGAGACCTCTCCATTGGGACATGGTGGCGAGCCACGTACCCCTACACTCGGTTTAGCCACACTGCAGTCTAAGACGAGACACAAACATGCATGAGTCGATGCTCTTTCACAAATGATCATGCACAGGCAAAGAAATGCAAGTTAGTCTCACATGCATCTCAGACACACACACACACACACACACACACACACACACACACACACACACACACACACACACACACACACTCGATGGTACTTTTAGAATTAGAGGCTGATTCACCTTCAGATTCCTACCATTTTTTTCTTCTTAAAGAGCATCAAATCATCCAGTTTGCCATTTAATGGATGAATTCAGTTAATCAGAAAACATGTGAAACTCACCAGGCAGAGAAGAGGACGAGTGTGTTCGAGGCAGGGCGTGATTGTGCAGATTAGGCTGTAAAAGAGCACATTTGATAAATTCAGTCTCTCCTTCTAAAAACACTGAAACACTCTGTCCTTATTGGATATTAAGGCCTGCTTTCGCACTTCAAAGCCCCTTCACAAGTTTGATGATTAGCTCTAATAGCTGGTTAGAGGCATGATTGGAGAACTGCTGCTAGTTTGAGGTCTACATTTATCACGGTGCCAAAGACAACACCTTAATTTACTGCTTTTAAGATGGAAAACATCAAGTCATCAAATCTGAGTGTCAAGCCACACAAACACTAGACCTTGGCCCTCCTCGTTTGATTATTTCAAAGTCTCATTTAGTAATTTAGGATGTCTGTTATAAATGTTTTCAAGCTCAAGCTATTTTTTGTTAGGAGTCCTCATAAGCTAACTCAGATATGAGATCCAGGCAATGACACTTTTCTGTAGACTCCAACACAGAGGTGGGCAATTCCAGGCCTCGAGGGCCGGTGTCCTGCAGGTTTTAGATATCACCTGAATCAGATGATTAGTTCATCACCAGGCCTCTGGAGAACTTCACGACATGTTGAGGACGTAATTTAGCCATTTAAATCAGCTGCGTTGGATTAAGGACACATCTAAAACCTGCAGGACACCGGCCCTCAAGGCCTGGAGTTGCCCACCCCTGCTTTAACAAGTCAACTAAAAACATGTGTGTCTTTGAGTACCTTCTTTCTATTTCCTTTTGATTTTGTATCACTTTACATTGTAAAACTGCAGTTACTTTGTGAATTTTGACTGTTAAAAGCACACAAGCAAACATCAGTTGCTTTCCTTAAAGTTTTGTAATCCCCTCACATTTGTTTTAGAGCAGGGGTGTAAAACACAAGTCCCATTAGCCAAAATCAAATTTGAAGCATGTGGAGGAGGGCATACAGTTTGGGCTTCTTTTTAAAAACTATTTTCATAAGTTTTACAACTTTTTCTACTAATACAGACATTCCCCAAGGCCATTCATACTACACCAAAGTAAATAAGTATTAGATTTCTGTAATTTTACAAATTTACTACTTACAATTTAAGTCTAAAGAGTCATGTTGACCAATTTTTCATTTACTTTTTCGTATACTGAAATATCTCAGGGAATAAGTAGTAGTAGTTAAGTAGTAGAACAGGGATATTCACTGGCCTGGCTCACGTAAGATCAAAAAAGATCAAAAAAATCTACAGGATAGTGTGTTCTGGGTGAACAAACTCCACCAAGCTAAACTAACCTGGTGAAATGGTAAAGAGCGCACAGCAGTAATCGCACGAGTGCTGTTTTTGTTTTGTTTGTCCACTGGTATGTAGAGTGAGCTAAGAACAGCTAGACAAGCAGGACTTTCCAGGGATTTAATCTCCATTTATAGAACTTATTAATAGAGTCCCGGCACAATGCCCCACCTCAGCATTACAAGAGCCAGAGTAGAGGCGCTGTGGACAGATGAGTTTCTGGGCTTGTCAGTCTCTTCCTGACTTCCTGTTGTTCTGTTTTCTTTCTCTTTTTCTTTTTTTTCCCCCTTGACAATTTAGGACTGCAGTCATATTATCTCTCAGCTGTAAGGGGATGTGACTATGCATGCAATACACATCAAAAGTGAAGCTATAAACTTAAACTCAACCAGGCCAAAGTGTTCTGTTGAACCTGAGATCTTTGTCCAGATATTAATGTGAAAAGAAAAGAAAAACATCATTGTTTTCCTAAACAATATTCCATAAGCAGCAACTGGAAATGCTTCACATTAACACAGTTTGCTTTAGAAGCTTTTTCAAGTATCAGGCGTATTAGTCATTGAACGATTCCCATTTTCATGTTGGAAACAAGATAAATAGGTGGTAAATAGTAGTTATGGCTCTAACTTCCCTCTTTTTCCCCATTATTTCTCAATCTCTATGATCATATTTTTTTTTACCAAAGGGACAAGAATGGTTGTTTCTTTGTGTTCCACAAAGTGGAAAATATCCTGGCAGAAGAGATGATTCTTTTCCATAAGTGGACAAGCTGTACCTGTTACACATTAGGTCATATCTTGTACGGGGACTATACTGCTCCCAACAAGTCAGTTCATTTTACAGTTTAACAAAACCTGGATTCATAAAAGCTTAATTCATCCAAGCATAAATTATTTTACCCACTCCCTGTGGGCAGATATGCTGGAAAGTTCATTATGTTGTTAGCAGTGGAAAGGATTTGTGGTTACGGAAACAAATACAAAAAAGGAAACACATGATTTAATGTGTTTTATGATATTAACACTTTAAGTGAAAGCTCTTCTTCAGGTGTCTTTAAGAGCACTTAGCCTTCAATCTTAAAGGGCTAACCTCAGGAAGGACTGTGGACAGTGATGTTTTTTATTATCAGTGGACAGGACATTACTCTGAAGTGTTTCATTTGTCCCAGATTTATGGGTCCGTCATTGATCAGCGCAGGGAGATGTTGTAATTTATGATAATAAGCGCTGTAAAACACAATCACTTCCTTTTTCTCTCAGCTAACAATCCTGTGGCGCAGATTTATGGAAAGGGGCAGGTGCTGTTTCTGACCTGTGAGGATGACAGTGAGCTAATCCCTCCGTGCAATGCAGGCTGGGCAAGTCGGTGCCCAGTGGAGTGGACCGGCTGTTGTTTGGCAAACAGTGCCTCGGCTCGTTTGATGATGTCACCCAAGCGGTAGATAAAGCCCTCCTTCTCTGATGGCAAGATGAACTCGTTGTGCACCTAGATGGCAAAAGGACCACGGAGAATGTATTCAGATACTTCACTTAGTCAAATTCAAAAGTGCCACAAGGTTATGAAAAGCAGGTAGAGTTTCTCGATAGCAGCTCGCCAGATAGTGCAGAATGAATAAGGTTCTTAGGAGCTGTAGCCAAAAAACAACATTCATAAATAAACTTTTTAGCTTTTAAAAGAAGTGTTATAAATAACAAATTTGAGTCATTTTTAATTTACTTTCACAGACAAAGACATAGACTGTATATCAAAGATGGTTGTGGGCACTGTGACATCACCCATTAGTTTGTGAAGTCCCATTTTCTTGAGTGGCCATCACCAGATATTTCAGTTCTGACATATAATCAATATAATTTGTGTAAAAACTAAAATGAAATTTAGCCTTCTTCGTCTAGAAGATGGTGTAAAAAATATGCTTTGTCTTTATTCATTACTAAGATTGTATTTTTCAATAGTTTTAAGTGGAGGGGATTTTATTTAATTGATATAAAATGACTTAAAGTTTTATTCTGTACTGGTCTGTGTAATGTTATGACTTTTATATAACAATTAGATCTGCAACATTGACTGATGACAGCTGTTTAGTTAAAGTGGAGTAAAGTGCCAAAATGTATTAATTAAAATAAATCAAGTATAAAATATTTTTAACGTGTAATACAATAAATCTGTAAATATAGTACACTAGTGCTTGTTTATTTTGTGGGTTCACGAAATCCACAACGTAGCAGATGCTTAGAGGAGTTTTGCATATTCATGCAGTTTTCAGTGTGTCTGAATTGTGGGCTGAGGCGTAGCATCGTTTCCTGACAACATGGCATAATTCAGCTCATTTTAAACCCTCTACTGAGAACCACTGTGCTGTTGTGAAGCCAAGTGTCCCTGCTTTGCCAACACGCAATAAACAAAAGCCTAGTGTGTTTTTAGAGTGAAGGAAAACTGCACATCCAGTGAACAAAAAGTGCTGCTGCACATGCTGTCTCATCGCACCTTCATGTGAGGTTCCCTTCCCCAATAACAACTCTTACTTTCATCACAAACCCTCAGTTTTTCCCTACCCTTAACTAGGGATTGTTGGCTTTAGCCCATAGATCTGTAATGACTCAGTCACTGGTATGCTAACAAAGATCAAGTGGTTAAAATGCTAAAATATTAACCACAAGTAAATGAATGCTGAGCTTTGTTTAATTTGTGTCACATTTTTTCTAATTTGAATGAAGTACAATTAACATTTAAAATTTCAGATACTTATAGAAATCACAAGCAAAATTAAAAATCAATCAAAATTATTATTTCTCAGGGATTCTAGTGCTACACTCTTATTTGATGTAGCAAGCACTTATAATGTTTATAAAAGTCGAAAAAGTAGTGCCTCAAACATACATTCTTTCTAACGCCCAGTAGGGGGCGACTCCTGTGGTTGCAAAAAGAACTCACATTGTACAGATGGCAAAACTGCCCACTTTCTACTCGATTTATTACTGCAGTAAAGAAATTCCTACTGAGTTTATGGTCTCATTTGCTAGGTTCAAATCTTGGTTAATAAAGCGTGCTCTGGATTTTTGCAAGTTTATTCTCACTTAGCATAAATAGACGAGTGTGCAGTGTCACGTGTTTCCTCAGTCAGATCCAATCCTAGCTTATAATTCTCATGTAAGAGAAATAACCAAGATGGCAAAGGCATGTCAAACACAAGGCTTCAAAACAGCAGCCAACAAAATACAAATGGCTACTTTGGTCTTTAATCATTAGCTGCCCAATTAAGGTAATAGTACTGAAGGTTGTAGCAAAAATTGAGACTCACAAGACCAGGAAACATTTGTTCAATCTTGCATTGTCAATTTACATTGGGATGTAAATTGTAGCTTCCGTTTCCTGTTTTTAGCCGACAGGTTAGGAATGGCACCCGGTGTGGTCTTCTGCTACGTTCAGAGATGCTCTTCTGCAGACCTCAGAGGTAACAAGGTATGTAGAAGAGCAATTGGTATGCTCCTGACCTGTGGCTTTGACAAGGCATTTTCACCCACACCAACTGCTACTGTCTGCATTTTTCCTCTTTTTTTTTTTGATGGGGCGATCATGGCTCAAGAGTTGGGAGTTCGCCTTGTAATCGGAAGGTTGCCGGTTCGAGCCCCAGCTCGTACAGTCTCGGTCGTTGTGCAAGACACTTCACCCGTTGCCTAGTGGTGGTGGTCACCAGTAGGCAACGGTGGCGCCAGTGTCCGGCAGCCTGGGTCAGTGCGCCCCAGAGTGGCTGTGGCTACAATATAGCTTGCCATCACCAGTGTGTGAATGCGTGGGTGGATGACTGGTTGTGAAAAGCGCTTTGGAGTCCATTTCCAGGCCATTTACCATTTACCTTTTTTCAGACTATCCTCCATAAACTCTAAAGATGTTTGTGTGGGAAAATCCCAGTAGATCAATAGTTCCTGAAATACAATGTCTATGTGCCTAAATGCAATGATTTTCTGACATGTGACCAGTTGACTAAAGAAAAATATTGTTGTATAAACATAATAAAGTTATAAAAAACCTAATAAAAACAAGAGAAATGTAACAAAAGATGACCGTTTGATAATTTTATATATATAGCGGCTAAGCACAGATAATGGCTCACCATGACAGCAGCAATGTCTTCTGGGTTATCTCCATCCAGGTCGAACTTGAAGGTCACCATCTTGTCATTGTGCGTCTGCAGCTGGCACTCCACCACCCGGTCCACTTTATCAGAGAGCTGATGGAGACAGAGAGGATCAATGGTGATGACATGTCTAAAAGCAGGAGTTACAACATGTTTGTGCACATGTATGAGACTCTACTGTAGCAGACTGTTTAGGCACATGTGGTTATCCATGATGCGTTTGTCTCTGCAGCCAATCCAAACAGGCTCATTAAACGACCGCAGAATGTCCTGATCAAAAAAGCAATGCACTGCGGTCGCCGGGGGAAGAGCAGCATTGCTACTGATAACGTTACATAACTAGGGTGGTGCCTCACCACTCACTCATAAATAAATTTCCTCCGCTAATTCAGTTCAGGCCAGTTTGATTTATTTGTTTATTATGTGCAGGAAAAAAAGGATTTGCTGTGCTGTAATTAAACCAAACATTTGATTTACTGTACCCCGATGATGCGAAGCCTCGAGCGCGCCCTCCTCCTGAACAGCTTCGCAGCCGTTCGTCTCGCCACTGATTTCTCGTTCTTCTCCGATAGGCCCTCGTAGCCATCGCTCAGGCTTGAAGTCACATCAGACGCGTAGCTGTACAAAAAAAAAAAAAAAAAAAAATCATATGAGTTAGAAAACACACCCTAAGAAACCACTGATAAATTCCTTGTAAAGCAATTTTAAAGCCAATTCATCATCTAGAACAAACGTAGAGATCTGAATATCCACAAGGACTGATTATGTTGGCACATAGAAATAAACACTGAATTGTCGACGAAAGGGTTGATGTGTTACAGTGGCATGTCTCTGGGGTACAAACAGAGTCTACAAGAAGCTGGTGTTCATCCAGGGAAGGCAACGTGTCGGTGCGACCTGTAACATTTATACAGGAGTTTTAGGTTTCAGAGAACTGCAGAACATTCAGGGTATTTTATAAAAAGGTTTGGTTCAGCTAATTGCATCTCATGGGCCTTTTTTTGGACCACTGTGGTAACAGACCCCCCCCTCCATCCACCTCCCCAGCACAGGCTGCAAACATTTACAGGCTGGCAGCACCCACCCGTCCCTATTTAAAAACCTCCACCTCACAGGTAACTTTAGTTCACCTTCAGACACTGAGTACACAGAAATCAGACAGAAAC
Source organism: Neolamprologus multifasciatus (assembly GCF_963576455.1). Classification (NCBI taxonomy): domain Eukaryota; kingdom Metazoa; phylum Chordata; class Actinopteri; order Cichliformes; family Cichlidae; genus Neolamprologus; species Neolamprologus multifasciatus. Next base: position 6,931,516 of record NC_140446.1, on the reverse strand, counting down.
AGGCGAACATCTGTGGCGATGCTGCAAACCTTTGTTTTCTTTGTTATTTGTGACACGCAGTTTGGGTCATCAGTTATCGAGGGCTTTTCTCAGAAGAATTAAGCAACTGGGAGTGTGTTTTGGATGCTAATCAGTGCATAACCAGGCTGTTGCAAAATATGACAATCAATCCCCTCTTGATGTTTGCTTCAATTTATAGTAGACATGTTAGATAGAGCCTGTTCCTTGCTAATCGAAAAAGGGAACTAAGATGATGGTGAAAGAGCCTGAAAATCACTTTATTTATCCTAAAAAGAGCTTTGATTTGATTGGAAGATGACATAATTTGTATTAAACATATTCGGTTCAAAATAAAATCACAACTTTAGATCAAATTTGTGTATTTTGAGGTGTGTTAAGCAACGAAAACAGCATTTTCTTATACTCTGTAGACTAAAAAAAACCCCCCAAAAATAGTTATATCATCCTCTTAAAGTGTTAAATCCAAGGTGAACATCCTCCACAACACTCGCACACACAAACACATATGCTCAAACATTGTGTGCACTAGGGATGGGTATCGTTTAGGTTTTATCCGATACCGGTGCCAAACCGGTACTTTTGAAACGGTGCCGGTGCTTAAACGGTGCCCAAACCGGTGCTTAAAGAACGGAAAACACAAAATTGGTCCAAAAACCTCTCATGTTCAGCTGTTTTTTTGTAAAAAGATAACAATGTTAGTCTTTTCTGCAGGTATACGGCATATATGGTATCACTCTGGGCTGGAAGCAGTGCTTAAACAATGGAAAAAACACAAACTTTGTCCAAAAACCTCTCATGTTTAGCTGTTTTCCACTTTTTCTTCGGTCATTTTAGCCTTTTTGGCCAGGGTGAAGGGAGTATCTGACATCAAACAAGAAGACAGCCGCATGTAGCTATGATGGTGTTTGCTAGTTCACGTTACATGCATTAATTTAATAACGCGGTTAGCTTACTCAACGTAAATTACACACGAACAACATTAAGCTACTCACGCAGAGAAGAACGGCTGCTGCTGCCATCATCATTTCTGCTACACTGGCAGGGCTAGGTTCATCGGATTTAAAGTGTGACCTCCTTTGACAGTATCAGCTTAAAGCACTTGTTGCAGGCTGCTGAGTTTGCATCTTTTGCTGTGAAGTACAGCCAGACTTTTGACCGCTTTGCCTTGGGCATTTTTAATCTGTAGCTCTGCTCTAAAAGAACGTACGTACCTGGACCCGCCTACTATCCTCGAAACGTAAAATGATTGGCTAGAATCTAAAGTGTATCATTCCATGCCAGTTGGTGGCGGTAATGCACCTTTCAGTTGTTTGCCAACCGCCAATAGAAATGTAAGGAAGAAGAAAGTGTATCACAGCTCAGGAAAAAAAAGCACCGAAATAAAGCACCGAAATGCGCGCTGCTTTTCGGTCTGGTTACTACCGTTTATGTCAGAACCGGTACCATGATGGCACCGGATACCGGTACCCATCCCTAGTGTGCACTCATGCTGATAAAAAAAACCTGACATCACTAATATCCCACCAGCACAGAAAACAAGGCCTTTACAACATCTGACACGCAGTCAAAAAACAGAAATCTTCAAGGGTCCATTCTGCCTCTCTGCAATAAAAAGAACCCAGCAGCGTCTGTCTATAGCCTCAAGCCTGAAACCCCCACAGGAGTGGAGGAGGAAGGGATCCAAAGAAAAGACATTTCTACAAGATTCCCATTGATTTACAGGTTTCTTACTTAAATTAGGCAGGAATTGTTAGACTCTATTGTTCCTTTAACAGCAAATAAAACGGCAGAGTGGGGAGGACAGAAAGGCTCGACAGATTTACCTGTCCACGGGGGAGTTGAAGCCACTCGTAGGACTTGAATTGCCATGTTCTATGTTGTTGGACACAGCAATACTCTAGGAATAGAAAACAGGAATGTGGTAAGATAAACATGGAAAAAGACTGTGTTCATTTTCTTTGTAGTTATATGTGATGTTAGGTGAGGAAAGTACTCACTCTAAAACAGTTATCTCAATGCTTACGACTAAATTTGAATTATTTTTGGGTTTACATTTTAACTTGTAAAATATTGATTTTATGACTATATAAATGCAAACTTTAGAGGAAATTTGATTAGTTAGAGAAAGTGATATTTATGCATCAAATATGGGAAAAAGATGATCACAGATCTTTTCACTTTCTGATTTAAAATGAACATGATATTAGAAAAATTACTTTTAATTGAGACTGAGGCACAAGCTGCTAGCATGTCTTTAAACTCTTAGTCTACCTAAATTTATTCAGCAACATGGCCCAAAAATTGCATCTTGCACGCGCTAACTATAAAACAAAATAAATCCTAACTTAAAAAAATATTGAATTCATCCTCTGGGCCCTCCAACCAGTAGCGGGAGATAGCTGCCCCTCCCTGAGCCTAGTGCTGTTAGAGGTTTCTTTCTGTTAAAAGTGAGGTTTTTCGTCCCACTGTCACCAAGCGCTTGATCATAGATGTGATAGTTGGGATTTCTTTCTAATATTGTATGGTCTTTACCTTACATCAGGGGTGTCCAACTCCAGGCCTCAAGGGCCGGTGTCCTGCAGGTTTTAGACGTGTCCTTGATCCAGCACAGCTGATTTAAATGGCTGAATGACCTCCTCAACATGTCGTGAAGTTCTCCAGAGGCCTGGTGATGAACTAATCATCTGATTCAGGTGATATCTAAAACCTGCAGGACACCGTCCCTTGAGGCCTGGAGTTGAACACCTCGCCTTACAATATAAAGCACCTTGAGCTGATTGTTGTGAATTGGCACTATGTAAGCGAAACTGAATTGGATCGAACTAAATTAATAAAAATGTCTTGCTTTGCTGATAAGTCGTCAATGACTGACGGATCTATTTATAAAGTAACAGGTTTAAGTTAAGTGTTAAAACAGTTTAGTAATAAAAACTATCATTAAGAAACTGAAATTAAGAGAAAAAAACTCAACTCAACTATAGTTCTGCATTTAAAGTTGTTCTTAAAAGGTTTGTGTTGCCCTTTAATTTTTTTTTTAAATTATGTGTCAGCCCTGGATTGGAGAGATTAATGAAAGAGGCGGTCTTGTAAAGTCTTCAAAATCATCCTCCCCTCTACCACCCTGAGCTTTCTCCTTTTATAACAAGCTCTTTATTGAAACCACTCACCGAGGGGAAGCGGAGGGAGATACCGTTTACGGCGGGGGGGTTGGGATGCGTGGTGGGAGAGTTCGCAGGCATGCCGACGTTGCCGGCCTCCAGCGGATCCTGAAGACCAGAGGGGCTCAGATAGCCGTCCGTCTCGCAGTCAGCTGTTTCAACAAAGCACATCGACCATTAGCACATAACCCGCTGTGGCCTAAAAAACTGACACAATCTGTACTCTGTGCATTCTTGCACACACCTCTAATGACCCCAGCCTGAGATACACAAAACACATTAACAAGAAAAATCTGAAGGGCTTCACCGTGGAATAGATTTGCTCTGGGTACAATTAAATGAGATCAGATGGCTGTCTCTAAAACAGGACTAAAAAGCTGAGAAACATTCAGCACAGCACATGTGCACCATGGAGTAAGACCTACAGAGCCTGAATAATTCAGTTAACCACAGTTTCACTTTTCTCTGCATCTCTCCCACGTGCGTTGACATCAGAAAAGCCTCGTGTTAAGCGCACTTGTGCAGCTAATGCAGTGAAAAACATGTCTCTGGAGTTTAAGAACAGCAAATAAAAGAATTTAAACAAAACTTTAACAAAAATTTAATGTACTTTACTTGAGTATTTTTCTATTTCACTCTTCTCCTCCACAGTAATTCATAAGGGACAGCATTTACATTAATCCTGCATACTGCACGGTGCTCTTTTGCATGCAAACATTTAACTTTTCACGATATATGGATGTGATATCAGACAGCTTACAGTTAGCAGAAGACAGGCTGTTGTGGCGAACTTGAAAGTGCTGGTCAACTTCGGGCTCCTCTGGCTCTGCAGGGTAGTGGGTGCTGACGCCAGAGTCCACAGAGCTGGTGACGGGGGACAAAACTGGGGCCAGTGGTGTCAATGGCGTCAAAGGTGTTAGAGGTGTCAGGGGTGGGACGGGGGAATCTGCTGCAACAACATCGTTGACCTTGGGCGAAGCCGGCTGGTGCTCCGGTTCTTCTTCTATGGCTTCTTGCGCCTGCTTCTTCTTCCTCTCCTCGGCCTGCCGCCTCAGTTTCTCTCTCTGACGCTTGATGATCGTCACTCGGTCGCGTATAGCCTTCGCTACTAGTTTGAAGTCTGCTTCACACACAAAGCCAAGCACAACCTGCATAACAGCACAGGGAAATGGTCAGGGTATAACATGCATATGAGTACTAATACAGCTCTATTGCATTTAATGACCTACTTATGCAAGCTGTGACATTATCTGAGAGTTTTATAAACATGCAAAGTTGGTGTTGTATTTTTTTTTTGTTTTACAAAAAGAAAACACACAGGCCTCATTCTTTTGACAATCTGGCATTTTTTACAGCCTCCCATAACATCCAGTTCAGCAGAGTGGGACACTGAGTCCGTAACAACCTCTCAACACATAGTCAGATTACAGCAGATCAGCCTGGCACGATGTCCCCTGCTGATACCAAATTTGATCTTGATGAAAACTGCCACAAAAGGGTAAACAGGTAAGGAATTGTATCTTGTATTCTCATTAAAAGTGACCTTTATGGAGGACATAAGGTTTTGTAATAAGTGTAGGAGCCATTATATTATTAAAGACACGATTACGGCTGCTTCCTGAGACGTCCTCTCCCATTTCGAACCACTGATAATTAAATGGTGAGCTGTGACCTTAACATAGTGCACAAGGTTTTCTCCTTAGGAGCTGCAGTGGATATAACAACAGAAAGGTAAAAGAACCACAATGATGTTGAGGTGCATGTGCTTTCACTGTTAGGGTTAAGAGTCAAACCCCATACAACTCTAATTACATTGAACCTATTAAGCTTTTCCTAATTTTCTGTCACATTTATTCTGTTACAGTTCAGGATTATCATGTTAAACATAACCAAGCTTTGAATATTAAGGCCACAATAATAGGACAGGTATCCCTCTCATATCTTCTTTAAACCTATTGTTTGTGAAGGGCATCCAATTAGAAGAAAGATTGATTAAATCGCTCCTGGAAATATTACAACTGAATCCACTTTTAGTTCTCTTTCTAATCACGTTAGTGTCCAAATTAGGTTTTTGTTGCATTGAGGACCCTCATCCACCCTTCATTTGGAAAACCTTAAATAAAAAACTAAAATCGTAAATGAAGATTGGGATGCAGAGAGCACGTCTGCTATCTGCTGATCAGGAATCAGTTACTCCATTTCCTCACCAACATCTGTTACAAACCTGGTCAGTAAAGCAGCAAATATTGACCTCACAAAATCCTTTCTTCACGTGCCAACCTACCATTTCCTGTGCCACCTCCTCAGGCACATCTTTGTAGAGCTCGAAGAGGAACTCGATGGCGTTGTTGTCCTTGTACTTCCCGTGGAGCTTCTTGGTGTCGTCCATGCGCAGCCACAGCTTCAAGCCTGACTTCACCATGTCATCCTCCTCTGCCAACTCCACATGTACGCCATTGTTTTCCTGGAAGAAGGGGTGATCCAGAAGGTCCTGAATGGTGTACCTATAGAGAGAAAGTAATTTGTTTTATCGCACTTAGGGTTGCTATTGCAAGGTTATTTCTCATAACACCCAAAACTAGTTTCACTTCAGTTTAAAAACAACAACAACAAAAAAAAAAAACCCACAAGATGTGTACCGGTATAAAGGAGATGAACTGAAGACTTTTTACAAAGTTTTCTTTGTAATTGTTTAAAATAAATTGAGTAACTTGCAATTAATTTGCAATTGAAATCCAAATCAAATGCTAAAATATACTTTCTTCCAAGTAAATGTACTTTTGACCACTGATATATGCCCATGAGTACAGTAATATCTGCTCAATGTTGTTTATATGCTAAAAATGGGTAATTTTAGTTACTATGTGGGTTTTAGGCATGCATATTTCAACTTTTGTGACAATAAATGAGATTTTATTCCCATGAAATTAAGTGTTGCATGTGCATAAATGCTATAAAGGGGGCATTTTAGCTTGTTAGCTAAATGTCGTCACTACCATCATAATGGCCTCATAATAATCATGCATTATTAATTTTTTTTATAGAAATGGGATGTTACTGTTGTGAAATAACTGATACAACGCTTTTGTAAGGTCTTATAGATGCTTAAAAGCTAAAAATGGGCAATTTTAGCCTTTTGCTAAGTAACAACATGATGTCATGTAAGAGGCTTCAGGGGCCTAGGATGACCTGTGCCCCAAGCTTGGTTGGTCAACTGTTAAAGGTCTATGAGGAGTCTGTGAACAAGGCAACAAACAGACACACAGACAGAGATTGTGTGTAATTTAAAGACTTTTACTTCAGATGTTCAGCTCATATCAATCCACTTAATTCACAGATTACAGCACACTAAATCAGTCATGGCTGTGTGTTTATGAGATTAACTGTGACTCGGTACTGAGCATGAATTGGAGTACAAACTGCCCACAATGCAGCCATGTGCTGAAAAATAGCAGCTTTTGTGCTTCAAACATTGGAGGAGTCATGACTAAAATACCCATCAAAATTAAATTTAACACAGTGGTTTTCAAACGGTGAGGGCACATGCCACTTCAGGTGGCCATCTGGAGGCTAGGATATACAAATATGAATTCTTTAAAAAAAAAAAAAAAAATTTATGATGTGATTGCATGAATCTTTATTTAAGGAAATTCAACTTGCATAGAATAACTGATGAAAGTTTAAGAAGTCTGAACCTGTGATTCTCAATTTGTATAATTTAGACCATTTTAAGGCTTTTTAAAGTCCTCTAGACAACATGTATGTGCTTTCTGAAGCATAGTGCAACATAATTGAGAATAGTGAAGAGCAGAAAAGATGATATAAATAATAAAGTGTGTGCTTTCATTGTTACCTTTCATCTTTGTTCATACGGATGCAGCCCTCAATGATCTCCTTAAGTTCTGGGACTTTGACTTTATAGAAGCTGTCAGGTTTAATGCCCTGTGCAAACAGATAAGAACACAGAGTTTAATTTCATCTATTAGGCTTAATAAAAAGTGTAGGAGGGAACACAGACTGGAGCTCTATGCAGAGAAAGTTAGCAACAATGATCTCCTCCCACAGTTCTCCTTCTGAGACGATCGGATCAAAGCGGTGACAGCCGCTCCCGCCTGCATCGCATGTCTGATGTATTGTCTGCTTTGTGACATCTGCCACTAGCCAGCATGACATTTGGCTTTGCGACCATGTCAACACCAGAGGAGAACAAAACCAAGAGCTCAGGATAAATGGAAAAAACCCAGCAATGTGCTCCCTTCTTTCCTTTCCCTTTAACTTACACCAATCCTTATTTTTATTTTTAACTCAGAACAGTTGCTGTTTCCATGGAGTTTATCGCAAAATTATTAGGGTAGGACTTCTCAGTAATAAGAACTAAGGGAGCTCTTCTAAATGCTATCATCAGTATGTGCATAAGTCTGTGTACAGATTACAGCAGAGCTCCAAGTCCTGTAACAACAAAGATAAGAAAGGAGTAACCAAGGTCATTTGGCCAGCAGATACCAAAGCAATGCAATGATGCACCCAAACACCTAAATAATTTGATTTACCAGTAAAAGGCTGAGTGGTACACTTTGTTATCTCATTTAAAGACAGACATGTCACTGCATGTAACTGGTTCTCTTCAATCAGGGTCACAAAGAACTTCAATGTATACTCCTGCTGCCTGTTTAAGTGGGGCAAATGCCAGAGCTTTGAGAGGAGAGAAGTAACGCCATTCCTATTTGAATTTTTGGTTTGCGTTTTTTTTTCCATTCTTTTGATAAAGCATCCCAACTACATGCCAGTGCAAACATAGCGGGCTTCATTGCAGTTATAGACATGCTGTTTGTTTGTTTGAGCACTCTGCTGCAGTGTCCTCATACTGTGTAGGCACCTTGAGAGTAAATCCATTTTCCCTAGATCCAAATCTAATTTGTGACTCAGCTCCTTTCCAGTGGCGACGGCAGTCTACATGTAGATAAGAGCTTGAGAAACACACTGCGCTTGTATTAACTTTGGTTTGTGGGTCAGATTTTAATGTTGTTAGGAACAAAACGATCAGTGAACCCAAATTATTTTACACAGATATGAGAACAAAGGGTGGTTATGTCTTACAAGTAAAGTGTGGTATTTTTTGACAAGAAATTCAAGTATACTAAGGAGGAAAAACTCTATAAGACCAAAATACCTAACACTTTCTACTGTTTTCTAATTTTAATTCATTGTTCTTCTTCAGTTCACTTTCCAGACTGGTTGTTTGCTTCAGCTTTGTTTTATTATTAAAAAAATGTTTAGTTTTATCTGAGATTTTATTAATTTGTAATAATGAAGATGAAAAGGTTATTTATTAGAGACAAATTTAAGGACATCAGAACATTACTGCAATACAAACACTTGCCATCTGAAGACATATTATCATTAGTTAATTAGTTTGTCTCTATAGGCTTTCAGTCATACGAGCCATGTTAATCTCAAATGCTTGAAAAGAAGACAACTGGACTTTTTGTATTGATGAAGATGTTTCACCTCACATCAAAGACTCTTCTTTACTTCTAAAAACAAATAGCAGAGAGTCTCAGGTATTTAACAACCAGTGGAGATTGCCCCATCGGAGGTGCTATTAATCGTATTAGCCATTGCGTGAGCCAAGGTATGAAAGGCTAATTATAATGACCACACAGATTCTTTCCAATGATTTTGATGAGGTGCTTTCCTTAAATACTGAATGAATTCTGTACATATTTTTATTCCTACTATGACTTCACTACAGTATTAACTTCAATTTACTATACACATTTGTTTCTATATAATTTACACTACATGGACAAAAGTGGTGGACCATTAGTACATTACACCTGTAGGAACTGTGCAGCCATGGAAAGCCATGCCATGAAGCTCCTCTTTTTTTTTTTTTAGTTTTTGTGCTAATGTGGATATGAGATGAGGGGCTCAGCACTTGGTTACCTTTACATTTACAGCTGATCACAGAATATGTAGGAGGGAAGAAATTCCATTAACTGATATGTTACAACAGTAACAGTATTACGTTACAACATTTTGAATTCGGTGAAGTCTTTAGAACGAGCCAGTGTTTCACAGTTGTTTGGAAAGACGGACTGCTTGGCTGCTTGGTTTTATACACCCGAATTAAGGATTAAGATTAAGAAGTGTTATCCAATACTTTTGTCCAGATTGTGTAACTGTATACACTGTTCCTGCTGTTTGCACTTTACTTAATCCTAATCTAATACAGTAATAATTTAACTTGATTTGTCTTTGGACCATTCTTCCTCAAACATCACAAGGGCTCCCTGCACAAAGGCAGCTGTTTAATAAAATTCTTTCCTGCTTTGGAAGAACTTGACTGGCCTGCACAGAAGCTTTGAAATAAACCTGAATGGCAACCACAAACTAGTTGTTATCAGCCATCATCAGTGTCGGACCTCACTGGTGGTGAGGTCACTGGTGCTCTCGTGGAACAAATCCCTCCAGCTAGGTTAAACATCTGGCAGGAAAGAGTTTAATAGCATCATCATTAATGACCCCAGACAAAGTTCTTTATCTCAAACACAAAACCCAGGAAATCTTGCTAGATATGATGTCATTGTTTCCAGCAGTTTCTCAAATTGGGCATATACAGCAGATCACTTAAAACAGATGGAGTGGGGTTGTTCCATCCTAATGATTAATGTTCTTTTCTTGCTCACCAGTGTAGAAAAATGTGGATTTAATCATGCTGAAGAACAGCCTGTTCAAAAAACCTTTAGCAGAGGAAAGAGGCAGCTTCTGACACTGGTAATCCTCCAATTGTCAAAGAGGAGGGGGGGGGGGGTGCTTTAATGGCTGAACCAACAGGTGTGTTTACTGTAAGTGTAAAAAGCAGGAAGAAATAGGGCTGTTCGATATAACGATATATATCGGATGACGATATAAAAACATCTATCGTTTCATTTTACGCTATCGTTTGTTTCGTGGTGTCGCAAAATAAACTGTTTACGGCAATATTTTTTCATCGTTCTGATGGTCACTGTAGTGGCTATATTAATTTCTTAAAGTTCTCTCTTTCTCTTATATGTAATATAACCACACTACAGACAGACAAGCGCCTGTTTTTTTGCATTGTCGTTAGCAACAGCGACGGCAACACCTTCGCGTGTCCGCTTGTTTATCTTCCACATAAACCTTTCACAATAAAGCTCAAGATCCTGTTGAGACTTTTCAAAATGAAATCACGTGAATCACGCGAAAGAGCAGATTATTTACGGATGAGAAGTAAAAAAGAGCCGCCAGGTGCTAAAAAATAAACCTTAGACTCAAACGTTAGAACAGGCTTTTCCCCGCAGCACGCCGTGTAATAAATACAAAGAAAACGGCGGCTGTTACAACTTATGTCTAAAAATGTATAATTTCATGCATCGTTAAAACACTTGACTCCGGGTAAAGGACACGCAGCTGGAAACACTTCACGCAAGTCGAGCTGCCCGAGATTCACAGAATTTACAGAAAATTTTACATTTTTGTGATTTGTATCGTTATCGGACGATAGAATTCTTATATCGGGATATGAGACTTTGGTCATATCGCACAGCCCTAGGAAGAAAATAACAAAAATGAAATAAGGAAGTCCTAGTGGATAAAAATAAGTGTAAAATGCACAAGCAACCACATACTGTTGGTTATATAGCGTACACGAGAAAGCACGTTTCTATCCATTTACTTGGTGTATACTTGAACAAGGAGAGTCTGTAAACAGTCACGACAGAAGCCCGTCTGTCCTGCCTTTCATATGTCACGCTATATTGGTTACTGCAGGCCTTTTTAATAGCAGGTGACTTCAGCTCCACATAAACACAAAGCATTAACAAATCATAAAAAACAGCAGCTAATGACTGTTTTTTTTCATCATGATGTATGCCTAAGCTTCTCCACATAATGCTCCTGTTTGTGGAGGAGCCAGGAGCACTACGGCTTGTTGGCATTGTCACTTTCTCACTTTCCAGCCTCCGTCAGACACGCCGTTTGCTTTGCATACGCGACACACAAGAAAGAAACAGGCCTCTTTGTGGAGTAAGGAGTGAGACACATTTTCCAAAACATATAATTCTACAGTCGCTCTCGCCCACCGTGGCGTCACTGATGTGCTTGGCACCCCCCAAGAACAGCCTGAACTGCATCAGCCTGGGTTCTCAAAATCCTCTTCTTTAAAGCCCATTTAATCGTCAGACAGATAAATTCCAATGCAAAAAAAAGAAAGAAAAAAAGATTCCATTCACCAAAACATCTGCAATCTGTTAAAATATTTTTTTCCTGCAAGGCTTAAATCAGTTCAGACAGAAAATTAACAACATCAGTGTCAATAGGTCACCTCAGTTTTCTGATGAAACACTTTCATTACCAAGGGAATATTCCCGTGAAACAACAACCAGGCCTGGTTAAACAGCTGGTAAAAGACCCTGGCAATCATTAAGTAAAACATGTGCAATCCTGTGTCAGGATGGCACACAGTACATTCTGTATGCTGAAGTTGTAATGGACAAAACTAAGCCTTTAATAGATGTAATGATGATTTCAATCCCAATTCATTTGCGTTTTACGTAATTCTAATTGTACAAATAAGATACCCTGGTTCCTCTCCAATTCCAGCATGCACACGGAAGAACACATGTGGACAATCACACTAAATATGGGGGGAAATGAGGTAGTCCTCGTCTTTGCCTTACTCACACTGGTGACTTTGCGGTAGATCTGGGCGGCATTTTGGCACTCAGAATATGGGTACTCAGATGTGGCCATCTCCAGGATGCACATTCCTAAGGCGTAGACGTCCACCGCTTCATCATATTTCTCCTCGTACATCTCTGGGGCCATAAACTCAGGTGTTCCTGTCAGGGGTCAGGGGAGAAGAAAAGGTTTAAAGGTTGTTCTATTATTTAAAATCCTTGACGAGCCATAATAAGAGTCAAGGACCCTTACTGGACAGTGTGATTGCCACTTTGATGGCATCAGAACAAGCTTTAAACATGAGGTGAGCTTTTTATGTAACAGTTACCTTAGTAGTATTAGGTCTCGTTTTTTAACTGTTAAACTCTCTGCCAAGATGACCTGCTAGTTTCTGCTCAAAGTAGTTGCCTGATGCAGTTAAAACCTCATCTGACAAGAAATTTGCAAATCAAACAGCTCAAAGATGGGGTATTTTGAGAAAATTAATACTTATTTATAGTTGATAAAGATTTTAAAATAACAGGAGCAACTTTCTAGAACAAGAGACCTAACACATATAGTAAACTAAGTGAAGAACATGTGCAGTCTTTTCTCGTGACAGTTTTTCCTGTGCACAGGACAAGCTGTATGCAATGCAAGCCATGTTTATCCTTTTTCTACAAGCAGCCATTCAACTCTGTTCCTGGAATCTATTAAAGTAGTTTTGCATGATACACAGTTCCCCATAATTCATCTTATGGGTGCAGCCCCTTCCTTTACTACTCTTTTAGCAGCATTTACCATCCCCAGACTTTGAGGTAACAAGCACTGCTGGGACACTGAGCCACTGCAGGTGAGGCGTGAACAACCAGAGGAAAAACATCAAGTGAAACAGAGCTGCAGGAATGATGTTTTTAAAGAAATATAAACAAACAAGAATTTCCTGACATTATTTAGATGAAATTTAACCTGCATCCTTCTTTTTTAAGTCACTAATGATTAATATTCATGATTGTTAGCAATAACAGCTGCTAACTAAGGCATGCATGCTTATATTAATGTATATAATTTACATTTTTTATGGCCTTTAGCCCATTAGCATGCCATCATTTGCTAATTAGCACCAAGTAGACAGTACAGTTAATGGATGCTGATGGAAATGTCATTTGTTTTGCAGATATTTAGATTTTGGCATTGCATGAAAAGCAGGTATTACTAGCATATAGCTCTTGAGGTCCTTTACTCTGGCCCAAAGTTATAGTCTGACTAATCATTACAGCCAACAGCAGAAAAAATCTTGTTAATGTTGTTTGCTGATAAAAAGGTTAAAAAATGTTCCTCTTGTTAAAATACCCCAACATACTGTGTTTGATTTGGACCAAATGATTTAAAATCAGTGCCACTTTCAACAAAAATCAACAAGTTATTATCGTGCACGTGACGGCTGGCACTCCCTGGATGCAAGTGATGGGAAGGGCAAGTTCCAGGTGAAATTAGAAGCCATTTGGTTAATGATGCTGCATTTAAAAACGCAGACAGGAATTTAAACAGAGGCATTCATGGTAGTATGAGTACAGAGGAAATAAGAGTAAGCAGAAACAGGAGGGCGTTTACACAAATGCAAGGCCTGTAAAATGCCATTGGATTTTCCCACCATTTCAAGACCATTTTAGGGCATTTTGCATATAAAATGATATTTTCAGATCATTATTAACCGATAAATTGTGCTCTGGATGCCATTTCTTTCGTCTAGCAGGGTAAACACAGACTAAATTAACACTTACCAATGACACTTTTAGCAAAAGAGGCACTTTTGAGAGTGGCCAGCCCCAGATCTCCAATCTTGACAGAGCCTGTGGGGCCAGTGATGAAGATATTATCACATTTGAGATCCCGGTGGATGATGGGAGGAGTGCGTGTGTGCAGGAAGTGCAGCCCTTTCAGGATCTGACGACTCCAGCGCTGGAGCAGCTTCAGCTTCATCTCTTTGAACCTCTTCAAGTACCTAAAAAGAAAACAAAAAAAAAGAGAGGATAAGAATCAGTCCAAACATATCAAAACACGGAAAGAAAAGGAAGCTTTTAAGTGCTACAAAATAATTAATCTCTTATTTTGACAGCCAAGAGGAAGTTTTAAAATGAGTGAGTTTCTTGAATTCTCTCCTAGAACATTGTTTCCAAAGTAGAGCTTTCATCATTACTTAAAGGAGAAGTTGTCAAACATGACACAAATATCCTTTTTGGTATGCGAGACTTGGCAAGTTTCATTTAGAAACAGAGCATCAGCTACTTGAGACAAAAATGAACCGTTTTTAGGTTTGGGGACTTTGATCTATACATAAACTGCAGTCTTTTATATGCATATACACATGCAAATCTGCAGTTTAATTCAAAAGTGGAACTGGACACAGGGACTCACGTCTTGAGCGTGCCTGAGGTCATGAGTTCAGTCACCAGGATGATGCACTTATGGCCCTTCATTGTCGACTTCCAGGAGTCGTGGAAGCGCACAATGTTCGGATGCTGCAGCCCTTTTAGCATCTCCACCTCCTCGCTGAAACGCTGACGCTCTGCCTTGGTTAACTTGCGAGTCTATAAAAAAAGTTTATAGGTATTTATTAATATTGAGCACTTTTAAGACACCAATATGTTGACCACCTTCAGGATATGAACATTAAAAAAAAAAAAGACTTAAAATCTGCTGATCATGTAAAACGATTGAAAGCTTTACAACCATGACTAAGTGGGGTAAGATTGCTTTGCCATAAAAAAGCAGTTGTGTTGATGGTTGAGTTGTAGCTGTAGTAAATTTTTAACGTGCACATGCTCTGGTCTTGTCAGGGTTTTGTTTGATTACATAAGTTGGCAGCAATAAACACAGCAAATACAAATGCATGGGAGCGATCTGATAAATCACTGTTACTTTAGCTAATGAGCTCACTGTGGGATTGGAAACCACAGGTTCGTCCATCTGGGTGACCCCCCAGTTGCATAACAACATTTATTTTCCAATGAGAGGAGCTCTGACTTTAAAAATTTACAGAGGAAGTTTCTTAAAACTGTGTAAAACTGCACTGAACCAAACACAGCAATCACATCGGACAAACAAAGACATTTTTGTGCTTCCTTCTGGATGAATGGCCCAATTTAGCGACTGGTGGAGTAACTCTGCCTGCGGTGGGCGGTTGGTGGAAAACTCCCAAGAGACTTCAGGACCATGAATTCTGCATTGAGGTAGATTTCTGGGGAAAAAAAAAAAGCTCTACATGTGTTTATGCTTACAATCAGCTTGACCACTGCTGTCTCCCTCCTCTCGACGTTTTCCCAGCGAGGCTAATGCTGAGCTATCAACACAGGAGGCAGACTGTCTGAAGAACTGCACAGTCTGATGTCACACAACGAAACGCTACTCTTACCTGCGTCAGTCACCTGTCAAACTGTCATATTACACCAGCAGCCCGAGTATGTGGCTCTGAGCTCAAAGGCGAAACACAAAGGAGACCTCTGACCAAGTGAATTACTTTTAGGTCAACAGTGATCAGTTTATGATGTGAGGACAGGCTGCAGCTTATTCCTCATATAAAAAGAGCTCTGTCAGAAACACTAAAAGCTTTGCATAAAAGAAAAACATCTTGGCGTAAGGGTCAAAAGGAATAGTTAGAACTGCATTCAAAAAAGCTATTAAGCAAATAAGAGTAAGTCACTTCAATTTTAAGCTAATTTTTGATGGCTACACTTAAATTAGCTTTATGGACACTGAGGTTTAGAGCCGTAATGGGATTATGTGCTCTGAAAATAAGGGAAAATATGCAACATGATACAAATTATGGCATGTTTGCAGCTTGCATGAGCCAGGGCGAGTCAATGAGTGTACGGTTTGATGTGCATCTGGATATTTATGTATCCAAGATGACAACATCAGATAACTCTCCTGCAGAGAGTCACCTGTGCAAAGAAAAGAAAGCTGTTTGCAGGACAGAGGCGGGGCAACTTGTGGCACGCAGTCTAGCCACTTGGAGTCCCGGACGCCCTCAAAACCACAAGATTTACTACAGCTTGGCAAGCAAGATGGCACGGCTGCAAATGACAACAGCGTAAAATGCAGGCCTTCTTGGAAAACCAAAATCTTGCTGTAGCAACTGTGAAATACAGCGTTCAGAAAAATGTGAGCTGCCAAACTTAGCGGCACCGATAATGGGTGATTACTTCACGTGACTCCTCCAAACCCGTCCTCTAATTAAAGCAACCATTGTTCATTTAAAAAGCCAATAACTGAACAATGTAGGGGAAAATTAGCTGCAGATGGAGACAAGAAAAGCAAATTATGAGCTGCATTAACACTGCAGTGCAATCATCTAATTACACTGTTGTTGATACTGGCCAATTTCAGGGTGACTTAACAACACCTCCTCCCAGTAAAGACATTCACTTAAGCTGTGACTAACAGAGGAATTGAAAACCGATCGTGTTCCATTATGTTTTGGTTTTACTCCAACCGTTTCCTCATTAGGGCAGCGGCTGTTTGATCAGAGTATAACTTCATAAGCAGGAATATTCATTTTATTATTACAGACAACTGTAGCCCGTTTTTGTTACACGCCCTCTGGCATTTCCTAAAGAAGATACCCCCCATTCTGCAGGGCCTCTATCCAACTTTTCCATGGTATATTAGCAGGCCTGCATCTGCCCTAAACCTCTCACTCTCTCTTTCTTCCACCTCCCCTCTCTGAGAATTGAGGCCAACATAGGTTGCATAACACCAGAGAAAGCGATGCAGGGGGGAGCAACAACAAAAACAAATAATCTCCATTTTGAAAGGACAAGTGGGTATATCAATAAAACAACCTCAGAGTCAGAGGTGTGTGAGCATGCCTCTGCAAAAGTGTTTCTTCTACTGCAGCCTCTTCCAGCTAGATGATTTATTCTTAGCCACTCAGAGGTGTGTTTGTGTTAAGTTGGGGGTCTGCAATGGTTGGGGTTGGAAATACTTCAGTTCAGAGCCACATAAGTGGAGTTATATAAGCAGTGTTGATGGTAGAGGAGGCAGGGGTATTAAGAAGTCCCTGTCAGCGCCCCTATTATGAGAACAGGGACATGGACACGGCATGTCAGCCAACATTTGCACCAAACCAGGTGGTGTGCAGTGCATACTCTGACTTACAGGAATGAACTGTGTGCATTTAAACAGGCGCAGAAAGTATGGGGGGGAAATTCCAGTCAATGCAGATGGACTGCAGCATCCGCAGGAATCTTAACTAAATGCAGAGTGAAAAGTAGGGCAAGTAAAAAAAAGAAGAAAGAATTCAGTCTCACTACGTATAGCCTGCAGGAATGCGTCTTAAAGGTTTCAACTGACTTTTCAGTTCATTTCTCCTGCAAAAATAGAACTAAATTCTAAATCAGTCAGGAGTTTATTTTGTGATTATTCAATGACAGACCTTTAGGCACAGTGTAATAATAATGGTTGCTTTTAATTAGGTAATGCAGTAAGCCATTACCAAACCCTGTAGTAAACAATGGATTCTAACATCACCCACTGGTTTTAAATGCCGCATGATCAATCTTCTTGAACTGCTGCTCTTCAGCTGCTCCCTTTAGGGGTCACCACAGCAGATGATGTGTCACACCAACCCTCTGTATGTCCTCCTTTACTCCATCCACGAATCTCCTCTGTCGACATCGTCTTTTCATAAGTTAAACATAATCTCTTGCCAAATAATTGCTAGCTCCATATTTTAACATGATTTTTTTGTTGTTTTCTGTCAAGAAATTAAAGTTTAACTGGAAGAATTTGGGTTTTAATATGTTGGCGCAAGAACAAACTGCAGTCTGCGATTTTCTAGCGCTAACTATTTAAATTTGTAAACCAAACAAATAACTCATCAGTTAAAAGAAGGGAAAGATTAACTGATTATTAGTAGAAAAGTTCAGTTGTAGAATAATAAGAATAGTAACATTAGCTATAACAGTAGTTCACCTTATTGATATAATATTTTGATCATATTGTATTCAATTTTATTGAGCTACATACTCTTTATTTTATATTTGTTGTGGTTAAGTCAATTTAAACTGCGGTAACAAAGGAATTTCCCGACTCTGGGACAAATAATGTGTATCCTATCTTATCTTAAACTCTGTGTAAACCCACTTTGGGACTAAGGCAAGTTTTCCCTCCTCTTCCTGTCATTAAGTTATTATTTAAAGTGACGCTAACAGGCAATAACTCCTGTGTCCTGTGACGCTGACAGTGAGGCGCCCAGCAGATAAAAACCAGAGTTTGTCTTGACCCTTTAACGACAGGAAGAGAACCTGCGCAGTTGCAGAATTAACAAACTAGTGTCTATCGGAGACCGTGATGACCGACTTGCCAAAAGTGAGGATTGAGGTCAAAGGCAACGTGGGAAAAAAGTCTGACCTCACAGCACTGAAACTGACATGCCCTCCCCTTGACTGACATACAGTTTGAATAAACACGCACGTAGGCACCTGCACTGGCACAGGGTCACATTTAGATGTTTGCAGGTGAGAACTAAAGCGGCAGTGTGCTCTTTCCAAAAAAACCTGACATGGTCTGTAAATGGAGCGGGCAGAGGGAGGTTAGCCATTAATCTCATAAGGATTGGGGAGTCAAACCAGCCTCTGACTGCTGCTCTCCTTCTGAGAGCCTGAATCGACTTGTGGCGCCCGCTAATTAGATACAGGATTACACTATCTCTTATGTGTTTTAATCATGAAAAGCTGCCTGTCATAAAGTCTTTGCCAGTGCTGCTCAGACACTTTCAACATCATATTGCATTTTAGGGTTAATTTTGACGCTGATACTGTTATCTTATAAAATTTTATGCATTTCACTTTATAGTGAAATGCATAAAATTTGAAACTTGAAAACTTGAAAAACTACTTTTACATGTGGTGACACTGTTTATAGCAGCGGTGGGCAGTTAATTTCCCCAAGTGGTCACAATTAAGACCCAAGTGTAACATCTACTATTACCAGTAGCAGTTTATGGAGAGATTTAAAAAAAAAATTACTGAGCCGAATTGAGTTCACCTTATTGGTTGGATTTGGTTTATAGGATACCGACTTGGTCGATTCGACCTCTACCTCTACTACAAGGCTATGTTTGTTTGCAAGCTGGGAGATCTTTTATCGCCTGTTGACTTTGGTATTCTTGACATCTCTTAACCTATCTGGTGTTTGCTTTTAGTAACTCATTAAAACGTCAGTCTTCTAGAAACTGCTCTGCATATATAGTACCATCCTGCGCCTTCTCTGAGACTTCTTTTAAAGGGTTAGTCCTCTTGCCCTTTAGGCGGAGCATTGCGTCACAGTTACACAGATGGGGAACTTTTCCTTGCACGTTACATCTTTGATTGGCTCTATCATTTTCTGTTGGCAGCTTGTAAGTAAGTAGTTCCTTAAACTTCAATTAGAAACTTTTGAAAATGCCAGCACAGTAAATGTGAATATGGACGATCAGTAGTTATTAAACGACGTCATGTTCATGGCTTGTAAACTTGGCTGGTGTTTATGCAGTAACCTGAGGATCATTTTGAGCTGTATCACCTTTCAGTTGATATCTGAACAATCTCAGGTCAAGAAAAACAGATGGAAGGACACTCTGACTCCTATCAGATGAAATAACTCTGCAAGGAAAGGATGTTTGGAAATACCACAGTGCACAATATAATAGCTGTTCTGTCTAATAGTATGATGAGTGTAAAGGGAACAAACACTTTGTCCTCCACAGGAAACACATTGAATCACTGAAAGATCACAAGATGCCTGAAAGTTGCAACTTGGAAGAGAACTGCCTTAAAAATAAAGCCAAATAGTTCAACTCGATGACTCCAAATGAGACTAAAGGAGTAGAAAAGGTTTACTTATGGGTCACACAAATTCTATTTTTATTTTATTTTTTTTAGCTTTTTGTACTTCATAATGACATGAGAGTCTTTATCAGGAGAAAGACTTATCTCTTTCTCCTGATAAATATCAAGTTAGTGGCAAAAGAAAGGCCACACTGCTTTAAACTCATAGGACAGCAACACAACACAACACCAATAACCACTCTTTACAACCAAGGTATGGAGAAAAGGTGGCATGGTTGGAACTGAGTGATGCTAATGTGTCCATATGGCCCAATATGTTTCCACATAACATCAATATGTTTGTTGAATTTATGCCACAATAAATTAAGGCAATTTTGAAGGCTAAATAAAGGAGGTCCAGCCTGGTACTAGCAAGATGTACAGATTAAAGTACTTGAGTTTAAGAAAGGTAACTAAAATTTGTGTACTTGCATTTTGGTTTACAGGCAGCTCCTCGGTCTGCACAGCTAAGGCCATTATTGTAAACTGCAGTAGACTCGACAGCCTATCCTAAGCCGTCAAAGATATATCTTCTACCTCCAAAGAGCCAAGGCGAATCTGTGGGCTTTGAAACCTGATTAAACCGAGTCAACTGGCCGGACAACTGTGGCAGTCAAAAACAATTATCTGTAGAGTACATCTCATGACAGCGAGGCTCTCAGTTACAGCTTCTATCATTCTTTTTATCAGTACTTTGCTTTTGTGCCTCTTGGGACAACAGAAATATAACAAACAAAGTTTACATAATTATTTTTGACTGCGTTTGAATTCCACTTTCGGCCTTTTTAATATGAGTGCTAAAACTAAAAAGCACAAAAATAATTTCTGGTGATTTCCATCCAAAAACTCCAAAAAATGCTCCTGCACGCATCTTCATTTGGAAAAACAAATGCTGCAGATAATCTTCACACAATACCTAAAATGCAGAGAAGCTCCAACCACATTGGATGTTCCCACCAAACCCTTGGTTCTCATTACAGGAATTCTCTCAGCAGTAATTGCTCAAAAACATTTGCAATAATTATAACCAGGCTGTAACTGACACACTACAGGCTTCAGCAAGTTCATGACAATACATATGTGACAGGCTTTAAAGGCTCGTTACTCCAGGGTGAATTCCTTAAACCAGTTTTTACAGTAACGTTTTTCACAGAAATCGACAACACTGCTATAACATTATGTGAACCCGCCCGATTCTATGCCTGGTTTAAACCTAATCAAGCCAACTCCTCCCAACTATTCAGCATGGATTATAAAAATGACATCTTAAGTTGCTTAATATTGGATGCAAGTACAAGAAAATTACCTTAAAGATTGTTTGATTTCACTTTGAAAAAGTTTATAAGCTGTGACTAATCGATTTCCTGTGATTAATGAGTAATTATCCATTCACCGTTTATTCATAGAAACGGTGTTCGAGCTGCCAGGTTGTAGAAGGTCCTATTAGAAATAATGCATAAACTCTGCAGGTATAAAGGTTAGTAAATCATTAATTAAGGGGTCAACAGGTTTGGACATGCAGCACCTCTTTCACAGAGTGCGAGCTGCCCAACAGTCTACTGATGTTTTCTTGGTGAAGACAATCAATTGTCATGCTGGAAGAGATAAAGGGATTATTTGGAACCTGGCAAGCTCCAAGTAATTCTTATGGATGTTGTGTAAAATCTTTGTAACTCATTAAGCATAAATACACATATTTTTACCCCTGCCTTGGTCATGATTTATTCACACAACCTGACATTTATTGCATCACGTGACTCCCCCAGGACAATCACGAGGAGTACCCATCAAGAATAATTTTCTGTGGATAAAACAAAAAGCTCTAATGCAAAAACACTCCACGCACACCAACTCCAAGTGAGACAATATGCTAAGCTTTCTTGGAAAACTCATTTGACAGAGATCACCTGAGAGGGTGTTGGAGTAAAGCCCTTTAAAGTTATGACCCAGGGCTGTGCAGCAAAGCAGAGCAAAGGTGCTTTCATCCCAGGATGTTTCTCTTTTTTATTATTAGTTTTTGTGATGTTAAAGCTGATAAAAACCCTCACATATCACCCGAAATTCCAAATGTCTTACTGACAAGTGAAGCAAAATATGAAGCACGTGCTGTATACAGATGGTATGTTTGGTCCACTTTAAGTCTGGCTGCAGGAGGTTCAGAAGCATAGTGTTACACTTAAAACACGGGTCTGCTATCAAGTGCCACTGGCAACTAGCACCGGATACAGTTTACAAAGTGACGGTATGCAAGTGGTGCCGTATAACGGGAAGCTAACAGTATGAAAGATTAATAAATCTTTGACTAGCTGTTCAACTGTGTCCAACACACTCATACCTAAGCCTGAATGTGAGCACCAACTTTAGAAACCCACATAGCTTAGAGATAAATGGGATTTAAAATAGCACTACCAGTTCCATCTGGAGGAGGGGGATTGAGAAAACAAATTACAGTGTTTGCTGATCAGTATTGAAAGGTGCCAGGCTCTAAGACAGAGAGAGCCATTACTGTACACCACATTGGCCAATTCATGCCAAACCTCACGTAACAACTTAGGGTACATTTACACCCCTGACACCTCAGTCCTGCACACTCAAACACACACGGTCAGTTCAGAAACGCCAAGGGGTGACCTCGTGAAGCAGCCTCTTTCCCTTACCAACTGTGGCCTCGGAGCCCCAACAGCTTTTAAAGCTTGAGGTCTTTAGTTTGTTTAGGAAGCAAGACCCAGGCCTCTTTGGGGCCCAAGCTGGAGGGTGACTAAATTCACCACCAAAGGAACGGCTGTAAACTCAAACACTGTCAATACTGAAAATACCGAGAAGGAAAGACATTTTCCAGAGTGGAGCTACTGCTGGGTTTATTTTTCTGAAAGCCCCTGTATACTGTTCTTATTATATCTTTGGCAAATGTCAATAATCGTGAGATAAAGTTTGTACTGAAACAGCCAAAAAGTTCAGAAAAAGATTACAGAAATTATTGTTGTGTTTATATTTAAGGTAAAGACCTTACAAATATTAATGAGTGATCCCCAGAGATCAGGTGTTCCTCCTATGAGCAAGCACTTGGTGGTGGATGACAAAGAAAATCCCTTTCAACAGAAATGGACACTAGTGGCATTTGAAAAGTATCTTAGAGCAAAACAGCACTCCTAGTAATGTGAGACAAGCCCGCTGCCATTTTTAAACCAGAACTTTGGCCAGGAGAGGAAAATATGGACCAGAAAATATGAAAATATGGACACCTAGGATGATCATCAATCTGATGAATAATTCCCAACCAGAGTTATGACAAAGTATATTTTGTCTTTATGGGACATTATCTAAAGAAACAGATCTCGTTCCACCTGACACAGATCGCGACCAAGATTTTTGCAAGCCCATCTTACACAGTATCTCATGCAGTTAGCCTGCATAATTGCAGTTGCTGCCCAGTGTCATGCGCAGACACTTTAAAAGTGATACAAATTAACTTGGGACCAGTTTTGATATGCAGCTAAAAAAAAAGAGGCTAATCTGGGCGCGCACAGGCTAGTTCAACAAAAGCACACGAGCATCACTGGAATACACTGACAAGCCATATTAATACAATCTGCCTGACATTGTGTAGGAACTTCCCTTGGGAGCTCTGACCCATATTGGGTAATGAACACAGAATCATAGAATGCCAACACTGGATTGTATAGAGGTGAGTTTGAAAGCCAGGCCAACACGTTAGGCAGGATTTATACTTCCACACCTTAGGCATAGATTGCACTCTGCACCTACCTAGAAAAATAACCAGAGGCCACCTCAAGGAGACTCGCAACGACTATGATCGACCTGTTCAGTACCAATGTTTCCTTCTACGCATTCCTCTGACCTACCTGTAACCTTGAGTCATCATGAGCTAAGGTGTGAATTGTTAGATAGTGCCGACACCCTGCTATCATAATACGTTATTAAAGGTCAAAGTGTGAGTCAAACACCTGAGAACGGATCTCAAGACTGCGTTACAGGTGGATGATAGGCTATCTGCAAAAACGAAAAGAGAAGTCCAGTTTCTTTCAACTTAAGCGCTTAAGACTGCAATGACCTGGATGACTGAGAAGCTATAGAGACAGTATGCAGATTCAGTGCAGAAGTATTCATTAAGCTTTAGGCTCTTTGACCTGAGCAGCTTTGGCAGGTTGGAGCATATTGTCCTGCTGGGTGAGGTTGAAGCCGTCAGGGAGAGCTGTCTCAGGGGTTGGGGGAGGTTGCTTGGGATATAATGTTTAGCTAGATGGTTCATGTTAAAGCATCATCCCCATGCATGGCAGAAGTCAAGGTTTCCCAACAGAACATTGCATTGTAAGGAGATGATCAATATTATTGACTTCACCTGTCAGCAGCTTTAATGTTGCGGCCCATCAATATGTATTCAAAGCACAGAAGATAAGAGGGAAAATATACTCATGCTCAAGACAATGTGATTACTGTAAACACAAAAGATTCCTTTAGAGGAGCGGTTACCGGTGTCATTTTAAAGGGATCTCACGGGATAAACCCAATACCAGGAAACAAGCTTTCCATTGAGCCGCACGTGAAAAACGTGAAGCGGAGCAAGTGATTGTATAAAATATAGGTTACCAGAGCACTATTACTGGAAGTTGGAAAACTTTAAACAAACCTGGACTACTTACTGAAATCTCTCACATGAAGAATTGATTCACTGAGGAAAAATAATAAAAGCAATGACTCAGCAGATACAGAGCGTTTGCCAGTGGCACATTTTAGCACGCAAATTTCATCTCAACATCTCGAGGACGGAAAACCAGTTTCTAATCTGTTCTTTCCACTTGGTGTTTCCAGTCTGTGTCTGGCAGAGGTACATATAATAACTGAACATCTCAAGACATTAATATAATCTTATCTATTATCCTTTGTGTTAATCAAAACCTACGGAGTCTGTGGTTATTGTAAAAGCATTATTGTTGAAATGCTGTTTACATTGTTACCAAAACTGAGTAACTGGTAACAATAAGATTGTGTGACCTATCTCTGAATGCATTTCACATGTAATGTGTGCATTTGAGCTTGATTTCCCTTCTGTAACTACGACTCAAAGGACTGTGGTCCTTGTTTTATGTTTCATTTATCATGAATGTTGACATAAATACTGAAAAGATTCCTAAAAGATAAAAACTATTTCATAAAGTGGGAAACTGCCAAAAACCTGAGGATTTCAAAACCACTGAGTGTACTACTCCCTTCACAGAACTGGAAGACTAGCCAACATAAAAAGGACAAATATGAGACCGCAGTGCACAACTGAGCGTGAAGAAACAGCTTTTTCTAGTTTACAAAACAGCCAACTTACAGCTGAACACTAAACACTGCAAGTAACTGCTTCATTAACTGGTCAGAGATGAATTATGCTGGTTTGTAAAGGGAATAGTACACACTGTTGTACAAAAACAACTGTTGGTTATTGGGCACCAATCTGAGCAGGAGATGCCCAGACCTCCCTCTCTTTGCCCACCACCTCTAATGTTTCTGGGGGGAAACACCGAGGTGTTCCCAAGCCTTCTGAGAGATGTAATCTCTCCAGTGTGTGGGTCCGACCTGGGTTCTTCCCCATTCCATTAAAAAAACATGAGTCTTTAAAAGTAAGATTTCTGATCAGTTTCTTCTGTATTAGATAATATTTAATATGATTTTCTTTGATGAACAAGAAGACTTTTAACACTCCCAAACTTTTGATTAGTATCTAAGATTAAACGTATAACTGTGGATTACAAAGTTAAACTATTATTTAATCAAGCGGGTCCTACTTCTGGAACTCATGTGTAAGAAAGCATCAATAAGCAGTCTCTTTGTGTGTGGATTAGGTGAGTGACAGGTCCATGGTACAGTAACACACGCTCACCTTTATACCTACACAAGAACTATGGTTTCCAGTGTAAACAAACAAACACACCCAATGGCCCTGGGCTCAAAGCCCCTAAACAAAGAGCCTCATGCTGCCTCTGCTTGTAGCTACAGTATCCACCCTCACTAACCTGCCAATGAGACGCTGCTATCTAGGCACAGTGCTGTCAGTATTCTGAATGATACAGACAAGCTGTATCTTGCAGAGCAATCACCAAGACGTGCACATTCAGTACAGTACAAATTTCACAGGTGACCAATGTGGTCAGTAAAGGAAAAAAACAAACAGCGGGCCCCACGTCAAAATGACGTGATGTCATGTGTACATGTAGGCTATCGCTGTGCGCCTTCTTAACTTTCTCCTCACAGAACATTGGCTCGCCCTGATAAGCTGATTTTGGGTGCGCTTTGGGCCTTACAAGCAAAGACCATGTTGATGTTGGCTACAGTAGAGCTGATAGGAAGCCCATGGCTTGTCAGTGGACACTAGCCACATTCAGATAAAAGTTACACAGCCAGGCTTATACTATGAAACCCAGGCTAGCATGAGTGAGAGACAGAGGCGGGCAGCAGAAATCTTGGGGCGTGCCAAACTAGATTTATGCCTTTTTGTTTAGCCTCATAACTATACGGACACAGTAGCAAGACATTAATAAGGTTTTACAACTTTAATTAAATCTGCTACTTCGATATGAGTATTAAAACTCTGAGCTAAAACGTAAACACCACACCAAGAGCCCAGTTTCACTGCTTCAGTAAGCTTCCAGGTCTTACTACAACTCGGCTGATGTAAATCTTCCATCGCTACAATCTACCCTCCTTTTTTTTGCACCTAGACACAGGAACTATGTTTACTAGCGGCAAACGAAATAAAGCGCTGAAACAACAGGCAGTTATTTTCAATATCAATTCATTAGTTGTGCATGTTTTACTGAATTCATTGTTTATATCTGGAAAAACACTGGACAAGCTAGCCTGTGTGAGCATTCTGTAGTTTTCTGTATGAAAACTACCAGTTTATAATGGGTAAAAACCACTAAAGAAATGGTTAATAACAGCCCAATCTACATGCTTCAACAGCATTAAGTTTTATTTGTTTTAGAAGAAGCATTAGCTGAGGAAAAACAAATCCTCTTAAACAGTTTGTGACCATCAATAAAACCTCCAGGGTGCACCAACTTTAAAGATCTGGTTTCTCTTAATCAGCAGAAAACGGTCTTTCAGCCCGTATTTATGCATCTGAGGACCTGGTATTAATTGGTTGTGGGTGCTAAGGCCAGCCTTCCATTAATAACAGCCCTCATAAAAAACACTGCACGATAACAGAAACTGTGTTGGTTTAGGTTTAAAAATGAACCAGGCGTATAAAAGTGCCTGAGACGCTGAGGGGGCAAGGTTGGAGAGAACTGCTGGAAAGTGCTGCCCTTGAATAAGATCAGGTATTGTGCAACATATGCCATTTACAAAGGATCACCAGAAAGGATATGTGCCTCAGTGAACTCATTCCTATCAGTTACTAAGTAGCTCAGTGTGCTGTTGCAGTCACTTGTGAGGTGCTGAACCTCCAAGCTCATTAATCCATGCATTTTAGACTCAGTAACAACAACTCTTCCTTTTGACTCAATGCAGTGCAGTGAGAACAGTATATGAATGGGAGGAACAGAGGGCCACACAACAGCTCATCAATTTTTCATTTCCTCTGTATTAACTTAAAAGCTCAGTGGTCAATACCTATATGGCACCTGAATTATCTGTGGGTGAGCAGTTGCTAGGTAGCTGCCACCTGCAAAGCAACATTATCAAGCAGCATTTAAACTCTTATTTTATCCATAGGTAAGTGACAAAAAAGAGATGTATGCAGCCATTAAGAGGTCTGGAGGCTAAATGACCAGTGCAGAGACACCAACACTAACAAATACACAAAATGACCAAAAGTACAAGTGGAACTAGTTTTTTTTATCCTGCTTCATGGGCATCTGCGGTGTGATGTAAACTAAGTCTTCTTTCTTTAAAAAAAAGAAAGAAAGAAAGAAAAAACTTTACAAGATCGCACAGAAATGTGGAGGATTCTGTAAAATTTGCAATGCTTAGCATTATGCAAGAACTACGAGGGCGACTTTAATGGCGATTTGGATGAAGAGGAAAAAAATGTGAGAAGTGTGGCAGATGCAACTGAGCGTCTAAAGATAACCAAACAATCGGCACAAGTGTTTGGGTACAGTTTGTTTTAAAATGTTCTGCAGCATCCACTGGGTGTTACTTTATCAGCTTGCCAGCAGACTTATATAATCAGTTAGTGATATTTTTGCCACGTCCATCCGGTTTTAAATGCATTGATAAGGTGTGTGTATTCAGTACAACATGTGATTAGGAAGAACAAAAGGATAAGGATGAGCAATATCTGACTGTTTGCACTTGATCTTAAACCCAAAATAGCAAAGATCACGTAAGAGCAAGTAATCAAGTACTGATTCTGATCAGTTCCTTATTTTTGAAGCTCACCCAGCATTAATTATGAAGTTTGAGAATTTAAAAAGGAAATCTGATAACACATGATCCAGAAATGTTTAGCACGAACATATAAACAAATTGTATAAGCGTGACTATTAAACACCAAAATAAGAGGATGTTTTGCTTCCTGGAGCACAAAGTGTAAATAGACAACACTTTATGAACTGCATGAAAGTTTCTTATCTGTGCTTCAACTGGCTGGTAATGTTGTGAATGTCAATACATCATTCATTTTTTAAATAATAAAGAGTGGAATTAAAAGCCCTCACTTACAATGTTGGCGCTGGATACAAAAAGAAGTCTACAAGAAAACAGCAGAAAAGCTCCAACACACTGAAACTAGTGATCTTCCTCAAACATGTGTATGATTTCACAGCGTTTATATCTCTCAGGGGTTTTGTTAGCTTAAGGAAGCTTTGATTCTAGTAAGTGACTTCTTTTCTCTGTATTAGTACAAGCCTTCATTTGGTTTATGAAGAGAGACAGCACACGAAAGTTTTCAGTGGCTTTAATGTCTCATGTCATAGAGGGTTCGGCATGTTTGGTTTACCTTTTACGTGATCGCACAATGCCTCCCTGTAGACGCCGCCCAGACTGCAATGCATTCAGCATAACAATGCAGCCCAACCATTCACAAAAGAACACATCTCTGTGTCACAGTGACAATTATGAATTGAAGTTCTGATCTCTATAACAAGATGTGCTTTAAAACCTGTTCTGTATTCTGAACAGCTTAGAACATCCGGCAGATTAGAGCTCAGGCTCTGTAATACATAGTTAAAAGAGCTTAAGGCATTTCTACCTGAGTTGCAGTGACGCACCTTCCACTGCTGCTCCGTCAACATTACAGGAGCGATCTCTGTTTAGCCACCAACACTCAGCTTTTGAGTTTCACTTAAGCATCAAGGGTGGACGGGGTGGTGATTTCACTTAAGAAATGGGACTGAATCTGAGTCCGTCTCTTTGAGGTTAACTTATCACAGCAGTAACCATATCAACAGTGGTCACCTTTAAGCTTATTAGGAGCGATTAAGGAGCTTAACTGGACTCATGTCTCAAGTAAAGAGATGAAATGGCATGCTTTTTTCCAACACAGAGCCACAAAAAAGGATTGCTGTACTTTTCACTCCACAGAAGGTAAAATCAGGGTTATGTCTGACCACAAAGTCAGACATAACCAATGGACCATTGCGTTTATTTGACTCAAACATGTGAAACATCAGTGCCTGTGTTGCATGATGCAGGTAATGGGTCATCTGTGCCCCAAGCAGGAGCCTGTGTGACTCTCCATCTGCTTCCTGTTAACAGATACCTGTTGTGTGACTTGACAGACAGGTGGGCTCTGAGGCAGAAGGTGCTAGAGCTTGAGCCTTAAGGGCAGATTCCCTTCATGCCCATAAAATCTCTTATTATCTGCACTCCGATGGCTTCTGTAGAAAACAACTGCACAACAAAAAGTAGCTCTGTGCATTTTTTTAAATTCAATAAAGAGTGCTTTTAAATGTAGATGTATCTTAAAAAAAAAAACTTCCAGTGTGTTTGAATCAAAACAAAAGTAAACATTGCCAGCATGTATATAGTGCAATATTCTTGTCACATGGTTTAATTTGACATTTAAAGGCTATGAGGACATAACTTCAAAGCTTGTGTGGCTGCCAGTTACTGACACCCATCCACGTCACACACACACACACACACAACTGCAAATGTTAAGAGTGGACTTACAGTTTTAATCTTTAAATCCACAACTGTGCTATCAAACCATGTAAGCAAGAGAAGTGTCAGCTGTTGCCCAGGCTGTTTCAAGGCTGTGCGCCAAATGCTATGGCATAAAAAGTACTGACACTTACTACAGTTTTACTGAAGCCTGCCACTTTATGTTTACATGATACACGTGGGCATTATGCCCTGCGAGGCCAGACCACCAAGCAGAACTTGATCTCGCAAGCCCCACGTCACATTTCCGAGCGCAAATGACTTTTTAACACAACCACTCCTGGTATGTTCCTAAAAACTTTATCAATTACCTTTCAGATGTTCTTAGCTGTCACGTGAGGCCTTCAGAGAGCCCCAGTGTCACTGGTTGTTAATGAAAACAGAGATTAGAGGGGATTCATGACAAGCAGAGTACTGTAGCTCAGCTTGGAGCTGACTGCTAACAGGATGACCTGCCTTACCATGCAAGTGCCTGACACAACTAACTCAAGGTCAGTGGGGAATAATATACAGTAGATTAGCTGCCTGACATCAACCCTGATGCCCTGAGGGAGGAATTAGAGCAGCAAGTGGGCCAGGAAACCAAGAAAAGCATCAGCTTACACACTTGGCCTAGTGTTCATTTTAGGAAAGGTAGATTTAAAAGTCCTGGAAACCAATGCATCGTTTGTGTGAAGTTGTACACAGATGGAAATATGCTGTGACCAGACCCAGTGTGCATCCTACCTGTAGCTCACACCATGCCACCTCCACTGTAGTCTCTGTGTCCAGCCCTTTATAGACGGTCTTGAAAGACCCCCTTCCAATCTCTATGTTGAATTTGAGATATCTTCCATCAGGAGATGTTGCCACCGCTTTAGTCTCCACGTCCTCCTTTTCTTCCTGCTCCCACTGAGTGTCAAACGTGATGCGAGACAGAATCTTTTGCTGTTTATTATGAAGTTCGTTTTCAGAGTCCGAGCTGGGATCCTGAGGAGCGGATCTGGCAACAGGTTTCCAGTTGCCACCGACGGACCCGGCGTCGGGGTCCTGGCGGCACGTGCTGGAGCTGGAAACCGGAGACGCGGACGGCGGGGTGTCGTCTGTTTTTTCTTCCTCTGCTCTGGACTCGGGCAGAGAGAGAATATTTTCTGCAGACCACGATAAGGCTTTGGAAAGTACACCGCTGTACAGGGGAGAATCAATGTCCATACTAATTTTCTGCAGGCCGTAGGAGTTCCTCCGTGCGCCCAGCCCGTGCGTCCTCAGCACGGATGGGACTCGGGACAAACAGTCGTCGGTCATATCCACGGAGAGCCCCGGGAACCCGCGTCCTGGTATCTCTACTTGTGCATGAGACATTGTGGCAGGTTCAACCTGATTTGGAGCCTAAATATGGAAATAACAGTAGGACAGCAGAGCACCGTTACTTTATATTTCAGGTTACTTTTCCATGATGTCAGTTAAGTCAGTGGCTTTAAAACAAAAGGCTGGAGACTGAATAACAGTCATATCTAAGGAAAACAAGATTAGAAACGATAGGCGGAAACATGTAAACTACTGTAGTGCCTGTAGTGGTAACCAGCCTTAGAAGTATATAACAGATAAAGCGTGTAAAAAACACAGAAAAGTGAGGAAAATACACTTACTCAGCACATTCACTGCGTAAAAAACATGTCACTTGAACGCTCCGCGCACATTAATGCATAGTTTCTTTCAAGTGATATGTGTGGTCCTCTCGTCTTCTTCTTCTCGTCTTTCTGAAAGCCTTTGCCATAACCTACTGCGAAAGGTCTGAACTGCCAATATCAACAAAGCTCCGGAGGGTTGTTCGTCCTGTGCGCTCCCAGTGCGCGCTTCCAACTCCGCCCCCTCGCAGCTTTCACGCGCCAATAGGGCAATCCAGAGGAAGCAATTATAATAAGATGAGGAGTGTTTGGTAATTTATCATTTTGAACCGCAAGTGTTATTAAGTTTTGATTTGTTTTATCCGATTAAAAGAATATCTTCAAAACTCAACTGTGGGAATGACTCAAAATTTTTGAGAAACAATCCATAAGATGCCTTTTATGACACTTTGTATTAATTTGGTGATCAGGTTCTTCAGCTGGTTCACTTTAAGCTTGCTGACGAACAGAATGTCCACACTTTCAACTGGCCCCCCGCTGATCAAAAGAACTCCTCCTCAGTTTCCAATGAAATTAGATAAAAACGATGATTCATTTTATTACTTGGCCAAGCCTGTCCTCATTTGTGGAAAGCGATATGCTGCCTAAAGGTGTAGGATGCGCACCCGCGCCTGGCCTACAGGGGGGGCTGCTGCTCGTGAAACAGGACACCATTATCAGCCAAGGCCACACTGGGCCCCACCGGCCCCACAAGAGAACATACAAGGTTTTATCCACAAACACACGCATAATTCTCAGTTCACTGGAGCTGTATCATCCCTCCACAGGCGGGAACACACAGCACATGATGTCAGTATGCAGTCCTTTAATACAGCTGCAGCAAGGAGATCACAACATCATCATTGCTGCAGTTTCAGTCTGTACGTCTGCACACTGCAAAGCTTTTGAAGTCCTCACTCGTGTTTTTCACACAACAAAACGTCGATGCACGTGAAAGAAAGGAAATAGACAGAAAATGTAACAAATGTCTAATTTATTTCCTACAGGATATGAAAAAGAAGTTGAATATAGACAGAGATAAAGATAACAGGAGCATCACAGTAGCTACTGCACAATAATAGGATACAGCAATCTGTACATGAAGTCCACTATTATTACACGCAGCTGAGTCAAGCCAAGACTGGCTCAAGCGTCTGTTGTGTTCCTCTTCTGGAAGCATTTACTCTCAAAATAAAAAGTCCCTCTGGTGTTGCTTTCTGGAATTTCTTGGTATGTCTGGTTGGAACAGAGGAATAACAGCTGAGCAAAGATCCACAGCTATTTTTACAGAGTAAATTTGTTAACAGAGAAAAATGGGAATAAAAGTAGATGCATTTACAATAATAAAGATGGAGTAAAGTTAAAGCGGGCAGGGAAAGACGTTCCCCTAAAGTACTCAGACATGACAGTATTTAGTGCCCTGATATTCATTGCATGGTTAAATGGCAACAAATGCTACCTATGACGACTTTACAAGTAGCATGATCTAAAATGCCCCCCCCCCCAACACTTAGAAATGATATTGGTTCTCTTCCAGTAAGAGAAGGCTTTGAATCAAAAGGCAACAACAATTAGAGGACCAGCATCCACTAGACTCGGTATTGAGGTGCACCTTATGTAGCCTTAAATGGCTAAATCTTAATAAAAATTTGTCTGTAAAGTACAGTATGAGGGCTCCCAGACAGAGGGTGTGTGATTCCAGCACAGTTTTAGAAGAACTTGACGCCTTTTCCATCGTCCATGGTGAAGAGCTCGGCTTTGCCTTCTGTCTGTAAAGCCTGCAGCGAGCGAAGCAGCATCCAGTCCTCCAGACCGTGGAACTCTGGAGAAAAAGGATTACAAGCTATAAGGAAATCAAATAAACTAATCAATGAGTCAAAACACCGATCACTCAAATATGAGGTGAATAACAACTATTATCTCATAACAAAACTGCATTTCAAGCCTGGAAATATCTGCCTAAGAGAGCAAGGGAACACTTGGTTAATGTGTTGGATCAGGGAAAAACATAGGTGTAAATATCCGAGTGACTCTCAAAGAAGCCAAATTATTTAGGTCACTAAGAACAGGAGGGCTTATGGGGTGTTCTCAATTAGCAGCAGAGGACTGAGTACCACAGGGCAGCTTCAGAGTCCACGCCTTAGGGGATCAGAGCCAATTTCAAGCATGCTGCTTGGAGGACCAGCAGCATAGCTTTATATGATAAGTGTTGACTCTTTGCAGTGATGCCAGATGGGAGGGATGGGATCACCGGTTTATAACAAGGATCACACACAGTGACAATTAACCTAATGTGCATGTTTTGGACTGTAAGAGCAGAGCCCAGAATACCTGGAAAGAACCCACAGAGGCACAGGGCAAACATTTAAACTCTGCACAGAAAGTGGAATTCAAATCCAGAATTCACCGCTTGCTGTGAGCGTTAATCTTTGTGCCACCCTACGAGTTCATTTCAAGTGAAGAGATTTAAGAAGTGGAGTTTTCCTTAGTTTACAAATAACAAATAAATCAAAAGCTCAGGCTTCAGGGCTGCTCCAAGCACATTTTTCACTCCTCTTGGCTATGTATGATACTTGATACTTCAGTCAGTCCATGAACTGAAGGCCCCATCAAGGTTCGGTATTTGGTAAATAAGGATTATTTTCAAGCTGTGAATCATGCAAATCTGGTCTAGTGGAGGCCAAGATTAAACATATGTAGCTGGAAGTAAGTATAATAGGTTCCCTGTAGGGTTAGGGTGTGCTATGCAAGAAAACAAGTAAGAAATGGGCAGGTATCCGAGCCACTCTGACAAGAGCCAAATTATTAAGGTACAGGAATCTCTGACACAGCAAGACCTTTTGGCTCCCAGTCACGGGCAAAAGGTTTAGTTACCACAGGGCCTCTTACAAGTCCATGCCTTGGCAGGTCAGAGATGTTTTTAAGCACTTAAAGGATAAGCAGTATATTAAGCTGATATCTTCATAATGTTTTGGGTCAATGTGTGCAGCACATTTCATTATCATCGCATTTATTAACATTAAACAATGCTTAACGTGCAAAAATAGAGATGAAAGCAGCAATTTGGGACTACAGCTAGGTGAAATCATGCAGAAACAAGAAAAAGAGTAAGCAACACAAATCAAACAGTTAAAACAAACTAGGACTGGAAACCTACTGTACAGCCAGCATTAATAAAAGCCTTTCTCGCCACTGTGTTATGTTATGTTTACTTTAACGCGAGCTGGGTTTTATGGGTGCTTTCTCCATGTGGAAAACTTTAAAACGGTGCCATACCTTCACCTTCTGTGTCATCACCATTGGACAGCTCATAAAGTGTAAACACAGAGTTGACCATACCGTTTTTGGAAACCTAAAATGTCGGAAAAAGATATAATGGTTACATTTACAGATGCTTTAAGGTGACAGAGAATAATTTTCTTTATTACACACACACACACACACACACACACACACACACACACACACACACACACACACACACACACACACACACACACACACACACACACACACACACAAAAAAAAGCAGCTTTTTAAAGAAAAAAAAAACATTTTATTCTAGATGATGAAATTGTGGATAAAAATAAAAACTATTCCCAAAGTATTTTATTTATTTAATAAAATATTGATGTTTGGTGTCCCTGTATTGATACAATATTACCATGCAAAATATCGCGATACTATGCTGTATTGATTTTCCCCCCGTCCCACTCAATTGTCCAGTTACTTTTAAGTCTGTGAAAATGAGGGACTGTGCATAAAAATGGCTTTAATAACCAAACACTTAGTGTCAAAATTCTGTTAAAACCTTTGAATTACAGCCCTAGGTCTGTATTAAAATCCACTGTGGTGTTTTATTTATGAACCCAACTGTATTTTCAGAAGTTTCTAGCTTGTCTGTAGCTTCAATCCTATTTAATATTGCTGAAGGCTATAATTTTGACCCTCCCCTCATGACCCAGCAGTAAAGAATAAATGTGCAAACAATACTTGTTAATAAAACAAATTACTGATTGTTTCCATGGGATTTGTTGGCAAAATATAGAATATTTTCAGACATATGCTTTTGACACTGAAAATATAAACATGTTCAAACCCGTTTCACTCCTTTTCAATTACCACAACCCCAGTATACAATCTGGAACAATGTTCACACATTTCTACACAAAATCAGACAGATGCAAGTGCCATAAACCTGCCCAGCACCACAAACTTTGTGGTCCAAAGGTTGAAACCACTCGCTTAGGTTACTAATGCAGGAGCTAAAGCAAGAAATTTACAAACGACTAGCAGATGCAGGACACAGATTCTGTCCACCATGGTTTTGTCCCTACAGAAATTATCCCAACATCTGCTGCTAATGATCAGTTCTAACCTGTCTAAAAGTGTGCTGCTTCTCAAGAAGTCAGCAGTGGCTCTGCACTCGTGCCAGCGCAGGCTGCTTTTTTTTTTTTTTTTAAGCACAAGGAGCAAAGAGAGCCCAAGTGGTCGATGAACACAACACTGGCCTTCTCGTTATGTCGCAGGTAACACCTACAATATGTGTGCAGAAGTACAAGGTGTACAAAACAGCACAGCAGTCGTGTTTACATTGTTTACACAACTACAGCGGTTGTGACGTACACCAACATGCCCCGAAGATGTGCTCCATTAACCTTCACCAACACCATCTGTGTGCCAATCTCTATCATGAACAGCACAAGAAAGAATACGGCACATCTGTAAATGGCATCAAAATGCACTAGATACTTTTTATTACATGATAATTTTTCCCCCTACAGACATGTAGCTGATAGGCTTCCCAGACTTACTGGAAAAATGGGGGAAAAAAACTATACCCATTTGGATCTTTGTAGGTACTAATTTGGAACCTTGACCACAAGTCTTATTTTATTTTAATATAATTTCTTAATTTGACACATGAAGTGGTAAAAAGTCTTATAACCTGAACGTACAAAAAAAAGAAAGAAAAAAAAAGCAGAAACTGAATTAAACTGACTTAAAGTTGGAGAAAGTGAAACAGGTGTTTTTTAAAGCTGCCATTTCTTCTAAATGCATCGCATGCAGTTAATCATTAAGTTTGTTTTGAAGCGAGATCAGACAGAAAGGAATAATCGTTGTTCAAAATGTGGGTTCAGAACAGGCAGCGTGTGGGGTCCAGTTTTTACAAGAACTGCAACCAAACAAAATGATTTAAGTAATTTGTCAGGCTAAAGGCAATAAATAGGTAAAATGATATAAATATATAAACGAAAATATAGTGTACCTGATCAGCTATATTTATGAGAGTTATAGACTACCTGAAGGATGAGAAGTTAAAACTTTCTGGCCCCTTACTTTGAAGACTTGTTTGGTTAAGGCTTGGTTTTAATTCAGTTTGATGTTTTTATTAGTCCTTTATTTATCCAGGAAAAACTCTCATTGAGATTAAAATTGTCATTTCGAAGAGAGACCTGGCGTCATGGCAACAAAAGTACCACATCAGTACATAACATTTAAAACAAATACAATATCCCACACAAACATGAAAAATATACAATAACAGATCAATTAAGAGCGACATTAAAAACAATCACACCGAGTAAAAAAGTAATTCTTTCGTTCCTTCAAGATGGAATTAAACTCCCACAAGGTAACCAATTCTAATAATTTCAGTTCCTTCTGCTGATTATTCCAGGAAACAGGGGCAGCGTATTTAAAAGCCTTTTTTCCTAATTCTATTCTGATTTTTGGGACAATCAATTGTATGATATTGTGAGAATGAGAGTTGATATTCTAAAAATAAAGTTCAGAAAAGTCTTCAGATCTTCATTTTTCAGTTTAAAGTTTAATTATATAGCATCAACTCACAAGAAGAATCTTTTTAAGGTGTTTTATTTTACAAATACTTGAGGGAAAACCACAATAATCATACAGTCATAGTTTTAGAGTTAAAGAAAAAGGTTTATGGATTTTGTTGGTTGGGGATGTGGTAATATCAACGAATGACCTTGTAAAACAGTTGAAGATACATGTCTCTATATTCATGTGTGCCAGTCACTCTAAACAGAGTGAAGCAGGGATAAACAGTGAAGCCAGTGTGGCCTTAAACATGCATTTTTGCTAATGATCAACAGAGGGCAGTAAAAAGAGTTCAAGTTGTATAAAAGTCTATGGAAGAACAAGTGTTGGTTGTTTCTGCTCTGTGACTCAGTAAACACTTTCCTAATGAGTTTTTGGGCTTAGTCACTCCTTTCAGACCATCCTAATAAAAACCTCAAGCTTATTTTGTAAATTACAGATGTTCTTAGAGTTGGAAAGGAGGAGTACCCAGGTTATCCCCATTTACTAACATCTTACCCATCACTGCTCATTCATCATATCTAGTTTTAAAACATCAGGGGGAAAAAAAAAAGAAGCACAAAACCAAAATAAACCAATGGATGACATAATGGTGAATACATCCAACTTTTATATCGTCTATGCAATCAGACTGCAGTCACTGCAGGGAAAACGCTGGTAAAAACAACAACTTTCAGCCAAAACATAAGAACTGCTCATCAAAACAGCTTGAAAGCCAGAACTGCACTTACTCAGGTCCCTAGCAAGACACTTGCTGAGTTCAACAGGGATTAAATAAAGAGTTGAGGTGACAGATAAAGAACATGCACCGATTTCTTGCTTTTTTTCATGAGATTTTAAGTACATAACACTTTGTTTCTTATAATCTGTCCTTTAATGCTACTGTTCTGCTGCCACAGCGATAGTGATTCTGTCTGATGTCTGTGTGCTGGTTACATAAGCATAGATAAGACACATGAGCTTGTCTTTCCCCTTTTTAGTTTTTATTATAGTGTAGATATTAATGGTTTTACACTGTGATTATCACAACATTGCAATAATGAACAATATAGTGAGGTTGAAATAAACCTCATTCTGTTATCAGGTGCATAAATGTGCCAAAAAAAAGAAAAAAAGAACAAAAAAAAAAGAACAGTTTGTGGCAGTATGTGTTGTAATTTGATGACTCACCCACTGATATATTAACTTGCCCCATTCCTCTGGTCGTCTCCACATGACTAAACACCGAGACTTGTTTTTGTCCAACCACTCGAGGTTGCCTGAAGACAACAAGAATGCTTTTCACTTATCAACATTACACAATAATGTATTTTTTCTTATCATGACACTATGCTGGCAGGTAAAGTGAATAAAATTCACCTTTTTTCCTCAGTTCCTCAAAAACAACTTGAATTGCTTCCATTGACAGTTTTCCTGGGATTCAGTTAAGGCTAATGTGCAATGGCACAATAAGTGTCTTCATAAGTGTTTAAAATGCCTCATCTTGCCCTCAGCACAGATTAGCTGGGAAATAAAATTCAGTGATCATGTTATGGCCTCAGTCTCTGAAGACAGCTTCGTATCAGGCCCGAATCAAGAAGGAAACCTCAAAATTAATCAGTCAAGCAGAGAGAGAAAGGGGGAGGGGGCTCTGTCCTAAAAACTTCAGGAAAATCCTACAGTGACTGCAATGTGTGTCAACATTAATATCTCTGAACTATAAACTCTTCACAAGAGATTTAGCAATTGTAATATATAAAAAATAAAGGATTTAAACTAAAAACAAACAAATATTTTTCTAAAAAAACATTAAAATAATTGAACACTCCCTTAAAAAGGAACCACAGGTTGACTTTCAGGATACGTTCTATCTTCTTGTTGTTGAACATGGGGCTTTCCTGAGCCTCCATGACATCCAGCGTGTAGAGCTTGTGATGCCGGCAGTAGGACAGAGCCAGTGAGCACCATGCCGCCAGCTGCTTCTGTCTCGTGTCAACATTGGGCTGTAGTCTGTCAGAAAAGAACACAAAGAGATTACTGCAAAGATTACCGCAAATGCTTGGGCAAAATAAACTTAATGCACGTTAAAGACACAAACACATTTTTCCTTAACCATAAACAGCGTTAATCACATAGTCAAGCCTTTTTATGAATGCTGCATTTCTAGTAAGCATTAATGTTTTATAATGAATAATTATTTACTTTTCTTCATTGGTTCCAGAATAAAAGATGTTTATTTAAAATCTTTCCCCTGAAGTCTTGACTCATCAGGCCCCAACATCATTGTCCAACATACTGACCCCTTGTATAGTTTTACTGATCTCAAAAAAAGCCATTTTAATTACTTTATATACTGCTGACTTAATTTATAAGAATGTGGCATAATTTCTTAGTAGATTTAGATTTTAGATAATAAATCAACATCAGAAAAAAAAAAAAATACATTTAGATCCCCCCCCCCTGTATGTTCTATGTATTGCTGCTAAAAAGAGGTGGCTGCTTTCCAGGTACAGCAAAGTCTACAAGAAATCTGCCAAATTTAAAGATCTGTCAGTTTACCCACATAGAGACAGCTTTTATTTTAGCTTCTTCTTAATTTAGCTGTGCTATTGATGTGCAAAACAAACAGGGGGTATATGAGACATTCTAAAAACAAAAGTCTTCTTCACATTTAAACTATGCAAACAGGTGGTTTCATGATTTATTGATATTTTAGAGCGAAAACACTGGCTATAAGGAAAACTACTCATCAGTTTGGGTCCACTTCAGCCAGTTTGATTCACAGTCTTTGTGCCCGCCCTGAGCCACCAGTCCATTGGTTACAACTCTGATCATCTGTTACAGGCCTCATTGCATCATATCCTGCCAACAGAGCACCTTGCTCTGAGACTATAGGGTTACTTGCAGTTCCTAGAGTTTGTAAAAGTATAATAGAAGACAGAGCCTTCAATTATCAGTATCTGTCTCCTGTGCAAACAGCTCCTAGCTTGGGTTCAGAAGGGATAGGGAAGGAATGGATCATTGGGATGTTCTCTCCAAAATTACACCATCGTTCCCTTATAATATAAAGTGCCTTGAGGTGATGGTTGTTTGAAATTGGTGCTAGATCAATGTACCTGAAAAAACTCAATTGCCAGCCTATTTTGAGCCAGTAAAAGCCAGTAATACAGAATAAGCAGAAGACAGTAGATGGCCAGATTTTACTTAAGGACTTTTAATTGCAAGGACAGTGATTAAAATGAGAATCCAACGTTTTGCCTGATTTTGTGTTCTTGCAGGCAGGAGCAATGTTTGGCAACATAATACAAACTTAATACAAAAGACAAACTGCACCCATAGGCAGATATGTTAACACTGACCTGGGATTAAGATAAGAGCAAAGTGTTCCATTTTTAAGTATATACATATGTGCTGCTTTCCTAATATCTGTCATATTGTAACGGGTTAAAAGTCATTTTTTACATTTCATGTATAAAACCAGTCTTTTATTGCAAGCCTACCCTATCATATTTGACCGCCTAGACAATAGCAGCTCCTTTAAACGTCCCTTTCGGGAAGTTGCTCTCCCGGTGATTTATCGGGACAGCAGTGTTTTACAGGGATTTCAGCACTAAGGTCTTCCTGACTTTTATTACACCAAAACGTGCAAGTCTTTAGGTGATAACTAGCTGGAGTTCTCGCTATCTCACAGCTCATCCCATTAAATAAGCTCACTCGAGATAACAGTGGAAATCCCAAAATTCAAACACACGACGATGAACTGTTTGCCTGTTAATGTTTTAATATAGCCCCCTGAAGTCTAGCCTTAACAAGCCACTGAGACAAACCGAGAAAGACTTTAAATAAACTTCAGAAAGCCAGTGAGTGCAAAATCACTTCCCTAGCAATCTGTTTCGTTTGGCTAGCTGGCGTGCTAACATGATGCTAGCACGAAAATCAGCGTTCACCGACTCATAAATGAATAAACACTGAAAACTGAGTTACGTGTTCACAACTCTGCTCTGAAAAAGACTCAGAAACATCTGACTCACGTGAAAAACGGTGGAAAATTGTACTGCCACGGCCACTCAAAACTCATTGCAGTGGATATGTTGGGTGCTCACAGCTGACAGCTCCCGGAAACGCGTCCAACCTCCCAAATGGTCCGACTCATAAACTTCCGATTTGGGGGATCGCAAGAAGAAAGATTTCTTTCTCTAACTTTTTTTTTGTTTTCGTTGTTGTTGTTGTTGTTGTTGTTGTTTTTACTTAGACCTCAGCATTTACAAAAAAATTCAGCTTTATGATTTTTTAAATGTATTTTGTAGATTAAATTAAAGACCAGTACCCTTGTTAAATTTTTAATATTTAAGTTACACCTTTTGGCATTTATAAAGCCTTTTATAAAATAAGCATTTTATTTCCTCAGCCTCTTCAGCACGTGTAATCAGAGTTTGTTAAATTGCAATTGTACAATAGTTGTGCAACCATTTGCTTTGACAATAAAATATTTGAAGAACAGTTAAAAGTGAATAATGACGCAATCCTTTTTATTCAACAAATGTCGAATATTAATTTAACCGAAAGTGTTTTTCACTTTAGATTAATATTTAGTTAAAATTTTCATAAAATGATAAGATAACTCAAATCAAAGAGTAGAAAAACTGTTTCAAGCTGAGGGCTTAAAGCAGTCTGAGGCTTGAACTTTTGAATAACATGGTTTACTTGTATATATGTTGACCCCATTATTTGAAACCTTGGAAATTATTATTTATGAGAACATCCACAATTATAAAAATATACGTGACAAGTGTAACAGGCCAGCTTTAATGAAAAAACTCAGTTGAACAAATTCTTAAATGTATTTCTCCCATTTATAGCTTATAAACACATGATTGCAAGAAACAGACATACACACATAAACCTTTTTTTAACAAAGTTATTTTATTATGGAATAACTTGTGCATTTTCACCAACTTGAAGCATAAATATGCCATCTATTTCTATTTACATGTCATAAAGCTCTTCTACAATCCATGTTTCTGTTCTGAATTTCAAACTGTTGCTACTTTATATCTCTGTGCTGTTATTATACAATTTCTTCAAGTACAGCATGATTGAAAAATGATGTTTTCAGTTGAAAATAATCTACAAGTTGCACAAGTACTCTAAGTCACCATCATCTATTTCATAGCAAGAAGTATTAATATATTTTTTTTACACATTTCTATATTACAATAAGATTCCTGCGCAAAAATGAGGCCGAAAGAGAAGAAACAATATTAGCATAGAATCTCAGATATTGCCATGAGTGATAAACTGTAAATTACTAAAAATAAAGACAAAAGCAATAAAAGAAAATTTGCTAAAGAGAGAATTAATGCATTTCTCCAAGTTTGACCTATTGGTTCTATTATCACTGAGATTTAGATAAACCAAAACAAAAAAAGCAATAAAATAAAATCTCCAGAAAGTGACTTGTGAGATTTAGACACCTAGATTTCCAGGGAGGGAGAGCAATTTGTTACAGTCTTTACTCCACACACACACGCACACGCACACACACACACACACACACACACACACACACACACACACACACACACACACACACACACAAAACAAGCTCAGTGGCTTTGAAACGGTAAACCAAACAACACCTGTCAACACCCATGTAGCTCGACTTCCTCTCCTGCAATACTGCCAACGTAGGGTCTAACGGTGTAAGCTGCACACGACAGAGAAAATCCAGATAAAACAGTGGTTAAACATGCTTCAAATATCCTCAGCGATGAGCACGTGAAGATCCCTTTCCTAGTCTGAATAAACTTGAAAGACCCCTTTCACATATTTTACAGGAGTTTAACTTTCCAGGTCGCACACTGAAGCTGCTGATGTGCAAATGCAAAGGTAAATCTATCTCTTTAAACAATTTGACCACATTTACATGTTGGCCCAGGTCTGTACTGGAGGTTTGTTCCTGTTTATTGGAAGAGATAGTTGTATTCATTCAGGACGAACTCCACTATCTGGTTCTGGAAGACCATGTGCATCGCGATATTCCCCGACTCCATCTCCGGCCGAAGCAGCGTTGGGCCGAACACAATTGCCACATTCTGTACAGTCATACGATTATCCTGCCCATATTCAATAACCCTGTGAAAGAAATTCAATAATTATGACAAATCCTCTCAATTTCAATATGAAAGTAAGTACAGTAAGCAAAATAAATAAATAAACAAAAGATAAAATGCAGAGGACAGAAAAGTAAAGTGTCACAAACCTGTGTAAATGCCCGAATAGAAGCTTCATGGTGTCGTGGTTTGGAGCAGGAAGTGACTGGATCAAGTCATACATGTGATCCCGTTTTGTGTTGAAATCACCAATTCCTAGAAATACATAACAATTGTTAATGATCAATGGCAACACTCACTGCAATTTCACCTGTAAAAATTGATGATATAGC
This sequence comes from Neolamprologus multifasciatus, assembly GCF_963576455.1. Taxonomy (NCBI): domain Eukaryota; kingdom Metazoa; phylum Chordata; class Actinopteri; order Cichliformes; family Cichlidae; genus Neolamprologus; species Neolamprologus multifasciatus. The sequence continues at coordinate 6,887,754 of NC_140446.1, read as the reverse complement.
GCTTAGAATTAGGCTTATTGTTAAAGAATGCTCACTGATGGCTGAGATGAACTTATTAAAGTGGCTGTATGGGAAAAGCGGCTCAGAAAGCTCCCGGAAAAATAACTTCAGCGCTCCAGTGATGACGTGAACATCTTCCCACTGACCGTCCTCGAGATCCAGTTCATCTGTTTAAACACAACACATGCACTTGCTATTAAAATCCAGCAGGGGTCACTGCTGTCTAAAATGAGCCTATGAGATCAACACCACAGTATGTTCCCTGCCCGTGAGGTGACTGACTGAATTAATTAGTTTAACACATTGATTGATTTTACCGTGATCGGCCTTGAAGCGCAGTTTCTGAATGACAGCGAGGTTCCCACTGACTCTGTAGAGTCCATCAATATCCAGACCTACAAATCAGCAAGTAAGCACCAGCGGGTCAGCTGCTTGATCACGCACACAGGAAGATATACTTTGCAATTATTCCACTGTGATATAAATAAGGTGTTACCTCGCCTTTCCACTGCGTTAATACATTTCTCTACAAAACTCGGTACTGTAGTCTTTTCATGTGCGCACAATGTCGCAAGGTCACAACCAAAGACATTTTCTGCAAAGAATTAGAAGACACACAATATCAGAAATGAATATTAAATATACTCATAACTCTTTAAGACATCTAGTTGGATGAAAGCATGGCTATATTACACACTTAGTTATAATTTCATTGTGTTTGTTTTGCCATTTTGCTGTCCATGCACTAGAAATCAGCTCTAAACAGAAGTGAACTGAACTGAAAAGCAGGTAGGAAAATTCAAAGCAGCTCGTATTTAAATGCTGATATAAGCACAACATCAGTGCTCAGTGTTTGGGAGGCACAAAGTCTGATTTTTCCCTCCTATTCAAATCAGCCAAAGCCTGCAAATGACAACAAAGCTCTACATTTCCTCGTCTGAAATCACCTCTGATGTAGCCTTTTTCTTTGACCGTCTGCAACGTGGGACGCTTCATGAGGAACTTCATCAGTTTGGTTCGGACCTTCTTCTGCTCTGTTTCTGCTGCAGTGGTGGTTGCAGCTGTACTTGTAACACTTCCCCTTGCTAAAGATAGCAACAATAGACATTTAAAAAGGATGGGAGGGTAGCTCACAAATGTCTTATCTATCTAACTAAGCACAATCGTTATGCTGCTCATGCCACAGTTAAAATCAGAGATAATTTGCTTTTTTCTTTTGCTGAAGTAGAAGAAGCTGTACTTACATTTTCTCTTGTCTATGGCACCTCCCACCTTCTCATCTGTGTTGGGGATCTTTTCATAAATGTCTGCATCCTCCTCCTCAGAATGATGCTCCTGGTACTCCTGGTAAACACAGACAATCAAAACAAATGAATCTTGATGTAGAGTTTTTCTAATTTTACTTTTTTTAAAAGAAATGTTCCATCTAGTGACCACGTAGCTAAAAACAGAAATCTATTAGCTTCTTAACTAGGAAAAAATGTGAGACAATTGTGTTTTTTCTAATGCTGTGGTTTTCTACACATTAAATGAACTTGATATTAGTTTTAATTGATTTTTGCTTTTAGCCAGAGTTACGCTAGTAGTCTAGAACCAAAGAGCCAAAGAACATCCAGCTCCCAGTCTCTGGACATCCAGCTTTGTAGGGGTCGCTTGCAAGATTGTCCAGAATAAATGGCACCCCTTTGGAGGTATAGCCCAAAATACAGTCCCATAAAGTTATGTTTGCTTTCCCAGTGTACTCATCTGTGCTAATCCAAAAGCATGAAGCTCAGATGTTGAATATTCAAATATAGCACTTACACAAAACTTCCTTGGCAAATAAGCAATGTTTAAGGCTTCATCTGAGCTGAAACATGAGTACATTTGTTGACACGGCAAAGGTTTTTTCTTAAACTTTGAGCAAGTTCTACCTGTTTACCTTTGGGTATTTAACACTAATTATTAGGGACTTCAGGCGTGAAGCAGCAGCAGCAGCAGAGATCTGCCTCCTGTCATCATCACCGTCAACCACAACAACCAGAAGTTTCTGTTGTGATCTTCTAATGTCTAGTTACCGTTGGGTGCCATTAAGCTTTCGTGGTCAAAATCTGGCTCCCTGTAAGTGTTGATTTATGCCATTTATTGATACAAAATTTAAGAAACTTGATGAAATATGCGGGTTTGTTTTGTGTAGGAGCTGAATTGGAGTGAATATCTACACAATGTTATTAACAGGAAGTGGAACAGATCAACTTCTATAAACAGACGCAAATTTAATATTTTCGTATAAGAAAAAAATCGAAGACAAATAAGCTATTAAACCATTTTAATGCAGCCTAATTTTGATTATTCTGTAAAAGCAGTTGAAAGACTTACAAGTTGCCTTATGGTGTCCACTAAGACTTTATGCCAGTCAGTGATGATGCTTTCGGTGTCATATTGCAACAGAAACTCCACACCATTCTTTCCTTTTAACTGAAATGCAGAAAAATCACAGATTAAAATAATTTATATATATATATATATTTTTTTATTTTTGCAAGCACAAATCCAAACATATGATGTGACTCATAAATCGCTGCTAGATTATTTATAGAAGAGCTCCTGTTACTGACTGAACTCGCAACACTTTTTTCAAAGAGGAAGTGAGTGAGACCTTATTTTAGCTGTGCATTTATGGAACCAGCTCTACTAAAGCACGAACACACCCACATATACAAAAAAACATTAAATGGCAGACATAGAGAGACGTCCCGCCCATATTGAAAATGAAAACAATTCACTGCTCTCTTGAACAATAAGAGCTGTAAGGCCTTAAAGGACTGAACGACTAATGAATCTACAGCTCCTTTTTTCAGGAGGAAGAATGAAGCAACTTGTGTGGCAAATAAAAGCTACATGTAACATCATTATGTTTGCATAAAACTACACAACCCAGCTAATACATACAATATATGGACAAAAGTACTGGGCACCTACACATTACACCTACAGGAGTCGCCCGGCTGTGGAAACCCATGACATGATGCTCCTGGTGCAGTTTTCGTGCTGATTTTAGTGCCCGAGGAGGTGTGGAACTGTTTATTGACTGACTCAGCAGAGTGCTGGCAACTTTGATGCATTGTATGCCTCAGCACCTCTGCCCTGTTACTTTACATGATCTGCCACTCCATGGCTGAGTTGCTGTGGTTCCCAAGTGCTTTACAGTTGATCGTGGAATTTCACAAACTGACTTGTTGCAATGGTGGCCTCCTACTACAGTACCATGCAGGAAATCTGTGAGCTCTTTAGAGTGAAGCACTCCTAGGCTGTGTCCCAATTCAGGGTCTGCACGCTTGAAGTACGCATTTTAAGTGCGATTACGTCACAGCCACCCGACGACGAAGTGTACTTCAAATGCATACTCCAAATGTGCCGTCGATTTCCCCAAATATCAAGCGTGGTCCGGTGCACGCGTCGTGGTCCCATATATCCCACAATCCATAGCGCGGCGGTGGGTGTGGATAATTTTGCCGCAAAATACGGCAGAAGGGAGTGGCCGAAGAGTGAACTGTCAAAAGTAAGTACTGAATATGATGTCACTTATTTATGTGCGAATGTTTAATAACGAAGAACATTAAAACATTGCTGTTGGCCACATGTCGGCAAAGTTATGTGACATTAGCAGTATATGTCAGTATATATATATATATATATATATATATATATATATATATATATATATATATATATATATATATATATATATATCATAATAATCTGACAATACTATAATATTGGCCATATTATATTTACATTACCACAGTGAGATGATTTTAGTCTCATGAACAACATGAGCTAATTGTTATTTACTAACTAACCTTGAAATAATTGTTCGGTACAGAAATGAAGCCCAACAATCATGTTTTACAGTCCTGTGGTCTCAGCCTCAGATACTCAACTAATCAAAGTGATGCCAAAACAAAAATGAATGAACAGAAAAAACATTTTTTCTCCTTCATTTCTGTCACACAAAGCTGTATGTAACGTTTCTTGCGGTTAGTATCATGGTTGCTAGGCAACCTGAACAGCACGACGAAAGCTAGACCGTCCCATTTCACAAGCCTCTCACTTCCACACTTCTCGTACTTATAGTACGCACCGTACGTAGTACGCGTAGTGCGCGTACTTCAAGCGTGCAGACCCTGAATTGGGACACAGCCCTAGGCTCGCTGTTTGATTTTATACAACTCTGGTAAAGCCGCTGAAAACACCTAAATTCAAGGATTAACCCTTTAAACCCTAACCTAATTTACCCTTTACAGCAGGGGTGTCCAACTCCAGGCCTCAAGGGGCGGTGTCCTGCAGGTTTTAGATGTATCCTTGATCCAACACAGCTGATTTAAATGGCTAAATGACCTCCTCAACATGTCTGGAAGTTCTCCAGAGGCCTGGTAATGAACTAATCATTTGATGCAGGTGTGTTGACCCTGGGTGATATCTAAAATATGCAGGACACCGGCCCTTGAGGCCTGGCTTTGGACACCCCTGCTTTAAACCCTAACCCATCGCCGGTGACGGGTTAGGGTTTAAAGTAAATGGTAAATGGACTGGTTCTTATATAGCGCTTTTCTACTCTGTCCGAGCACTCAAAGCACTTTATACAGCTAATTCATTCACCCAATCACACCCATTCACTTCTAAGCTTAAGTGCGCAGCATCTAACATTCATACACATTCACACTCCGATGGATGCATCGGAGAGCAACATGGGGTTAGTATCTTGCCCAAGGATATTTGGCATGCAGACTGGAGCAACCTGGGATTGAACCACCGACCTTCTGGTTAGTGGCTGATCCGCTCTGCCACCTGAGCTACAGCCACCAAAGCAGGAGTTTTTATTGGAGTGTGGCCCAATACTCGCCCCCCCCCCCATACATTGTAGCTAATATTACTTCTATAACTGCTAGCTGCTAAAATTATCTTTTAAGGAAGTGGATTTTCATATATTTAGCGAGCTTTTAATGCATTTTCATAGTGTTTCGGATCTCAGTTCTATAGTTCGAGGTCAATTGTCTTCCCCTCCAGTGGGCATGATTTTCAGTGTGACATGTGGGGCACTGAGTGCTCGCCTCTTTTCTCTGTTTTTCTGTTTCCTGACATCCTGCCTGTGACATCAACCTCTGTATGCTATTGCTGGTTATTTTGTTTCATAGACAAGAAAGAAGGCTTCCCATGGGACCTATAATCGAGGATGCACAACTTTAGCAAGTGTTTGTTTTTGTCTTTGATGCTGTTTGACACACTTGGAATAGAGGACGAGTCTATGCATAAGCAGATGTTTATATTCTTTTTTTAGTATTTCAAATGAACAACAGGGATCAGAGTTTTTTCCCTTCACAGTTTGCAACTGTAATAAAAGATGCACATCTTGTGACCGCGTGTGTTCTGAATTAAATTAAAATTAGACCTAAATATAAAGCTTGTCTGTTATACTGTTATACTTCTACGGCATCTGAGATCAAAAACTAGCACAGCAGGCTATAACAAAAAAAAGTAGAAGAAGAAGTCATGCAGTTTTATGGCTTTGAAATGAGGCTCTGATGCTAGGATATCTCATTTTGTTAAATATCTGCATCTCTGGTGAGAGAGATTAAGGCAGAAGGAGAGTATTTGAAGAAAGGAATCAAGGATGTACAAGCTTAGAAATGAGCACTGTCAACAAACACACCTCTAAAACATTCTTTTTGCTCGATTTGTCCTTTGTGGCCCAGCCAATCGTTGCTCCGCGCAGATCCACCGCAACCTCCGGGACAATGTGATTGGTTTTGTTCTGCAAGGAGAAAATCCAGGTGTTTACAAAACCGACAGCACGGCATTCCAAGAATCAAGATGCCTTTAATAAAAGATGTGGCTGTCCTTGGCAGCTCGTGACCCGAGGGCCTTAACGCATTCTCATAAAGGTTTAGGTTTTCCTTTCCCTCTCTCCGGTGAGAAATGTGATAGTATCGTGCAGATGATAAGAACAGATAGTTGATATTTAAAACGCAAGAAGAAAGAACTGAAAAATTATTTCATGAAGAGTTGTGACTACATTTAGTCACAACCCTGCCAGAAATGAGCAAGAATGCTGTGTCAGAGCTCCTATTATTATGCTCCTATTATTAATATGAGCGCTTCCGTTGTTAATACAAAGCGTATACTATACCGCGGCCCCTGATGATGCAGATTTTGGGTCCTTGTGGAACGTCAGCACCCCTCCATGGAGAACAGTCCACGTCTGGGCCCAGTTTTTCCTGGAATGGGAGAAGATTCATAAGTAACACAGAAGCTTGAGAAATGTGAGTTAGATACTTGCAAAATACACCTCAAAGCAACCTCTTACCTTACTTTCCTTCCATTCTCAGACACTTTTGTTTTATTAAGAATTCCAGCTTTTTCCAAGTTCTGCACCTAAAAATACAAACAATAAACATCTTTGAATTGTTTGCAGATCATGTTTCGTTATCAGGCTTATGAGTAAAATTTACTTGTGGGATGAAATGAAGGACAGCAGGTTGAACGCAAATGTCAGCAGCATCATGCATACAGAGTATATTAAACAGCACTGGCTTCTCTATTACAATACACTGCATAAAGAATTGTTATAATTATTAATTTATTTTATGTTTCACATCCAAGGGTGCTGATTTTACTTCGCAGCCGTTTGCTTCTTTTCTTTTTTCAGCCATTCTGTTGTAGATTTGCTGTTGTGCATGGGATTTCTGTCCTGTAGCATGACCCGGCTTTACCTGTCAGACAGATCTGTCCTCAGATTGGGCTCTAGAATTTTTTTGCTATGCAGAGGTCAACTCAATGACTGCAACGTGCTCAGATCCTGTGGCTGCTAAACAAAACCAGATCATCACCCCTCCACCACCAGGGTTGACAACTTGTAGGAGGTGTTTGTGTCGATACGCCATGTTTGTTTTTCACCGAATGTGGTGTTGTGGATTATGGACAGACACCTCCACTCTGGTCTTGTCTGTCAAAGGTACAGTACAGTACAAGAATCTGGTGGTTTGTTCAGATGCAGCTTTGTAAACCTAACAAAATGCACTTCTAACTGTACTGTCATGAACTTTAACATTTAACATGCTAATGTAGGCCTGTAGAGTTTACACTCTACTTGCTGGGATGCCCAATTCTTGGAAAATTGGCAACACAACACCTGAAGACTAGCTAACTGTCAAAGTTTCTGTTTTTATAGAGATGGTAACACTCACTGATGATCAGTTAATCCAGTTTACTTGATTAACAGCACCTGACTGTTATTTAGACTCATTTCTTCTTACGGCATGCTTGGCATACATTTTTGCAAAAATTTGGAAAGCTTCAAATACGCTAACAACGACATGCACAATGTGCTAAAACTATGCTGTTAGTCCTGTTATGTGTTGTTTAAGGCTTTAAGGCAACAGCACAGCAGCTTTTCTCTAGAACAGGGGTCTTGAACGGACTGTGCCAAATGCAGCTCTTCTGCCCATCACCAGTGACTTCCTGTGGCTTTGACAAAACCCCGCCCCCAAAAAACAGATGAATATGAAATTGATCAACATCTCAGTAACAAAGCTGCTTTCAGCTGCTCCCTCAAAATTGGTCACCACTGCAGGTAGCTCTGCATTCCTAAAACAAACCCCGAGGGATCTGCGTCCCCTCCCCAGACTGAAACAGGAAATTTACACTTGTTTGGCAACTGTGTGAACCACAACACTAAAGAGACGCTAACACCACAAGACTTCTAAAACAGTGAGCCACTATATATATATTTTTTAAAGTAAAGGTCAACCCAGTGTGTGCAAAGTTGATTTCCGGGGGACTACTTTTAGAGGATATGCATTGATCAAACAGTGGCAGAGTTGTGTAAATTTTCAACATTCTTGTAAAATTAAGTACAGCTGCCAGAACGAGAGCTCAACAGATAAAAATTCTAGGAAGAATCAATTTTGGTTTAAAGTAAGAAAAAAGAAGAACTTCACATAACTTGTCCTTTGATCTACAAGAGTGACTTTCAGGCCGGGTCTATCACAGTTTCTAGACAACAGATCTGTCTTCAGCCAGATGCACATTTAGGCAAAAACATACAGCAAAGGGTTTGCAGGTTTCCAGCAAGGGTGAGCAATGGGGTGATTTCAATACAGTACAGTATTTAATGCATGGAATGAAACTGGTTGAGTGCAACAAATGCTCTGCTAATTATCTAAAAAACGACACCTTTTGCCCATCATAGATAGATAGATGCACCTATCTATAGATCAAGGGCAGGCAAGCTCTCTAAGTAACCACCCACATTATAGCGCAGCCACTTTGAGGTCAGATAATAAGGATTTCTCCAGGGCCAAAACCCAAAAGCCTTAAGAGAGAGACACAGAACTCCTTTCAGTTAAAGGTGAAGATCAGAGGAATTTTGTTGCTACTGAGAATCCATCAAAAGCAGTCAGTCAGTACAATCCTTGGCAGGACACAAGCTCCACTCACATTTTGCTGCGTCTCAGGAGAGTTTCCTGTACTGGAGCTGTCACTGGAGCTGTAGTCTGACGTGTTCCTCCTGTGAGTCGGGGCGAATCTCTGAAAGACAGTGAGGAGATTTGTCATTCAAAAAACCCACAAAGCTTACCCAAGCATGTAAATTTAAATTTTGAATAAGCAGAAATCAAAATCAGCAGATAAGATTTGCATTTCTTTAAATGATTAACATCTTATATCATCAGGAGGAGCTAAAGTAACTGAAATATGTGCTTATTTGTTGCACTATAGCTGCAAATGTAGCATGTACTGGAAAAAACAACAATGTGTTGATAACACTTTGAAGATAGCTTTGCTACACTACACAACCAAGCGAGACTTGTTTAGAAATGTAGCAAAGGGTGAATGATTAAACACCAGTTTCACATTTCACCAAAATAGGATATCTAGGAAAACTCATCCCTCTCCATCTGAAATTGGCTGAAAAGTGAAAGGACTCAGTTCCTCTGCAAACCCCCCTGACAACCAGCAGTTTCATACTCAGACTCTTCTTTCTATGGAAATACGAAATACTACACCACCGTGGCACAATGGTTACCGTGTGTGGGGAAAAATACATTTTGACTGACTCCTAATCTCAAAAAATCCATAATTCACATGTAGGTATATATTAATGGCTTAAATGTGCATGTAGGTTGTAGAGAAGATGCATTTTTCCCTGTCATTTTCTATGGTGTGGCAAGATTTAGATATCTGAGGCTGTGGGTGGGCATCCTGTATGTGTAAATCGGTGTTATCTATTTATCTCCGTGCTTCACATGCATACGTGCACTGCAGCCCTGAAAGTTTTTAGACTTTATTTGGCACAAGGACTCAAATGCTCTGGATTAAAACAGTCTTTAACCTGTTAATCCCTGACTATGCAGGTCATGTACTGAAGAGTGAGCGTCCTGTGCACTGCCCCTTGCAAGCTCTACCCAGGCTATCTGGCATTGTGTGCTACGTGTGAAAACAACTTTGGGCAACGTCCTGACTTGATTCTCCAAACGCCACCTTAATACTTAGTTTTTAGTTTGACTGTAACATCTGTCTAGGGATTGCAGATATGAAATGTAGTTTCTTGGCTTCTTAAATCTGTCACATTTTCACAGTGTTCAATACTGAGCACTATCCTTGTTAATATGGCAGTAAATGGTTAGAAGAACAACAATCACCTAACAATATGCACTTGGTTTTATTTTTTTGAATACACAATTGTATTACCTCACTTATTATTAGAATTCTGGTCTTTTTATGTTTCAGATGTGCAACAAAAAAGAAAAAAGAAACTGTTGCTTACAGTCTTTGTCATCATTCAGCTTTTTCACACTAATAAAAAAATGAAACTTTATATCAAAAAGATGACAGTTGATCCAAAGCCTGTTTTTCTTGGTTTGAGTAAACTCTTTCGTTCCAGTGAAGAGAAATCCAGGCAACCGTGTTGTGCCCTTGAGCAACACGGTTGCTTTGAACCCCTGACTGCTAGAGGTGACTTGTTTAGCACAAGCCCTTTATTGTATACCAGAAGTCGCAGGTGTTTGTGGAAATATCGCTTTTTGCTCTCCCTCATCCTCCCTCTGCGTCTCTGTTTCTGTAAATAAGCGTGGCGTGGAGCTAATTTGCCTTGCTAAATAAGGGTTAAAAAGCATAGTAGTGTTGATTGTTAAACAGGTACTTACCCTCACCACTTTTGCCTGACTAAAGCTTTCTGTTTAACCCAGGCGACACACCCTGAATACGTGATACAGCTTGTGCTTAAACAAGCGTGTGCTATTAGTGGGTGTATATGCATGTGCACGTTCGTACCCCATCTTCCTGGGCAGAGCTGAACTGAGCAGGTCCCACGGTCTGTCTCCAGTTTTTGATGACAGACATGCCATCCGCCTCAACGCCATTCTCCACCCTCAACTGGCTATAAGCTACAGGGGCCTAGAGGGACAAAACACAGTTTAGTTTCATTGATTAAATGCAAGAAAATGAGTGAAAGGACACAACTTTAAGGATCAGTGTTGCTTTAATTTAGACAAGTGAAAGTTTGATGCTACTTATCTGCCAAAGGATATGAAATATAGTGCTTTAGTTAAAAAAAAACAACTTTAATTATAGAATTCATATTCAAAATTTAATCCTTATTTCTAAGAGCCTGAGTATGAGACGGCTCAAACCCTCAGGTAATCTGGAACAACACTCTGAGTCTCCCTAAAACTTTTATACTCCAAGCTAATTGAATGAGCTCCCAGTTTATAACACTAGCTGTGCTCCAGCATTACCAGTATTCAAAAATAAGCTAAAATCATCCCTGTTCAGTTAAATCCTTTAGCAGCATAAAATGATCATTTTATTAAATGTATGCTACATTTATAGATTTGATTTCTAGGACTGTATCATTTTTACTGGTCTCCTGATCATCTTAATATTATTTCAGTTTTAATTCTGCTTCTTAACATCGATTTGAGTAATTGACCTTCTCTTCTTGCCTACTGTCTTAGTGTTGCATTATCTACATCGTTTTGCAACTGCAACTTTTGTGGTAGCTTATGCATTGTGCAGAGCATTGTGCTTCTACTCTGTAAGGGGTTTTCTATGAATATACATATAAAGTTACGCTTGTTTCCTGTTTATTCAAATCTACTATGCAGTAAGTAGAGGGGTACAGGAGTGGCGGTGGCTGTGGTTTAGGAAGTAGAGTAGGTCATCTACTAATTGGAATACTGAAACCCGAGTTGCTCATCGAAGTGCGACTGTTTGATAGAAACACCTGGAATAAGAAAAAGCGGCTGTGTGAATGTGTGTGTGAGGGGTGAACGAGACATGTTGTATAAAGCACTTGTGCTCAAGTACAGTAGAAAAGCGCTGTATTCAAACTAGTCCATTTAGCATTACGTAGAAATTGATTTTCATAATTTATATCCAAACTGTAAAAACATGTCTAAGAATCAGTGATAATCTTGCATGAAAAACGCTGACGACTACTTTGTTAAGTGGTGTGAGAGCTTTACCTCGGGCAGGTTCCACAGAGACCTGGAGCCATCTCTTAGATAGTAGTAAGTCTGCCCCTGCTCATCCAAAGACTTGATCCACTGTTACACACAATGCAATTGTTTTAGTTAAACATGTCTCAGTGTTACAGAAAAAGTTAATTACTGTAAATAGTTTAAAAAAAAATGTCTTGCTCAGGTAGTTTCACTTCCTTAGGACTAAAACACTCACACATGATCTGCTGCATGCTGCTGGAGAAAATGTTACTGAAAATGGTATCCACGCTAAAATCAGTCCAGACGAGGACTTTGTCGCATATTTGGATGTAATGTAATTACAAACTAAGACGCTTGCAAATGCACATCACATGACCAGTCATGCATGGGCTGGGCGCGCATGGCGCAGCATAAACAGGAAGCAGAGAACTGGTTTCTTCTTGAAAATACTACAGAGGAAGAATGGCAATAGACAAGCAGTACAACCAGAGTTTTTTCCACTTTGGCTGCCACTGAGGTGAAACTGTTACTGAAAGAACTAAGTGGTAATTTGAGGGTAGAATGTAGTTTTACAAAGCAAACCAGGACTATAACTGTGATTTATTACTAGAGGAAATCTAGGTAACAGGAGAGGAGAACTCAAACAGCCCAGATATGATGTTTATCTTATTTGTTTTTTATGACTAACAAGACCCGAGCACCACTTCAAAAACTTTCTGTTTGAGTCCATGAAGAATAAAACACTGCTCCATATTTGAACTAACACTAGGGTTTCCATAAGACCCTGTTTTAAAGGTCTTAAAAGTGGCGTGGATGCTTGGCATTAACGCACTAAAATTACACGTTTTTTGGCGAAAACATATTACAGTGAATGGAGCCTGAAATCCTGTCCAGGAGTCAAACTGCGTGGACTGAACGTGGCGATTTTATAACTTTCCAAAACAGATTCATGGTCTGGTCACACAGTAACCGGACAGAAATGTGTGATGGGGAAAATATGCAGTGTTTGTCATTTTCTCTCAACTCTATTTTTAGCCACACTAGCTACACGCCTCCCTGGATAATTGCACAACTGGAATGACGTCAAAACAATCACAGACAACACTGATATACTGGGTTTCCAAACAATCATCATGGTAACTATGCTGGAACGTGTTTGAAGACGTTTCATCACATTTTCAACCGTTTTGCAGGATAATTAACCTGAATCCTGATTGGGCAGACCTGATCTGGAGAGTTTTCACTGGTGAACACCCACGTCCCATCTTTCTCCACAGTGAGGTTCCAACCAGCCGGGGTGTTGCGGTCCAGGTTGGCCCTGGGGATTACGGGCCGGATCACATGGCTGAAGCTGTAGTCTTTTGGGATTGGTGCTGGAGGTCCTGTGGCATGGGTGTTCCCATAGCCCTCTGGTGGATCTGCAGGCGGGTAATCCTCCGAGGGGTAGTCCTCCTCCGGTAAAGGAGGCTGGGGATGAAGACACAGTACATTAAGTTACACATAAGTCCCACTCAGGGTTCAACACATGAGCTGTGACCCAAATGGGAGCATTTTCCAAAAAGATACACTTTTTGTTTTATTTTACGAGGAAAATACTAAACTACAACTAGGAACTGGTTTGATTTGGCAAAGCAATGCATAAGCACTTAAAATATGGAAAAGAGTCAACGTGGTTCTACATGAAAGTCTCAAAATCCATCTTCTGACAGTTTTTAAGGCTTCAAATGAAGCAATTTCTTCTCTTTTGCAAAAGTAAGAAAGACAAAAGAAAGGCCTGAATGGAAATAGTTCCCCCTTTGCAAACTTTATTGTAAGCATAACATTAAAAAACCAAAAGATAAGTGAGAATTTATGTCAAGGATAAAATAATTATCGTCACTTTATATTGTTTTTAGGCATTAAAAAGCATTAATTAATCAGCAACGTAAAACCCTTATGAGCTGTCGGGATTGTATATATATTCATGCCTCGATGTAAAAACAATGAATTCATTAATTCGCCAACTATGTTTTTATAATGATGCTTGTATATTTCTCGCGGTCAAGCCTGCTGTTATTGTGGTGGGCTAAAAAAAAAACAGAGCAGAAAATGAATGTGTATTCTGATGAATTCCTAATGTCGTAATCATGAGTCAACTCATGATTACGAGTTGACTCGTAATCATGAGTCAACTCCTTTATCACTGCATAAAGTTCCTTCAGATAAATTGGTGACCCGGCCTTTTTTTTTCTTTGCTGCTCATATATAACAAATGAATAATGGAGAAAAAACATGTCACATTTTGTTTAAAGAGACTTCATTATGCCTCACTTTGTGACATGTGTAAGCTCATATTCAACGCAGCCAAGGTAACGAGTAATGAGATTTTATTAGATATAAATAGTATCTTGCCAAAAGCTCAGGTTTCAGACTGCTGTGCAGGGCTGTTTTCAACTGCTTTTTCTCCTATTGGCTCTGTATGATGTCATAGAGAGTAGCAGGCCCCCAGAACCTCTCTGTTTCCATGATGGAGGAAAGCTGGCTTAAAGGAAGCTAAAATGGCTTGGTATAAAACAATTAAGGCTTATTTTCAACTCTGAATTATGCAAAGTTACTCTAATAAGTCCAAAATTTCTAATTAGGGTAACAGAACCCAAAACCGTGAATGAGCTTAAATGAGAAAAGCCATTTGCGCCTTGCACAACCCCCAACAAACACAAACATATCCAGCACAGAGAAAGAAAAAAGCGCCTTTACTCCCTGGAAGAACTTGTGCTTATTTCATCACGATTACAACATATGAATTTCACCAGAATACACATTCACAGCTATTACTGCTCAATTTTTAATCTTTTTTACTTAGAACTGCAGGCCTCCCTGTAAACACTGATAACTCAAGATTGAAGAACAGTATTAATTCATGCACGTTGCTTAAGGTTCATGAGATTTTGATGCTTAGCTCTCTGATATACCATCACGGTCAGTTGCCATCTAAGTCTAATGATTTAATCCCCCCCTTGGTGAATCTTGACCTCCTGTTTTATTAGCGCTGCTGTTTCACAGCAAGCGAATCCCAAGTTTTAAACCACAACATGCAGTTTTGTTTTCCATAAGCTCTGATTTCTCTCACTATTAAAAAACATGCTGCCATTCTTGGCCTAGGATGCTCTTAATCCCAAGAGTTTCACTTCCTGTTTAATAAAGAACAATAATAGTAAAAGTATTAACGCCTCCTCGGCCCTTTCCTGTTTTGAAATGTTGCTACATCCCACGGAATCATCTTGATTGGATAATTTCTTACTGTGACCCCGAAATAGAGCTTGATGACTTCCCTATGACTTTCATAAATGAGTCAGAATAGTTTCATGACCTCGATGTATTATTCTTTCTTGGCCTATTAATGCTTTTTCTCCAGCTCAGAAAAGTCATTCAAGGGGAAAAATGGGGTCACTGCCTGCTTGCACTGTTAAAAAACTTTTCATGATATAAATATGAGTGGTAATTTGAAGTGAACCGTTTCTCAAATTTGCCCAATTTCCCAGAAGAAACAAAACATCACCAATAATTTTTAGCTAATTTAAAATGAGGACAGATGCCTGTCTTCATTTAAAGTTAAGAGACAATACTACTTAGTGTCCACTGTTGTGGATATTAAGTGCCAGGGCTGTGAGATTCCCTGATGAAATTGAGTCCTACTAGCTATGTAGGTGCAGGAGATTTAATTCCATTAAAAGCAGACTGTATTTACAGCTTTCCCTTGGGTGAAGCTAAAACAGGAGACAGAGAGCGGCTAAGTAGAGCAGCCATGCTGTCCTTACCCGCTCATCCTCATGAAACCTGTGCACACTCATAGGCTCCATCAGAGGCGGGTAGGGGCTCTGAGGTTGCTCAGGGGGCTCCCAAGATGTTTCCCCAGACATTGGGTTGTAGAAGTATGGGCGACCACTGGTCTCATCCACTAACTGCTCCCAGTCTGAGGTCCACGCCGGTGGGGAGGCGGTGGACAGAGAAAGGACAGGAGATTGAGGAGGTGAGGGGGAATAAGGCTCCTCTGCAGGGAGTGGTTCGGGGTCTGCGCAGGGGTCTACAAAAGGGCTGTCCCAGGTTGTGCGCCCCGTGTTGGGGTGGTAGTAATACTCCTGTCCACTTTCGTCGTCAACGTGCACCTCCCATCCCTCTGGGTTAAGGTAGGAAGGAGAGTAGGACGAAGGAGCCGATGGAGGAGACTCTGAGATGCTTTTCCGGAGCTCTGCTACATTGACGTACACTGCTGACCGGAGATTTTCATCCTGCACCTGTGGAAAAACAAAGAAGGGACTCATTCATATGTGCTTAGTTTAAAGCAAACAAAGTAGATTCTTCTGTGGAGTTCATTTTTGAAGGTGTCAAACTCAGATCTTGTCACTTCAGTGTTCCTGTAAACACACAAAAAAGTAGCGCAAGTATTGTCAGCAGTGTCAAGTACTTGTCTTCAGTCCACTGCTCTTACTATTGCTCTTTATAAGTCAGCCTTCCGCATCTTACAGAGCACAGGAAGTAGCTTAGAGCTGAAAAAACCCCACAGACACGCTCTTCCCTCAGTAATAATCAAAACCTATATTTGTCCACAAAAACACCTCCACATGGGTTTAAGCCCCGCCTGTGTTTAGCACTTGCTGCCATAGTTGATCATTTGCTGATCAGTGGTGGGTTTTGTGAAGTTTTTGTTAAATACTGTATTAAAAATAAAAAAATAAAAATAACAACCACACAAATAACACCAAACCACAGGCCGACCATAGATGTTTGAAAACTAGGTTAAGCGTTACTATTGTGCATCAGCTTTGGTCCTCTTGTTTGACTGCAAACCAGTTAACTACCTATTTGATTTCATTTTCTCTGTTCATTTTCTCTCTCAATGGGTTGTTAGGTCCTCAGTGTCACATTGCTTTCATGAACAGAGTTCCACATGAGTCCACTTGCTGCATGGCAGGAACACAACATGCAAAACAATCCTGATCATCACAACTAATTTGTTTAAAGAACACCAGCGAGAGTGAGTGCGATGAAAGGCCGCCACTGTCCTCAACCTTTCCTTAGTTACAAGTGGGTACCTGAAACAACTCCTGCCCAAAAAAAAACAAAAAACCCTTTGCTTTAAGTTACTGTGCTCTCACCTGTGCTCCACTATTCCTCTTTGTAAGACTTCTGAACATGGTGGCACAGATAAAAAGACAGCCTCCTTTCTGCTACAGACTTTCCCCTAAACTACCTCTTGTCACATAGGTAGTCTCATTTTCTATATTTATCAAGGCTTGAGACCTGCACATGTCAGTGCTGTATCTGGTCATAACTGCAATAAACAGAGTGCACAAAAGGAAAAAAGTGCTAACAGGAAGCAGCAGAAAGTAACTCAGTACATGTTACAATCACAATAATAGCGCAATACCTGCAGAAAATCTGATGAAAAAATAGCAGAAATGCTCTCCGTCAAATTCATCTAAAGCTTTGTTTGTCGGGCATTGGCTTTTTTTGGCATATTAAACACAACATGCAACTACTTGGAGGTGGGGAGACAGTCTGTTCGTAACTTTACAATATAACTAAATGTAGTGTATGTATGCAATTGACATTATATCAATACGCTAATATTTAATAACCATCATGGACATCGTCTGGTTATCCGAGCTGCCCTCATTTCGACTATGATCAGTTTTAAGGTACTATTCCTTAACTGCTTTACACCCGAAAGGCAAACATGACAGTTTTTACTGCACGATATACACGCACATACACTGGGCGATAGTATTTAGTCCATTTTTATCTACATAAAAAACGGTCAAAGGAAAAAATGCAACGCGGTGATCAGGACACTGACAAAGTTCCAAGAATAATCAAACCTGCATGTTTCTATTGCAAACCTTATTTATAATTTGAGCATTGGAACGTGCACGGATTCTTGTTTCAAGCCTGACTTGTACAGTTTTTCCTTCCTCAGAAACGAGGAAGTCACTACACATATATGTACAGTCAGACGGCATCAATTACATTGTTGTGTTCTTTTCCAGACTTTGTTTATTAGATACAATGACAGCCACCAACGTAATCTGTTTCTGCATGAGTTCTTTTGCTTGGTAATGCAGGATTTTTAGTTGTCAATGAGTATTTGAAATAGAGATGCGGCTGTTTTAGTACAAGTAACGGCCTTTTTTGTAGCACCTTTGGCTTTAGTAGTTATTGTTAGAGTCCTGAAGCAGAACTTGTGGGAAAAAAGCACCTTGGAAGCCAACTCATTGCAGCACATGCCACATAACAGCAACATCCAGTGAAGTAGTGTTGCTTTCTCTCCCACCCAGTCAATGACATGATCCTATTTGACTCTTTACATGTAGTAAAGGACAAAATAATAATAAAAAAAATCCTTAAATAATCTTAAAAGAGAAAACAAATGAAATGTAATGAAAGAGAGCAGTGGATTGACATGCAGTGACGGTCGAGCGAGCTAGGAACTGATCAGAGACTCGCTGTGGTTGGTCTATGTGCTCTTGGGTCACCCACACAGTACCCCAACTTAGAGCAGGCGGATAAATGTAGGTGATAAAAATAAAAGAGCAACGAGAGCCTTTCTCTATTGCACTGTGTGTGTTTTTTATCCATACAGTGTTATCACTTGGCTGACTTTGCTTAGTTATTGATCTCGATATAACTATGAGGCAAGCGATGAGGACAACCAGACAGCTGACCCCAAAACACATTGATCCTGAACAACATGACTGTACAGACAGACACAGAGGAAATGAAAGAGCTGCATCATTGATCTCTGAAATAGCTATGCTGGAAGGTCCCTATCCTTTGGAGAAAACACTAAAACTTAACTGCACGTGATCGAAGCAAAACTGTGCATATGCATATACAGTAATACAACAACAACATCTGAGCATAGTTATATCAGTCACTCATGTAGGTGGAATTATGGTGTACTTACTACCAGTGTTAATACAGTTCACTAAAAAGGAAACACTAAAGCTAGGTGGGTGGGTGAAAACATTTTAGTAAAAAGGCAGTAAAATAAAAACTAAACTTTACATAAAACAGACTGACTTGTATTGTTGTATTATCACCATCTTACAAAGTCTTACAATATTACAAATACTACAAATCTCATAGTAACAGAACCCAAAACCGTGAATGAGCTTAAATGAGAAAAGCCATTCTGGATACTATGAGTAATGAAAATAAATAGTAAAAAAAAATCCTTATTTTCAGCCCATGTGGACTCCATTTACAATGACGTCTGAGTTGTTAATGTTAATTTTTGTTCACAAAAACACCAATCAGGTAAAAAAAAATAAACACAATAATGCTTTTAAGCCTTTAAGTGTTTTCTGTAGTTAACATTTGAATGCAGATCTTCGATTTGTAAGGAAGTTTCTCTGAACTGATGCTTTTGCTTTGGGAAAATGTTTGGATGAACCTGGCGACAATGTCAACTTTAGTTACATGACTGTGTGTCCAAAAAATGTACTGAAAAATTAAAGACTAATTTTAGCTCTATGAAGTTGTTGTACAAACAAAACCGACGATTCAAACGTCAACCCATAAAGACCGAGACTATCAGTCACATGTCAGATGAAAATTTACATCTTTGAGACTGATACCAACATCACTCTAACACATGAACCGAACTAACAAAGTTTGGGTCCAAACTAACATTAAAAACCAACATGGCACAGTTAGTACGCCACGTACGTCACCTTACTTGGTACAGGAAACAAAATAAGTGCAGGGGCGATGTGAATACGTTAGAGAAAACAGGAAGCACATCATTTATCAAGTTTATAAGGATACAAAAACAAACCAATGAATAAAACTGAACTTTTCATTATAAGCTTCTTAAATAACGATCACCTACCTTAGAAGGCACCGGCAGGGCCATGCCCCGCTTGGACCGGTGACCTGGCCAAAACCTGGACTGCATGTCCACCATCTTTATGTTGTACTATCTAGAGGAGCCATCCATCCAAAAGACTCCAAAAACTAGCGACTTAACCGTGCGACTACATTCGGTCCGCTTGTGCTGGGATAGAGGTGAGTGCACACCAAGAAGCACACGCTTACATCCTCCTCACACTGCAGCTGTGACAGTTGCACCCAGACTGAAAGGAGAACTGTGAGCTGTGTGACAACAGCAGCAGGAAGGGACTGTGTAAGGACTGGGTGAGACGTGCGTGCACGTCAGACTGTGTGTGTGTTTGTGCGCGCCTATGCATGAATTCCTGTGCACAGGATAGGGGGGTAGAGGGTAACCGTCTGCCAACAGCCCAAAGCAGAAACACACAGTGAAAACAAGACAGAGGGAACTGTAAGATAGAGGGAGCAGCAGAAACTCTGCAGGTCACTGCAACCTACTTCCTGACTGAGTACCCATAAGATAAAAAAGGAAATTACAGCAATGGAAACAAAGTTTTTCAAAGGAAACATGTTATATTCACAACAGAGGAAAAGAAAGATGTTTTGAAACGGTAGAGCTTTTTAAAATCTCTTGGTTTTCTTATGTAGAACCAGCAGCTTCCATATAGTGTGTAAAGTGTCCACTAGTGCCTACACTTTATTAATGGCTGAGACCTGCTAGTAGGTCACAGCTAATAATGTGGTGGTGGTGGTGGTGGGGAGGGGGGGGGGGGGGGGGGGGGGGGGGAGCAAACATTTCCCAGAAAATGAAATGGAAAAGCTGCTTTTTCACAGGTTTGTCTGATGAGTGTTGCTAAATCTACAGACTCCATGTGGGTGGATGCTTGAAACAGGAAGTCTGGTTTCTGTTCAATTGAATTGTTCAGTCAACACTTCCCCCTGCATAGGACAACATAACCAGCTGGGCTTCAGAGTGTGCGGGTATGTTTTAAGAAAGATTTGGAATTTGGCTTTATCATGAAAGCAAACATAAGGTTTGAGTGTAACTTCTCTTTTTATATTGTTGAAATTTAAATTCTTGCAGGTTACAGGGTATACGGCAGAAGACAGTGCTGCAAAGAACATCCAAAAAGCATTTTCATTAACGCAGGAGTGTCAGGTGTATTAGTTAGTGGGCTATATGTACACCAATAAAGTTAGGTGGCAGTTGTGGCTCTTCACATGAGGTTTTTCTGAAATGTAACTGAAACTTTAAGTTAGTGCGAAAGCTTTTATTTTTAATGAACTATCAACTATTTGCAACTATTTATATAAAAAAAGTGAAGGACAGCCTGAGAGAACTGAAACTTAATATATCAAGTTTACATTTTTCAGTTAAGTGTCATAACAAAATAACTAAAGAAAATAACACTTTATATTCACACAACTTGTTGAGACGCAGAAATGCATTTAACTTTCGACAGATGTCTACTTCTGTACTTAGGTTTATTGAACAAAAAAAGCTGAATTATTAATGACTTCGATACAGTTTTCACATTTGTCATGCAGCAGGCCAGAATGAACTCGTGGGCCACATGTTTGATTCCCCTGCATGAAATCTTCTATTTGTAATGTGCATAAAACCCCCTGCATAATATTAGCTGACATTTTAGTGAACATATGGGTGATAAGGTATACAAAAGCTTGTCCTGCTTATTCTTTTGCACTATATGCTTCATAAAAGCTACTTTCAGTGGCTCCCTTATTCAAAAGGAGTTGTCATACTGGGTAGCTATCAATACTGCCACAGACACAACCCCAAAAGAATTTGTGTCTCCTCTCTGGATCAAACTGGGGATCTTTCACTAGTAAGATAAATGTGTACACAACGACACTACAGATGGACTATAAGCTTAAAAATTTGCATATATTTTGTACAGCAACTGGGAGCCCAGTGTATATAATGTACGAATGACTATTTGAAATAACACTGACTTGAGCATGACAAAGCTTTTACCAATTGCAAAAAAACAACAACATACAAGCCCGACTAACCCCAGGTATTTGGATTAATTAGCTGAACTTAACCAGTTAGGATGTTTTGCTACATTTACTATAGCCAACAAGCTAGCTAACAAGCTAGCACAAGCTATGATTAGCCCATGATCAGTTCTGAACAGATTTCCCTCCATGAACAAAAAGTCTAGCTCATCTTAACATTAATTTTACTGAAGCGTGGCCCCATGGAAATTCATATCAGCGTTTGTTTGTATCATTCATGGAATTTCTATTGTGCTGGAAGCCAATCTTTTATTGCTATCAGTGTACTGAGGGCACATTTTCATTACAAACGCTAGCTATAGACCTGTTTGGTGCTGTAGGGAAGGAAAGAAGCTTTTGGGAAAAAAGTGTTATCCTTTGGATTTTCACTGCAAGCTCAACCCGAACTCCTCACATAAAATCGGCCTACACACTGGTAGAAATAAAGACAGTGAGAGAAGGCCTAAATTCTTTCATTTATGTTTGCACAATGGCAATATAAAAAGCTTTTACTGGGTGAAGAAGGCACCTAAGTGCATCTTTAAGTACCTCAGTAAGATAGTTTGCTAGTCAAATCCATCTAATCACAGAAATAATGATAGTGTTGTGTCAGATTTTGAGATACGTTTCCAGCTGTAATGGAGAATATCTGGAGGGCATCTGTTGTATTGTTTTGTCTAAGATGCCAAGTAAAAGGCTCCTTTTTGATAATGTTTTTGAGCGTTATTCAAGGAGAAAACCCTTCAGTGCAGAGCAGACAACTCTCTGCCCTCAGCTATGCATGAAGCAGCAATCTGCTTGATTACTTAACCACATTAGCGCTCATCCAATCAAACAATGGAGAACCAAATTGGGGCCCAAATCACGCCACAAAGCACACAGTTGAGCTATTGAATCGGCCTGGCTCCACTCCCTCTTACATCACACTCATCATTGGTCCAGAATCCTGGAAGACTCCATAAATGCCCAATGTGGAATCCATCAGCTTATCACATTCTTATCTATGCTCTCCAGGCCAGCTTTGCATGCCGATGTGAAAAACCCGCTGATGCTGTTTGTTGATTTCAGATTTCTCCCACTCACACTTTGTAGGTGAAGTGTTTTCTGTGTAGGAGCGAGGGAGGATTTGAGTACCAGTCGAAGTAATGCTCTCTGTGGAAACTATAAACCAGCCAAGTGAAATGGAAACCTTGGTGTTTTGCAAAAATACCACCTTGACATTTTTTACAGGTGAAAGTAAATATCAACAGTTTGCGTGCAAACAAACTGGAAATAAAAATAAAATTCGGGACTTCACTTGCAGCTTTTGATTCTGGGAACTTTTTCTTAGTTTCTGAGTTAAGCAAGCACATCATAACAAAACTAAGAAAGCATTTTTAAAATAATAATTGCACAAAAGACATTCCTGAGCATATGACTAATACATCCCTTGATAAAGACCAACTGAAGCTTCCTTTAGAGTAGTTTTACATTATTTTGCATTAAACTAAATGAGCAGCTGCACTATGAAAATAGTAATAATAATTTAAAAAGGTTACGATAAAGTCACAGAGCTAAGCATCCAAGACCTGGGAGAGAAATGCTCAGAAATGTAACGTTTAACAACAAATGTCAAGAATATATTTATGAAATCCTCAAAAACGCTTCTGGTTGTGGTTACGTCTAAAATGATTCACTCATTCACTAATCCCAGTGTCCTACTTTGGGAGTTTTATTTAAAAGAGTACATAGCACGCTCATTACTGGATGGACACTACTGGCAAATTTCCTGTTTCCTGTTATAGATTTATTTTACATCTACTGTACGTCTCAAAATCTGAAAAATGTTGCGAATAGGGAAGGGCCTTAAATTTGCATGTTTAATGACAAGTAGGGGCTCATTCATGTAGTTGTAACAACACTTCCAGTTCCACAGAACTCTATGGGGGCTGTCAGCTCCCATGCTCTGTGACCACAGAAAACACTGTAATGATGACCTTATAGTTTATGGTCTTACTGAATAACATCACAACAATGATTTTATTGTTGTAATGTTTACGATGTTTAAACCATCAAAACACAGAATGTTTCATTAGAGGACTTCACTAACCTGTTGGTAACAGTGTGCCTACTTGGGAGTCAGAACTTTAAATGCACTGAATATGGTGTAGCTGTACATATGGACATCACTACAGAATGGTGAACCTACTGTATAGTCAACTGTACAGTGAAGAGGGGCTGATTTTGTACACATGCTTTGACATCTGTACAAAAATATCACTTGTTTCTCAAGGCTGTACCTGGCTGAACAGGCTGAGATTACATATCTTTTTATGTAATCTCATATTTCTACATAAAATTACAAAATGTGTCCTTTTGTTTTACAGATAACTATATGTTTAATACCTAAATTACGACTTAAGAACCAAGCCAAACCAAATTACCTTCTCAAGAGCAGTTTTATTTACCAACAGTGTAAAATATTGAATGTGAGAAATGTATTGGTAAAACATGACAGGCATAAACTGGAACTAAGTCTGACTCTCTGAGGTCACGGTATATATTTAGTTCTTGTCTCACACTTACATGCTGAACAAGTTGTTAAACCTTAAACTATAAAAAAAACTAACTCTGTCAAAACACATTATAATATGCATACTTATTTTCACCAAAACTAAAATGTGGTGAAAATGAAAGGACTTGCCTGACCAGGAAGCTAAAAGCACCCGTTCTGCCTGATGTACACATGTGCTGTGCACAGAAATGCCTGACAGGACACTCACACTACCTGTTGGAGCAGTTTCTTGGCATCTGATGTTGTTTCACAGAGCAGCAGGAATTATTAGTCTTAAAAGGTGCAGGGTGAGGCATTACTTTTAAAATGCCAATACACATGTATATATATGAAAGGCTCCAGTGCTATCTGTGCTATGGATTAAGAGACACGTTTACTTTTGCTGCCAGCCATCAATAACTTCTGGATGGTAACTTCTGGCCATAAACATCAGACCTGAATTAAAGTTTGCATTCTACAACAATAGTTTCACCACCTGAGCTTCACTTGACAAACTTAACTTCCCATCTGAAAACCCAGAACAGCCCAAACTCTCTACCACATTAAGTGACCTACATTTTGGGCTAATTGCAAGTTCTGCACATTACATATGCACACACACGCCAACTGCATGGCAGGGCTGGCATTAAAAGCTCCAAAGCCCTGCTTGTTGGGAGTCAGGCCAGACCCCCTCGCATCACCATGGAGATGGCCCTCCATTGTGGGGTAAGAATTAATGCACTTGAGGGATCCTGGCACGTCTACAGTCCCGTTACAAGTGTGTGGGGGGTTCATTCATGTTTACACAGAGGAGACGAGAAGGACAAATTATGGTTTAAAATGCAGGAATTCAACTGCACCGCTTCGCAAAAATCATTTCTGGGAGGTGGTAAAAGTCTCCCACTGAAGCAACAAACTGTGCTGGTAATTACAGCGTAATGCACACCAAATCACTGGGTATAGTGGGAGAGGCTGTAGACATTACATGACTCAAAGTGCCACACACATTTGGTAGAAACTGAGCAGAAACCCAATCAAACACACCTTCTCCTTCATAAACCCCAGTGCTGTCTGACGTCACGTATTCCTTGCAACAGGTGCAAAAAACGACGGGAAGTGTCGTGAAACTTACCTGAAGCAAAAGTTTCAAGTCACCAAACTACATCCGACAGGAACATAAGGTTCAATGTTGCCGTGGGTTTCATCGTTTCCCTGCCGTGCGCATATGATCACAATTCCCCGGATCGTAACCGGTGCTGGGAAACCAGGTAGCAGCTGGAGGTTTTGGGAGTGGCTGGCAGATTTTCGCTTTAACTCCTTCCTCTCCCTAGGAAAGGTCAACCAGCTGACACAACCTGTTTCTAACCTGTTCTGGAGTGTCATCACAGCCACAGACTGTATTTTTCAAGTCCCAAAGCTAAAAACAGCCCCTCCTTCAGCTGCACTGCAAAGCCGTTTCATCCACTGCAAACCTCCAGCTCCTCCCGAAGTTTAACCACATCTGTTTAATACAAAGGTGAACCATACGCACCTGATAAAAGTGATCCCGCACCCTCAGAAACTTTCGCTGAGTAAAACTGAGGTCTTGAATCAGCTTTTACCGAAGTATTCAAGGAACACCTCTTTTTTTTCAGCCATTGAAATGGCATGAAGGGAAAGACCGGGCATTCATATGCTGATGAGCTGGCTCTGACACACCGCAATCAACCGAAACGGTATTCTAAGTCCTTCCTTCACTAGTGTCAACACCAATAAATGGTGGGATCTTATATCTAAGCAAATCCAACCATTCAGTGCTCAGGTTAACCAGGAACACGTTCAATAATATTACACGTGAATCTCTGTTGATCTTGGGCGTGAATTTGATTTGAGAGTGTTTTGTAGCTTCAGAAAGAGCCGCGCACTCTCGGCAAACTGCCGCAAGGGATGTCAACTGAGTCAGCAGGGGCTGGGGACAGCACAATTAAAAAGCGCATATAAAACCTGGGATGTAGACTAAGAAAGAAGTGATCGCTGAAGCTCGCTCCTCAGAGCATTATGGGTAATGTAGGCGGCAGCTTTCAAACATAGACTGTATATAAAAGCTGGATACAGCCCATGCTGAAGCACTTTGAAGCCACATTCTTTTTGATGACCATTAGGGAGCTGTATTACGAAACAAGTTCAGCATAGCTTAGCTTTCTCTGCATTAGCTGGCTCGACAAAACCTAAAAACAAAACAATCCTGTGTTGTTAGTAACAGGTTACATATGTAAAATAATTGTTCTCCTTCGGCACAAAATCTCTATAGCACTTAAAACATGCTCTGAGCCTTCTGATACAGGTAGGTTACCATGGTGATTTAGCTAGATTAAAAAAGAGAGCTAACCCTTTAGTACTTAGGGGCGACCGTGGCTGGAGTGGCTGGGGTGGCTGGGGTTGGGAAACGTATCTGTAACCGGAAGGTCGCCGGTTCGATTCCCGGGCTCTCTGTCCTGGTCGTTGTGTCCTTGGGCAAGACACTTTACCCTACCGCCTACTGGTGTTGGCCAGAGGGGCCGATGGCGCGATATGGCAGCCTCGCCTCTGTCAGTCAACCGTAGCTTGCCTCCACCAGTGTGTGAATGCGAGAGTGAATGAATAATGGCATTATAAAGCGCTTTGGGTGCCTTGAAAAGCGCTATATAAATCCAATCCATTATTCGTACAACAGATGTTTTTTATTTCTCAAATAGCCCTCAGCTCTCGTGATCTATGGCCTCAAAAACGTTCTGATCAGTTTATGATGTCATTTGCTAGTTTAAAGTTTTACTGAATACAACATGATGATCGTTTTGTGCATTGTGAAACCTGTTAGCTAAAAGATCATGGTTACCCTGTGACTTACATTTCACCACCATATGAATATGGAGATGTAGAAGGCAGTCCACGTCCATCTTTTAAATACAGTTTATGCTTTAATGAAGGTTGGCTCCTAAAAATAACTTCTCCCATTTCTGATTAGAATGGATACATATGCATTAATAGTACTACTAAGGTATTACTAGTATAATGGGGCCCTTTTTTGTACAACACATTCTTCTCTTTGACTTTTTTTGTGTTCCCAAACAGTACTTAGGTACCTTCACTGTTTTTAGTTTAATCCTTAACGCTAGTCAGTTCAGTGGTTTTACTGTTACTAGCTCCAGTTCAGGTATTTTCACAGCTTTTGAAAGATATAATAACAGTAATATAATAATATGTTAAGTCATGTTGCCTGTCGTTGCCTGTAGGCTTTTTTGGGGTGCAGCATGTAAGCCTCACCTTTCTTAACTCAATTCAAGCCTCCACACGATCCTATTTCTGCCTGTGTCCCATGGGCTTTCCCAGACAATGAGTCTGCTCGGCTCATAGGTTTTCTATTTAAGGAGCAGGCCATTTAAATCTGGATTTTGCCATGCATTTTATAAAAATCAGTTAAGATTACAGTTTTTAGATGCTTTAGAATAAAAAGACAAGACAATATGTTAAGGATAATAAATACTGAGGTATGTACATGTTTGCAGGTTTAATAACAGTCTGCAAATACTGTATGATCAATAACATCAGCAGAACTGTGCTTCTTTATTTTTGTTTTGGGTCTTTTACTTAAAATATCTGAATAATACGTAATGTCACACAGTGTGTTTCTCAGCACACTTACTTTTCTACTGTTTATAGTGGACAAAGAAGAGATAACCGGATAAATCTTTCTATGGGAATTCAAGTTTACTAGTCTGAGAGTTTGAGATGTTGAAACTGATGTTTAAATGCTAGTCAGTTCTCTTCTCAGTTCTCCTAAGAGCAGGAAGTGAAATAGAGCCACAGATGGGCCGAGGCTTCACCTGGGATCCCCAACATGCAGCAGCAGTTCCCAGTGTTTTTGTTATGTTCTCTCTGAAAATAAAGCAGCGCTTCATTGCACATGTTTCATAAGTGATTACCTCCTCTTATGCTGCATAAAGTGAAACTTCTAAACTAAGTCTAGTTCGTCGTGTTTGTTGTATAAAAACATGAATGCAAGCATTTTCAAGGGGCATTTTATGTGGCTTTAAATGTGCATTAATTCAGTGCTAAACAATAACACAGTCAAACCTCTAGTGGGGGTTAAAGCTTTTTAAAGCACTGTAATGTGTGAGCATAGCTGTCATACCTTACATGACAAAATTGCGCCCTCTTGTGGCAGAAAACCCTCATGTTCATCAATTGAGGTGATACAGAATGAATGAAGCATTAAAAAAAGTATGTGGGTCTTACCTGCTCCGTAGGAGGTACTTGTATGGAAGTTTTTTCTGCAGTTTGTTTGAAACTTTGCCTTTCTGGGGGATGCGTGTCGAGTGAAACAAGAGGAGGCGGAGGCTCGGGAAAAGTGTCAAATTCTGTGACGATTAGCTCTGGTATGGTGTCATATGTGGGTGGTGGAGGCAAAGGGAAATCCATATCCTCATCATGTGCAGAGGTCTGCTCTGCAGTATCATCCTGCAGTGAGATTTTTGACTCTTTTTTTTCTTTTATGACCTTTGGCACCAGATGAGGTTTTGCATACACTTCGGTGCTTTCAGCCTTTGGAGGTGCTGAGTTGTGCGTTTTGACATTATTCAGAGTATGTGCAAAGGTGCTGTTAGTCTGTACATCTGTCTTCACCTCTGGTAAGTCGTCACCGAAACCAAAAGTGGAGAAGCGGTAGGTCTCTCTTGGAACATCCTGAGATGATGGACGACTCTTTGTTGTCCCTTTACGTGGCTTTACGTTGGTCATATCCACTGGCTTACTAACAGTCAGACCCTGAGCTGAATTCAGCTTATTAGGACGAAGATGGTCTCCACCGGCGGCCGAGAGCTCCTCCACATACTGTGCAGGAATATAAAAGGGCTTGGTGTGCTGGTCTTTGCGAACGTGCCACCAGTGATCATTAGTCTTGGAGACCAGGATGTAACTTTCATTTGGCTTTATGGACACTCGGCGACCATCTTTCGCTGTGTACTCGTACTCAAACTTCACTGACACGTGCTCCATGCTCTTGTGCAGGGCATCAACTCCCAGTTAATGCGGACGCACAGGGAACATTTTGAAACTGGAAATAGAGGAAATGTGATGTTAGGGTGGGTGTCAAAAAGTGTTCAGAGTTCATTGCTTGTTTTTGTTTCGTGATCCCATTTCACAAGATTGTGTGAAAAATCTCTCAAATTGCCCCCCCCCCACACTATATATATATATATATATATATATATATATATATATATATATATATATATATATATATATATATATATATATATATACATAGAGAGAGAGAGGAGACTATTTTTTGCATGTCTTCATAACACTTAAGGAAATGAACTACTGCTTAGAATCATGGTGATGATGTTGTATTTCTTGGGGAAATACAACATCAGATGCACAACAACACATGACACCAATGCTGTGTCATTGTTTATCGGACAAACAGTCACAAAATGCAGTTGCAGTGCGTAAAAAAATTAGACACACTCTTAGGACTTCCTGCCAAGTCTGTGAAGGGTTATACGCCCATTTCCAAACAACACCATTCTACAGCAAGAGAGATTACTAACAAGTGGAAAAGATTCAAGACAGTTTCCCGTTTTTGCAGGAGCATGCTATCCCCTTAACGCCTACTGTATCATATTTGATACAAACCAATTTTTGGGCGCTTTTGAGACTTCTACATCATTAGAGTCATTTATTCTCTTAAAATACTTCCTCAATCAAATTCTAAGAAATTTAAAAAAGAAAAGAAAAGAACAAACAAATTGAAAGCCATATATGGAAATTAAATTTCAAGTAATTTTTTAATCAAATTTATCAGATAATTCAATAAACCCTCCAATTCGAATTTTCTGGGAATGAATTCAAATGTCAGGCTTTAAGGGCTTAAATATTAAAGTTCATGACAGTACAATTAGAAAAAGACTGAACAAGTATGCCTTGTTTGGAAGGGTTGCCTGAAGAAAGCCTCTTGTGGCTTAGATTTGAAAAGTTACATCTGACCAAACAATAAGACATTAGGTAAAATGTCCTTTGGACAGATGAGACCAAAGTGGAGGTGTTTAGCTATTGTGCATAGCACTATGTTTGGGAAAACCAAACAAATGGGCACAAACATCTCATAACTGTCAAGCACGGAGGTAGATGGATGAGGATTTGGGCTTGTTCTGCATCCACAGGACTTGGGCACCTCACAGTCACTGAGTCACCCAAGAACTCCTCCGTACACCAAAGTATTCTAGAGTCAGATGTGAGGCCATCTGTCCGATAGATAAAGCTTGTCTGAAACTGGGTCATGCAACAGATCAACGCTCCCAAGCACAGCAGCAAATTTACTCAACAGAATGGCTGAAAGCGCGAAAACATTCCAATGGTCTAGTCAAAGAGCAGACCTCAAACTGATTAAGATGCAATGACGGGAGGGCTGTGTATAAACAGAAAGTGGGCCAAATTTTCACCACAATGATGTGAAAGACACAGAAAAGCATTCAAAAGCTGTTGACCTATTAAGTCTATGTAGATTTCCATATTTTTTCCTCATTTTGGGTTAGTTTTTAATAAATAATGTGATATGGATGCATTGTTGTTCATCTGAGGTTGTATTTATCTAATTTTAAGACCTGATAAAAATAATGCTACATAGCTGTAACATCTATATTCTTTTTCTTCTTTCATCGAGCACTCAAAGCACTTGGACCCATGTCTGCCTGCCCAATAATCCATTCATGGTTAGTGTTTGACATTATTATGTTAATACTGATTTACCAGAAAGGCTAATGCAGTTCCAGTTTAGAGTAATGAGCAAAAGGCTGGCAGAGATAAAAGCCTCTATGTGTGTGTGTGCAGAATTAGACAGGAAATGGAAGTTGCTTTCCATTTGCTGCAGAGCAACTTCAACCTAAACTTGAGCTTGAGCAGCAGACTGAGTAATTGCTTAGCCACAAAACAGGAAGCTTGCACCGTCCTCTCAGCGTCAGGCAGACGTCACTCAGCAATCTCAGTTTGCCTGTTAAAGGCTATGTTTTTGCTACGGAGGACTCTGAATGTTTACTGCTTTTTATTATCTTCTGAAGCACATTTTAAACAACAAATTTAGTCATAATAAAAACAAAATACAACCACAAAAGACAGTCGTATTGCTAATAGTCCTAGCTGTATTGTTAAAATCCTTATACATTGCTTTTGAAAAGAAACTCCATAATGCCAAATCATACATACACTGAAGGCACATAAAAATGCAAAATTATAAATAATGGGGGGAAAAAGTTAACCAACATGGGTAAAATTCTCATATTTTGTCTTCTGGCATATTTTATAGTTCAACATTCAACAATAAAATCAAACCTAACCCTTGAATTTCACACTTCATAAGTTAAAATCGGTTTACTTGCCTCATCTCTGCCTCCCAGCATTCCCCGACAGTAGTTTTTCAGTCTCGCAGCCTTGAAGCGGCACCTAAGTATCTAAACAGCCGGAGCTCAACCTGCTGCTTACATGTATCATTTCTGCTCGTTTGCCTCCCTCTTATTTCCTGTTCTGTGTGCCTCTGCGAATGCACCGAAAGAAGCAAATGGTGAGGCATTATAGCACAAAAGCCACGAGAAATGGGAAGTCTGACTTTAACCACACTTCCCAGTGTTTTCTTTAAATGTGCTTTGTTTTCACAGAAAATTGCTCACAAAAAGCCAATGGGATTGTCCGACCAAGTGCTGACTCAGTCTGCCATAATATTTTGCAAACACTGTGAATAAATAAACATGGTAAACATAGAGTTTTAAGGACAGTTTAACTATTTTCTTATTGAAAATAACAAATATAGTTGAATGTTTTATGTATGTGATGGGAATGCAAAAACGAAATCTTTTAAACTTAAAAGAGTATGTTACCAATAGGACCATAAGACAATACTTTAGAAAAGCAGGGTAGTTATGCTCGCAGTTGTAGCTTCACGTGTATATCTTTAAAACCAAGTACGCCCTCTGCTGGAATTTTAGGTTAAATAAAATACACAACTAAGTCCAAATGATGATTTTCTTACTTATTTATTTTGTTTTATTCGCAGATTTGGACTGGACTAAACTGTGACTCACTGAAATACTGCGGTCTCTCTTATAAACCAATTTAAACCGTGTTTATACAGAGCCGAGGAAAGAAAAAAAACATGACATCTGAAGTAGATCCAAGGCAATCATCACTTTTCTGTGGATTACATTAGACACTGAAAACACTCATATCTTCATTCACGTCAAAATACCGTCGGTGTCGGTTTTATGTTGCATATTTCCTTACACACGTGCTCAATGTGGTAACAATAAAAATGAAGACATCAAAAACCATCTAGGTCTTCAGTTTGTGAAGCGATACAAACAAACCTTTAGTAAGGTAACACAGTTGTTAAATAAACGCATGTGGATTTTTAAAAAGGTTTTGAGTCTGTTGTTGAATGCATTTTAAAGTAATTTGTTGTTTTTGTTTAAAATCAGCATTATCAATTGCGTTAAATCCATCAGTTTTAATCTACTTTATATGTTGATTGCTTAGTTTGCTTCTGGTAAAGACATCTTGGAGAGGTGAGGCTTGTAATTATGAGCCATAATTTATATTTTTATTCACGTTTTTGTTAGCATTTGTACTAGAGAGAAAATTCAAATGTGCTCCTGAAAGATAAGAATCATTTTGTAAGTTCAAAGTCAAATTCGGGAGATACGGAACTACAACATTGCCGATTAATACGACTTACTGATACAGTTAGTTCCGCATTAAGTTCATTCAAACGCCGCGGAGCGTTGTCATGCTAAGCTACATGTAGTATTTTTTTCACAAGTATAGAAGCCCCGCGATAAGCAGGGCATCAAAAAATTAGTTATAGCTCATATTGTTCCTCTCCACGGAAATCTTTAGTAAAAGGCGAAAGATTTATACGATCTGAAGAGAAACATGAGTGTACTACTGAATGTGGCGACCTGGGGAGGTGTCATTTTCCGACATACTCATTACACTCAAGGTGTCGTTGAGCTGAACGCAAACGTGCATAGTTTGAACACTGTACTTATAGGATCTACTATATATAACTATATAAAACACTTTATATATTTAAAAAAATCTATATGAATTGCTTTAGAGCGAAAACGTAGGTTTAAAAGCAGTTGGCGTACTAGGCCTGATGCATGATGGGTAATATTCTATTTCAGGCTAAAATACTGCACTCGGGAAGCTTTGCTAGGTCTTTAACTGAGCTGTGACTGACTGAACTGTGACTAAATTAATTATTAAGTGATTAGAAATAAGGAAAATAAGTGCAAAGAATATGAAAAAGGTTTACGCAGGCGCAACACACTGTTAGGATGGGCTTTGGGACGAGAGAAGTCCTTCCTACTACTTCCGTCTTCGCACAGCTAACCGCCCCCCCCTTTAAGTTAAACGGTTAAAAAACAAAACAAATAGCGTACGAAACACTTTTAGTGATCAAAATATTTTTTGTTTGATCCTCCAATGGAGACTCTGGGGTGTTTCCGGCCCTTCCTATCACAAAAATATGAATATACTTTTCTATTTAGTTGTTCATTTGAACCCTAAAGAAAATCAATGTTTTAACTGCACTAATTTCAGCTTATGTCCTATGTACATTTCATTTTACGATCATAAATCCTGATTAAGCTTTGAGGTTATCTGCCTGGGTTACTGTTCAAGTATCACACAAGCACAAGAAAATCAGGGGCCCAGTACTTCAGTATGGAAAAAAATCCAAGTTTGTCATGGATGGAAAGTAAGTGAATGGATAGATATAGATGAATAGATTTTTTTTTCCTTGAAAGGGAAATAGCTTAGTTAGCTTAGTTCACCAGAATATACAAAAAAATATCCCAAATTCAGGGCGATGTCTTCTTAACAAAGTACAACAAATGAAATCAAAGGCACAATTTTCAGTAGCTCAGAAATCAAGAAAGGCATTAAGGGATGTCTTTAAACCTGAAATACTTGACCCAGTTATCTTCAAATTAACAGCAGTGACCTTTGCCTGACAGGGCTATAAATGATTTTCATATGCAAACTTTTTGGTGTATATTTAAACTGCGAATGGTTCATCACATTGTTAAGGTTTTTATTTCAAGTTTGTTGTGTAGTAAAGAACATAGAATAACTCCCAATTTAAAATAAAGAGTTTGATTAACTCTCAACACAGAGTTTTATTTGTGGCACTGTCTCACATTCTTTGTAATCATCTGGAAAAAAACAATTGAAAAGTGAACTGAGTGAGTGGCTACTGGCATAATTTCCTTGTTTCAGTTTCCATCACCACAGGACTAAAAGTAAAATGTTAGAAGTACAACGGACG
Source organism: Neolamprologus multifasciatus (assembly GCF_963576455.1). Taxonomy (NCBI): domain Eukaryota; kingdom Metazoa; phylum Chordata; class Actinopteri; order Cichliformes; family Cichlidae; genus Neolamprologus; species Neolamprologus multifasciatus. Next base: position 6,853,514 of record NC_140446.1, on the reverse strand, counting down.
AATGGCAGTGTTGTGCAAATGCATCATCAATACTGACGTACTACAAAATACAGTTCTCAACATCAAAGTGGCATTCTGTGTGAAACATGTACAGCAAAATGATCAACTTGTGTTTTCATGCAGTATCAACAGCACTTTCAACACAACGTACTTACATTGGACATTCTTCATCAACTTGTTAAGAAAAGTTAGAAATCAGAACCGGAGCTCTGTTGTAAACCTACCCTCCTTTTGCTTTTCCAAACAGGCTGATGGTGCTGACAATTTAAAGATCAGCAAAGACGTTCAGACTGAGCTCAACACCAGAATTACACGTAAAGAGGGCACCCGATCTCTTCTCCCCTTGGTCCAAAAGATTGATTGGTTATACTGATGTTTTGGTCATTGGTTCAAATATAAATATAGTTTATTATTTTAATATAAAAAGAATAAGGCAGATTTCAACATGTTCATTTCCACATGGGTTAGTGAGCCCGCTGTGCATTTTCCACTGTACGCAAAGCCACATGATCTGTAAGAGTTTATTGCACAGAAGGCCAAGCTGCAGAAAAAGGGCGGAGCAGCTCATCTTCTTCTAAGACATTATCAAAAAGGACTGTAAAAGCTAATGACGTAAAAGTGTCCATGTGCAACTTCGCCCAACAGTTCATATGGCCTTGACATCGATAAGGTGGCCTTGCTGGGCCCCCTGCCGCAGGGCTTTGATCCCTTGCAGCTTGCGGCCATGAAGCGTGAAGCGAGACCAGGCCACCAGCTGGAGCAGGGCACAGGTGATAGGCACAAACACCAACATGTAGAAGCAGCCCAGGCGTAGAGGCGGATTCCCTGAGCTGGAGACGACGTGAGACCCAGAAACTGAGTCCTTGACAGAATCTCTCTCAAAAATATCATAACCTGGGGGTGACAAAATTAATCACATTAAATTTGACTCTTTTTTTCCTGAAGCCATACTTAAATATGAAAACGGTAAGAGTTAATGAGGATCCTATTGATGAAAGAAACTAAAGTAAAGCTAGTGAGGCAAAACAAAAACGTGTCACTAGGATATATTTTAAGAGCACGACTGGCATAAAGCGATGCTTGTCTAACAGGTTATATTTGGGGGAAACTGGTTTGTGAGCCTTAAAAAACGCATCCAAAGAGGAAGTGAGCAGAGACCATAGAAAAGTCAGTAACATCCAGCTATGATGGGTGAATTCATGCAAAGCTGGTGTCGCAATTTTCCTAACTTTGAGGCAAGTGACTGATAAGTACGTGGCTTGGCTCTGGATACACCCCCTTTGGCTTAGATCGTTTTTCCTATCAGCAGAAACAACTATACTGACTCTGTCCAGTTAAACAAACTCATCTAAGTCTTAGTAAGAAGGTAAATATACATGTTTACGTTTTTTTTTTCTTCTTAAAATTACATTAATTCTTTGTTGGCTGCCAGGTCACTTGTGCTGACTGTCCACAAATGGGCAAACAATTAATGCAAAGTTAAACAAGTCTGCAAAACAAGTGTAAAACAGATTGATTTTTTTCCCTATCCTGTTCAGGTTCTAGTAAACTAAATTTAAAAAAATGAGATTACAAAAGCCTGTTTAATCAGGTAAATGCCAAAGATTTGATGAGTTGCTTTTTTGTTTTGTTTGTCATTTGCAAGATAAACTAACCACAAAACAGCAATTTGTGTCATCTGTCTAGTTCAACTTGTGCAAGTCACACACATGTATTTTAACTCTAGTTGAACGCTCAAAACTTTATCAACACACACATCAACAGAGTGGGTGAGCCTGTAGTAATTTGTGTCAACTTCATGGGAATCGCACATGAAAGCATCGCCTTGGAGCAAGCTTGGAAAAACCTGTGTCCTCATGAGGTCCAAGGCTGAGAGTTTCTGTTTGTACCTGTGTAAACACAGAGCAGCCATGTGCCAATGAGTGGGGCGAATGTCTGCCCGGGTTTGGTCATCAAGGCAACCATGCCGAAGACGAGAGCAGAGGCGGCTTGTTGACGTCGGTTTACCACAAAGTCCTCGTCCACCAGATCAGAAATCACCAGTTTCAGGAGTTTGCATGTCCCCTCGGTGAACACGCGGTTACTAGAAGATGGAGGAGTAATGTTACAGCGTGGAAACATCAGCTGTAATACAGGTTATCATGCAAAAAGCCTTTGTTCAGAGCAGTCAGAGCACGCTAAGGTGTGTCCGAGTATGAAAAACAGTGTATGAAATACAGTAACAACTTCATCGCTTTTAGCTGGAAAGTTTTAGTGAGCTTCACCCACAGGTTTAACCACTTTACCACAGCTATGACTAAAATTATTAATGAGCTATGAGAGCACTCAAATGCTGTTGATAGCTATAAGAACAGCAAGACCACTAATAGTCTAAAAACTGCATGAAAATCAATCGCTTGTGGCATTAAAATGTTATATGTGTATATGGGACTATACAGATAACACAAATATTACAATTACAGTTAAGAATAGACCAATTTCAGATTTGTGGCTAATTTCTAGAGACAGCATTTATAACCCCCCTCAAAAAAAAGGGTCTCTGCAAATGGCATGCACAAAGGAATTCTGGGTTTGTGTATGCAGCTTTGAAAATGATAAACCGTTAAAAACAAGCACAAAAAGAACCAGCCAAACTGCCACACATCCATGAAGCGTGTGCAGATGTGTGTGCGCGGCCATACCTAGCAATGAAGACACACAGCAGATAAATGTGGTCAGCCCCCGCTAGCAGCATAGCCACACTAAGTCCCAGTTTGAGCATAAATAGCCAGCGGATAACCTGGTAAACCCCGTAACGCTGGCACAGTGTCAGGAAATACAAGTTGTTCAGGTGTGGAGCAATATAAGAGATTCCTGTGTGGAGCAGAAGCACAGCTGCGTTAAAAATTAAAACTAGAAAACAGCAGAAAAATAATTTGAGGGAAAGCGAGTGGAAAGCCAAAAAACCCCAAACAATACAAATAAGTAAAAATCTTGCAATTCATTCAAAGGTTCTGGTGCTACACATAAGTACAAAAAAAATGTGTGGTAGCTTTTATTGTCATGTCTCAGATTTGGAATCACTTGCCTGAAGAGATCAGGCTTGCAGAATTAGTAACCACCTTTGAATCACTTCTTATAGACTAGCTTCAATGGTTTTAAGGGCCTCACTAACAAAAATATATTGCTCAAAAAAAAAAAAATGCAAAGTCTGTTAAATTTCTGGGACATCCGCTTGTCTAGAAGCATAAACTGCTGTGAAACAATTTCAACTGGTTGGTTGCAAATTAAAGTGGCAACAGGTCCACCAAAGATATGGCTCTCCAGACCATCACTGACCCACTGTTAAACTGGTCATGCTGGTTGATGCTGCAAACAGCATAACGTTCGCCAAGCCTCTTTCATACTGTCTGGCCCTCATGCCACCCTCATGGAGTCACTTCCTGAGAGTCTGATCAGAAACACGCAAATGAGTGAAGTGAAATCACTGAAGGTCATTCTACACTTCACGTTCTTTCTTGATCAAAAGAGCAGATGCTGGCTTGTCTACTGGGTTGATGCCTGCCCAGTTCTCCTCATATAACAACCCTCTCCTGCTACCTCCTGTAAACTATCGTACAGTTAGTATTGTATAGTTATAATTATAGTATTGTTAGTTAGTAATTAGTACCCTTTTATCCCTTAATTTTACAAAAATCTAGCATGTTATTTATTTTTAAATTCTAGTTTTATATCTGTTGGAGATATATCTTTTATATACTTATAAATGCACCATGGGGAGGCTTGGGGTGAAACAGCATTTCGGACAATAAAGCTCTTGAATCTTGAACTTGACACAGCAAACCTGATGTGCATGTGCCATCCTAGAGGAGCCAGACTCTGTGTGCAAGCTAAGTGCGCTGCAGGTACCATCACATGCTAACTGAAGTGACAAAGACACCAGGAAAAGCAAAACTGGCGAAAAATCAGTCAGCATATAAGGAAAGAGCACTCCTCTGTGGCCACAAGGTGCAAAATCATTCCCTTTGTGGGGTTGTTGCCTTGTTTTTGACTCTCCAGGACACATGTTCTCACTTGAGTTTGAATCCAAGCAGGTGGAATAGATTCACAGTGGTTCATGCTTTCTACCGAGACAGATGAATTTCCCAGAGGTTTAACTAACTTTGCGTGACACTATGAAGATCAAGTGCTCACTTCATTCTTTTCAAATGAGTTTCTTCTTTCATATAATTGTTTAATTTTTTTTTTTTAAATAGATCAACCACTTATTTTCTGTGACTTTTATTTAGTTCTCTTTCTGCATTTGCTTTTCTTTCAAAGCAATCTGCAAACTATTTTCTTAAAGGTGCTATATAAATAAAGGTTAATTATATATTTTAATATGCCACTATTCATGTTTTAAAAATATACATTGCAGTGTGTTTTCCAAGCATTTTTTCCTCACATAACAGCGTTAAACATTAAAATAACTTCTTTATTTTAATATTCCTATTGGTAACTTCCTATTCACTAAAATTTAAGTCACTATATCAATTATATAATTTCTTTTCTCTTACTGTGCAAAGCATCCATTACAAACACTGTGTAAATCATTTACTGCATCTCAACTGGATCTTACCAAGTAAAATTGAACCCGTAGAGGCAGAGATGTTGTCAGATAGGAGATGTTCTAAGAAAAGAGGGAAGAAGTTGCTGTTGAAGTGGCAGTGAAACACCTGCAAACAGAAGCAGAAGTGACAGATAAACAAAGATGATTATTTTATTCTAAATTAAAAGTAGTTTGTTGCTTGGACCTGTAGCAGTTTTTTTTAAATTAAACACCAAGAAAACAAATGAAATGTTTTCTGATTTTAGTGCGAACAGGAAAACCACAAATATTTAGCTAATAATATTAACTACGAAAGTTCAACAAGGGTCATTTACAAGAAGGGCTGCACTTCATGTGGAAAGACAAACACTGGAGGGCAGTCTAACTTTTAGCTTGCATTGTCTATTGTTAATAACAAGAACAAACTCACTAAGACTGTAAATGCTTGTACTAAGATTGCACGTCAAAAACAAACATGGGCTCACACGGCTTTAAGACTTTTAAAGGCTGACCTGAATCAGGTTCATTGACACGAACCACATGAAGTTCCTGTGTCTGGACAGCTGCTTGAGATACTGTCCAATAGTAACAGGTTTTTCCGGGTGGTTAAGTGGAGCATGGCCAACGTTTAGTCTGTGATAACAGACACACATGAAAAGATGTGAGAAAGGAGAAAACACAGTATGAAAATTTCTCATATTATTCACACTTTTAAATTCTTACTCTTTAAGTGCTGATGCATCATCTTGTTTTGGATGGATTTCCTTTATAAAACGGCGCTGGAGCATTCGAGACACTAAGAAAAACCCCAAGACGGAAAAAGCTGCCAGAGTTACACAGAAGATACGGAAGGAGTAAAAGTCCTCTTTATCCCAGAAAGAGTAGGACAGAAAGACGGAGAAAGACCCCAGAGCGCTGAACACCGAGCAGTGAAAGTTGAGGCGTGTGCGATCGGTGGCAGATACAGCGAGGTCCGCCAATAGGGCGCTGTGGTGGAGATCCACCATAGTGAGAAAGCCATCGTAGAGACACAGGCACAGCAGGAACTGCAGGCCTGGACTGGCCCATGCCACCCAGAAGGCCAGGAAGGACACAGCGAAGAGAGGACCATTTGTGGCGAGGGCCTTCAGACGCTTCAGCACCACCTCTGGATTTGTGATCTGAGAGCCGGCTCTGGGTGGAAAAACAAAACATATAACAAATCTTTAGACACGTTTTGTGATAATTAACCAACTTCCCTGGTACAGACAGACAGGTTATTGCAGACAGCCCCGTATATCATGATGTCAAGCAGCGGAGAAATTCTTAAAATAAAAAAGGGAAAAAGTGCGTTTCTCTGGCATAAAAACGTGTAGTTGTATTAAATGTTACAAACTTCAACAGAATGATGTGACCAGCTTTATAACATCACTGCCTTAGAACAACACAGAGAAGGTTTGCTTAGTGATATAACAATGTAAACACAGAAAGCAGATAAAAATTTGACAAAGTGCTCTGATGGCGTCAAACACTTGGGTGTGTATGAGTGTCTAAGAGATACTTGGGCGGTATGGGTGGGAAATGAGAAGCGATCAGAGTCCGAATGAAGATTATATCTGGAATTTCAAGATCATTCTACAAAGATGACTTTATGTTGTTGAATCAGGAGTATCTCTCCAAGTTCGAGGCAAGTAGATGAACTGTGCTGACACATAACAAGAACTATGAGGTGTCTCCTCAAAGGAAAAAACTTCTCTTTTTCGAAAGAAGATGTGCAACCGACAAAAATATCCCCAGAAAGAACTAAATCCTATTGCACAACATTAGTGTCTCTTCCAAATGACTCCAACTACATAAATGACCTTTTTTTGAATATCTATTGTGTGTGATCACGTCCACATTTCTAAAGCTTGTGCAAACAGTTAACTTGTTTTTCTGCAGTCTTTTACACATTCATAAACAACTATTTACAACCGTGTTTGTTCCACAAAAAGTAGAAGACAGTAAAGATGCAGATACTCACTGAGGAGAGCTGAGAAAGGCGCGGTCACTCAGCCAGCCGAAGAGAGGGTCGTTCAGACTGTTCCAGATAAGGAAGACAGTCTTTGGAGCAGCAGAAAAATAATGTTAAATAAAAATCAGTGGATGATGGCGCATACAGGCTTACCATTAATCTTAAATTGGTTCCAATATAGAATCTGTTCTTCTGTGTAGTTTCAACCTTATTGTTTTGCCATAATGTATTTTGTTTCATTTAATTTAACTATTTGCTTTTATTTATGCTTTTGTCTTATTGGTTTTATTCGGTGTTACAGCAGCACAAGACAATTTGTTGTGTCCAATGACAGTAAAAAAGACAGATGTAGCCACCATGATGTCATCCATTGGTTTGTGGAGTCCTGTTATGAAACCTGAAGCTTTTCACTATCTAAGAGGTGGATCTGGCTGTGATACTGCTGGATGTTCACTGGTTAACGACTTTTCAATCACATGTTGTTAGCCAAGTCTTCAGCTTACTCTGGATAATCCTCTTTTCTGACAACAAAAATGGCCAAAACATACAATTTTGGATTTAATTCTGTATTCAGTCTGGGCTGAAATGAGTGACTGAGCCCATAAACTCATCACGAAAGTGTTCATAGAGTTACAGGGCAATGGTGCTTTTCCCATAAACTTCTATAGGACTCAAAGTTATCGCCCCTGGTAGCATTAATAATAAATACAGGTTTAAGGCCATGTTGTTTTCCCTTTTAGGCCCAGAAGCTACTATCAGTAAAAGAAAGATCCATTTTTCACTGTCCAATTTTAGTCTCATGAAGAGCTGACAGACTTTAAGATAAATAAATTATATTTCATAATGAAGATTTCTGTTTTTCTGGTACAAAAAAAGAAAACAGAAGAAAGAAAACAAAACGATGAGCACACTCTCAGCGACACTGGACTGGTAAATTAGAGTTGGATTTCTAATCTGAATTAAACGTCCAAATTTAAATCACGTGTTTAATCTCAGAATCACAGTTTGGGGCATTCTTTAGACTCACCTCTCCCACCCAGAAGGAGATTTTATCGATCTTGTAGATGGAGACAAACGTCTCCACGTAGTAGAGCAGGAACACATTGTGCAGGATGGATGTAAACAGAGCCAAAGAGCCATAGAGCAGCGCAGTAGAGAGGACACCTTGCCAGCAACCCCAGACCCTCCTGCCCATTCTTCTTTCTCAGTCTCTCTGCTCCGTCTTTCTTTTGTGCCGAACAGCAGTCATTTCACAGCCTGGCCGCCCCAGGGTTACCACCTCATCATAACCTGCAAAAAATAAAACAAACAAACCACACAGCACAAGTAAATGCATTTAGATTTGATAAAAAACATACAACAGATAAACTGTATTAGCTCATAACGTCACATTTTTGAGCATTACCAGAAATTGCACTGCGCCTTTTTAACAGTTAAATCCCAGCTGAGCACACCAAAATAATATTAACATTCCCGTCTCTGTCTCCCCACAGAGTCCGAGCAGACCAGAAAAAAGTGCTGTTTTCAAAGCAATGGTGCACTAGGTACTCATTAAAGTTAGTTAGGTTGTGGTACACTGTTCCTTTTCTCTATGAGCACACGCCCAGCCGACTGAGAGTAATACTACTTCTCCCAGCCAAATATGACCACTCCTTTGAAAACTCCATCTCACTTACCTCACAAAAAGCTGACCAAAAGAACAAAGTAAACATTTCAGGATGAGTAGTTTCACTGCTGTGTTGCTCTTGGGTGTCATATTCAAAGCTGAAGTGTTGCACTGTTTATGCTATTATAATTACAAAAAACTTTCAGAAGAAAAGAAAAATTAGCTTGAAAAGGAAGCATAATGAGCTTCTTTCATCAATGCATATATATATAGACCTTAATACAGACTTTGCATGTACATGCAAATTTACTGTAGGTCTTGGGAAATGTTCTTTTTGGCCACCTTGTGGGTATCAGTGCATCCAAATCGCTGTATACAATCTACATACAGTCACATCCATATTTCTATATAAATTAACATGAGGTATAGAGGAAAACTCAGTGGTGTTTTTCCAAAAAAGAAGCCTGTACAGTTCAAATAGACCATATGTTGAAGGTTCATGGATAGAGTGAAAGGGGAGAGCCTTCTTACACCAATATGTAAGAAGGATGTCACAGGTTATGTTAATGGAGGTTATGTCTTGGGGATGAATTTCAGCTTTAGGTTTTGGAGATCTTGTTAAAATTAAAGGGTTTATGCACACAGGAAAGTACATATATTGATCTACTGTGCAATATCATCTGGAATGCACTTTTTTGACAACAGCTTCATTTTTCCAAATGACAATGATCCTAAATACACTACCAGTGTAGTAAAAACATAAAAAAGAAAACAATGGAACACCATCAGTCACGGACTGGGATCAACATTTCCCATTTTTATGGAAATATATGAAGAAATGAGGGACTGCTACAGCACTGCAGTTTAAAGATAGTTAAAATATTCTAAGACAGCCTCCTTTATTTGTTCATAAAAACAGTGTGAGGAAGTTCTCAATGAGTTTGTAGACTACAAACAAATTCAGTACCTTCACGCATACCTTGTGAATGAGGTCCAGAGTTTCCATGTTACACCCCTTTGTGAATTACTGTCTTTCAATACAGTGAATGCAAATCCTTTGTTGGCTGTTCTATTCTCATGTCCCGAGTGCATACTCATAAGCAGCACCCCAGGGTGAGAATTTGCTAAAAAATACCAGTAAGCACCTTGCACTTCATGCCTGACTGCCACAAGCTCAAACTTGCACTGATCACATCCTGTCACGTCTTCAGTGGGGAAGAAAAAAGTACTAGTTAAAAAAAAACACACACAAAAAAACAAGGCGATATGATACTTTCCATCAGTGTACTGTCTAGGTACAACCAAGATAAGTGGGGCAACCTCAGTGGAGTGTAACAAAGAGCTCCCTATCAGATCCAAGCAGGTAAAAGCGGGATATCTTTCAGCTGGCTGTGCCATATCACATCTTTAACACCTATGCATCTTACCAAAACAAAAGTGGTGTACTTTGCAGCAGATGATAGTGCCTGACAACATCTACAAATATCCCATTCACTTCCTCTCAGGCACGGCATATTTACCAACTGTTTTCTCCCCACCTGTTGTGTTTACAGGACATCACAGATGTTTTTTTTTTTTTTTACCTCACCTCACACTGCAGACAATCATTATAAACAGACTTTACAACGGTGTTATAATGGTTAGGTTAAACTGCACACAATATCTTCCTCATGTGACAAACACGTATTCAAACAGTTTTATAGCCTCCCGAGCTAGTAAAGAAACTACAAAATGAAGAGGAAATAAGCCCACTGACTAGTAGTGACTTAACTTCTTCTGCTAAATATACGACAGACACAGAAAAGGCGGCGTTGCTGCTCTAAAAAAGTCATTTAACTTACTATCAGTAGCTTATTAGCTCATTGAAAAGCTCGGCTCTCGATTGAACTCGATCAAATTACAAGTAGTAACGCACATGTGTAGCAGCTGATCGATTAAGAGCAATATTGGAATAAGCTCTTATCCGGGCGTTAAACGTCCAGCTAATCGATAGCGCTAGCATTAGCTAGCTGGTTAATAATAACCTTTTCGAGCTGCTAAGCAGGAAATTAACATATTAAGAACTGGCTTCAAGTGTTTTCACGACAGAGTACAGACCGGGTTACGTACCGTTAAAAAAAAGGTGTTAACCGAAGAGAATAAAGCGTGTTTGGCTCCGTGGAGGTTAACGTGTTGGCTCAGCAGCTGTGTCTCAGTCCCAGACAGAGAGCACGTCATGACAACAATCCGTACTCACCCCGGTGACGACTGCGCCGGGTTTGTGAAAGGGTTTCCCAGCACTGGAGGCACACTGATAAGAGCTGCAGCGCCACCCAGCGGCACAACGACCAGATGCACTTCTGAAACATGTTCAGGGACATGGCGCAAGCATTGAAGCCAACTTTGGATTCCAGTATAACTTGCAGCGAGTTACATAAAACTGGCCCAAAAGTTTGTTGGGACCAAAGCAGCTGTTTTGATGGCATGATTTTTTTTAAATGTAGTATTTAGACATATCATACATCAATACATGGGCACAGAATAGAATAGAAGTAATTACAAAAAATATCTATAATTTCACAGAAACCTTTAAAGTATCTGATATTAAATTGGAAATGAAGCAGTCAAAGCTTCTTCACTTAAAAAACAAACAAACACATTATTGTTATTATTATGTTTAAATAAGGATTACATCTTAAATGTCCAACACACCTGTTGTTGTCTCCTTCCTATCTGTCTGTTTCCCTCAGAGAGATCCTCCTTTCCCTCCTTTCAGTGCCACTTGCCAGCAGGCCTACCACTTCTACAGTATGTGTTGCACGTAGATTTCAGATTGCTCAGGAAAAATATGCTTTGTGATTCATCACCCCTCATGGGGGAGGGGGTTGAGACATGACATAGGAACAGACCAACCAACAGACATGACTGACTGGGGAAAAACACAAGGGGAAGAAAGCGAAGCCAGAAGTGAACAAGGGGCCAAGGTAACTTAAGAGGAGAACAAAAGGACTAGACAGGGGACAGAAGGAGACAAACAACAAGCACACATGAGACGGAGACACCAGGGAACAAAGAAGATAACAAATCAGGGAAGATGAGACAAAGGGGAATACAAACAGGCACAGAAGCAAAGAAGGACAAAAGATTACCAAAATGAAACAGGAAATCATCGATACTGAGACAAGGACATGGACAAACATGGGTATCAGGGACCAGGCAAACAAGAACATACAGGCACAGGTATAACCTTCACAAAATGGGTTTTATTATGCCCCCAAAAAGGCAAAATTATTACAAAAATTCTAAATGACAGAAACAAACTATTTTAAGAAATAAGTCGGCCCATAAAACAAAATTCTACTAAAAACACTTAACAAAACACCATAACTCAGCAAACTGACCTCCCCAAACGAGAGACTACTCCTGTTATATATTAAGTGAATGAACCATGGTATACATCAAAGGTGGAAACCACAGAGACAATAGCTTTACTCAAACCAGGAAGGACTGGAGCAGCAGCCAGGTAACTCAAAAAGAAGAGAAAATGATTAATACAACATATACGTACAACATATAGTACAATAACAAACAATACAAAACAGATTCTATGCTATTGCTTGCACTATGGCCTGCTACTGTCATGTATTACAAACTGCCCAATTCAAACCTTCCAGTTGATTTATGGACATTGAAGCTTTACAGTACAATGCAAAAAGAAAGGTAAACATAAATATTACCTGAGTATTTCAGTTTTGTGTTGGCATGCAGCCATCACAATGAGGATGACACTGAATGAACCTGGGAGACACGAGAATAAACCCTTAAGACTAAGGAAAGGAAGGGGATGCTATAAGGAACTAATAACCACTTATAAAAGCAAATTCCCAAAAGACACCAATACTCACTATGATATTTGTATGTTCTCCCCATGTCTGTTAGGGGTTTTTTCTTTGTTACTCTGGCTTCCTCCCACAGTCCAAATACATTGGACTGTGGGAATGGCTGTCTATATTTATGTGTTAGCCTTCCACAGACTGGCAACCTGTCCAGGCTGGACGCTGACTCTCACCCTGACAGCTGGGATAGGCTCCAGCCTCTCCATTTGGATACTTGGATCATCAGATTCAACCACTGTGCACCATATAAAATCAATAAAAAAATATAATTTTATCTCCAAATTGGGTAGCAGGCGTTTGGAATTACACAGCAAGTATGTCAAGTATCATGTCAATGATAATGTTAAAGACTGTGGTTGGATAACAGGATCACTGCATTTTTGCTATAGACCACTTTATTCTTTAATAGAGTAGATGCAGTCATTTATAAAGATTGCAAGTGAAGTTCCAGGGTTCCTGGCTGCTTCAGTCTGCATACAGAACATCCATGGTGTATGAGACACACTGTATAAAGTGCTTTGAGTACTCATGCAGAGTAGAAAAGAACTATATAAGAAGCAGTCCATAATCAAATCACATATCTATTGAAATGCAATGTTGCCTGTTATCTTAGATTTGATGAACCAGCTATAGTTATCCCGTCTAAACTAAACAAGGTAAAGAAATACTGTACCAAAGCCCAAAGTTTTGTCGTTCTAGCTTTTGTCCAGCAGGAGTCGCTCACACATCACATGGGCTCCACTCGACTTTACATTTACAGCCTGCGTGGGGTGTCACACTGGAAGGCTTACTAATGTTTGGAAACATTTCCAGGAGAATTTACGAAACAGTTAATTAATATTAAAAAAAAAAATTAAAATCAATCACACTTCTATGTGGAACTGACACATTTCCATTCTGCTATTGAGAAAGAATATTATTATAAGTTTGTTTTAAATAGAAACGCCAAACATTGAGCTTAAAACCTTCGTTTTCAAGAATCCAAAAAGGCGAATCTATTGAGTAAAAATCACAAAAAAACGTACACCTGCTTATTATATCATCTGGATATGGGTGAAAAAACATCCTTCCTAAACAATTTCTTTACTCTTAAAATAAAAGTAATAGAAACTCAAACAAAACAACAAAAAGAACATGTGAGGTGGTGAAATTGTGGAAAGCTTGTGATCTCAGTGTGTGTGTGCGTGTGTGTGTGTGTCGGGGGGTGGAGGGAGAGTCGGTTGTGTTTGAGCATTGGGTAACTGCAGCAGCAGCAGCAGCAGCAGCAGAGAAGCTCTGTGTTTCACCGCGGAGAGGTCGGTTCAAAGGATTTAGGAGCAGAGCTACAGGAAAACAAGCAGGTGAGTCCTTACTGCTGTTATGTTTCATTCCGGACCGCTTCTCCGTGTTTCTTCCACTTTTCCTTGCTCTCTATTTGCTGATGTAAAGAGGCTGCTCAGGTGAAGGTGACCAAACCGCGTGCGGTGCTGTTTTCGGCTCTCAGTGCTGCAGTCCAGGTCGGACAGGTGCACATGGGTAGATGTCCTCACGTTCATTGACTGTTTACATTAACACTCATTAAGTTATTACAGCCACATTTGTGGACGTTAACTATGGCATAAAGGCATATTAGATGCGTCTTAGTGTCACCGCGTGCTTCTGAGGACATTGAGGACAGTCCTGAAGTCACTTATTGTTTCGAGTTGAAATTAGAACATCTGCTGTGATTTAATATCTTGTAAAGCCTCGTTGCGGTGTTTTACTGTTGGAGGAAGCATCAATTTAAATGGGTAGACATAAAGCTGAGCAGTGGTTTCTAAAGCACATTAAACTTGAGAGATTCATTGAATACATTCCTTAAATAAGCTTTTTGGCACTTGTCGCCGAGTCTCGCTGTAAAAGCTGTAACTAGTGGCTTTTATTAATGATTACTTTGTCATCTTTGTCATTTATTCATGCGTTATAGATACGTTATTAAGTCATAAATAATCTCACATATGGCAGATTGCTTTGGCGTAAGAAGCAGTCAGATTTCTTGAGTGATTAAAAATACTCAATATCTAAAATACTCCATATTCTATTACAAATTGAAATCCTACATACGTGGGTAAAAGTACACGCTCTAAATATTAGTAGCCAAATCTGAGTAATAAAACTTCTTACACAAGGGACTGTTTCAGAGTGCTAACATATAATGTGGCTGTGTTATACAGTAAGTAGGCTAGAGTACTAGAGGTGTAGCACAGTACTAGTATTGACACAACCCTGATATGCAAACCATGAAATTGTTATGTCAATAAGTAATATTTGTATAATTCTATCTTTGTTGTATGCTTTTGTACAGTTACTAAATGGATTTATTTGTTGGGGGATGGGCTACTGGCCCATCCTCCAACCCTATATGTATTTTGAGAAAACATCTGAATAAAATTAGACAAAAACAGACAAAAAAGAAGATACAGTTAACTGATAGCATAAATTTTTTCCTGTAGTTCAGTCTGTATCAATCTGCATACTTTATGAGTTGGTCATGTTTCTTACATGCAGTACAACAATTTCACAATAAATGTATCAATATGGACTCAGCTGAGACTTTATTAGTCACACCTTGGTAGTAATGGGTTGGACCCCCTTAATTCTTTGTGGCACACATTCCACAGTGAGCTGGCAACGCTCCTCAGAGACTTTGGTCCATATTAATATGACGGCATCACAGAGTTGCTGCAGATTTCTTGGCTGCGCATCCGTGAAGCGAGTCCTCTATTTCACCACACTCTAAAGGTGCTCCCAAAGGTGAGATCTGATGACTGTGGAGGCCATTTCAGTAAATTGGACTCATTGTCTTGCTCAAGAAACCAGCTTGAGCTTTGTGACATAGCACTTTATCCTGCTGTGAGGATCCATTAGAAGATGGGTGCACTGTTGTCATAATGGGATGGACATGGTCAGCAACAATACTCAGGTAGGCTGTGGTGTTTGCTGATATTAAGGGCCCAAATTTTGTAAATGAAATATCGCATAGGCACCTAGAATTACACCACCAACAGCCTGAACTGCTTATACAAGGCAGGATTGATCAGTCTTTTCATGGTGTGTACGTCAAACTCTGACCCCACCATTAACTTAATGCCGAAGATATTGAGACTCATTTGACCAGGCAACATTTTTCCAATCTTCTATTGTCTAATTTTGTTGAATCCATTTAATTTGTAGCCTCAGTTTCCTCTTCTTAGCTGACAGGAATGGCATCTGGTGTTCTGCTGTTGTAGCCCGTTTGTGTCAAGATTCAACAGGTTATGCATTCAGAGATGTTCTTCTGTGTAATTTTATTGTAACAAGTGGTTATTTTTGAGTTACTGTTGCCATCCTATCAACTTGAAACAGTCTGGCCATTCTCCTCTTAACTCTGGTATCTTAGTTCTGGTATCAACAAGGCCAGTGTCACCCAGAGAATGGCCCCTCACCATTTCTTTCTTTTATTTCTATTTTTTTGGACCATTCTCTGTGTCTCTCATTACTTATTCTACAATAGTAGTAAGAGTTATCATTTTCAGAGGCATCCTGTTTTCCCAGTATTTCCACTGGGTACAGATGACAAGTATAGAGAGAAGATAAGTCTTTATAATGGATATTAAAGGAATCTTTTCATATTTAGTGGACTGAAATTTTCCAAGCAGTTCAATTTATACCTTAAACTTGATATAAATAAACCGAAAATACTGTACATAAGCTGTAAGCTTCATAACAAGGTGTTTTTTCTGTGATAGTGGTTGGAAATAAGTTAGAATAAATCTAACAAGGTTAGCGATTCATCATCCTTTTGATGACAAATTCTCTTAGCTGAGCATCTTAAAAGCTCTTGTTTTTATCTCAGAGTTTTATTAAGTGAAAGGTAATTTCCCTGTATGACAAAATGTGATTTTTCCCTCTGATAATTAATCTGCTGTTCACATTAAAACTGGTGTTATTTCATTAAAATCTTGAAAGCTCTGAACTAATGCTTCATCTTGGGAAATATCTGTTACCAAACTCCATGTAGTAGATCAAGTAGTACAAGCCAGAAAAAAAAAGTCATTTTTCGATGTTTAAAATCACTTTCTATTTAGAGCTTCAAGAAGTAATTTCATATTCTTATTTGTGAGTGTGATTTCATGACCTGAACATAAAAAGGTCTTACTTCTATATATTTGCAGTATAAACAGAGGCAAATTATTTATATTTGTATCCACATCACAGTGAACACCACAGGGTGAACTTCAGTAATCTCTTTTATGGCTCCTCTGTATGCCAGACACTCAATGCTTTGAGATAAAAAAAAAGTATAAATATAATATTTAAGTATAGCATATAGCTATAATATATAAGCCCATTAAAACCACTGCAGCTATCAAAGGGATGAGAGTGTGTTTGGCATTTCAAGTGGCATCAGTTGAAAGGAAAACCAAGAATAGCTCACCTGTTTTATTGATCTTTCTGCAGAAATGTCAGGTTAGGTGTTTTGCATATTAGTCTCAATGGAAAACAGCTGCATCATTCTTTATATATTTCATACTCTGGAGTGACGACTTAATCTTTTTGATGGGCACCAGCTGCAAGAGACCTGTGGTTATAGAAACTGGGTTAAAATTTCCCATCAGACCTGTCCCGCTCTTTGGATCAATAAACTGAGTACAAGGTGTTTTTGTCGCCGCCTGCTCTTTTGTGCAGTTCCTCTTGTCTTCATGTCACATTGCTCGTGTCACTGCCAAGGCAGATGTGTTTACCTTTCCCTCTTGGAGTTATCAGGCTTTCATAAGCGGGAACACATTGGTGTCAACACCATTGTGGGCAGGACACACAAACACGCCAATGCAGATGTGTTGAGACAATGGTGCGTTTGCTGTGTGTTACACGAGGGCAGCAGTTGACAAAAACAGGACAAAGAGCTTCTCACCATGCCTCCATCTGCAGTTTTGTCAGAGCATGATTCTGGAGGTTCTTAGCATTTGGAGCAGCTATCAAACAAGACACATGTTGCGCTGTTGCTCTTCCCCTCGCTTGCAATATCGAAGGTTAACCGCGCCGATTTTGTACATCAAAGTGTGCTTACAGGCTTTTGTGAGCACGAAAGTGTGCGTGAAAAAGTTTTCTAGTGGGAGCTGTGAAGACTGATAAAAACAAATGTCACAAGTGATGTCAGCATTAGCTGAGTGTAAAAGTTTAAAAATGCAAAAATGTTGACTATAATCTCTCAATGGAGTGTTATTCATTTTGGGTAGTGTGGACTGGGAAAAAAGCTTTTTGTTTTGGATCTACTTCTTTTTTTTTTCAAACAAGGATGTGAATTTGACAAATTCTAAGAGCACAGTGCTAAAACCTCATGAAGCACAGCAACAGTTTAGCCTGTATCTGTTGAGAGAAACCACAGATAAATACAAAGAATCAGAAGCAAATAGACTTTGAAGATTAAAGTAGGCCACTTATGCATTACACCTACAGGAGCTGCTCATGCCATGAAGCTTCTGGCATTCAGTTTTTGTGCTGCATTAATGCCAAAGGAGGTTTTGGAAGGCTGCAGTTGTGAAGTCAGCAAAGCGTTGGCTCCACTCTGATCAGATCAGCTGATCTGATCAGCAGGTTCATGTGCTTGTGGAGTTCCAAACACATGTTGCCAAGCAGGAAGTTGCAAAGAACCCTCTGGTTGAAAAACTATGCTACATCAACACTTACAACATGGTTGAAGGGTGTTTCTTTGCATCTCTTCTTTTTACAGTTTTTACATTTTAAATTATTGGCTGCTTTAAGTGCTGATACCAAAACTTTATCGGTATCAGCACTGGACAGTAAATAGTGACAGATGAAAATTATGCCTTTAAATTCTTTGTTTTTGTTTGACTAAGAGTTTACTGCATCATGTGTGGCAATATTCAGCGATGCAACAATTAATACAACATGGTTTTAATGCTTTTTTTTAAGTCATTTCAGCATCGTTCAGTCTTCACTTTTTTAAACTGAGGTATTACAAAGGTGTTAAAAGCATTCATTTTCATACCTGAAGTCTATTTTATGCAGATGAACATATTCCTGGTCTCACTATTTGAGCGTGTGTGCTCTTAACCTTGAAAACAAAGTAATTTTAACTTAAGATTCACAAACCAAGTTTTCCTGGAGGCCAGTCAACATTGTTTTGCTCAGTTGCTATCATTAGATATGGTATGAAACTACAGTTTAATGATTTATCTCCTTCTACTTAAAAATATAATCTTGATAAAAAACAAACAAACATAGGCCTACAGCTTTGAAAATATGTAGAGCTCCTCACTTGAGCCTAACATCTTGTAGGTGTGTTTGGGATGTTTGTTTGACATTAAGTTTTATTTCATAAAACCAAACCATCAATACTGAGTACACATATCTGGATAAACAAATGCATCATAATTCTTCACCATCTCATCTCCTGCTTTATCATTTTACAGTTTGGTTGCAGGGATTAGCACCCTAACTTCTAACTGAAAGGTCATCAACCTCATTGTGCTTCATGCTGGGAGTGATTTGCAGCAGCGGCAGCCGTGGAGATTAAAGCTGGGAATTCTCCAGTGTCACTGCGCGGCAGAGTGTGATTCACAGCGTAGACCCTTTGATCGGTGACAGAGCCAGGGAACGGGCAGCCAGGCGAAGATTGTGCTGATGGCACAAGGCCTAATCTCTAGATTATCCATCATGCTGCACCCAGCTAATTAAGAGATGTGTGTTGCAAGATCACATCACGCAGGCGCATTATTTAACTCTCCAAACTTTCCTTTAAGTGGTCTGCTACGTAACAGCACCTTACTCCTTCTCTTTGACTAATTGGTTGTAATCAGAGAGCAGTAGTGCGTGTCAGCAAGTAATTTCGTGCTCATGCTGTCAAGTGAGAAAGTTTATGCGCGCCGCCTCTTCATTAAAGTTCATTGATGATGTTTTGAAATATCAGACATCCTTCATGTGGTTCCTGGTAGGCATCAGGTTCAGCATCATGTTTCATGACCTCCTCAGTAGTTCCTTATTACCATCTATCTACACCTTAGTAGATAGATGGTAAAGTAATTAAATATATTTATTCTCTCACACACACACAAACACACCTGTATTTGCTACAGAATTAGATTTTATTTGTCGTAGGTAGTGTGTGCAAAAAATGTAGCAATATTCAGCTAGTGCATTGGATTCCAAGCAGAGTGTCTCTCTGTGGAGTTGGACACACTGCAGCTCTACAATCTTGGAGTAATGATGGTGATCATAGTCCTTGTTCTACCCTGCAGCCTCAGTGAGCACAGCATAGCAGCACACGAATCCCATTCTCCACAGCAGATCTTGAGAACAGTAAAAATGGAGGATTAGAAGTCCGACTGATCACGGGACAAGATCGTTTCTGGAGAACCAGCTGAATTATGTGGGATTTTTTTCAGCAGACTTTAAAAACAAGATTGAAGTGATTTATCTTGTACAGATACATTTAAATACCTGAAATCAGTGGCAAATATAGTCGGGCAGCTCTTACTGTACCTGGATTGTCCACCCAAATAATCTTTGTGTTGTAAAATCCTGCAAAATATTTTATGATTATAATTTTTCTACTTTCCATACTGCACTCGTAAATGCACCACACTGATTTAAATGTACTTTTCAGACATTACAGGAATGAGATTTATTTTAATACTATTTTATTGCCCACTGGGTTGATTTGCCACATAACAAGTACATTTCTGGCACTTTGACATCCTTTTAATCTTTCAATTAGTCCAACGCAGCATATCCACTTGGGTGGTGGAGTCTTTGTCCTGCAAACGTTTGTTTTGTTCATAAATGAGTGAAATCCATCATCAACTTTTGACAGCAGCGTCTAGTTTGGTATTCAGGATCACATCTCTTTTAGTAATACACATTGTTTTTCTCTTTCTCTGCACAGACTCAGTGTGTTCCCAGCTGGAGGATAATCAAAGAGTCTGCTCCTGCTTGCTGCTGGGCCTGAAGATACACGCTTTGCACATTTATTTCATTATTTCATTATTTATTTTTTTGCATACAATAAACAGTGAGCACAAGCAAGTCTCTGCTTGGACCCAGGTCTGTAGGTTAATCATGGGATCAGTCAAGCCCTTCCTACTCCTCCTGCTGCCCCTGATGTTTTTCAGCAGACTATCACAGCTGTGGGCCTTTCCGTTCAGCCCATCCTTGGACCTGGATGTCACTCCGAGAACTACCGTCTTCTCAAAAGGTGAGGATCAAGCAGATTTTTTAAAAATTAAAAGTCTTAAACTGTGATTAAAGCTCTGTACCGGGGGGTTAGTGGTAAAAAAGGAGATAATTTTAATCTTCCAAAACGAAATTTATTAATATTAGTTAAAGATTTAATCAGATTATCAGGAAATGGATGATCTTTTTTATCCTAATCTGATCATACATACAAATGTGATACAAATGTTTTCGTTATTTACATTTGTATATGCTGGCCTGCAAATAATCTCCTTAAAGATTATGACAAAGCTCCGGAACATGGCGTGATTTTTATGTTTTTATCAAAATAATCCAATTAAGGTTGTCGTACAACAATGGGTACATTGCAGACAAGGATTACAAACTAAAAGATGATTTAGCATCCTTAAATGGTTGGCCAAAATATAAACAAATACTGGCCAAAAAATATGGAGCTCAAGTTTTGCCCCCCAGCATAACTCCCTGAATAAACAGCAGCAGAAGACATCATGTTCTCATCCCCGAAAGCATTATGGCAGTGCTGATTTAGGGGAGCTATTCCACCTCCTATTAATCCCATTGTACAGCAGTTGGCTTCGGTCTGTCATGACCCAGCTCTAAGGCCAAACCAGAAATGGAAAGGCATGAGAGTTGGTGGCTAATATGAGCATTTGCTGTAACCAGTAAAAAAGAAAATAAACAAGAAAGCAAATGAAATGTGAAGTATGTTCATCAGTGGTATGGTGAGGCCGCCAACTGTGGAGGAACATAATCTAGACCAGAGTGTACGATCACATAGATGAAGCTGAGATTTCAGCTGGAGGGCTTTTATCCTAGACCAGGTGTGCCATATCAGCTGATTACTATGGTGTTGGCATGAGTAGTTCATGGACATCTGGGGAGACAGAGTTGTCATTCACATCTCTCCGCAGATTACCTAAGACGGAGGCCATCACACATTCTGAGATGGTTCTCAATTTGTAGGACTGACCAAGCCTTAATGGCTAAAAGAACGATTTAGATATGCTTTTAGGCAAAAAAAGCCACATACTATTTTTATTTTTGCAGTTACAATATTGATATTGTCTTTAAACTGGCATAAAATAACACATTGCAGCATGATTATCATCCAAAAAGAGACCAGATACACAAAAAGAAACACAAAAAAGTATGAACAGGGACAAACTCCATTAATACAGTGTATTTCCAGATGGATCCACAAACACATGTGCACAACCCAGCTAACAGATCGCTGTCCTTATTTGCTACTGCTCCGGCTGCTTCCTCCCCTCCCTGTTACGGAAGTGGCACAGTTTTTGCAGTTGGCCCCAAAGACAGCTCCTTCATGCTCAGAGTTATTAATCGCCTCTCTCATGCCCTGTCCTAGATCACACAGCTCAGCAAACACTTCTAATGAAACAATAGACAAGAAGCCTCCATAAAAGAGGACCTGAGCACGTTAGACCTGATTACTGTCTGTGCAGAAAATACTGCTGAATAGGTGTGTTTTGGCACACAGTGGGTATTTACACACACCATCAGCACGTCTTCCTTACACCTCCACCTCTTACTTCCCACCAGCTCACCTTTACCCTCCCTCACTCCTCATTTACTGCAGCAGAGGCCAGCTGCAGCGAGAAGGGAACTCCAGCACAGACAAACAGTAAGGGCTGGCGTTTTTACCTCCACTCCACCCCACTCCACTTTTCTCCTCTTCGGTCCTCCGAGGATGAGTATTATTAGCGGGCGGGTGGAGTTAACAGGGCCGGCTGTATTGCTAGCCGAGCTCTCTGGTGTCATAAGTGCTATTGAGAGTATTGCAGGGTGAGATGATATTTTGGAGATGGGAGGATGATGTTCTGAATCACAATAACTCTGAGAGCGACTGTAACACAGCAGAAGCTGGTTGTGTATTTGTTCCCGGTTCTGCGGTGCATTTCCTTGATCCGACCTGAGTGGATGATTACTTTGTTTGCTGGAGCGAGAGCTCTAAGGTCTGAGCTTTGATTCAAAGTGCACTGATTGGTTGAGAAAAGTACACTGAAGAACAATGAATAAAGAAACCGTTGTGGAGCTATTTACTGCAACTACTGGGAGGTGAAGCATTGACCAGACTACGAATATCTTTTGGTTATTTATCAAACAAATGAAAAGGGCTTGCTCTATTGAGTGCTCATCAGACGGGAATGCATGCAAAATTAATTTTTAACCATCTCTAAATAAAGGAGTCTCTGCAGCTGTATGTGTTTGTCCTTTCCTACTTCAGACTTAGCTGCTGTATTGCTGTGGAATTAAAGTTGCTTGGATGAATGATTTATATGTTTGGCTAAAAGCTGTTAATAAGATGTGGATGAAGGGATGCCTGGGTTGGTTTGGAGAGGACCACCACCTCTCACCATCATAATCTCCTTGCTGCTCCAATCTGTACATTTTATTTTAATCGATTTTGTCATTTAAATTAGAGTCTCGTGCTTTTTAAATTTCTAGTTCATCCCCAAAATTTGGGATGGTATGCCTGGTGCAGGTAAGACCCAAACACAGTACTCGGAACACAGGGAATAAAATAATAGGTGGTTTTATTAAACTGAAGTACAAAATAATACAAAAAACAATACTAGGAGACTCAAACCGTTGACACAACAAGAATAGCATATTGCAAGGGAGGACAGAAGGAAATGCAGACAATATATACACAAGCAGGATAATGAGGGAAGAAGCCACAGGTGGGAACACAGCTGACACTAATCCAGACAAATGAGACAAGGGAAGCAAAACTGAACAGAATACACACGAGACAGGAGATTCTCAAAGTAAAGCAGGAAGTAACACACAGTGAGAAACAAACTAAGACACATGGGCTTGACACTGGGACAGAAACTGATATGGAGACGTGACCGGGGAGACTGAAGAAACAACAAAACGCAGAGATGAGACTAGGACAGACATGAACCAGAAACTAGAACTATAAATACAAACTCAGCGGCACCTGAAAATAATATGTTCAGACACAAGAATACAATTAACTTATGCTTTCAAAGAAGTAAATGACAAATCCAAAGGAACACTCAAACACTGGGTCAAAGACCCAGGATAATGACAACTTTTGAGAATTACTGCCTCTCTGTCCCACTTTTGTTGTCCCTGGCCCAACTTTTTTGAGAACTAGTAAAATGCTTCAGTTTAAACTTTTAATATTTTATTGTGAATAAAATTAGATTTTTAAATCATTGCATCGTGCTTCTACTAACACATCTCCACTGATGATTAGAAAATGGCATTTTTGGAATTAGGGCAGCATGCTGGTGCGGTGGTTAGCACTGTTGAATCACAGCAAGAAGGTCCTGAGCTTGCTTCCAACATCTGTCTGGGCTTTTTCTGTATGGAGTTTGCATGTTCTCCCTGTGTTTGTGTGGGTTCTCTCTGGGTACTCCGGCTTCCTGCCACATTTCAGAGACGTGCAGTTAGTGGGGTTAGGTTAATTGATGATTCTAAATTGCCCATAGGTGTGAATTTGAGTGCAAGTGGTTGTCTCTCTACATGTGATAGACTGGGATAGGCTCCAGCACCACCCACCCCAACCCCCGTGACCCTGAATTGGATAAGCGGAAGAGAATGGGTGGATGAATTTTTGGAATTAGGTGTATAATTAAGCTATTATTGCAACTCATGGAGTACAGCTCTGTTGGTGAATATTTGCTGGTTTTGAAAAGCAGCAAATCAAACCTGGAGGCACCATAGAAGCTGAAAATAATGTCAGTCTCTGACTTTCCACTGCAGTGTTATATTTGTTCTTCAGGCTCACTATTATCTCCTCATGCTGGGCAGGTGCTGCCTGTATCTTCCTGCTATGTGCAAGGTGTCCCGTGGCTTTGGTGACTTTTTTATGTTTTGACACTAAGAACTATCTTGTTAGGTTTGGAAAAAGAATGGTTTGGTGTAGCGTAATTGAAAAGTGACAAATTGGACGTGATCCCTCACTAATGCTGTAACCTGCCTAAGGACACCTTGTGCTTAAGTCATAAAAACAACATTAACTGAGGCCGAGAGAACAAGCTCACCCCAGGCTCACCTACAGAGTCTGCTGTTTAGTGAAGCACAAACACAGCTGCAAACAGCAGTTGTTCCCATCAGGCACATTTTGACCAGCTTGTGTAAATGCACAGTGGAAGAACTTATCTGTGTTCTGTCCTCGCGGTGGTCGAGTTTGTGACAATTCATTTACACATCTCCGACTGTGCCTAGGATTATAAATCATACATACTCTTCTTACTGCGGGCACTTTTCTGTGCTGTAGCCAGAGCCCGTCTGTCATTACAGATTTTCTTTTTCTCCTTGCCCTCACAGAAAGTTGTCCTTGACCCAGTTTCTAATCATCAGGGAAGGCGTGTGAGTACATGTGAGAGTGCAGAATGTGCACGTGTGTCAGCATGCGTCTCATCACTCTTAGGGCATGCCCTGCGAATGTGTGCTGCATATGTGTGTGTGTCATGTAGGGGGAAGCTTATTAAGTGCCATGTAAAAATCCTGCATACATGCATCTCCTGTCACTTTCCTCGTTGAGACATGTCAGCGGGGAGGACGGGGGAAGGGAAGTTTCTTCTCCCTTTGATATGTGGGTGTCACTATCTGTGGGAGGATTGATATTATTTTTCTTTGCTGGCGCTCATTAATTTACAGTATGCTTTACTGGTTTGCTGCATGAGTGGGAGGAGAAGGACATGATGTATCACAGAGAGAGCGCTTGGATATGTATATAAAAGAGAAAATGACAGAAGAGGTCTTTATGCACTCTTGGTGTGAACAGGTACATCGAAAAGGCCACCAAATGCAAACAAGCAAAGAAATAATTCTGATACATGATTTTTTTATCCAATACTGAGATGAATCTATAAATAGTATTTAATACTTAATTCCTTTCTTGATGTTAAAATGGACCCACTATTTAAACAGTGGACACTCGTATTAAACATGGCCAGGGTTTCAAATAAGGAGTTTCCTTGATTTCTGATAGTTTTTTTACTCCTGGCTCCCATCATAATGAGAGGGGATATCCCTAACATGGTCATGTCATCTAAATCTCTGGCTTCGAGCATCCCCATCTGTTGTTCAGACCTTGTGGTTTTGAGGAGCAGTCAATCAGAAGAAAGTTGTCTGATAGGCAGACAAGATAAAACTTGTTTCAGAGGATGCCTTGGCAACAAGACTCTGTATAAAATAGATAAAGATTATTTTGAATTCTACTGCTCTAGTAGAGTCCAGAAATAAAAAAAAAAAAAAAAGACAAATATTGGTCTTATTTTAAAACAAAAGATTTAATGTCATGTTGAAGGAGGGGTTTTTTTAAAGTGAGTTTTTTAAACTCAGCTTTCTTTTCAACTTTGGATCTTTTTAGATCTTTCATTTCTTTGTTTTTGTGCATTTATCTTACTTTTATCAACCTTTATCATGCAGATTATTTAAAATATGCCTGTGCTGAACACACCATCTGCGGCTTGCAGCTTGTCTTTTGGAGTAACAAAGAAAAGGAACAGGGAGGACTACTGCTAGCCAAACCAGGCATTCTTAACTCTTAATTCTTTGTAGTTGGTTGCTTTATTAAAATACTAAGACCCATCGACTGTTTTTCTGTAGTGCTGTTCTACTGCATTTCAGCAATTAAAGCACTTTTTTACTACAAGCCTCATTAACGTAAGCACTTTTTATATGCCCTCATTTATAGATAAATGCATCATGTATCATGTTCAGTATATTGCCCAAGGGTAGTTTGACCCAGACTCAGGGAGCCAGGGATTAAACCATGATCTTCCAATTAGTGCACAACCTGATCTGTCACCTGAACCACAGCCACACAACTAAAAGACAAGTTAGTTTATAGTTATTAAAGATGCCACCCCAAAAAGAAATGTTATGTTTGGTGGCAATGTGTTTGCACACAGTTTATGATAACCAAGAGCTAGTCACTGATGTGCTGTTAGAAAGGTGTCAGAAACTTGATGACATTTCCCTGCGTGGACAGTAACTGAAAACAACCAAATATGTGAAAGCTCACGCACAGTAACATACAGATCAAGTGTGAGGATGAGGTTGATAGTGAAGAGTGAAGAACGGGGAAGAACTGGCACAGGGACAGAGGCTCCTTCAATTATAGTTCGATTTTGAGCTATGGCTGGCAGTGGTCTTTAGTAGGAGTTGCTGATAAATCCATTGTCCCTGCTCAGCACCAGACAGCAGACAGATGAGGTTGCTGCTGATTTGATGAGTTCCTTTATCAGTTTGTCGAGACGAAACATAGCTAAAAGCTCTTCTAAAAGAGACTAAAAATAAACAGAGACTAGACTAGCTTTTCTAACCAAATCAACAGCTTTCTTCTGGCTAATCAAACTAGCTGCCATATGAATATTTCTAAATAGTTATTTTGACCATGATGCATGTGATCGACTTAATAAAACATCACTGTAGTGGAAAATAGAAACGGTATTGGAGCTTTTCCATTTAAAAGAAAGCAAAAATACTGAATGCATTAAGCATCAGAAATCCACCGTTGTAACCTTTATGGGCAGGTTTGACAACTAAACATAGATTGTTTTCGTGGGCCACGGTGCATTTTTCCACTCCTAGAAGTGAGATTAATGCTTGACTGTGTCCTGAACTCAATTGTTTGCCCATGGGGCTTGTGCTTTGGCATTTCCTACCTCTGCCACCAGACCTGAAGTAATGCCGTTCTGAAATATTGATGCACTGTAAGTTACTATGTTGAGAGCTGGGATGTAACAAGAGGTCTTGGTAGTAAGGTTCCTTATAGATTGCACCATTATTGTGATATTGGCAGTAAGAAAGCCTGCCAGCTTGACGCTTCTGTGTAGACGAATTGTTTTGCATCCAGTATGGTAATTACACCACTAATAATCATCAATTTACTGCTCAACAAAGTCTGTTAATATCTTAGCCTAACCAGCTGCATCTTGTGCATAACAGTGATGATTTACAAACTGTATCAGCGAGACCAAGACTGCTCAAACTAAAGAGGTTTAATCTCTGCTGTTATTTGCTGTTACCTTTTTTTTTTTGGGGGGGGGGGGGGGGGGGTTTCTCAGTTGAGACATTTTATGCCTTAGACCCTTTAAATCCCTGAAGCTTACATGGTGCTTTGATCCTCTTCTCCTCTGATAGTGTTGGTGTCTGATTCAGACACGGCCTTATTAGTAATTCAGTGATGGCCAATGTGCCAGTCCTGCAATGACACTGCCACCATTTGAGTGGGGTTATGTTTTTCCATCTTATCTAAGATGAAAGTCTTGGCTCTCCTTCATCTTATTCTGCAGTCTCCCTGGTTGGACAAAGTCTTATGAAAGTTTTGGCTCTGACACAAGCTTTAAAGAAAAGGTATTGTATTTGTGTCATTATTAATAGTGGGGTAAACATACCACTGCCACTTTGATGTGCAAAATAAGCGTGCACATCAGATCGGGACAGGCCTATTTTTCTTCATATTATAAAACTTCTTAAAACTGGGTCGATTTTAGTACATTTCTAGCCAGCATGAAATCACCTATTTTGAAGCGTCACTGGTAGCATTTTGGCCACAACCATGTTGTTTTTTGAAGAAAAAGAAGTGGCCACATTTGGAAAAAATGTTGGAGTGCTACAATTTACTTGGTAAGCAAGCTGCATACATAAACTATATGCATACTATGCACAGACAGATACCTGCTAACTGGTGCAGATAAAAAGTACTTTATTTCACTCAACGAAAGTGAACCACAAACGGATTGTCTTGGATAGTCTGCACAACACAGAAAGCCATATTATTAGCCAGATAGTTTACTAAAACATGCTTACTTAAGAACAGTTTTTGGCTATGACAGCTACAGTATTCATGTGTAAGCACACTTGTCAATCAAAATGGCCATGTTCTTAATTTTAAGCCTCACTGGTATTCAAACAAATGACTTATAAGGAAAGACCCAGTCAGGCGTCTTAATGCATTCTCAATCATCCAGGTAAGTAAATCTTCAAAAGTTGATTCTGTTCATCTGGACTGAAAACCAGTCAGAGTTTTTATGAAGGGAGAAACCTATAGAGACCATACAAGGCTTCAAATATGCCGCTTAGTGTTCTAAAATTGGGCATTTTTAAAGGGGGGTCTATGGCGATTGACTTGCTTTTTGAACCAGCCTCAAGTGGCCACTAGAGGAAATCTAAGGCGCTTGGAAAGAAAAGCGTCTGGACTTCTTTAAGTTGCTTGAAGACATTTCACCTTTCACTTCTTTTGGACAGAGAAGACAGATGGTTTGAAAGAAGAGTGAAAGAAGCCATCTATGTCCGCTGCGAACAACCATCTTTGAACAGAGACGGTGGCTTACGACACCAACTGTCTGCCATCTATAATCCAGTTTTGAGGTCCTTTCCCAGACGCCTTAACGCCCACTCACATCCTGGGCCATCTGACCTCAGTAAATCACATGATAGTGTGTGGCTAGGTTTCACCCGAAAACCTTGGCTGATTGTGACCTACACTTGTTTTCAAACCTTGGCTCGTGTGATTAGGTAGAGGATCATCAGGGAGTTCACTCCCCTAGGACTTAAATCTTGGACTCTCCACCATTTGACCTTAGAACTGAAGAAGCTTCTTGGATGAGAGGTGAAACGTCTTCAAGCAACTTAAAGAAGTTCAGAAGCTTTTCTTTCCAAGCTGACTACAATGACCTGGATGACTGAGAACCTTCACAGACACTAGAGGAAATGCAGTTTTTGTTTCTTATGCCTAATCTTCACTTTACAGTCTTGGATTGCACATAAATAATAATTATTACAGCATGAATTACACTTTGTCCTATGGATTTTCTTATTCACATAATAATTTGCTCTGACAAGTAATTACCATCATAAACAATATTGTTATTACTAAAACATAAACAAATTTGATTTGACATGCGTAAGTGGAAACCTGTCAACATACTGACAGAATCCATTGGCTGGAGTGTGATGTGCCACAATTTAATGAGCAGCTGTGTTTTAAAAAAAATACAAATTTTCCTGCACTTCACAATTCACACTACCCATATGGTGTAGAAAAAACACCAGATGGAGAGAGTACTGTGAACTGGATGTACCTCCTGTAAGGAATTGGTCCCTATAAAAGCTGCTGACAGTGAACAGTGTGGATTATTCAGCATATCAAGGACAGCTCGTCACAGTGACAGACACTTGTTGTAAAGATAAATTGCTGCTGCATATTTTGCTTCTTTTTGTATGAAGCTCCACTGACCTTTTATTCAGCTAAAGGCAAGGGCAATTGTGAAGAATCTGAGAGATTTGTACTTCAAAACTTAGTCAATTAAAAATAAAATGGCTAAATACCACAAGAAAACCATGAAAGAAAATAAACCTGGACATACTGACCCTTTAAAAGTGTGCACATCTGTCATCTTTTATTTTTCTGTTAATTCTCTGTCAGTGTTTAGAAGTCAGAATTATGAGCAGGGTCATCATTTACTAGAGCCAGCATCATTCACTCATGAACCATGTCCAACTTGTTTTTGTGGTGAGAAACTGCAGGTGCAGTACTAAATTTTACAGAGCGCTGTGCACATCTTGTAGCTGTGCACTTGAACCTGAGGGCAGTGTCGGGTGCTCTTTTTTATTTTGTTTATGGTTTGCTCTTTCTGTTTTTCTTTAGCTGCCAAATAGTAAAAAAGAGTGTTAAAAACAATGAAAACTGCGCACTGCAGCCATTGTTTGTGCTTCCCATTCATGCTTTTTTTAAAGCAAGCTCTGCTGTTGTTTTCTTAATTTTTTAACCAACTTTTTAGCCATTCTGAAACTGCACAAGTGGACAAAAACACAAGATAATAAATCATGTGACATGACCTCACCCACTGATTTGGGACTTCTTATTTTTAAGCTTTAGTGTTCAGAAGTTACGGATGAAAGAAGAGTGCTCACTTATATTAGCATCAATGCATTCATACAGGTGTGATCCACAGACACACATACCAGCTAATTAGTATTAAGTAACAGACTTTAGAAATATAATAATTTCTCTTTATCTTGGATTTTTTGAGCCACGCAGTACAGACCATCCAACAATAATAGCATTTGCCCCCAACCCCAGTTATCCTGGTAGCTGAGTTATTACTATTTAGTGGTGTTAAGTTTTGAACATTTTGACCTTGTATGGAGATAGAGCTCATGAAACATGTATCATATGGCATCTAGAGGCCCTGTAGGTACTGTCACATCTGTGCTGACTTCATTTTTAAGCTTTAGGGGTTGCCCGTAGCAACAAGTGTTCAACTTTGCAAAAGGGTCTGTGTCCACCCGTGAATGTCTGATCTTTTGCTGATCCTTGTCTGACCTTTTCTAAACATAACCAAGTGGCCTTGTTACAGGTGACAGCTAAGAATGAAAAAGAAAAGAAAAACTGAATATAAGTGGTCAGCTGAGTCTTGAAAAATTTTCTTAAGCACAAGATCTCCTGGATGTCCAGTCTCCTGGATAAAAGTCATGTGTCCAACCCATGCATCTACCACAAACTACTTCCTGCATCAACTTTGTCGGTCAAATCCCTGAAGGCAAACTTCTTCCATGAGAGAAGTAGAAACAAAAAGGTGTCAACAAGCATGTTACAGAAACCTTTTAAATTGGTGCAAATGTTTGTTATAAATGTAAAAGCTGTTTCTAAGTAAACTGAAAATTATGTCGGTGAAGCCACAGTGTCAACTACTAGCAGATGGTTGGAACAAAAAAATAAAAAATACCACCCCCATCTCACCAAGAAATAACAGGCTGAATGGGTAAAATATTATCTTGATTGGATGGTATTGTATATTCTGCAGTTTACAGACCTGCTAATTTTCTTTTAAACTAAATAAATACTTTAAAATTGCATATTTCAGTTTGTGCACAGCTTCTGTATTTGCCTGTAATAATTTCCTATGGTAAACATCGTAATATAGAAAATAATGGATTCAGCAGATGACACGCCGACATACTTCGCTTTTTGTTTTTTTAACCTTTGCCTTTATTCTTGCACAAGGTCTACTGTGCATAATTGCTTACATAACACACAGTCATGTAGCTGACTCTTTACCATGGTAAAGAAGTAAAGAGTTGCTTATATAATGTGGATAGAGTTGAAAGAACTGACACTGCTGACAGTGTCCAAAGAAATCAAGTCAGGCTTTCCTTCAAGCCTTTGTTCCCAAATTTTTTGTGAGCACGTGTGCGTTCTTGTTTGTCACATGCTCGCCACAGTGGGTGCAGCGATCGGTGAGTCACAAAGGAAGTCACACACTCAGACTGTGACAGATACGCATACAAACATACAGTGGATTTACTATCATCCAGGACCCCACATGGTGGATTACAAGTGTGTCTGAGCATGAGTGCGCACAATCTGGCTACGCCACCTGTGACGGCTCAACTGCTGAAAACGCGCTCATTCTGGCAAACACGCAACGCACACTCCTCAGATCTTCTGAGTCACTGACAGAGTTGTCTTTACTCTTTTTCAGGAGGCAGATGATGGGTGAAATAAGCGTGAAGAGTATGTGCGTGTCTGTGTAACCGCTGACAGATGTTTCTGAGGAGCATTTTGACCTCTTCCCCTCATCAAACCTGTGTACTCTGAAGAGTCAGAAGAACTGACGCGCAAACACACACACACTCAAACACAGTAAATGAACAGTAAATAGAAACCAGCCAGCAGACTAAGAGGTTTCTGGCACACCTCAGTGCTCTGTTGAATTTCCCCATTGATTTTGCAGCAAAGCACGAGGTACATTGTGTGTCTCTCTGTATGTGTGTGTGTGTTTCTCTGTGTGTGTCTGCGGATATAAAATAATGGCCAGCTTCGTGGAACAGCAAGTTGACATCTGTGTGTTGCTAAATAGATATTCATAGCAATCCTCTTAGTGATAATGATTTTTTGATTTTTATTTTTCAATATCGAAAACTGCATTAATCTATATGTAATATAGAGTATGTTGCTTCTTCTAAGGAGTGCTTTTGGGAGGCAGAAAATTTAACAAAAATTAAAAATATGCACATTTTGATACCAGATGGTGTTCCTGAAGGAACAAACAAGGAATTTGTGACTCCTCATGCAATCAAGCTGGGGATATTTTTTCTTGTTAGCTGAACGTGTAAACTAATATACACTAGAACCACTAAGAAATTTAAAAAAGGAATTGACTACATTTTTCATGGCATAGATTCAAAGTTTTGGAAGCATTGGTCTGTAATAAGATGATAGCATCACACAGATGCTGCAGATTTGTCAGCTTCACATTCACAATGCAGATCTTTCCACAAAGCTGCCTTGTTGCATTGAGCCCTGGTGACTGTGGAATGCACTGAACACATTTTCATGAAACCAGTATGAGATGATTTGAGTTTTGTGGTATGACAGATTATCCTGTTGGAAGCAGTGATCAGAAGATGAGTAAACTAGGCATAAAGAAGTGGACTTGCTTCACATGTTGTGCGTTCACAGATGCTCTTCTGCTTACCTGGTTCTAATGAGTGGTTACAGTATTTGAGTTACTGTTGCCTTCCTATCAGCTCAATGACGTCCATTCTCCTCTGACAACTGGCATCAATAAGGCCTTTTTCTGCAGAGAGCTGACACTTACTGGATACTTTCTCTTTTTTGGACTATGCTCTGTAAACCCTAGAGATGGAGGAAAATCCCAATAGATCAGCAGTTTCTGTAATACTTTAATATCTTAACCATGTCATATTAATTCCACAAGCCACTGTGGCCCACCCATTCAATTCAATTCAATTTTATCGATATAGCGCCAAATCACAACAACAGTTGCCTCAAGGCACTTTATATTCTACAGTAGATCGTATAATAATAAATTCAGAGAAAACCCAACAGTCATATAACCCCCTATGAGCAAGCACTTTGGCGACAGTGTGAAGGAAAAACTTCCTTTTAACAGGAAGAAACCTCCGGCAGAACCAGGCTCAGGGAGGGGCGGGGCCATCTGCTGGGGTGAGAGAAGGAAAACAGCATAAAGAAATGCTGTGGAAGAGAGACAGAGATTAATGACAGGTATGATTCAGTGCAGAGAGGTCCATTAACACATAGTGAGTGAGAAAGGTAACTGGAAAGGAAAAACTCAATGCATCATGGGAATCCCCAGCAGCCTACGTCTATTGCAGCATAACTAAGGGAGGATTCAGGGTCACCTGGTCCAGCCCTAACTATATGCTTTAGCAAAAAGGAAAGTTTTAAGCCTAATCTTAAAAGTAGAGATAGTGTCTGTCTCCCGAATCCAAACTGGAAGCTGGTTCCACAGAAGAGGGGCCTGAAAACTGTGGACCTATGGCTGGGTCCCAAGCCCAGATAAATGGGGAGGGTTGTGTCATGAAGGGTGTACTCCTCACAGAATGAGGTGCTAGTGACAGGGTGAGAAAGAAGCAGATGATTTGCTGTGCCAACCCCCAAAGGCAGTAGCTGAAAGAAGAACAAGAAGTCTGCATGCCTAATTGCAAAGAGTTCCTGCCATGAGAAATTTTTGTTAGAAATGGCCAGTTAGTGTGTGTATACTGTTACAATGGTGGATGCGCATAGTAAACACTTTAACTTTCAAGAATTGCAATAAGTGTACGTACAAGTTACCCCTGTGAGCAAAGAGGTCCCAACTCTTGTCTTGAGAAAGTTTTTTGCTACTCTTGGGTCTGAATGATGTCAGTGGACGTAAGTGGGTAGATATCCCTAATATTGTTAATTGAGGGACATGCTTGGGCTTTGACTAAAGCCCAGCTCACCTGGTGCTCAAATTTTGTTTGCAATGGGCTGCCAAACAGAATAAATCTAGCTTAAGAAGCTAAAACAGTAGATAAACTGAGGAGCTACATCAAGGGTCAGTATAGGGTTTAGAGTACTCCTGTAATTGCTGCCAATTGATTTTTCATTTCTGTGATTCAGACTAAAAAAAAAAAATTCTCTTTCATATCTCGGACTCAAGATCAAGTGGTATGAAATAGCAATCGCTCGCGTCATACCAGATCTGAGACCAAGGTCACTCTGCCTCTGCTGCCTTGAGCCCAGGGACATTTTGTGTCACCGCAGTCCTTCTCATCAGGCCTGTGCTTGTTATATCATACAGTCACTATTTTTATAAGATAGAAACCAAGGCTTTTGCTTACTTGGATGAGTCACGAGTAGCGGGCTCTTTACATTGCCTTGGGTTGAGATTTTGTGTTTGCATAACTCTTACTTTAAAAATAATCTCGGAGAGTATGCAGTGTTGTTAATGTCATGCATTTTTTAATGCGTGTGACTGTGTTTCTTTCTTTGTCACACTTTCTTCTTGAATATATCTCATGTATCGTT
Source organism: Neolamprologus multifasciatus (assembly GCF_963576455.1). Classification (NCBI taxonomy): domain Eukaryota; kingdom Metazoa; phylum Chordata; class Actinopteri; order Cichliformes; family Cichlidae; genus Neolamprologus; species Neolamprologus multifasciatus. The sequence continues at coordinate 6,818,930 of NC_140446.1, read as the reverse complement.
TTTTTTCTCATGTTCCCATGCCTTTTAGATTATATTTAGATTATTTGCATGTGCAGTGGAGTGTATACCCTGCTGGGTGAATCCTGGTCCTTCCTACCAAAGTGCCCTCATCTACCCTTCAGATGAATCCCCTCCTGGCGTGTCCTGACCTTTGCCTGTGTTGGATGACATGTTCATTGCTCACTCAAATCTACAGTTGACAGGCTGAAAAATGTTTTTTTCTTTTTTTTTAAAAAAAGAGTTACACAGTCACGTGGCTTTCATTGATTGCTACAGTAGTTTTGCAATAGTTGCTGATAAAGTTAGTGGAAAGTTGAGTTCATAGAAATGAACTCTGGAAACAAAAAACGGATCATTCTTAATTTATTAAAACTTTTAGTTACTGCTCTTGCCCTCATAGCAGTCACTAAAAACAGGCTTGAGGGTGCAGGAAATGAAAGCAGGAATGCGATCACTTAAATCTTACATAAACTATGAGGCAGTCCAATTACTGGAACGAAATGATCAAATTTCAGCTGTTTTCAGCACCTATCATAATTAACATACCTGTTTAGCTCTCCTGTTTAGTGAGAGATAAAAAAAAGAGGTTGGAAGATCTGACTACAATTTTGAGTTATTTACACAGAAAAAAACAAAGAACATGTTTTTTTAAGTTAGTATGTAAGCAGGTAATAAAGCATCAAAAAGCCTTTAACGGTAAAAGCTCATACAAGAATGATCAAAATTAAAAAAGTAAAAAAGCATTGAATTTCAAAGAATTTTCCCTGTTTGTAACACTTAAAAACTGAACGTTAAAGTCTCATTAAAACTGCTTGTGTGGGAGGACTTTAGAAAAGTAAAATCATTCTCATTCTGAAAATGTGCACGTCACAAAAACAGAGCTGTGCCTGGAGTCCAGTTAATGTTAAAAGATTTAGTGCATCTCATTAGTTCTCTGTCCCTAGGAAATTACACTTTATATATTGCACAAAATACTAAATTGCTCACACTGCACAAACATCTTTTACACACTACATAAAACAATGCAAACCGACAATGTGCAATCTTGATTTCAAAACTGCTGACAAAAAAATGCTGAATAATCCCCTGCAGGGGTTCTCCTGAGGTTGATGTGCTAAGTGTGATGAGTAATTTAGGTAATGTGATTTAGGTCGAGTTTGAATATTATAATATTTAAGGTAGCTGTCATACAAACTATATATTATTGCTACTCATTTATGTAAGTCTTAAGGCGCTAGTGCAGCAACAAATGTCAGCTGCTCTTGTTAAACTGAGAAGGGTACGTTTATAGTACAAAATCAGCTTGTCTTCTCCACCATGGAATCAAAGATTTTATTGCCCTTGATTAGTTTTATTGCAGCTTGCTCAGAAGTCACCTGGATAATTGATGCCTTTCAGATTTCCTTTTAAGGTCATTGCACCTTTCTTTGCAGCTGCATTCCAGGCTCTGGTTGCCTAGTTACCCATCCAATGTATTTACTCCCAGTCCATATGTCAATTGCTAGCTGTTTCAGCCGTTCACCTGGAAGCTCAGAAATGCTCGGGCCCACTTTTGCTGCTTGTAGTTATTTGACTGTAGTCGCTTTAAGTTGCACTTTCTATGGACTCACCATGTTGCTTCCAGTGTGGATTTTTTTAAGAGAGATGCTCAAAGTCTAAACAAGACCATGAACTCTATAAAACTTGATCTTACACTCCAACACTCCTTGTCAGTGTCTTAACATAGACATTAAAAACAGTCTTCTACTACCTCACAGAAAATTAGAAATATTCACTATTACTGGAAGAGCAGTGGCTACAGAGGATTACAGTTTTTTAATTTATAAATTTATGCTTAAAATAAATATTTTAAAAGTAAATTTGGTCTTTTTTTAAACATAACTTTAAAAAAAAAGGAAGAATGAATGCTTTAAAACTTTTTTAAAGGATTTCCTCTACCAGGAGCTATGTGTGCATCATCAATCTTCTCAGTCTCCATGCGTGTAATCAGCCTGACAGCCATAACGGAGCTGGTATGATAATAACCTAATTATTGACCAGTAAGAGCATCCCTGTGGTTGTCTAACTGTCAGTTAAAAAAAAAGAAGAAAAAGGCTGATAAGAAGGAAGGTTGTGCAGAAAGAGAAGCTGCTGTCTGAATCAGTCTCTGGTTTTCTAGGAAGTCGATAGGTTCCTGCAGAGCTGCTGTCATGGCCCAGTGTGTCCATGTGATGGTTAGGCAAGCAGACAGTTGTGTGGGGAAGAAACCGCCTTCCATGTGATGCTTGGGAAACTCAAACCAGTTTTCATCATGTTGTATTATGCAAGATCAAACACGCTGGAAAACTCGCTGTCATCCTCATTATCATCATGGTTATTGTAAATTAGGGAAGTAAAAGCATTACTAATACTGTAGTGTGATACAGTGGAGATGAGTCACAGCCTGGGAGAGTAAATGGGTTTATGTCATGCATAAACATGGACTCCAGTTTCAGCTGGGACAGGTTTTTTTTAACTGCTCTGACAGTTCTTGAGTTCTTGACAAAGTTGAACCTAGCCGTCAACAAAAACTTGCCATTTTTGTCTCAGACTGTTTGTACCTGTAGGATCTCACTAATATGTTTATTAACATCTTAAAAACTTCTTACATAGGTAGATTTTCCATTAACAAATACAGGAACATTTATGTGGATTGACTTGTGTTGGCTAGCCTGCTTGGCTAGCAAAATGCATATGTAATTCACTTTTAGAGTCGTGCATTTTCTTTAGTAATTTTTTCCCCATGTGTAAATGGACTGATTCATATAAATCGTTTCTCTACTCTACTTTATACAACAGATTGTTACTCTGTGATTTCCTGTTTTATTTTGATAGCTGGTTGTCTTCTTTCTTGTCCTATGGCCTTCCTCAGCAGCAGTTAACCGTTTCCATCTTGTGTTTGGTTTGACTTAATTGTTTGCACGTTGTCTTCTGGGCAAATATGTTTTACAAGTTTTAAGCTGTACCTAACTAAAACCACTGAATGAAGAACAAACTGTGGATTGCATTGTCATGGAAATGGGACTGTATTAATCTAGTGACGCAGAAATGTTAATAAACCTGATCTGCTGCTAAGTCTCTTTTACACTGCTGGAACTGCAGCTGCTTAAACACAGAGCACACACCAAGACAAACACCTGTTCAATCAATAAAATTAATTTCACTTTGATCTGCTGACAAAATAAATCGATTTCCAAGTCTCTTTTACTGGACAGTAACATTTAATGTTTAAGTGTATCCAATTTAAAGTCTAATCTTTAAGTTGGATACAGTCAGACATTAAACGTTACTCTCTAATAAAGGAGACTTGCAGAACTAAATTTCAGAGCCTTAATCTGCAGCCGCCCTCATCTAAGAAATAAACAGTAGCATTGAGAGCTCACTGAGTCTTTAGCAGAAGGCCCTGCTTGATGGATCATAGCTCCATTTGGTCACGGGGGAGCTGGAGCCTATCCCAGTTGTCTTAGGGTGAGAGGCAGGGTACACCCTGGACAGGTCGCCAGTCTGTCGCAGGGCTAAGACATAGAGACAGGCAACCATTCAACCATTTAGAGTTACCAGTTAACCTAACCTCACTAACTGCACATTTTTGGACTGTGGGAGGAAGCCGAAGTACCCAGAGAGAAGCCATGCAAACATGGGGAGAACATTGAAACTCCACAGAGAAAGACCCTGGCCTGATGGTGAAATTGAACTCAGCACTTCTTGTTGTGAGGCAACAGTGATACCAGTCATCTCAAATGGGGTTTTAGGGTTTTGTCAAGCCAGCTAATGCAAAAAAGCTGGCTATGTTGAACTTAGTTTGTAGTATACCTCTTTAAAAACGGTGGTTTTTGTTTACTCTGATGATAGTTACTCTGAGTTTACATTTGGGTCCTTGAGCTGCAAATCCTGCAGAGTTGTCATGAATAGAGAGATTACTACTATAATACTACCACAAAAAAATACTTTATTTGTAGCAGGCTGTAAACAGGTTTGTTTTTCCTACATTTTAAATTGGCCATTTTATCGTGGAAATCTGTAAAATGTTACATGCCGGCACTCTGTTTTGTGTCCAAAGCTATAACATTAAAGGGATTTAATTTATCATTCAGCCTCTGAAAATAATGATGCAATTTATATCCTTTTTAGTTATACACTCATATTCAATCAATTCTTGCTGATTTAAATGACATGATTTGACAATTTATCACAGTCAGGCATTTTATGATGTATAATTGCATCATATTAACCTAATTTGATGTTGAAGTGACTATGAACTGAAACTGACCCTGATCTACTTGAATATATAACATTTATGAACCATAAAGCATATATGATAATATAATACTTAAGCTTCCATTGCCTGCTAATCATCTATATACTTTTCACAGTTACTCTGTGATCCCATGGCCTCCCTCAGCAGCAATGAACCATTTCCGTTTCTTTAAAGGCCCTATGAACATCAGAATGAATTAACCGCAACAAGCGTGCAGGTCCTCACATTGTGCTTAATTGATTGGTTGAGGACTAATATAGCTTATCTTTTTACCGGGAGCTGAGACATGTTGCTGTTATTTCACAACAGAACGAGATGAAGGAGAGGGAGGCAGAGAGGGTGTGTGGAGATTAATGTGCCCATCTGCACTGTGCTGACTCATATTCCTCAGTGCAACACTGTTGATACCTTCATCTCTTCTGTTGTTCTCTGAAGACAGCTGTTCTTTCCGCATGCAGGGTTTTTATTCTTCTTAATGTCAGATTTTCTTAATCAGACATTTATCACTCACTCTTAGAGCAAACCAAAGCTCTGTAAACCTACTTCTGCACTGAAGGAGATCTTTCATGCCCACAGGAAGAAAAAAACCCAATGTCCTCCTTTTCGCTGTCTCACAGCAGCGACGCAACCTGCCCTAATTTCTGAGGTGCTACATTGGGGTGCGTTCAAATATTTAGTTTAGTGCACCAGGCCAATTATTTTTCAACCTCTCTGTCTGCTCCAGTGACAGAAGATCAAAAGCCAAAAAGCTATCCGCCATGTTTACCTTGTTAACATGTACTTTTCATGGACTTCAGTGACAGTAATTTAGCCCACTTACTGTAAAAATCTCTCACACATCACACTCGTTCACACACACACAGCAGGGATGATGTTGATGCTATGGCATTACCGCTGATGCGATTTGGCAGTACTGGGGCACGATTCCTGCTGAATGGCCTAAAATTTTGCCTCCCCTGTGCCCCCATCCCTACGTTCTGTCTCTATAGTTCTCTTAGCATTCACTCCAGCGACTCCCTCCCTGTAGTTGGGCCTCACCCTCACACACTCAGTCACACACACTGAGCATGCTCATTTGAGGTGTGTAGACTCCATTCATTTTCCAGTGAGTGTAAAGTCAAGCTATTCTTGTGCTTTGTAAGCAGAGATATGAAGCTGTGATCTTGTGTTTTTTTTTTAAAGCCAATTTTTCTTCTCACAGCTGGTCATTCTAAGGGTTGCCACAATGGATCACCTGCCTCCATCCCACCCTAGCAATCCTCCTCCATCCCACCAACCTTTTGCATGCCATCCTTCATTACATTCATGCTTTTTTCTGTGATCTTCCTCTTCTGCTGCTGCCTGGCAGCTCCATATTAATCATCCCTTGTCTAGTAAATCCAACATCATCCAACTTATGGAGCACACATACTGATAACACTCAATATTACCCCTTTGATTTCTGTCTTTAAACTCACAATTCTAACACTCTCTTCAATTTCACAACACTGTTTGCATACTCTTCCTTCAAGATTATTCCTACTCCACTTCTCCTCCTATCTACACCATGGTAGAACATTTTAAATCCACCTCCAATACTCCTGGCATCACTTCCCTGCCATCTGGTCTCAAAATATATCTACCTTCCTTCTCACCATCACATCAGCTAGCTCTCTCCTTTTACCAATCATATTCTCTACATTTACAGTCCGTACTTTGACCTCCACACTCCTGCATTAAACTTTTGTTTCCACTGGAACCCTGTTGGACAAAAGCACCAGAGGTGGTCTTTGTTAACCCAGGACCTGACTGATTGGGTGTGGAAATTTTATTCTTGATAATCCGCACGTTTGATTTGGAAATGATTTTATGCCAGTTGCCCTTTCTGATACAACCGTACCATGTATCCGTCAGAGTTTGGCTAGGTTTAGGCAACAAGCCACATATTGATCTTTTTTAAAAGGTTGTGTTAACAATGTTTTACAAAGTCTTTCTGGCAGAAAACCTTTAAAACAAAAGTATGGGTGAAGCTAACTATATGTAGGCAGAGTGTTGAAACGCCAAATCAAATGGCTCAGAAGAGCTAAAGGAGCACATATTAGCTAATAACATTAGCTATTATCAGCTAATAACACAATGCTAGCATAGGATATAATAACAATTTTAATCACTACAGCTGGTTCACAGACGTCTTGTACAGGCTGTACCACACAGAGAGCCATTCATTTAGTCAGAGAATTCCTTTAAAATCCACCACTGTGCATACATGTTTGAGAGGTCCAGTTTGGCAAGTGGAATTAGTGGAGGCGATGCCTCGCAAGCAGCCAGCTACAGCTTTCTATGTGAGCACACTTGTCAATCAAAAATAGTCACACCACTAAATGTCAGCCTTAAAAAAGTTGAAACAGGTGAGATAAAATAAATAAAATAAATAAATAAAAAATCAACACCCTATACAGTTGGAACCAGCCTCATGTGGCCATTAGAGGAATTGCAAGTGTTGGCACTTGCTCTTTTTTTTTAGCCTTGGAGTTGGCCAATTGGTCAACGTATAAAACTGCTCTAGCTTACAAGATAGTGACGTAATTTGGAAATTCAAAGGAGACTCTATTTATAGTTTAAATAACCAGAACAAATCTGTCGTTTTTTGCTAATCAAAAAATTCTGACGATATGCATCATTGTCAGTTACACCCAGATATAAGATATTGTTTCCCTGACACAATAAGACAAGTTAGTCTTGGTCTTTACACAAAGAAACCTTCACATGTCTCGTGTCATATATTTGCAGGTCTGCTGGGCAGCACCCGTTTCATCGGCTCTACCCAAAACTACAGCACCCTGCTGTTGGAGGAGGAGGCCAGGCTGCTGTATGTGGGAGGCAGAGGAGCACTCTACGCTCTCAACACATCCAGCATCTCCACACCTGCAAACCTCACAGTGAGTACCAAGATGCTGAGAAACACATAATTGCTGATGTTAAGACAGAAACGGTAAAGCCCATTTCACGAGTTTTTCTCCCATTCGAAGGAGGAGAAACTAATAATAGCCTTAAGCAGATTGAGCAAATCCCATTGTGTTCCACCAATTTTATGGCTATTGGATTAAATGCACCAGGCATTTATTCAAGGGTTACTGAAGTGAGTCAGAACTTAGTGACGCAGCCAGAAAATTAAGTCTGCTGTCCTTCTCTTTTCCTCCCCCTGTTTATCACACACATACACACACATACTTTCTTCTCTCTATCTCTTACTTTCTTTTCTATCTATAGGGCTTTTTATTTATCTGTTTGCCTCTCTTTATTTATTTAGCTTACAGAGTCATCCTTATTACCCTCCCATTGTTTGCAGATTGATTGGGATGCTTCCCCTGAACAGAAGAAGCAGTGCCTAAACAAAGGCAGAGACAATCAGGTAAAAGGCTGCAGCTTTGTTTTCTTCTCGGAAAAATCTCCCATCTTTATTTATTAGGTTAATATTGGAGAGCACAAGTGCAACTGCTCTGTTTTGTGATGCTTCTGACAGCAACAAAACATTCAATACCTTCCAGTTGTTTTGTAATTTAGTTTCCCTGAAACCCTGAGACACTAAACTGGAGGTTGAGGATTTAAAATAAATGGCACTCACTCATTCATTCATAATTTTTTATAAATTAGGCCATATACATTAAGTAGAGGTTTTCTCCATCTTTTATTTGTTGTAGAGCAAACACAAAACATGTCGCTAGAAAGGTCTTAAACTTCTGATTGACTGGGATTTTTTGGGGGGGCAAAACTGTCTCAAAGAATAGTGTGATAAAGAGAAATGGAGTGGTGGTTCTCTGGGTGAAAATGCCTTGTTGATGTCAAAGGTCAGAGGAGAATGGCCAAACTGCCTAAAGCTGAGAAGAAATAACAGCTTGTTACAAACAAGGTATCCAGGAGAGGATCAGAAGACCACAGCGGGTCCCATTCCTGTCAACTAAGAATGGGAAACTGATAGAATTCAGAATAGAAGATTGGAACAAGGTTACCTGGTCTGAAGAGCTACGTTTGAACGTCGCAGCAGAAATCGTGACTCATCAGCCATTGTTTAAATGCCAGAGCGTATCTGACTATTGTTGCTGCCCATGTCCATCCCTTTATGACCACAGGATATCCACCTTCTGATGGTTGCATCCAGCCATAAAATGGCAAAGCTCTAATTATCTCATACTGGTTTCTTGAACAGGACGATGAGTTCAGTGTGCTCAAACTGGCCGTAACAGTCTCAATCCAATAGAGCACATTTGGGATGTGGTGGAACTGGAGATTCACATCATGGATGTGCAGCAAAAAATCTGCAGTGGCTGTGTGATGCTATCTCGTCAGTATGGACCAAAATCTCACAGAAATGTGTCCAGAACTTTGTTGAATCTGTGCCACAAAGGATTAAGACAGTTCTGGGGGGGGAAATGGGATCCAAACTGGTACTAGCAAGGTGAACCTGTGTGCTTTCTGGTGGATTTTATTGAATATAGACAGATTAGCACCTACTCCATTTAAAACAGTCACATTTAAAAAAAAAAAAGTGCCAATAGATTCTCATGATGACCAGTGACAGGGATCATCTGTATCTAATGAAAGAAAACATCCCCATAAACCTTCAAAATAAGAGCTTCCCATTTCTGGAACCTATTACCATTAAATATATTACTGAGTGACTCTTACCACTTCCTTAAAATTTGTTAAAAAACCAACCAGACTTGTCATCATGCTTAGCTAGTGCATATTTGCCTTTCTTTTGTTCCAGTTTTGTCAGTTTGCCTCCTTTATGGCTTTTTCTTTGTTATCAATAATGTACTGAGAGTTTATGTAACTTCCTTTTGAACTGCCTGTGCTGTCTAATAGAATTAATCTCATCTGTATTGTATTTGATTTATTTTGCATGCTTCCTTCTCTGCTCTCTAAAGCTTTCCCTCCCTATCTTTGAAAGGTTATTCTTTTATGTTTTATTGTTTTTAACACCCGGGAAACAAATTGACTGACTGATTATTATGTATTGCCGCTGAGAAAAACAAGCAGATACACAACAAAAAACGAATCACTTCTTTTTACTCTGTTCTCTGCAGACAGAGTGTTACAACCACATCCGCTTTCTGCAGCGATACAATGAGACTCACCTGTACGTCTGTGGAACGAACGCCTTCAGACCGCTCTGTGCTTATATCGTAAGAGATCCTGGGTTTTTCATGTCAAGGAAAATTGTGACAAGAATTGAAATGAAACAACTTATTATATGTTCTCAATCTTCTTTTTTTTTTTACAAGGATGCAGAGCGTTTCAGCTTCTCCTCAGGTTTTGAGGAAGGCAGAGACAGGTGTCCGTATGACCCAGCAAAGGGATTCACCGGCCTCATCGTAGGTAAGTCCAAATGTAATTGATTTTATTCTACAAACCATCCTGCATTATGTTTGTCCTTGGGGATCTTATTTGTAAAGGCCTCTGGGCAGTAAAGGTTTACTGCTCTCACACATTATGGTGGCATAGTGGTGCGGAGGTTAGCACATGTTTGGAAGGATGTTCTGAGTTTTAATCTGCTGCTCATCTGTGGAATTTACAGTTAAATCAATGAAATATTGATTTCCCATCCTCACCCATCCATTGGTGTCCTGGCTCCGCACTAAATTGGTTTATACATTGGTTTATCTGTCTCCATCTGCACTTGTGGACACCTGAGAATCACCTCAACTTAACTTAAAGTGTTTGGACACAGAAAAAAAATCACCAGCTGGAGGGAGAACGGAGGTTCAAGCCCAGAACCATTTTGCTGTGAGGGGACAATGCAAACCTCTGTAACAGCATGTTGCTGATATGCATATACACAGCATATTACATAATTTTTTATTTAACTTGAATACTTACTCTAAAATCTAAGAATGAATGCAGTTTCCTTCAGCAGTTCTCTGTGCCTCCAGTCTTTTTTGTGATTTTTTGCCTCATAATCCTGTTGCTGTCCTCGTATTCATTTCCATTTATGACGTTTTGAAGTAGTTTCGGATTTGACATTTTGCTTGCCCTTTGCCAGAATGATTTGCTTTGCTGTCTCATCAACACATCAGCAAATGACCTTGACTTTTTGGATTAAAGCTTTTTAATCTGGACTTTCATAGTAATTTCCTGTATCCTGCATTTGGGTCCTCTTTCACAGTCTGCCACCTGATTCTGCACTTTAAAATCCATAAGAAAGGTTATGGAAAATATTTTATATTGTTTATCATGCTGATGTCATAGTTTTGAATGAAACTCAAATCCATTTTCAAATACTTTGTTAGAACTGTTCTACTGTGAGGTTATAATTAGGCCCAGCAGTGTTTTTAAAACCTCTAACGTCATCATGCTAAGGGTCTGTGAAGACTCATCAAATTACAGTGGACCCAGAAGGGCAAGGAGAACTTGTGGGATTTGCTTCAAATGCAAGCAATGTCACAATTACATGATTTTTACCAACTCAAACTGCTGAAGTCTTTAATTAGTTTTGCTGGAAATGTGAATGCTCCCTCATGTATAATTGCTTGACAACCATTATGAACATTTTTAAGGATTACAGCAAGCGTTAACTGTGCAAAAGTGCACCCTGATTTTTGGATTAGATCACACTTTTAGATGTAGCATAGATAATCAAACACTGTCTTTATTAGACAGTTTAAGCATACTAAATTTTGTCTAATTATTGTTACAAATACACAAGTCATAGGTCACACTGTTCCCGCTTCCTCTGCAGTCCACTGAATGCTTTCATTTACATGTGATTAAACTTTGATATCTCAATATCTTTCTTTGTTAATCCATTTGCCACCAATGCATGCTTCTAATCTTTTAATTAGATGGCGAGATGTTCACAGCCTCTCAGTACGAGTTTCGCAGCTCTCCAGATATTCGCAGAAACTTTCCATTCCCCACACTCAGGACAGAGGAGGCGCCCACCCGGTGGCTTCTGGGTAAATATAATCATTCATATGTATGTGCATAACAGCTGATGTAAGACGCTAGTTCAAAAAGGATGGTGTCCTTTTTCCAAATATTTCAATTGGGTTTTAAATTGGATTTAACTAAAAGTAGTAGAAAGGCAACATACCAAATGTAATTGTATTGCTTCTTGTGTAGAATGTTTTTTCCTCTGGATGGACAGAATAAACGAATAGATGTGATGGATAATGTGACATATCCAGCATACAGCAGTATTGTATCTCATCTTCTCATAACAGCACTTCAATCCATTTTAAACTACCTCACACCCAAACAAGATCTTGATAGTTTTTTTGTAGATATATTTTTTCTTTGCATAGTAGAGTTTGAACTTGCATTTGTGCATGCAGTGGCAGTTTATGTTCATGTTGTTGTCCCAGAGTCCAACAGACTTTTCTGACTGATACTGGTTTTCCGCATATTCAACTATATTCAGACATTTCACTTTATTTTTTGAGTCTTTTATTGATATTTTATAGTTTACTGATTCCAATATTCATTGCAGTTTCATATTGAGAAACATCATTTTTAAGCTATCAAACTATTTGCCACATACATTACAGTCGAAACTTCTTCCTCATTTCTATTCTGAATGAGTCAGCCTCTTTTCCTGCTTTAAAAAAATTCCCATCAAGTTAGCAATGAATGTAATCAGTTGTATAATCGCAGTTGTGGCTTTAATTTTGTTTTTTTTAGTATTGCATAACTTTTCTTCCTTTTAGTGTTCAAAAATAAAATAAATAATAGCAACAATAAAACATTTTATTTATAGTTGCCTTTCAAGACACTCAAGGACACCTTACAAGCAATTAAATTGCGAACTGTTTATTTATTATCTGCATTTCATACAGCATTCCTGTGTTTTGGGTAGTGGGGTTGCATTTCCTCTTTCAGTAGAATATTAATAGACCAAACCTCATTGCTATGTTGCACATTTTTATTACATCAGACGTTTTTTTGTCATAAAAAAAACAACAGATTCACTTGTAGAATAAAAATCACAAGGAAAAAAAATGCACCGCATTGCAGCTCTAACTGACTTGGTTGTGGTGGTTCAATCATACTTAAAGGCTCCATCTTTCGTTTCCAAGGAGACACTTTCTAGGCTGCTAATAGGTTTCCTTTTGGACATGTGGATGTGTGCGTGTGATGTGTTTGTGTTTGTGTGCACAGAGGCAAATTTCGTGGGCTCTGTGCTGCTGAAGGAGAGCATCAACAGCTCTATCGGTGACGATGACAAGATTTACTTCTTCTTCACTGAGAGAAGCCAGGAGCAGATTGCCTACCCGAGCCAGACCAAGGTGTCCAGGGTCGCCAGAGTATGCAAGGTCAGAAAGACCAGTTAACCCAAACACTGCTATCTATAATCGCATTAATGCTTTCACTGGGTTTGAAACGGCTTTACAAGTGCCTGCAAGGTCACAGAAAGAAAGGGTTGAAACAAGGGAGGGTAAAAGTTACCAATCATTCAAAGTGAAACATGGTGGGATTATTGAATGGTTTTTGTCAGCTGCACAGAATGAATGTAAATGGATTTCAGAGGACGTTCTTGTTTCTCAATGAGCTGCCACGCTCCTCTCGCTGTAATATCAATGCTAAATCAGCCAGCAGTCTCTAATCACAGTTTCTTCACTGACAGAGGTTCTCTCTCTGTGCCACTGTTGCCAGGCAAAGTCCACAAACCTCCACCTCCAATGGCAAACCCTCCCCCTTACTTTATTGCAATATCCCCATCTTCAACTCCGCCTTCTCCTGCTCTTCTTCCTCTACTTCCCATCTCACCTCATTTCACTTGCTGTCAGCATTCCCAGTCTAGACCGCATGCCCAGCAACCATTCCTAGAGGTTACTCTTGCTCCTTTTCCTCCCGCTTGTCATTTATTTTAGCCATTCATGGGGGTATAATTACCATCACGGTGTGCTTTTGTAGGCATCAAAAGAGTAAGTCAAAGACTCAGCTGGTGAAATGAAGCAGTTGTGTTTCACTTTTTGTGATCCTGTGAAAAGGATTTAATTGAATGAATGAGAGAACACTAACAGGAAAACCTACTGAGCAGGAATTTTTCAAAGATTTTGACATGGTGTGAATTTTCTGTTATGTATTTGTAGAGTTTTGTTTCCTTTTTTTAATATATCATTTACTAATGTTCATACTTTCATTATTATTTCTCTTTAGTTCTTTTTTCTCTAAGTTGTGCTTCCTTGTCTCCTCTGTCCTACGTCATCTTAGTTTCAATTCCTAAAATGCAACAGGAGGAGAGAGGACAGAAGGAAATAAGTGGTTTGCCAGAAGAGCTGTACTTGAGGATGCACAGGTTTATAGAGGCGTGGAATATGCTGGAAAATATACAGTAAATAATCGCTGGAGGATGATATTATAAAATACAGCAGTAGTTTATTGTTCTGTTTGTTAATAACAAAAGAATTTATGGTGCAGCTGTGCCACACGTCTTTCTGACCTTGTGCAGCTGTTAGTTTTATAATAATGTTTCTAACCTTATCTTGGGAAGATGTTATTGTGGACACTGACATGAATGCAAAGAAGCCAAAAGCCAAAGTAATGGCTCTAAGGGGAATCCAAATTTTTAATCAAAAGAGGAATTAAGCAGCCAGTGAAACACACAATAGAGCACAGTACAACTATAAGGAACTCTGGAAAGCTTGATAAACAAGAATATTTGAGTGTACTACAGAGCAAGCTATGTTGAGCATAAAGTCAGAATTTTTTATGTCACAAAATTGGCTGTCTTTTTATGTGGTTAAATCACCATGGTAACATGTGCTGAACACATAACTTGGTCGGGAGGAGGCTATGGTCAGTTTCAGCTTAAAATAGGTTTTTCGTAAATTTTTAAATTACATTTGTTAAACCTACTATAGATTCTCTACTGGGTGAATAGAGTAGAATAGAATAGAATAGAATAGAATAGAATAATCCTTTAATTGTCCCACAAGGGGAAATTTGGTTGTATCAGCAGCAAAAAACACACATATACAAAAAGAACAGGACACAGAACAGAAAACAAACAAAAACATGAATGTGTCATGTATGTGCAAGTTTTTAAGCAATATATTACTGACATGATGAGTTAAGTAAAAACTGTCGTACTTGACTCTACTCTGCTGCTAAGTCTGTTTTGCACTGCTGGAATAGCAGCATTATTCTTTTGTCTTATTTCCATCAGTATTGCATTTTACTGTTACATCTTTTATGCTCCTTTGTGTTCTTTATAAACATTTATCACCATTTTATTATCAACGGTTTCATCTGATAATGTATCTGATTGGTGTAGGTGTCACTCATGGGGATCATGTTGTGCTGAAGAGTCAATATGATGTGTGAAACGCTCCTTTTTACGTGAGCGTGCACAGAGCCAGGCAGAAAGGCCAGCTTAACACAGGATGTTGATAACTGCCATTGTCACACCCCTTATCCCTGACTGGGGTTTTAGGATTTGTCAAGCCTGCTAATACAAAGTAAGCATGGCTATGCTGAACTTCCTTCATGGTTCCCAGGCAAGTTGCAAAGGGGGGTGAGTGCTTAGCAGACTGGACTCAGAAGAGTGATTAGGGAATAAGTAACAGGGATGCAACATACATGCATTTAGGGTAAATGGCATTTATTTGACATTGATGTGTCAAGTTTTAATTGTGTGACAGCAATGGCACAGTTAATGGTGTAGAGAAAATGACTAATAGTGCTTAAAAGTGCCAATTTTTTAATTCATTTTTATATAGGCTCATAGTCCACATTCAATTCCCTTAATAGAGAGTAATAAATGATCTGGCTCTCTGTGTGTTGGCCCTGTGATGGACTGGCATCACAGCGTCCGGGATGTATGCTGTCTCTCACACCATGAAAGCTGGAAAAGTTCCAGCCGCCTTTGACTACTAAGTTAGATGAATGGTTGAAAAAATAGAGATAAATGGGTGGATGGAGGCTGAGTGAATGATTACCGGTGCCCAGGTAATTTTATTCTTACAATACAAACAGCAGCAGCATGAGTTTGTTGCTTTTCAATTATGTATACAATACACAGATAGTCTGGACACTATTTTCACTGTAAGAGTTCATTGAAAAAAAAAGCCTCATGCTTTGGATCTTTTAGTATGAAAAATGGGTTGCTAAAGGTTTAAACACCCAGTATTGACTTTCACAGCGCTGTCTGCTGTTGGTCTTTTCCCCATCATTTTATTTCCATTAAAATGATGCTCAAGGACTTCTGTTGAGGATATTTCTCTCTCTTTTTGTCCTGTTTCCACTGGCATTGAATAATAAAGTTGTAAAATACCCCAATACCCCTGTGTTGCTGCAAGCTTTTGTCCCAAAAGCTCATTAAACAAATGCAGGGAGCTCATTTTTGAGCATTTCTTGCTCTCTTACTTTTTAAACCCATACACACTCACTGTGTCTTGTCTTCATTCTCACTGCATTCAAAAGTAGTCATTTCTGGAAATAAGGTCTGGGCTCTTCCTCTCCCTTCACCAGCACTGTGGAGTTGTCAGAGCAGTCGAGTGTAATAACTCAGTCTGAACTAGGCCACGGCAGCACATGCAGATGTCGAGCGGTCCCCAGCTCAGCCCCCATGGCGGCCAGGCACCACGCTGGTTGATGGCAGATCCACAGATAGTGACGGCTCTGGCAGTAGCCCCTGGCCTGGAACCACTGACGACTTGCCATTTTTGAGTTGCCTAACCGGTTGTCCTCTTCTGCTTCTCACTTCCCAGCCAGACAGCTTCTACTTCCTTGCCAGTCATGCCCTACTTTAACAAAGAAGAGGCATGATGACATGAAAACAAGACCGTTGCAAAAAGCAGAAATAGGTGCCAGTTTGACATTATTTAACATTTTTCTTGCTATACATCTCCAGTAAAGAGACAGGTGCTGTAGTTTTAAGTTGTTGTTGTTTTTCTCAGTTGTATTTTGAGAATAAACTGCAGCACAGGCTCATCTAGGGTTAATTCCCCTCTGGTATATCTTCTATGCTTGGATTCTTCACTATTACTGCCTTAAATTTACCTCATGGCAGCCCAGTGACCCTGACTGTGTGTTGATTGACAGAGACTGTAATCTGCCATTGCATCCCTTTAGCTCTTCCCACAGTAATAACCTGCTATCATCTCTGTAAGAAATGCTTATTTGTTGCTCTCTACAGATTTCCTTCTGTCAAATGAATGAAATTTAAAGATTGGATTCATCTGTCTGCACTCCTTTTCGTCCCTTCTTTCATTCGTCTTGTGCCATAAATTGATTTGGTATTATTGACAGAACTGCTCTTAAGGTTTTAAGTGTATATCTTATGTTGATTTACTTTGGCTTTCTTGTGTGGGAGGCCAATGCAGGCAGAGGCTTTTGATGAACAACAGATGTCCCCTAAAGCCACAAATAAAGAAAGATGAGAACCTCTAATACAAACAAAGAAAGAAAAAATCGAATCCATCCTTTTTCATCTTATCTAAATGAGGTGTGCCAAATTACTCTTTTAGGGAGAAAAATGTCTTGCAGCCTTACCTCCCACTGCTTCTGAAATGCAATCAGAGAAATGTGCTACACTAGGGACACTGAGTTTGAATACCAACATTCAGCTCCTCCCTATATATTCATTATATCTGCATAATCTCTACGATACAATTGGATCTAATCTTTTCTTATATAAATGCACTGTTTGTGCATCACTCGCATCATTAAAGTCATTGTGTTGTTTATCTTTACATCAATTAATTCCACCTCTGTCTCCTCTCTCTGCAGACTGACTGGGGAGGCCAGAGGACTTTGCAGAGGAAGTGGACCTCGTTCCTCAAGGCTAGAATGGTGTGCTCAGTCCCAGAGTATGAGCTGCACCTCAATATCCTGCGTGACGTGTTCGTCCTGCAGGAGCGAGACGCTCGCAGCAGCATTTTTTATGGTATCTTTGGTCTGGAATGGTAAGAGCTGATTTTGACTCATTTATGCTCTACAAACATGTCGTTTGTTTGGGGTTTTTTGCATGAAAGAATATTGTGATGTGTTAGATCAAACTAGAAACTAGTGATTGAGATCATTAATTCATGTATGTATGCTTGTTTCTACAAAAAACAAAACAAAACATTTTTTGTAATTTATAAATTAAAACTTCAAGTTATTATCAAATATCAACTTACAAACCCAAACATCTGAGAACATTTGTAGAATTCATGCAAAGATCCAAACTTTGAGAACAATTTTCAGAATATTTCTTGGTATAGAGCAGGGGTGGGCAATCCCAGTCCATGAGGGCCGGTGTACCTGCAGGTTTTAGATTTCACCCTGGGTCAACACACCTGAATCACATGATTAGTTCATTACCAGGCCTCTGGAGAACTTCAAGACACGCTGAGAAGGACACATATAAAACCTGCAGGGACACTGGCCCTCGTGGACTGGGATTGGGGACCCCTGGTATAGAGCATCAACTTCCTGAAAATAACTACTGAGAGCCAAACTCAAAGCTCTCAGCGCCCATTGCATATGGGCAGCAAACAATTTTATGGCTTTGAACCATAGATGGATGTCTGAGAAGTGAAGTGACGAAGAGCGAAAAATGAATCTGCAAACTTTTTAATGGTTACCAAGGGGGCAGCTTCTCTAAGAAGTCTATGACAAAATGTCCAGTCTTTGCTGTTAGTGTGGCCTCAGCAGTTTTGTGAGAAGTCTACAGTCTCAGCTGCCCAATTCCAAGTCCTATTATATGCAACATGGTATTTAATTGGTGCATTATGGTCCCAACATTACTGTAAACTAAAAAAAAGATCATCTGTCACTGTCTTTAGTTTTCTGTCAGATCTTGTATACACCTGGCAATAGCCAGAATATTTAACTTTTCTAATATTTGGTGTCACTGTGTCATTATATCTAATCAATGGTTGAGAAAAGGAACTTACTTAATTCTCCAGTATTTTTAAACCAAGCAAAAGTCTTGACCAAGAAATAGTTTCCCCAGCCTGTTTTGTTTGTGTGCGGGGCTGTCGCTGATATGTATTAGCTTAATGAGGTACTGTAATTGAGCTGTTTTAAAAATCACTGTTAAAATGTGGTCAGTAATGCACACAGTTAAAGCTTTTAATAATCACTCAGTGGGATAAGATGGTCAGATTTAAACGTCCTTTGTTTAGGATTTCAGGAGCTCGAGTCCAGTGAGCTGAACCCTTAAAAATAAGGTTAAATGTAATGGAATACAGTGCAGTGTGTGTAGGAGGGGATCCCATGAATCTGAATGCTTATCGGCATTTCTCCTCTCTGAACTCAGTCAAGTAGTTTTAAAGTGGAATGTGCAGGGTGTGAAAACAGAACATATCTGCAGTCAAACACTGTTTGCTTAGTGGTTTTCCTTTTTTCAGATGGCTTAATTATACAAACCTTTTTGTTTTCTGTTTATTTTGTTGTTTCTGAGCTCCTTAGGTTTTACATTTAAAAAAGGTTTTAATGGATAACCTGCCAGCCTTTGAGTATCACACTAATTTACAATTTAAACACTCATTTAAACATTCAGCTCTGGAAAAAAATCTATTTGGAAGCAGAAAGTGAACAGATGTGAGTGTATAAAACTTGGGACTGCGCCAGTGTGTCCGCCTGTGCTTGGATGGCCAAAACTATGTGGACACTACACTCAATAGTGACTGTTATTCTGTTACTATAAGACAGGGGTAGGCAACTCCAGGCCTCGAGTGCCGGTGTCCTGCAGGTTTTAGATGTGTCCTTGATCCAACACAGCTGATTCAAATGGCTAAATTACCTCCTCAACATGTCTTGAAGTTCTCCAGGGGGCTGGTAATGAACTAATCATTTGATTCAGGTGTGTTGACCCAGGGTGAGATCTAAAACCTGCAGGACACCGGCACTCGAGGCCTGGCGTTGCCTACCCCTACTATAAGAGGTAATGCAGCCTAGCCGAGGGGACAATCTCCTAATCAGACACAAGAGATTTAGTGAGGACCAGGACTCATGTCGTGGGATAAAATCTAACTCGCACCTTTGGGATGTTTACGTTCATTCTAAAGATTTTGCATGAGGTTGTCAGAGCTCTGAGCAAACCATCCAAGTTCTTTTACACCAAAAGGGGAAAATTATATCTTTATTGCATTATGTTGCATCAAAATGTAAAAAACAGAAACAAGAATGTGATATTCAGCTGGAAGTAAATGTGATGTTAATTCCTCTTTTGAGAGACTACGAGATCTATTTTATTCAGATGATGAACAAAATGATGTTTCTTCCCCAAACATGTAATTCAGAGATTAACTAATCAACCAATAATCCTTTAACACGACTCAATGAAGTCATTAAATTAAGTAAAACTGCTTGTGGTTTGTGCTTCTCTGTTTGGGATATTTGCTGCTTTTCTCTGTGTTATGTCGTCGCATACTAAATGTTGTTGGATTTTACACTGGCTGTCAGACAAATCCAGCCATTTCAAGATATCTTTTGGTGCTCTGGATCTTTTCTCTACATTCTGACACCGTCGAGATTAGATGATTGATCGTAGAAGTAATCGGCAGATTAACTGATAATGAGAAAAAAAGTCATTATTTCAAATCCTAGGTGAGTTCTTATCAACAGAAAGCCAAGTTGCGGTGAGAGCTGATGTGTGTGCGCGTGGGTGTGTGTGTGAAGATGACGACTGCCAATGGAAAATGTGATGTGATCCGAGTGTGTGTTTATGCTGATATGCAGAGTCATGCTGCATAAAACTGTCCCAGGGGTGTTTAGATTCTGATGGGGAGGATAGCATTGCAATGAGACATCTATTATGTATTTCTCCTTTGCTTCTTTCCATTTTTCCACTGCTGTAGTTTAGTGGATATCAGTGTGTGTCCTCTCATTCACTGCAGGACTGCAGTTCATTCTTTCCTTCTTTCTTGCCCTTCATTTCTTTTGTCTTTTTTTCACTTTTGATCACTTTCTTTCATCCTTTCTTTATTGCTAACTTCCTTTCTTTTTTGTCTTTTGGTGGCTTTTGGGCCGGCGTAGTGGTTGCCTCAATTGGATTCAAATCCCCCACCTGGCCGGGTTCTTTCTGTCTGTCTATTTCTTTCTCCTGCAGTCCAAAGACATGCAGTTAGTGGGGTTAGCTTAGTTGTTGTGAATGGTGTGTGTGTCTCTGCATTAGCTCTGACTAGACTGGAGACCTATCCAGGGTGTACCTTGCCTCTCGCCCTATGATAGCTGGAATAGGTTCCAGCTGCCTGACAACCCTGAATAGGATAAACAGAAGATTGATGTATAGTTTCTTTCTTCATTGGTTGCCAACTTTCTTTCTTTTTTTCTTGTTTCTTGGTTGTTGCTTTCATGTTTTTTATCTCTCTGTCTTGATTACTCTAGCTTTCAATCTTTTGTGGTTTGTAGTTTTCTAGGTGTCCTATTTAGCTGTTGGCTTTCTTACTTTTTTCTTTTTTGGTTGCGTTCATTCTGTTGTCTTACGTTCTGTTTTGTCTTTTGTTGATTTTAATTTCTTTCTTTTGGCCATGTCCACTCTAATACGTTGAAAACGCATCTTTTTCTCTCCATTTCGGCCTTCCGTCCACACTGAGACATTTTTGGTCAAGGAAAACTGAGCTTTTTGAAAACGCTTTCCAACGTGAATACATTTGAAAACACCGTTTTCGCGTCACAGTGTAGACAGCGAACCCAGAGCCTTTTCCAAAATGATGACACATTTTAGTCATGTGACCAATTAAACTAAGATAGCAGAGGCATATGTTTTGTTTGCTCTCAATTTTGACAGCCCTAAAAAAGATTAATATCAGTTTGTACTGCTCCAGATAGCTTCTCTTCAAATTCTTTAAGTCTCACTCGCTTTTGCAACTTTGTACTTTTGTGTTACTCGCAGCAACAACTCCACCTCATTGTCAGTCAATTTAAAAAACTTGGTGCTTTTCCTCAAAATTTTGACGCGACGTTTCGAAGAGCTGGAAAGTAAATAAACGACAGACGGAAATGAGGCAGGTTGAATCATCTTTGCTATACGCATGCGCAGTACTGGAACGTAAGGGTTTTTGGCTGTTTCAATGTGGACGCACAACTCTGTGAAAACGCATGAAAACGATAGTGTGGACGCGGAGCATTTTCAGACATATATGCCATTTTCAAATTTATCCGGGCTAGTGTAGACATTGCCTTTCTTTCTTTCTTTTTTACTTCCTTTCTTTCTTTGTTATTACATATGTGTGAGTAGTAGTCGTCACTATGCATCAGACTCACATGTGTAAGAATGACTAATCCCCTGAGGTGTACTTCCTGGTAGTTTCAAGACACATTCTGGTCTCAGTTCGCTCTTATTTTCCTCACTTTGATGCTTTTGAAGACTCTGATGACTACACAATGGCCTAAAGAATGTGACAAAGACATTTTCCATTAGTCATTCCATTACTAATCTCACCTTTAGGGCTCAAGGTTAAGGTTTACCTGGTTTGCAACTAATCAACTAATCACTCATACTGTTGGACAAAGTCTTTTTCTTCTTCTTTTTCTCACAGCTGCAGGACCAAAACCACAAATAGGTTGTTTTATTTATGACTCACAAAGAGTGGGTATTTTTGCACTGTATGCTAGTGTTGAAAACGCATCCCTCTGGAAAAGATAAAGGGGTAAAATTACACACCTGTCAGTGACGTCACTCCCACATGCCAATGTGAAAAGGAACAAACCCACCATAATACCCACAGTTTTCATAGAATAAAGAGTCAGCTAGTTAACCTTTTGCCTGTCAGTGAGGCTTGATGATCTGTGATGCTTCTGAAATTCAATCCAGCAACTGCCGTTTTTCAGCTTTGAGTCATTAATCCTGAGTGTGTCCCCTGGACATGTCTTTGGGGTGTTGGGGATTGTGTTACAGGAAGAATATCAAAGCGTCTGCTATCTGCCAGTACGCCTTTTCAGATGTGCAGAAGGTTTTCGAAGGGCCGTACATGGAGGTGCAGGACTCAAAATGGAGGGAGTACACAGGAAAAGTCCCAGATCCAAGACCTGGCTCTGTAAGTTTTAAAGCATTAACCTTCTCGCCACCATCATCAGCGATTGTTATGTTCTGTATTTTTAGTCATTTTTTCTGTCCATATCTTCAGTGTATAACAGATCTGCACAGGTCCCAGAACATCAACTCGTCTCGAGATCTCCCAGACAATGTCCTCACCTTCGCCAGAAGGCACCCGCTGATGGCCAAACAGGTGCACCCAATAGGTGTGCGCCCCCTCATGTTCAAAAGAAGCGTCAACTATGTCAAGATAGCAGTGCACAAAGAGCCGGCACTGGATGGAAATATTTACACTGTTCTGTTTTTGGGAACTGGTGAGTTTCATACAAGAAATCCAATGAAATGACCAAATAAACTCCATATCTGCATTTAGCAGTGCCATTAAATAACAATACACCGCATTCCAAATTATTATGCAAATTGTGTTTAAGTGTCATAAAGATTAAATAAGTTGTTTTTCAATTAAACCCATGGATGGAATTTTGTCTCAGGACTCTTTGTATCACTGAAAACAATCTCGGACACCTATGATCATTAGTTTGCCAGGTGAGCCCAATTAAAGGAAAAACAACTAAAGAAGGATGTTCCACATTATTAAGCAGACCACCATTTTCAAGCAATATAGGAAGGAAAAATGATCTCTCTGCTGCTGAAAAGCGTGAAATAGTTCGATGCCTTGGACACGTAATGAAAACCTTAGATATTTCACGAAAATTTAAGCGAGATCACCATAATGTTAAGAGATTTGTGGCTGAGTCAGAGCACACATGGGTTCGTGCAGATAAAGGCCCCATGGCAGCCGTGGCTACAACTGTAGCCTGCCTTCACCAGTGTATGAATGTGAGAGTGAATGAATAGTGGTATTGTAAAGCGCTTTGAGGGGTCCCGAAAAGCGCTATATAAATGCAATCCATTATTATTATTATTATTATGAAGGTTTCTGCCAGACAAATACATCAGATTAAGAGAACAGCTGCTAAAAGGCCATTACAAAGCAGCAAACACATATTTGAAGCTGCTGGTGCCTCTGGAGCCTGGCGAACATCAAGGTGTAGGATCCTCCAGAGATTTGCAGTTGTGCATAAACCTTCTATTCGGCCACCCCTAACCAATGCTCACAAGCAGAAACGGATGTGGTGGGCCCAAAACTCATGAAGACTAATTTTCAAACAGTCTTGTTCACTGGTGGATGCAGTGGTGGATGGTTGGTGGACGGCCACCATGTCCCAACAAGGCTGCATCGTCAGCAAGGAGGTGGTGGAGTCATGTTTTGAGCCAGTATGTGGAGTTTCTGACTGGCTGCTTTCTTCCATGATAAAAAGAGAAGAACTGTGCCTTCTGCAACACAACCAATGAATACCTCTGGATCATTGGCTGCTATCTGTGTAAAAGGAGAGGAACTCATGGTGAAATAGTGGTGGAACTAGAAATGGAGACTATAAAGCAATCAGCATAGCGTTTACCGAGGTATTAAATCAAGTGAAAACTAGGGTCAATCTTTTTATAATCAGTGGAGTTTGCCTCTGCTAGTCTTTAGAAAGAATTGTCACTAGCATGAGTTTCAGACTGAGTGGCTACATCAGTCTTGTTCATACAACCAGCATTTTGTTATATTCACATCTCAGTTTAACTCAACAAGGTTTTCTCTGTTCTTGCAGATGACGGCTGGCTGCATAGAGCTGTGGACATCGATGGAGAAATGCATATCATAGAAGAGCTGCAGCTGTTTGATGAACCACAGCCCATAGAGAGCCTGGTCATCTCCTCAGCTCTGGTAGGTTTAAATATATCTGCAGTAAAACTGTACGTTAACAGAATAAGGATTTATATGTAAATGAAAATGGGCAAACTTTGCACCTAAATCCCTGTCATACCCCAAAAAGGTTGTGGAACTCTTCCCTTCTCCACCGATTAATAACTGATGATTAAAGAACAAATACACCGTCTATACTGAAGGGCATTACAATATTTAACATGAGGAAAAAATCTTCCAAATATGCTCCTGTTTTACAGAGGAGTGTCTATGTTGGGTCGCACTCTGGAGTCGTGCAGGTACCGATGTCAGCCTGCAAGAGGTACACTTCCTGTTATGACTGCGTGTTCGCCAGAGACCCCTTCTGTGGCTGGGATGGGAAAGTGTGTGTGGAAATATCTTCACGTGCACAAAAGTAAGGGCACATGCACTCAAAAAAAAGAATATTTCCAGTAAGGACACAGACTCAATGTATTTTAGTGTCACACACATGCATAATTACACAATGCATGCAAACAAATGGGGTTACAGAGATCTGGCAGAAAACAAACAAGATACATTTGCTTTGCTCTTCCATAGATCCTGAATCTATACTTCCCCTTTCCTCCTTATTTTGTCTTATTCTGTTAACTCTATATCTATTTTTTTACATGAGCTGAAAAATTGAGCATAAAATGTACTTTTTATTTAGATATTTTTTTCTAATGTAACTGTTAAATAATGTGGGAACTGCTCATAACTGATGGCATGTTGATTTAACATAACATTACCATCAAGCCCTCTGGAAAGATTACAGGAGATTAGTGAGAGGTGATTAAGATGATTAACTTTTTGTGCTGTACATTTTTGCATTACATGACCTTTTTTAGCTTATGTTTATTTCTTCCTTCTGGGCCAAACAATACCAGAGCACAGTTAATTATTTATACGGCTTCTGTATCCCTCCAACAAATTTTCTATGAAAGCAGGTCTAAGACAATGTAGCTGACCTGGATTTTTCTCATCAGCTCTGTTCAGCTCAGCAGGAGCTTCGCACATAATGGGAAGTTTTGAATTTCAAGTACGCACACACACAAAAAAACCACCCATTTGGATATGATTTCAATCTTTATGCCTCATGTAGCTCTGCATGTAGAACGGGAAAACAAACAGGGTGGAAGTGAGTGAAATTGTGTCTTTCCTCTTTTGGTAACATTTTACTTTACATATCCCCATTTGAAATATTTACATGAGAGAAACTGGTACAACTGGTGCAACACAATAATTAAAACTTTGAGAGTATTTTGTCAATATTAAATAAATGCTAATGTACACTCACCAAACCTTTATGAGGAACACCTTGTTAGTACCATTTGGACCCCATTTGCATTCAGAGCTGCCTTAACTCTCCGTGGGATATATGCCAATAAAATATCCCCCACATTACACCACCAGCAGCCTGAGCTGTTGATATAAGGCAGAATGGATGTGTGCCTTCATGTTCTTTACGCCAAACTGTGATCCTATGAGTTCTAGTCGTTTTCTATTCTTAGCTATCAGGAGTAGCACCTGGCGTGGTCTTCTGTTGCTGTAGCCCGACTACTTTAAGGTTTAACGAGTTGTGCATTAGATACTCTTCCACATTCCTTAATCGTAGTGAGTGATTATTTGAGTTACTCTTGTTATCCTGTCAGCTTGAAGAAGTCTGGTTATTCTCTTTTGACCTCTGACTTGAACAAGGAATTTTCTCCCAGAAAATATTTTCTCTTTTTTGGCTCATTCTCTGTAAACTCTAGGGATGTTTGTGTGGGAAAATCCCTGTAGATCACCAGTTTTTGAAGTACTCAGACCATCCAACCTGGCACCAACAACCATGCAACATTCAATGTGACTTAAATGAGCTTTCTGCCCCATTCCGATGCCCAGTTTGAACTTTAGCAGGTCAACTTGACCATGTCCACAGGCTTAAATGTGCACATTGCTGCCACGTTACTGGAGGTGGAGCTAATACTGTATGATATCACTAATCAGTTTTACAGGACTGTCAAACCATCCAGGTGTATCCTATCTGTTGCCCAGCATCAGGTGTAATAGTCTTCAGGATATGCAGGTCTATGCAAAAATTGCTAAGTTAGATTCCTCCTTTGTTTACTAGGAGCTTCCCTGGATTTTGTAAACTAATTCCAGTGGAAAAAAAACTGCACGTGGTACATGACAGTAAACAGGCATGCTTGTGTTCACTCTTTGCACTGGGGACTGTTTGTGCCTCTCTTCATTAACTCTGCATGAGTGAGTAGCAGACATCTTAATCTCCATTACTGCAGCAGACACTTCGGCCCTCCCCGTGGATTTGTTTTATACTTTGGCTGCTGCATCACATCCAAAGAAAGCAGCAAAAAGATTTGGATGGTAATGCTTCCTTCTTAAAGCTTATTAAGTTACAATATCCATATTATTTCTTTGAAAAACATATTTGTTATAGTAATCCTTCTATAAAGGAGGAGATGGGGAATTTATCCCTAGTACTAATCCACAGTGGGCTGCGTAAAAAAAGCATTTAGGTATCCTCCTCTTATTGCTGGGAACCCAAGCTATCTCAAGTTTATTTCTTTTTATGATATTAAGGCTTTGCTGCAGAAATGGCTCAATATTTGCAGCTTTCAGGTAGTTTTGTGTTGAAGTCTTGATTGGAGAAATCTTCTTTATGATATGGCAATCACATTTCTGTTTATTACAGTTTTGCTGCATTTTTATACCTCGCTGTTATTTATGCTTATCTTAGCTGGGACACTCTCAGAAGACACTCGCTTTTTACTCTAACGCTTATCTCCTACTTTAATGAAGGTTAAATGCAAATTTTTCCTAATTACTATTGCAGGTCGAACCTAACCCAGGATATGTTGAGAGGGGTCAGGGGCTGCAAGGAGAATTCAGGAAATGGTACGTGTTGCTTCACACATTCACGTGCACTTCACTTCTACACTGTAAATCCATTATACCACAGCGTCTTTGTTCATTTTTAAAAAAGGTTAGTTCTTCATTTTACTTTACCATCCGTCCCACTTGATAAGTTTTTCTGACTTTCTCACAGGTGATGGGGTTAAAAAATCGTCCTTCCATCTTCCTTCTCTGCCAGAAAACTAAAGCTTTTAGTATCTATTAAGAGATTTTATTAGGTGTATGTTCCCTACCCATCCTCCAGGTCCCAGCTTACACATTTTAATCAGTTCCTCTCTTGCTGGAGGTCAGACGGGCCTGCTGGCTGCACTGCAGAGCTCGCTACATTTAAAGCAGCTTATGAAATGTGATGGAAAGCGATGCTGGTGCTGTACACGTTGCTCGCCTTCACTTTTAAATTGTAACCTTGGTGACCCGACATCTTGTATATTCATTGCTCTGTCTTCCTGCATTTGTGTCACACTGTCTCTCACGTTCCTCATCCACTAGTCTTCTTCTGTCCTCCTCACTTCACTCTTCTTTTTAACTCCGTCTCATGTCTCTTGTCCTCTTGTTTTTATCCTCAGTGGTCCATCGGAGGCGTTCTGTGATGTCGGGTGACGACGTGCTACTCCAGTGTGAACTACGCTCCAACCTGGCAACTCCACGCTGGACGCTAAACGGCAGGGAGCTCCAGGGATACGACCTCAATTCGGGGTATCGGATCGGCACAGATGGCCTCCTCATAATCGGAGCTCGCACCCAGCAGAGCGGCATTTACCGCTGCTTTGCTCTCGAGAACTCAGTCTCAGTTCTGGTCTATCTCTACACAGTAAGGGTTCACACAGAGCCGTACTTCCCTGTGGAACCCACAGCCACAACTAACCCCACTACAATTTTCAGCCCGACCGTTTTCTCTACCGGCAGCCCCACTGAGCAGCCCTTGCCCTCGCCTCCTGCCCCACTTCCTTCAAGACCTGAGTTTCAGACCTACAGACACATGGAGGCCGTGTACATCTCTCTGGTGGCGGTTCTCGGTGGGCTTTGCTTGGTGTTGACTGTGGTCCTTCTTTATGTAAGCTTCTGCACTAGACGAGCCTCTCAGGATCGGAAGTTCTCCCAGCAAGGTCTCCAAGTCCTAGGTGCCTCTGAGAGAAAAAGGAGCTCCCACCTTGAACTTAAAACCATCTCAAGCCACTGCAATGGCCGTCAGGGCCGTCGGTCCATCTCAGTGCCGAGCTTTGGGGACCTGGGTGATGGCTTCCTCCAGATAGTGCCAGGTGAAGGCCAGATGTCTCCAGCTAAAACACCTCCTCCAGCTCCTCCTCTTCCCATGCCACCCCCGCTTCCCAACATGGACTATGCCAACGGGCTCTCGGCCACTCTGCCCAGCGTGCTGAGGAAGATGAACGGAAACAGCTACGTGCTGCTGAGGCAGGCCGACCCTGACTGTATGTCCCCGCTCTACCATTCCTTCACAGAGGAGCTCAACAGGATCCTGGAGAAAAGGAAACACACACAACTGGACTTGCAACCCGATGAGAGTTCCATCTAGGACACCCCTCTTATGCTTCATCCCACTGTTATTTATTTTTACCCTAGCGGTGAGCCGTACTTGTGGGGGAAACTGACTATTTTATGAAGTGTTGCTCTTAATTGCACAGAGTACCTGCAGGTCATGTCATAACTTGGTCAGAAATATTCAGCCTGTTGTGTCTTCGGTGACAAATGGCCCAGGATTTCACTAATCAGAGACTGCTAAAATGTGGAGCTGTGAAAAATTACTTCGACCAAGGATGATACCTAAAGTGCAGACTCTCTGGAAGTTTCTGAAAGATGGCAGTCAGACGACAAAAAAAGGCAATGTTACAAAATAGGACATGGATACAAAAACTAAATTAGGCCAGGAGGTGATCAAGCATTTCCGAGACTGTGGAGAGATTCAAGAAGTTTTATAACCATGTAATATTAGATATCTGTGGAGCTTAAAGTGATAGTTCATCCAAAACATGCTAAGCATTAGGCTATTTTGTATAAATTAAAAACATGGCCTAAGAACAGTAGCACCTAATGTGCTTACAGCTTTACCACCCAGTCCTGTGTATGAAGATGCACCTCTTTGTTGCTTGTGACTGTGTTTGTGGACTGGTATCATCACAAACTGCACAGTGAGCCTTTCTATGAGGTAAAAGAAGCTTTTTCAAGTGGCTTTTTTTGAGAAGTCCTAAAAACATATTGATGAGGAAGATTACAAAACGGCAAATGAAACAATCCATGCTCTTGGGATGAACAAGGTCATCACGGCTTAAGTAAGGAGGCATCCATGCACCCTCTCGTCTTTTTTTAATTTTTATAAATGCACTAACCTACCAAACTAAAGACTAATAAAAGACAGAGAAGTTCTGTGTATGCCCAGCAAAATAAAAAGCTACAAGAGATTTAAATTTGACCAATCTCTCCTTCAAGAATATCGCTTTGGGAAGCATTACGGCACTTTCAATGTGGCTGTTACTTTTAGGTTGCTGCTTGGAAGTCCCATTATACCCTCTTGCAGCTCTGGTTCTGTGATGTGTGGTGTCGAAACTGGAACCGATCATCTTGGATTTTTTTAGGAGAAGAGGATAACGTCAGAGGCAATCAAATCTGGCATGCGTGGCAGGTGTTCAACACGAATTTTGTTGCTGTGGCTAAAAAAAAAGATTTTCTATAGACTGTTTAGATGGTTCATACCAGATGTCATCTCACATGCTTCAGGAAGTTAAAGTAAATATCAGTGTTGGAAAACTCTCCCTGAGAAATGACTAAACATTGAAAAACCCCACAAATGTCTCCTGGCAGCACCACCTTTGTGCTTGGACACTGTGGACTCCTCCAGCGGAAGCTACTCTTTGGATTCTGGATGTAACCAAAGACCAAGTTTGCATCAACAGTAATCAGCTGGATCACACAGCAGCTGATGTTTGCTGCTCTGTGAAATTCTAGATACAAAAGTGCAAGCGTTCATAACGGGACTTTTGGAGGAGCGTGCTAAAAATAGTTACCCTGGAATTGATCCAGATGTGCACAACAAGATGACCTTGAAGGGGAGATTAGCCTAATTAAATCAGGTATAAATTTAGATTTATATTGATTGAGATGAGCAGCAAGCCTTGTATATTTTTAAACTGGCTTGAAAGGAGGTAGAGTATTAATCCATATTTTCACAAAATTAATTGTTTGTGTAAAATATTGAGCAAAAATGAGTGAAAGTTGAGCACACAAAGCTCCAGGAATGGGTTTTGAGTGGCTTGTCATGTTTCAACCCACTTTTTCTATGATGCATGTCCTTTGCAGAGATGTAACGAATGATTATTTTCCTATGATTTCTCACTTTAGGATCTGAAAGCTGTGAACGTTTGGCATTTTCGCTCGATAAACAACATTTATCTTCTCTGTTAAGCCGTCGGCCACAATCATTGTAATAACTAAAATGTTGACTTTAGTAAAAGCATCACTTTAAGAATCCAGTTTTGATACAGCACACTAGAGCACAGATTTTAAGACAAGTCTTACATTTTAGTGTATTTATTTAAGCCACTTTTCCCCCTTGATTTGTCCTCATGTAAATAGCAATAAATATACGCCACTGTTGCAACCGTTAGTAGCATAGTGTGCTGTGCCAGTGCCAATGGAAAAACCTGTAGCAAACTTGGAACTATTTTTTTTCCCTGTAGTATTTCTATTTTTAGCCTCTCTGTGGGAAAAGAGATAAAAACTTTATGAAAGTAAACATGCAGTCTATTAAAGGAGCAGTCAGCGTGGTGGTCAGATTGATTGGTTTTTGCTGTGGATCACAGACTGGCTTCAGGGTTGTGGAAGCGAACTGGGAACCACAAACTGATGAAATCCTATAAAGAAAATTTTTAGATGTTGTTTTATATTTATATTCATATTTAAGGCCTGTTTTCTGAATAACATTGACTGTTTTACTTTCTCTCAAAACTTCAAGAACATGGTTTCATACAAAAACAGGTGAAAAAACAAACATGGATTTCTACAGCAAAAATTTTAAAAAGTTCTAGTCATTTATCTCTTAAAACAACGCTGAGAGCCAGGCTCACATTTGTCCTCTACTTTGCTAAAGCTGCACGTGGCAAGTTGCCAAACCCAAGTGGAGAAGACCTTCACACATGGAGCCCACAAAAGCATCGTCAGTGTTTACCTGACATTAGTGCAATGCCAAAACAACAAGAACTGCAGCTTTCACTGTATTTCCTCAACAAGGTGAACAACGCTATGATTAAATGCTACGTCTATATCTTACGGGGAAGTGACTGAAATGAATCTCTGAGCTTTTTGTAAACGTGTCACGGCCAGTGGTAAATAAAGATCCGTCTTTGCTGCAAAGTGTTGAATCAGCTCTCGTAGCTTCGGCACAAGCAGCGGCCCTCTCTGGTGGCTCTCATTGTTTATCTGTCAGACAGCGAGAGCCGTGTTTGGCTCACCTCCACGAGGGGAGGACAGCAGCTTCTTGTCTGTTTGCATGCCTCGCTGTCATCTCTGCAGGTACATCCAGCCACAAAACATTTGACCTGCGTGTCCTGGTTAGTCATGCAGGAAACAGATGGCGATACTAGTAGACAGGAGATGTTTTGCACTTGCAGGTCTTCTCGCGTGTCTTGTACTTTGGCATCATGGATTTTTAATTCTTTTTTTGCTGAGGATAATATAGTCCAGGCAGTCCACTCTATGCAAATAGAGGTAGAAGAAATTCTCTGTGACTAAAGAACCACATTAATTCAATCAAATCAAAGCACTTAACTGATTGCACGCTTGCATATTAAGCTGGTCTTTTAAAACTATGCACTACAGATTTTTTGGCAATCCATGTGCACCCAGCCACATCATGATTATTGCTTAAGAGAAACTCTGCAAAAGTGCGCATGTTATATTCCCCAGGAAGTCTGTGGCATCTGGGGAAGTGACAGTAGAAGTCTCTGGGTGATTCAGGAACAAAACAACATTTTTTTTTTTAAATTAAGTAAAGTCAGAACCACGGCCAAGCTGCTATCACCACAAAAGTAAAAATAATGCGACAAAATTAGTAGCCTGTAACTAAAAGGGAAATTAATCAAATAGCTGGCAAACTGCACACACAAATCTCTATGAGCTCATACACTGCATACAGAAATACACTCTGAGGTTCTCCTCTCCCCCTGCCTCCGCTTAAATACTCCCAGGCTTAATTGCCGAGTGGATTCAGCTGCAAAGGGCAGTGCATACAACTGGAGAGAGCGTAAAACACACAGACAGACACACAGACAGGCAAAAGCCTCAGTGTGCTTTTATTACAGTACATAGCGTCATTATGTGACAGCACAAATAAGCTGTTCTAAATGGGCATATTTGCATTTAGTATCGGATCAGTACCACTATCATCCAAACCTTGATCTGACTGTTTTTTGTACTTTAGTGTCAGCGTTAAAAGCTTTTCAGTTTACTAAACACTGAGTATAGTGTGTTTGTCAATGTTTTTGCCAGAAGCCACACGTCCATTTTTACTGTATCCTAGTAAAATAATAATCTTGTTACACCCTGTATCCATAAGCAATGCAGTGGACAAATTTAAAGGTTACAATGAGCTGCTTTTATATATTTTAAATGCCATATATATGCTTTGAAACTACAGTATGTGATAAAAACCTGAACTTAAAGTTCTTGCTTCATACTTTCTCCCAAACTTTGCCACTTCATCTTCTGTTTTCTCCCGTTTCTGATCAGCCCTTTATAAAAAAGCAAAAAAACAAACCACTTCACATGTTTTGATCCTAATCTTCTGTCCTCAACTCTTTTCATCTCTGCTGCCTCTTTTATTACCACTGCTCATCACTTCTACATGACAGCATCATCTGTAACCCTCGCCGCTCACATTCACACTCGCTTCTCAAGGACCCGGCTGAATTTCCAAATGGTCACAGTGGCCTCTAATCAATTAAAGCCGGCTTTTAAAAGAGCACTCGAGTTTGTGGTTTTGAACTTGTGGTAATTCAAGTAACAATTGGATTTTCTGTAGCAGTTTAAGATGCTGTTATGTTATGAAGCTCTCAATCCGACAGCTTAAGCATTCAAAGGGATGTTTTATGTTTCCCTTGTTAGCTTGTATAGTTTCAAATAATGACAAGCTCAAGCTTCAGACTGCTATTTACATTTACTTTCTGACAGTTTTTCTACTCTTAGATCTATATGATGTCAGATAGGGCTGATAACCCTAATATGGCATCTCATGTACAGAAGCTCCACCCACCTGCTGCTAGTCAGTCAATCAGAGGGCAGCTGGCTTAAAGAGAGAGGCTAAAACAACTTGTTTCCAGACAAGACAAGACAGGCCCAGCATAAGACAAGTAGGATAATTTTAGACTCTGGTTTATGCAAAGGTACTGGAAGTTGCATAATAGGCCCACGGTATATATTTAAATCAAAATTGTACAGTGTAAAATGTTTTTGTTTTGTTTTTTTGCTGGTTAACATTTAATTTCAATAAAATGTGTAAAATAATTGCAGCTTCTACTGTGTTCAACATGTTTGTGTTATATAGAATTTTTCTTGTAAATGTCTGGGTATTTCTGAACATAGTGGAAGTTTCACCTGAATCTAAGGTCATTACTGCTGCTATTTCACTGTCATTCAAGGGCAATCCGTTTACAGTAAACACTCTATTCTGTACTATGGACTTAAACTTAATTAGTTAACACGTTGGCTGCTTTGCGTTCACATGAAATTGTTTTTGGGTTGTTTTTTTGCTAATTGCATAGCAAAAATGATCCTGCTGTTTATGTAGATGTACTTTCTTCTTTGTGTTGGGCCTAAACAGTTCACAGCTTGCACTATACTTTCTTGTGTGCTTTGTTAAAAATCATGCATACTAAAACCCCTGTAAACTGTGACACTTTGATTCAAGCTGGTTCTGTATTATTTTTGATGTAGATAATGAACTTCTCTTTGTTGTCTTATCAGATTATACCTCGCCAAAGTGATATCTCATGTCTTATTTATTTCATGTCATTCAATTTCCTCTGGCATTCATGTAGCTTAAAAAAGTGTTTGGATGACCTTTAGCTCGGGGGAAAAAAGGTTCATTGTCAACAGCCCTGAGAGGAAGTCATGAAACAACATGCAAAATATGTTCTCACTCGATTCTTCTCTCAAGATACCTGGTTGTTTTTAGCTTGTGGCGAGTAGCAAGGCCACTGTCCTCCACAGGGAATGAATCCCACTCCACCCCATAGTCATTTATATGAGCCAGAGGTATAACATAGACTCAGGGTACAGAGGAGGGGGGTAAAATTACCATTTTTAGAGCAGCATTCACAGCTGTAACTAAGCAACAACAACTTTATTTAGTGTCCTTGCGCAGGTCAAGCTGTGCCATTTCCCATCAGGGATGGCGGGCGTGATGCGAGAACAGCAGCTGCGATATCTGTAATTGGTGTCGGAGATAAATTAAAAATACAGGAAATGAGAATAGTATGGAGGACTGTAAGTGCCAAAATTACTTTAATGGGTTTTCAGAACATCTTACCAAAAAAAAAAGTCTGAATAAAAAAAATAGATGCACCATTAACAAAAACATTAAAAAAAAAATTGTAACAAAACAGCATCTGTCTATTTCAGTCCCCTATTTATTCAATTTTCATTTTTTACCTTTCATTCCCCCCCCCCCCCCCCCCCACACACACACACCACACACACACACACACACACACACACACAAATATAGCAGTGGCTTTCAGATGCTGGAAATGAGGTTGGAGACTCAACCTCATCAAGCTAACTGACCGGAGATCAGTGGAAACCCAAAGACAGAAATGCTTCATCTTATACTCATGTGATGATTAAAAGCTTGGATGGGTTGATAAAGGGGTTTGGAATCTTAAAACTGGCTGTTTAACATGGGAATGGCGGAATACATTTATCTGTTTTGGATAAATGAAGACTTTATTCTACGAAACAGGCAATGCCCCTTTTTAAATCTGAAATTTACTGATAAAAAGTTTGGAGATTTAAAGTTAGAGACTTTTATTCCAAGTGCAGCCTCCATGTCTGCGTCTAATTTAACACTGGAATGCTAATTAGAAAAGATACGTGGGAGAAAGTGAGCGAAATGAACAGCAACATCTTCCTGCATCTCATCAGCATCCTTTGCAGTCATGTCACTCTCCCGCTCCACATAAACGGTCACATTGCCGAACCATTTCCTGTGGCCGGGGTTATAAAGTATACCATTCGCCTGCTGCAGTCTTCACGTTGGCTTCACGCAAAGACTTATTTGTATTCGTCTGATGGTTTCCACTTGGTTGTATTTGTTTTTGGAGAGCAACACTGGGGGTGAATGCTGAATGCCTTTTGCAGTCAAAAATGATGAATTTAGTAGAAGAACTGCAAAGAAAGCAACCAGCAGTTGTGCCAAAATTCAACGCCTTGTTGAATTTGAACAAATCACCCGCTTGACGAGTGTTAAGTTTTCCGTTCCTGTTACAGAGGACAGCTCACACTGAAGGTTAAAGGCTGTCCCTCAGGCCATCACACAACCATCTGTCATGTTCATTTAGGCTGTGGGATATTTAAGGACACCTTCAAATCTTGTTAGTATGAAGCCGTGAAAACATTTACATTCACGCTGGAGTACAACTTAAGAAGAATTACATGTTTTTTAAGTTTTTACACTGAGCGATGCAGACAGCACAACGGCTACTTCTTCTTCTCTCGATGTGCTGAAACCCACCTCTAAAGAAAATCTATATTTAAACATCAACATCTGAAAGTTTTTTTTATTTTATTTCAAAGTTCCATCTGTGGCACTTATTACACAAATCTTTAAATAACCTTGAGATTTAAAAACAGTTATCTGCTCTTTAGTATGCCCGCTGACAAAGCTCTGGTGGATCCATTTAAAGTCTATTCAAATGTGGCATTTAGAGCTGGAACTGTGAGCATTTTTCCTTCAAGTGGGCTCTGCTGCAAACAGAAGGAGATGGTTAAAAAAAAAAAAAAATCATCAAGCAACAGTGTGGTATTATCCAGGGAAAAAAAATCAAAAGGAAGCAGATTCAGAAACTGTTATTCACCAGTGATTTAATTTAAACTGCAAAAAATACAAATGGAAGTTCAACATTTTCTTTCGTTAGTCCTTATTGAGAATCTGGTTTCTGTGGCCTTATGGGGCCAATAGACGGGGGCCGGTTGGTGAAAGGGTGCCACAGGCCCTGGATGCTGGGACTGTCTGTGTGGAAGGGTTTGCGGATGCGGATGATTTCCAGACCGGACTGATTGGTCAGCTTAGTCAAAAGCTCGGATATCTGCTGAGACGTTTTGCTCGTGATGGTTTCTTCCCTCACGTTGCCATTTACTGCAAAAAAGGAAAATATATGGGACTTTTAAGAGGACACCTACAACATTAACATTAACAACAATACCTTCTACCTATGTTATACTGCCCTCTACAGTATCTAAGACTGCTTTATGGCAGTTTACTTTTCATGCTTCTTATTAAGTTAGTTAAAAATGAGACAGAACAACAGATTTTGGATATAACATTAACACAAACTGTCTGTTTCTAAAAATGTTCATTTGGATTTGGCACATGGTTTCATAGCTGGGTATTATAACAGTGAAGTTGGATGAAAAATCTACCTTATCCATACTGAAGCTTTTTGAAAATGGAGTGTTCATTAAATCTTCTGACAAAATCTAACATGAAATATTAATTTGCATATGTGACTTTTAATTTGTTTCATATTTGCTGATGAAGAAGAAGAAATATTAATTCATCAAATATGATACACTTGGTGTGACAGGGTTAAAGACTATTACATGCCTTCTATATGAAGCTGGAAATAAAATATCAGTTCCCTATCTGCAAAATTCTCATTTCTACAATGCTTCCAAATTTGCTGTCAGAATATTTTAGAGATTTCAAGCATCCATCATTCTATAAATGTCCTTACTGATAAAGCCACAGTACCAGATATTTACCCTAAAAATATGAAGAACCTGATTCAAGCAGTTTTCAGAAAATATGAAAGAAATGTTAGAAAATATGCCTTGATGCACGCTCAATCATACAGGTAAGGAAATCCTGAAAAGATTATTATTTTTTTTCTGGACGTAGTGTTTTCAGCGGGGCAAACGTTTCATCACTCATCCAAGTGACTTCTTCAGTCTCAGCTGACTGCAGGTTTCCCCAACCGTATGAACAGAACATCTGCATAGCCAAATATGGAGTTTCCTCAACAGCCTGAAGACAGAAGGATGCCACACCGAGGATGTGGAAAGCGGGGGAAAAATTTGCCTGACAGAAAACTCACCCAAACAGTAAAAAACATCCTTGCAGGGTTAAATTTAAAGCCAAAGCAAACTCCGCTAGTCGAATTGATCACAGCTACAGAAACAGCAATTCAAAACATCAACTTTGCAGATGTGGAAGCAGAGCAACTGGGGACGAAAGTGGCCTGTCTCAGCAATGCAAAGTCCTCAGCATCCAACATCAACATGGGGGAGAGGAAGGCACTCACATCGCTTAGTAATAACAACATTATCATCCTTCCGGCAGACAAGGGTAGGTGCACGCTTTTGCTAAACCAGAAAGACTAACATGAGAAAATTGCTGCACAGTAACAAAAATACTTATGAGCCCCTGAAATGAGAACCAGGTAGTTGCTACAGGAAGAGGGTGACAGACTGTCTGAAACAGTTAGAGCAAGACATCGTTATTGCGCAAACCTCATACCAGAGGCTATACCCAGGAGAATCTAAACCAAGTCTGTATGGTTTACAGAAGATACATAAACAGGGTGCACCTGTAAGACCAACTGCCTGTATGATCAACTCGGTCACCTATAACATCAACAAGTTGCTGGTTTCAATTGTCAACCTATTGGTGGTCAGCTCTAAACACCACATCCAGAACACTTTGGATTTTGTTGAGAAGGTGAGAGATGTCATTATGGAGGCTGTTGAAACAGCAGTCTCGTATGACGTTACATCTCTCTTCACTTGTGTTCCAGTCTCTGAAGCAGTGGAGGTAGTTTGCAAGAGATTACAGTATGAGCATAACCTCAGCATCAGAAACCCTCTCAGCACCAACCCAATGTGTTTGCTCTTTGAACTATCCAAACAAACATACTTTCACTTATTTCTCTTTATTTTTCTACATAACAAATGACAGTACAGGCGTGAAAGAAGAGGAGTATTTTCTCCAAGGAGAGTAAATATCCCCAGCATGGAATCAGTTAAGTTTTATCTCATCTTATTTTAGTCAGGCACATCGGTGATGGTTAGCTTGGAAGCATTTGAAAGCTTACCATCTCTAGAGAGACATGACTAAATTCCTACGTGATTACCATTCATTTTGGTACTCATCTTTTTATTCAGTATACTTTATCGATTACTCAGTTGAATATAATAAATGTTCTAATAAACATTCAGTTGCTCTCTATTATAATTTCATTACCTTTAAACTCCTTAACAGAAGCTTGTAATCTTAACTCCTTCTCTCTTTACTTTATATCTACATCAACAAATGATATATATTCAGAAATCTCGCTGTCACTCTGCTTCACCATTGTTTCAGTAAATTTATTCAGGTCTGATTCGAACAGAGCTGTGGGCACTTACAGTATTCGGCAACTATTTTTGGTACCCTGCAGGGCTGCGGAGACACATAGACGACAGTTCCAGGGTTCTTGTTGGCATAATCCACAACTCCCTCCTCGATAAAATCCCTGAAAAAGCAGATTAACTGTATTACAATTTGGTAAGGGTGACAGAGTTTTTTGTTTGTTTTTTGAGCCATACCTGCCAGTTATTTTCATTACTGGTTAATAAATTATTATACATTTGTTTAAACCACACAGTCTGAGCGCAGCTGTATAAGGTGGAAAATTAAATGACAATCATATAATTTAATTTGCTACTTTTCATTTCAAAAAGAAAAGCATGAACAGTTTAATAACTGATAATAAAACAAACTTGGGGGAAAAAAATCTTTCCAGATGACAGACATCACCCTGTAATTTTCAGATATGAACATTATCTTTAAAATACAATTTTAGAAGACCACAGACTCCATCCTTGGATGTTTTAATTGGTTAATGTGAAGCTGGACCCTTTCACTATTATAATGCAAATGCACAGAATTTGGCCTATTTTCTGTGTTAGCAAGCAGATAAACAGCTTAAAATGAATCAACAGAAACATTATTTTTATCTTTAGGCTACTGAAGTCACAGAACATTCAGTCATGAAGTCAGAAACTATTCTGAGCAGTGAAAAATTCTGCTGAGAGTCTGCAAATGTAACTGCTGCTAGCATCATGATGTGGCGTTTGAACAATAAAGGGCTGTTGGTGATGTCTGTCAACATCTACTGCCAGTGCTAAAAGATTCTTCTACTATTTATGATCCCTGAATCCATGTCACAGGAATGTGATGATCATCTGGCTTTCTGGTTGTGTGTTACAGAAGCAGGTAGTGCATTTGCGCCTACATGCTATAATAGGAACTGCAAAAAACCTGCTTAACTGCACATTTTTGGGCCATTTCTAAAATACTCTATCAGTTACACCTTGTCAGTACTGAGTTTGACCCCCTTTTGCCCTCAGAACTGGCATTATTCTTTGTGGCATAGATTCAACAAGGTGCTGGAAACATTCCTCAGAGATTTTGGTGCATATTTACATGATAGCATCACATAGTTGCTGCAGATCTGTTTGTTGTACATCCTTGTTGCAAACCTACTGCTCCTGCTACTAAAGATGCTCTATTAGATTGAGATCCAGTGACTGCGGAGACCATGTGAGTACAATAAATTCACTGTCATGTTAATAAAATCATATTGAGAGGATTTCAGCTCTGTGACATGACATCAGAAGGCGACTTGGGGTTCATTATCTTGCCCAAGGATACTTTGCTATGTAAACCGGAGGAGCCGGACATCAAAACACCAACTTTCTGATCAGTTGGTGACCTGCTCTGCCTCCTGAGCTACAATTCATGATTTCATGTAGTTTACACCAAATTCTGACCCTTCCATTCAAATGTTGCATCATTTCCAATTTTCTATTGTCCAGCTTTGGTGTAGGTTCAGTTTCCTGTTCTCAGCTGAAAGGAGTGACATCAGGTGTCTTCTGCTGCTGTAGCCCATCTACTCCAAGGTTTAACGTGCTGTGCTTTCACAGATGCTCGTCTACATCTTTAACTTTCTTCAAAATGCTGATGCTCGCTTGGACTTCATCTGGTCTTTGGCAATGTCTACATGTGTTCGGTTGCTGCCATTGTGATTTGCTCATGAGATATTTGCATTAACGAGTAGTTGAAAGGGTGTTCCTAATGAAGCGGCAGATGAGCATATTGTATGCTATAACGTTATGACAAATAGATTTTTAACCTGCTGTTGGCTTACAGCATCTTTTGGATTCCTCCACCGGGAAAGACGGCTGATTAATGAAAATAATGAGGTACAAGACTGACGTCAACATAATGGACTGGGATCTAATCTGAGAATAATTACAAGATCTAAATCAACAAAAGTGCTAATCAGGAAACCAAGTAATCTCTTAGGTTTTTTCAAGGCCGTGACTGAGAGGAACTGTCTACATAAACTATCAAAGACTTCTTTTACCTGGCTCCCAGCGAACTCTGAGCCTTTTTGGAGAAGACGATGGAGATTCGTTTTAGCTGGCAAACGTACCGACCGACGCCATTTTGCAGGACACTTCTCAAAAAACGACTCGGTGTCCCTCTGGAAGTCATCGTTAATCTGCTCTTTTTCTACTGCTGCACAAAAATAACACAGTCAAACACACTAAACGGTAACAAGGCTCTCAGAGGACAACCTGACGGGCATGTACACAGCGCTGTCCGTCAGTAACAAGGTCCGGAGTGAAACGCATAGCTGACATAACGGTTAACAAAAAAAGATACCTTCTAGAAGAAGACTTCTTTCGTTGACAAATTAAACGTCAAACCATTAAATTTATTTTCTACTATAAAAATTATTACGTTAACTATAATTTAAAAGGTAAATATGTGTTAGTCCAGCTTCCCAAATATCTAGTCTTCCGTATAGTTCTAGTCCGTATAGTTCCGTATAGTTCACACGGACTTGTTTTGGAAACGCACCGAAAAGCCCGGGTTAGAGTGGAGCATGGGAGGAGAGGAGGACAGATATCAGAGACTGTAAGTTGTTCTTTTTCGGCCTCGTGTTTTATTAAACGCCACTAACTTTTGAGTGATGCTTTCATACGCCTCCATGATAATTTTCATGTTCGGTATGTCTCCGTTTGACAAGAAAATAACGTTTTTCTGCCTCGCTGCCTCTCTTTAATTTGACTGTCTAGGTCACCCCAAAACTTTGCTGTGCTTTTCCTATATTAGGCTGCTGGTTTCCTCATGTCTTGGTGTCTTTTTGCAGGTTCAACGTGCTGACCACATAACCAATGTGGAGAGGCTTGCTGCTGAGGAGCTCCACCTGTCTCTTGCAGGTGGGAGCCCCAAGGTTTCTCCTCCAAGGATGTTTTACATCTCCATTTTTGAGACCTCTACAAAAAAGGCTGCTTCACAGGCCATTTCCAATACCTTGGGTTACAGGCTACTTCCTGACACACACTGGGACCAGAGGTTATAAAAAAGACACCAAATCTACTTTAGAGTTCCCTGTGACCCCAGTCACAGTCACGGACATCAAACAGTATCTACGCTCCAAAGATATTCCCTTCCACGATGGTTACAGCTGCCTCCACATTCCCAGCATCTTTGTGGATTTGTCAACCAGGAAGGAGGTCTTCTCCCTGTTCATTGACAAAACCACGGGACAGTTTCTGTGCAAGGACACGCTGGTGGAGGGGAGCTGGGAGGACCTCCAGGACTGTTTGGAGGTGATGCAAAAGGATGGGGAAGAGTCCCTTAACCCTAATGTGCTGCTGGGGTATCCGGAGAGTGTGGAGGAGCAGGAGGAGAGAGAGAGGGAGCTGAAAGAGGTGCAGAGGATCTGGTCCACCTCTG
Source organism: Neolamprologus multifasciatus (assembly GCF_963576455.1). NCBI lineage: Eukaryota > Metazoa > Chordata > Actinopteri > Cichliformes > Cichlidae > Neolamprologus > Neolamprologus multifasciatus. The sequence continues at coordinate 6,776,998 of NC_140446.1, read as the reverse complement.
TGCCACTCACTGACCTCCCAGAGGATGAAGCTCAGCTGATTAAAACCATTTTCCAGGTATTATTCTGTGTTATTTGTGATTCTTAATTCAAAAGATGACACGAGCAGCTCATGAACAGCTTCCCCAGAGCTGTTGCCCTCACCACACATCTCCCTGCACTGGTTACAAAGATCGGCAACAACTAACACACACAAACATCCTCAGCTCTGTGACAAACACATGTGCACATACACAACCATTCTCATCCTCTGAGACTGCTAGTACCTGAATGTAAAGTTACTTTAAACATATATATATATATATATATATATATATATATATATATATATATATATATTGTTAAATATGGTGGTGTATGTACAAGACCTTACCTTTTCCTTTACAGTGTCATCTGGCGCAGTAATATTTGTCAGTGTTTTGTTTCAGATCACAAAGATCTCCAATGCAACCCTCAAGAAGTTTGGAGTGAGATTATTCAAGCCAACCAAAAGCCTGGTTTTTCCCTGGTTTGGTGGACCTGATTCCTCTTTAAAAGGGGTCAAGCTCCTGTCAGCTCAAAGAACAGAAACTGACAAAGTCACATATAATGAAGCTACAGTCCCAAAGTCTAACTCCTATTACAACTTGTTTGGCCTCCCTCTTGTGGGACGTCTGGACTCGGAGGTGGTGGTGACAGGTCACGAGTTTGACACGATGGCTGTGAGTCAGGCCACAGGACTCCCGAGTGTTGCTCTTCCTCGCGGGGTCAGCTGCCTTCCTCCAATCCTGCTGCCCTACCTGGAGCAGTTCAAGCGGGTGACTCTGTGGCTGGGGGGAGACATTCGCTCCTGGGAGGCGTCAAAGATCTTTTCTCGTAAGCTGGGCATCAGGCGTTGCTCCCTTGTGCGGCCCGGTGAGTACCGGCCGTGTGCGGTGGAGGCTCTGGCCCGGGGTAAAAACTTAAGCAACATCATTAAAGCCTCGATCCCAGCGGCCCATAAGTCCATAGTGTCCTTCAAGCAGCTCAGAGAGGACGTTTACGGGGAGCTCGTCAACACAGATCAGGTGGCTGGAGTGAAGTGGACGAGGTTTCTTGAGCTCAACAGGATTTTGAAGGGACACCGCAAGGGAGAGCTGACTGTTTTTACAGGTACTGTGTTACTAATAATGATGTTTTAAGACTCAGGAACTAATTAGTTGTTGTTTTTTAAATCCCAAGAAATCATAACCAAAATTAAGTAATTTCTTCCCTTTTTAAAAGTGATACAAACAAAACTCATAGAATCATAAAACAGGAATTCTGTGGTAATCAATATTTCTGTGGATAATGGATCTTTCTTCCCCCACTTCTAGGTAGCCAAATATCAAAGCCAATTTGTAAGCAAGCAGATTTAAATTCAGTCTTTTATTGTTCTGCCCTGAGTTGTGATCGAGTTTCACAACAACAACAAAACAAAAACCATACCTGATTGAAGTTTGGAGGATATCTTCTTCAAGATGGTCTCATTTGTCAGTGCTGCAGCGCTTTCAAAACTGCTCCTGTTTTTTCCTTTTCTGACTTCTCCAGCATTGTGGCTATTTTTGGATCAGTCAGTGAAAGTCCCAACATGCTTCTTTATATCTGCAATTTCATCATGGAACTTCAAACGTGAATAAAAAATCCACTTCCTGGTGTCCCAAGACTTTTGAGAGGTGTCCCATTGTGTGCCACCATGATTGCTTTGCATTAACTCAGTGAATGGAATTTAAATTGAATCATCACTGTTACAACACTGAAGAAGACCCACTGCATTACCTAGTTGAATGAATGCTAAAAAGCTGTGGAAGTCATGCAGCACTGCTCAAGGACCTTGAACAGGAGATAGTCTGACTTAAATTCAGCCACAATGTTTGATAAAAAAATCAAACCGCGTACTTTCTTTAAAGGAAGAGGATGTAAAACACACACAGCTGGCCAAGTTTTTACTTTTCACTAAAGTGTCCTGAAGTATGATCGCTTTTTAGTTTACCAGTTTTAATATAAAGTACAAGTACTAGCTTTATTAACCCAATACGCAATCATGATGTTTCTTCACCAGGTCCTACTGGAAGTGGGAAAACCACCTTTATTAGTGAGTTGGCCCTGGACCTTTGCATGCAGGGTGTCAACACTTTGTGGGGCAGCTTTGAGATCAACAATGTCCGTCTAGCCAAGATCATGCTGACACAGTTCGCCATGCAGAGGCTGGAGGAGAACCTGGAACAGTATGATTTCTGGGCAGACAAGTTTGAAGAGCTGCCGCTTTACTTCATGACTTTCCACGGGCAGCAGAACATCAAGTAAGTCTTATTAGTACTTCAGGGATCCATTAAGTTCTTTTATTGAAGAGGTTTGCTTTGTTTTTGAACATAATCTCGATAGTTTGAATACTTCTTGTTGGAGTGTGGTTGCTCAGTCAGTAAATGGCTACGTCTACACTAATCCGGATACATTACGTTTTGTTTTCGTCTAAAAACGCTCCGTGTCCTCACTATCGTTTTCAATCGTCTCAGAACAGTTGTTCATCCACACTAAAACGACTGAAATGCTTACATTCCTGTATTGCGCATGTGTGAAACATAAGACGATTCGACCTGTGTTATTTCTGTCTGCCGTCTTTTTTTACTTTCCGGCTCTTTGAAACATCACGGCAAAATGTCGAGGAAAAGCACCGAGTTTTTTAAATGGACTAACAATGAAGTGGAGTTGTTGCTGCAAGTAACACAAAAGTACAAAGTTGCAAAAGCGAGTGAGAATTAAAGAATTTGAAGAAAAGCTATCTGGAGCGTGTACAAACTGATATTAGTCTTTGATAGGGCTTTCAAAATTGAGATCAAACAAAATAACTGCTGTATAATGTAGAGCAGGGCAATATGACCAAAAATATTTATCACGATATACATTTGAAAATTTGCGATAACGATATAATTGACACTAGACAAAATACTTTACAACTCCACCGTAATAGCCGTAATGCTCCAACAATCCATCAAGCGGTGCGGGTTCGTAGCTTAGCAAAGTCATACTAAAACATTTGACAGATTTGTGTACGACATAAAATCGTTTCGAGGTCAGTAAACACAACCAGAATTCATACATAAGGCACACGGGATTATAAGGGGCACTGTCGATTTTCAGAAAAATCAAAGGATTGATTTTAAGTGTGCCGTATTTACCAAACAACACGGTAATAACGACGGCCCGCTAGCATGCTCTACCAAAAATAGTGCTTTGTTGTGTATCTGACGGACGAAAGCTAAACCAGTTTCACCACTGAAGCTGCAGCATTTTTACAAACCAATTCTGGTTCATCCGTTTCATTCAACGATCCACGTTCGCTCTTCTCATTCTGCGTCGCCGCCATGTGCGTATGTAAACATAGGCACTGCGCATGTGCGTTTTACCCATATTCTATTGAGATATTTCATTTTCCTATCGTTGCCCAAAATTACACTGGTATTTCCGTGAACGATATGATATAGCCCAGCCCTAGTATAATGCCCTCCGCTATCTTAGTTTCATTGGTTACATGACTGCATCATATGACTAAAATGCGTCATCGTTTCCAAAAGTCTCTGTTTATGCAGCCTACACTGCCATTCCGCTTTGGCGAGCATTTTCAAAAAGCTCTGTTTTCCTTGACTGAAAACACCATCTCAGTGTGGACAGAAGGCCAAAACAGAGAGAAAAAGATGCATTTTCAAATGAAAACATATTAGTGTGGACATGGTCTAAGACCCTCTGACTCCTGTCCAATTTTGCCTACAGGACAGTGCTGGACACAATGCAACATGCTGTCTACCTCTATGATATCAACCATGTCGTCATTGATAATCTGCAGTTCATGATGGGACAAGAAAACCTCTCAGCAGACAAGTAAGATAGAAAATGTTGTTTATCTGGTGTGTGATGATGTCATGTTAGTGCTGTTATTGGTGTGTTAATGCTGTATGGAAATACAATGTTCTCATGTACCTCAGGTTTGCAGTCCAGGACCACATTATCGGGGTTTTCAGGAAGTTTGCCACTAACAGCTCCTGTCATGTCACCCTGATCATTCATCCGAGGAAAGAGGAGGATGACCGAGAACTGCAAACGGCATCAATCTTTGGTTCTGCTAAGGTAAGGCAGCGAAAGGTTCACTTCAGTCTGGTAAAAAATACTGAAGGAACAGTTGAGAATGACAAATTGTTGGCAGACAGATACTGTACATTTAATGTACAATGTTCAATTATCCTCTTAACATTGTCACAGTCACCAGTGACCTGTTTAGGTTGATGGTCAGCTTCAAATGTACCCTATTTGTGGGTATTTCCCCTATCTGGCATTCGCAAATTTAAATATTTTAACAGGAGAACTAAAAGGGTCAATATAGAATCACTGCATCGATAGGTTGTTATTGTGAGAGCAATAATAATTTTGTTCATACTCATCAAAATAGCATGGGTATCATGGGCGATCGTGGCTCAAGAGTTGGGAGTTCACCTTGTAATCGGAAGGTTGCCGGTTCGAGCCCCGGCTTGGACAGTCTCGGTCGTTGTGTCCTTGGGCAAGACACTTCACCCGTTGCCTACTGGTGGTGGTCAGAGGGCCCGGTGGCGCCAGTGTCTGGCAGCCTCGCATCTGTCAGTGCGCCCCAGGGTGGCTGTGGCTACAATGTAGCTTACACATTCACCAGTGCGTGAATGGGTGGATGAATGGATATGTAAAGCGCTTTGGGGTCCTTAGGGACTAGTAAAGCGCTGATTCTTCATTTGATTCTTAAAATCAATATCTAAAACATTTTAATAAATGAGCACATCTCTTGACTTGCTGTTTCAAGAAAAATGCATATACGCTTGCTCTCTTCGCAAATCTGCAGTTTTCCAATTTAAGTAAGACACGTCTTGACTTTTAACTCCTTCCAGGCCAGCCAAGAGGCCGACAACGTCCTCATACTGCAGGAAAAGAAGCTGGTGACGTGTCCCGGCCGCAGATCCCTGCAAGTGACCAAGAACCGCTTTGATGGAGACGTGGGCATCTTCCCTCTGGACTTCATTAAGTCTTCGCTGACTTTTTCCACTCCCATCAAAGGAAAACACAAGCTGAGGAAGGTCAACACCAAGCCGGAAAACGAGGAGGAGGACGAGGCCACTGCAGCGGCGTCAAAGAAGGAGGAGGTTAAAAAAGATAAGGTAGAGAAAGTGAAAGGAAACACAAAGACCCCACGAACTGTTAAAAGTCCTGCAAATGGAAACGGAGCCATTCAGAAGTGAAATTTGAATGTTAAAGCTCAACCAGACTCTTTGTATGAAAGATAATGTTCGACAGTTGTATGTCAATAACAGGAGGTTCAGCTAAGCTAAATACAAGTACATAAATATGAACATGCATATGAAATGTATGAATTAACATCCCTGAATCCAGAATATGCCAGGTAGTGAAAACGTGTTTCATCGTGGAATGAAGTATGTTACAGACAGAATGTGAAATAATGACAGCAAAGTGTTAAACTAGTCTTCAAAGCTTTTCTGTTCAATGTAAGACTGAATTTGTTAGTTGTTGTTTAACCTATTGAAATAATAATGTGACACCAGGAACTACTGATTAAATAGGGATGGTAACACTATCAGTCTGCTTAGAGGCATAATACAAACCCCTGCACATTACCACAGTGTGTTCTCTACTGACGTTTTGTACAACAATGATTTGTTGCTTTTTATAATAAACCCCCCCCAACAACTTCTAATGCAGATTGTGTTTTCTATCTGTGGTCACCAGGGGGCGTTGTGTGCTAAGAGACTGGAGTTTAGACTTCAGATAATTGTTGAGCAGCAAATATCAGCCGTCCTATTTCCAAATGGCAGTGATCACTGACTACAGACATATGTGTTTGTTTAGTTTCGTCTCTCGGCTACAGCAGCGACTGCCTTAACAACTTGCTAACGATTTGTTCCATATGTCTGATTTATAAATGACTACAAGCGTGACAAAGCTCAGTTATGCACATTAGGAAAAATGTAGTTTAATTCTGCACTCTTTGGTTAAGCAGCAGGCTGTGTACCCCTCTTTCCTTGCTGTTTGACTGAGTTTCAGAGTTTGTTTGTTCCCTTTTACCCTCCTGTGAGCCTGCCTTTTGAATAATGATAATTAAGTTCAAATACCACGTATTGAAGAGAAGAGTACTAAAGGTTTTAGCACACTTGCCTGTTAATTACCCTTCATTGTCCAACCTTGGCCTTCTCCAATATCACACCACACAATGCATTATTTAGAGTGGGTGACTTTAAATAAATGCAAAGTGTTTTTAAAACATCTTCCTATGAATATTTCATGGGTAAAGTCAACTACCCTGCCGCGGTTGCTCTGGTGTGGGGTTACGAGTAGAATCAGCAGCTCTCAGAAGTGAAGAAAGTCTGCATTGCGCTGTGTCGTGGGCTGCTGCAGGACGTATTGATGGCTGAAGTGTCGCACTTTATCACAGTCGCTGCAAACCCATATAAATTTCAGGTTTATGATTTAAAGGGTTAGTGGTTCAATGTGGGAATATGAAAGTGCCTGTGTGTTTTATACCAGAGCCTTTGGTGATTTGCAACCTTGAAATATGCACTGAATAAATCAAGTGTCACTGTGGGAATCACACAAGTGTAAAATCAAGGACCAAAGGTGCCAAAATGGAAAAAAAAAAAAACAACAACTACTGAATAAATAAAAAATCCAATTTAATGCATTAGATACATTTAAAATAAAATAAGTTTTTCTGTTATTTCGTATTTCTGTATTTTCTTTTACAGTTCCTTTATGTTTCAATATAAAACGAGCTGGCCAACACCGAAGGCAAACACGGTCCTGTGGAAACTTTTGTTCACTGGACTATTATTGCAACACCTTGATTAATCTATTCAGCTGTAGACTTCCTTTCCTCCTTTGAGTTTGTTCCATGGCCCAATTTGGGCCAAGCTTTGGTCTCACAGATGGCCTCACATTTGATTCTAGAATACTTTGGTATATAGAGGAATTCATAGTCCACTCAGTGACTATAAAGTGCCCTGTAGCTGCAAAACAAGCCTGAATCATCAACCCTCCTTTGCTGTGCTTTGACAGTTGAGCTGTTTGTGCTGATAATGCTGTGCATTATGGACAACATCTCCACTTTGGTCTCATCTGTCCACGGGACATTGTTCCAGAGGTCCTGTGGTTTATTCAGATGCAGGTTTGCAAACAAAAACCAGCCATGAGAGAAGCGGCTTCTTCTCGGTGACACTTCCAAACATGCCGTGCTGTTCAGTCTTTTTCTAACGTTTAGCATGCTAACTGAGATCTATAGAGTCGGTGGTGTAACTCTTGTACTTTGTTTTTGTGTTAGACTGTTTGAAACTGGAGTGAATTTGCTGGAAAGTCCACTCCTCAGGAGATTGTGGCATAAACTTGACTGATTGACTGACTGCTTTGGTCCTCCATATGTAACACCTTAGGATTATGGGAATGTTGAGGCAGTCTTTGCACTCCAGATGCATAGCTTTGCTATGACTTATGAAATATCAATCTAACCTGAATGTCATACATATGCATAACAACATGCCTATTTTGTCTTCAAAATCTTTCAAACCAAGTGCTTGAATTACTCAAAATGCAACTCAGCTGTTGAGAGTTTCCTTTTTTCTTACTAAAGTTATTTATTTCCTTTAAAACCTGTACAAACTCTGGAGCAGGAAAAGGGTTTTGTACAGCTTTTTACTTTTAGTAAAAATGAGTGAAGTTGCTCTTTAGTACTTTTGTCCTGTTGTTTGCCTCGGTGTGGACTTCGCAGACACTGGGGCCTCTCTGTCTGCCTCTGATTTCTTTGCTGGCTCCATCTTTGACAGACCAGTCCAAGGGAAGCTCCTGGCACCAGACTCATCTTACACGAGGTATGCGCAGCCTCGAGCTTCTCGGATAGCTGAAACTGTAAAATATTGTTGTAAGCTGTAGGAATAATTCCTGTGTGTGTTTGATGAACCTAAATCACTGTGTATGAGACGGCAGGAGGGAGACAGGTCTTTGTATAGAAGCTCCATCATTTTGTTCTCATTTCTGCTTTTCTGACCCTTCTGCTAATGCTGAATATTTTCTGTGAATGTTTTACTGCTGTGTAAGTACACACTGCTCGCCATAATAACTCCAGGCTGTGTGCTGGATGGGTCCGTGTGTCCTTTTGACTGTGTGGGTGTGGGATATGGCCCGAGAGATCTCTGAATGGGGCTCTTTGTGTTTTAAGACATTACTGCACCCAGATGATGGTGGCTGCGTCGCCCGCCAGCTCCTTAAAAATCACAAAAATGCACAAAAAAATACAACTGAGCTAAATGAATGCAGACACATGACTGTACAGTCATAAGCTATAGCATTACTGAGCCTCGTCCAAGTAAGCTTTTAAAAATATCTAGAGTTTCATTGTTCTTTTTCCTCTTGTAAACAGGTGGTGAAAATCCAAATTAAATACAGGAATCCCTTTGTGCAGCAGCACAGCACTCTACGTCTGATTGTTCTCTTTTGTTGTGAATGGCCTGTGCTGATCAGAGCTTTGCATGCCTATTCAAATAGTTGCCATCTGGAGAGGGGAGGAGATGAAACAACTCCAGTTATGAGGCTTTTAATCATGAAGGCAACAAACAGTGCAGGGACCAAAAGGATGCGAGTTAAATGAGGCTGAGAAAAGATGTTTCAGCTGCTGATAAACCCTCTTCCTATCTTTCTAATAAAAACATCGTCAGGTGTCAGAATTAAAAATGCAAGCCCACACCACAAAAACGGAACAAGAAGCTTTACATCAGTCAGGGAGAAATAAACTTGCATGCTGCTCCCTGCATGATCCGATGAATGCATGACATGCAGGCATAGCTCTCCGCCCCATTAGCTGCCCTTCATTAAACCTCAACTATTTCGACCGAGTCTGGAGGTAATTTCAGGACCTTCAATCAGAGTTAATCAGCTGGGGGCTTTGGTCCTGCGGTGAACTTGGGATCATATTCTTGAGGCTTTTTCTGGTGATGTTGGCCTCCATGACAGGACTTTCACTGCAGGAAAGTCAGCCTAGGACACAATAGAGTTTGGAGGTATTTTTAGATAAATTAGGCAACAGTGCAACCACAAAAACATGTTCCTGGTTAGGTTTAAAGTATTAGTTTCACAGAGTCATGTTCCTTGTATTATCTTTGGTTCCTATTATTGTCCTCAATTTTCCTTTTTCGTGTGTCTCCTGTGTTCCCCTCTGTCTGTCCCCCACAGTTTGGTCTTGCTCCTTTTTCAGTTTACTTTGTTTTATTTTGAAGGTCCGCATGTGGTTTTTTGTGCTTTTTCGAACCATCAGTGACTGATTGAGTTCACCTATCCTTGTTCTGTAATTAGTCTGTGTCTGTTCCTTAAGTCTTTCTCAATTTATCATCTCTACACATTATTTTTACAGAATCTTCCCTGGTAATGGATTTTGTTGTTTTTATATCACTTAACCTGAATCATGCAGCTCGTTTTGTTTACTTTTTGTTTTACAAAAATCCGATGAATGCATCGGCGAGAACACTTGAGTTGGTATCTTGCCCAGGGATACTTTGCCACACAGACTGGAGCAGCCAGAGATCAACCCACCAACCTTCTATTTAGTCACCCCCAATCCATCTGATGGTCTCCTACTCCACTTTTCTCTCACTCGTGAGGAAGATTCAACGATACATAGCAATATCGCAAATAATTTACATTTAAGAGATAGACATCATCATACAGACTCTGTATCTAGAACCTAGTTATTCTTTCACTACTGTGTCCAGGGTAAAAAAACCAAAAACACAACAGCTAAGCTCTTAGTTCTTAAGCCAATGTGAACGAGAAGTCCTTTTTGCAATCATAAGAACGTGAACATTTAGATTTTTATTGCATCTGAGGAAACAATACAATACAATGCAATCAAAAGTTCCCAAACAAAAGCTCGGCGCAGGATTAATTTTGCATCCTTACCAGCTATCATTCACTCATACTATACTCTATGCACTTTTAAAACATATCAAAACATTTCCTTATGCCATTTTAGTCCATAAACCCCATTAGAACCAATCGCAGGAAATATTATTTGAGCCAGACTCACAGTAGAATAGAAAGTGTCACAGAACATGCTGAGAGAACACCAAGTGCTAGAAGGGGCACACTGAGTAAGTAGAGCAAGTTCAACAGTACACTGAGTCTGTGACATTACAAAGATCTGTTTTTAAAACAGTAACTTTCTCCATCCATTCAAGTGCAAAAGTGGAGGCCAGACCAGAATCACCACATTCCTGTCCTTGCATTAGAGGCACTGGCTATAAATCTCAAATGTTCATAAACAGAAACCATTCCCATTATAGCGCCATAAAGTGCATGCCTCATTTCTCTGTGGTTTTGCAGTTAGAGTGTGTTCGGGACTCATGTAGCATGCGGATGGACCAGAGGCCATTTCAGACTCACAGCTGATTCAAGATGCCCCACCACCCCACCCCTCCGGGTGGTGTCAGGACATGAGGGAGGTGGGGTTTACTCTGCCTCACTCACGTGCACTCAGCACGTTTGACCCACATTAGCCAACACTATGCCTGCTGTTGCTGCTGTGTATATTAATAACCAAGCTCACATTCTCCTCTCTGTACTCTCACATCATGAAGGAGCACAGTTTTCAGCCCATTATTTGAAACTTAAAAGATATTTTGTATCTTTTTTATTACCAATAAAGAAGTTAATTGAATGATGAATTCATCCAATTACAAAGGATATTCTTAGGAAGTATTTTTCTGTGAAATAAAGCTACTGAATGACAATTTTCTACATGACTATTTTGGTGTTAGTATTGTATAATACTTAATGCACCTTTGCACATGCGTGACGTAAAGGAAATGTAGAGATTTTGAAGTTTGCAGACCTTGCTGAGGTGGAGGAAATGCAGTCGAAGGTGAACTGGACCCTTTGGAGAATGCCTGCAGTGCTTTGCTTCTCTGTGTGCGGCAGTCAGAGCAACCTACAAACATCTAAAGGTCAATGAGCATGTATGGCTTTTGGGTGCACTTGAAGATTAAGTATGTCTCACATCAGGTCCTGCATTCATGCAGTTGCTATTATTAAATATTTATATTTCTTATTGATCTTGGTTCTGTATCAATTTCTCTATTCCTATTTACATTGCCTTGTGATTTTAAGTATTATTTATGAGTTTTATACTCCTTTTAATAGCTTAGCTATTTGTCTTCATTCTATAGCAATGTCCAAGTCATTTTTATTTATTTATTTTCCAGACCTACTTTGAATGAAAGTGTTTTGCACAATGGGGCAAAAATGAATACAGAAATTTTAGCAAGGATTCTAGTTAGGAGAAATTAACAGGGTGACAATGAATCAATACAATTTGAATTCATTCACTGATTATATTAATTCATAACATTAATAATGCTTACTGTTATAAAGGTAAATAAACACAAAAGAAAATTATTGCATTGAATGAATTAGTTAGGAAGCAATTTTAACCCACCCTGCAGCTATGTGAAACATTACCCTCAAAAATACTACTTACTTACTGCATACTCTCATTTGCGTCTCTTTTATAATACTCCATGGATAAAATAAAAAAATGTAACCATTTAGAATATGCTCTGTTAAAAAAAGGCAGGTGTTATAAGATAAAGCTTCAGCTGACAATTTTCAGTCAAAAATTCGCTTTATTTCCTGTTATTTATTTTCTTTTATAGGCATTGTTTTGTTGTTATCTTGTTTTTGTTTTTTAAAAATAAAAAAATTGTAAAATATTATTTTTAATATTTTTCAATAATGGTTTTATTAAACAATTTCTTAATTTATTTAATATTGTTTTTCTTTCTTTTTTAAAAAATTTTTTTGGCACTTATGGTCTTCCATACTGCTCATGTCTGAAACGCTTAACTGTCATGTAGAATTAGTCACAGACATTTAGCTGACCACCCACTTCCAGCGACAGAGCTGTACTGTAAACACCTGCCGTCTCACTGTGCTCGACCGGCTATAGACTGCCTTTTAAACATGAGAGGAAAACCTTTTGAGAGTCACCAGCATGCCCTGTTCTTATGTAACACCCAGATCTGGCCAAAGAGAGTGCTGAGGGGCTTAATCTGCCCTGGCACCAAGGGTGTGGAGGCTATTCAAGAGCCCCGGGGGGATTGGGGAGGGTGCACAATCTTAGGTGGCAGTTTGGGCTCTTGTATTTGCTATAAAACTCAAAAAGGTTAAATGAGAGGGTAGGTGGGGTGACAGTAAGAGCATAATAGCAGTAATAAGAGAGGAGGTGCTGTGGTTGTGGTCAGGAATGTGGCGTCTGTGGCTAAGCGAATGGATGACGAAACTGTTAAATGGCGCTTTGAAAGGCAAGCATCTCAGATTTTAATGAGAGAAGGGCCTCATTCCTCTTCAGCAAGTGGTCAGAATTAGTGTCCTACTTCGGAGACAAGTGAGGCTCCTGGCAGAGCCCCTGCACCTCACACCAAACTTTCTTTTAATTTAGCCTGAGAGAGAGAACGACAGAGAGAGAGAGAGAGAGAGCAAGATGGGGACAGCTCTGCTGAACAGCCAACTGGGCATACTCCACAGCCAGGCCAAAGAAAATGTCCATTCACTCTCAAATTAGCCGTCTGCATGGCCACCTTGAAAGGAGGCCCCTCTCTACCTAATCTTCTCACACTGTGTGCACACACTGGCTGTCTGCTTCATGAGCGCCTGAGCACTGAAACCACAGCAGTTAATTGAAGCATTATCAGCATAAGCATGGTCAGTTAAGCTGATTATCTAACTGTGGACTATCCTCCTTAAAGACACATAAAAAAAAAACAGGGGACACATATGAATCCTGCATGTTGTCTTTAAAGGCCATCAGTTTGGCACTGTGCAGGAAAATACAGAGCAGCAACTGTGGATTGATGGATGGATAGAGAAGATTGTTTCCCCCATGCTCGCCATCAAATTATTGTACATTTTAATTAAGCTCCTCAATTACAAAAGGACAACGTTTGATAATGAGGATCAAAGTGAGTGCACTATTCAGTAAATGACAAAGCAGCTCCCTTGGCACACAGATGCTGAGATTAGATGGCTGAGGGAGTCTGGCACCTCACAGCTGCAGCCAACAATGACAAAGGAAGCTGAATTCCTGGAGAAAATAATAATGCAAAGCTTCTGTGGAACAATGCCAGAAACATTAATAATGCTATCAAGCGACGTCCTCTGACTATGCATTTGATGCTTCAGAAATACTTCACACATTGCTCGTGCACAGCATCTGTTTCTTGAAGATTAGTAAAGACAAGGAGGGACACACATGCAGACTGGTTGCTTTGCTATTACAGCACATGTGGAAATATTCATAATCGACTTGTCCTTGGTTAGGACAAGCATAAGAAACATGCGCTCAACATCAACCATATGTGGGTGACTGATAAGAACAACGACAGCTTCTGTTGACATATGGTCCACTGCTTGACCTCATTTTCTGTCCATCAAAATTTTCATTACATCACCTTTCTCACTCTTTGAGAGTATAGTACTGTATTTTGGATACATTTTCTTTTTTTTTTCCTTTTACTTAAAGACGTTTGCAGTGCAGGCTTTTGTTTTTTTAACCCATTTTAATATACTTGACATCATTTTAAGCGTAATAATTTTTTATTAATGTAGTTATTAAACAGTTATAACCTGTTACTGTAATGTAACAAATTCAATTTAGTTTTACTCTATGTCCATTTGATGCAATATTATCAAGACAACAAACATGTTGAGGCCTTAATCGTGTTAAAATCACAAGTTTGACACCCTTTGTGGCTTCACTACACCAGCTTACATTATATCCTGTTACCTGTCTGGTTGGAGTGTACATAGCTCTACCTTTTTGGCCTGGTAGGCCTTTTACGTCCTTACCACCAGACTGAGAACAAAGAACCTGTAAGTTAAGAAGACTCTGCTTAGCCTTTTAACAGATTATCATGCAAAGGAACGAGATCTTTCCTCCCTTGATGTTTGGTTGTGTTACACTAGATCCCTGTATTGTCAACTTTAAAGAAATGGAAATGCAAAGATGGTGGATGCATTAGTGACATAAGCCTATGTTATCCTAATTTATAGGATCATTTCAACAGCATGACAGCAGTGTGATTTGGGTTGATCCTTGATTGTATTTTTTTCACATTTAAATGCAAAGGAAAAAAATCATTAATTCAGTGAAGTCATCCATTAATTTATCCATCTACCCTCCATCTGTTAAATCTACCTTCCACGCAGCCGTCAGGAGAAACTTAGATCTGCTGAAGTTAAACTGTCTGGTGAAACCACCACCCAGACCTTAACAGACTGATAATCTCTCTACACCTGCAATTCTCATACTGTGGTCCGACTCGCGGAGCATGGACACTCAAAGGGGGAAAAAAAAAAAACGTGGCTCTAATATTGTGTAACTTGAGTAATTATCACTCTTATTAGCTCTGTACACTTTTTGTGGTGTCTAGTGGGTAATTAAGCCAAATAAATTCAATGTCCATAGTGTGACTCATAGTTTAGATGTCATACATCATCCTGTGCCCCTACTTTTAGTCTTTTCTTAGGTCAATTCCTTAGTTTCTAGCCTAATTTAGCATACCAAATTTGCCTTCATTACTATTATGGTTCATGACTTCTGGTTAATCACACCAAAAGTTATTAAGGTTTTTGAAAGCTCATATAGAGGTTAAAAGTAAAATTGTTTATTATCTCAAAGGTATATAGTACTCTGGGTAGCATGGTGACAGAGTGGTTAGCAGGAGGGGCCCGGATTCAAGGGGCCCCCGTTGTGGAGTTGTCATCATGGGAAAATATGCTCGAATTTTAGAAGCCTACACATCAGTTTACATGTCGGTTTACACAGTTTACGTGCCAGCCTCCAAAATTTGGCCTAAAAGTGTCTGTGTATCACATGAAGTTTGAAGTTACGATTTGGTTTAAATTAAGTAATAATTTGGCCAAGCTGCTGTTTGTTACCACCAACCCCCCAAAGTGTAATGAACAAGAATACCAAGAAGCAGAATTTTCCCTTAATCTGGTCAACTAAATAGCATAAATTGCTGTCAGTTGTATTACTCAGTGACATAAAAATGTCTGTTTCACATTATTCAATTTTGATTTAGCTCGTTTTGCTTACAGCTTGGGGCCTTCATCTGTTGGTGTTTATATTAACAGTCTTTCGGTTTACTGTTGAATCATAGGGCTGGTAAGCAGGCCAAAGAGTACAAACACATGACATGTGGTTTACTTCCCCCCTCTCTACATGATATGATCGTAGCAGATGAAGATAAAACACGCACTGTGTTTAGGTTTATGCGTCAGCAGGTCATTCCCATTGCTTGTACTACTTGTCATTCATGCATTTTGCTTTGACTAACCTCTTTTCCTTATGATGAGTGCTTACAGTATTTTGGTTAGTTCATTATTTTCCTTCCCGCTGGAGATTTAGAAATGAGAGTGTTTATTTGTTTTACTGGCAGTTTACATTCTTCTATCTTTCAGTTAATCAGACTTGTTTATGTGTGCAAACACGAGCTAAAACTGACGTCACTGTAGAATAATCGCAGAGGTCTTGCTGTGTATTTTGCTGCAAATACCGTACACCATGTAAATCAAATGCAAAGTGCACAAACGGGGATATCACGCAAGTACACGAATGCTTTTATACTGCACCTGGGAAAACCTTAAAATGTTTTTCCTGGTTTCCTTTGCTCATGCTTAATGTATCATAATGGAAAGCACCGCAGTTTCACATTCAGGAAATGGACTCTCAAATAGCGGAGATATAGGGGCCATTTTTGAGTGAAATGAGTTGCAGCGTCACTGACCACTTACTCTTCACCAATTACCTCCATCCGGCATGTTCATGAATAAAATGAGCTCACAGTGGGATGTGGAGGGTTCATTATCAGCCAACACAGCATAATTTGCTGATCTGAGCAATGATAGGCATCTTGGACATGCGTGCAGGAGCTGAGAGCAATGTGAACACAATGTCCTCACGCTCGAGTGGCGAAGAGCGCACTGATTTCAGGGAGTCATTATCAACAGGCACGCAGCATTCAACCCACACACAATTATCAATTACTGTAACAACTCTTCTCAGATTCTCTAGAGACCAGATAAGTGCAGGGCAGTTTTTTTTCCCTCCAGTCCTATTATGTCTGATTGCTGTAGCCCCACCAGTCGAAGTCCAAAAGTTGAGTAAATGTACAATCCTGCAAAATGGAGTTCAGTGGTTTAAATTTAAAGATTTGTGCTTCATATAAACAAAGTAAATAAACCTTTCTGTGCAAACCCACAAGACAGCCACATCCACAAGTGTGCATGTTTTACAGCTGCATTTTAAAACAGTGGAACAACTCTGGAGGCTGTACTAGTGATTAGTCGGTCATAGTTAGCCCATACCATAAACGGCTAGTTAAAAAGCTAGTTAGCATCTTAAGGTTTATGCTACCATCATTACCATCTTAGTTTTATGAGGTAAGGAACTATCACAGACCTGACTCTAAAACCGAGGGACACTACACCTCCATAGAGTAGAAACTTGTCAGTCACAAACTAGACTTGCCCTAAAGTATACCCTGCTTCATTGTTCTTTTAGACAATAATGAGGACCAAACTTTGCAACATGACCATCGTGCTATATTTGATGAGTGTGAAACTAATGATTCAGCCCATTAATCTATAGGGAAAGGTTCTACTGAAGCCACAAATCAAGGAAACTAAGTGCCCTGTTCCCATACTATTGAATTTTCTCATGTGACGTCATGCACACTTTACCCAAAGTTGTCCAGCAAACTGGATGCAATACTGTTATGGGGACAAAATCCCCCACCTGGTTGGCAGTGCTTCCTGGAGGTTGCTCCCACTCTCTGGATGAAGTGAAGGTGCTGCACTAAAAACCTTGTTGGCAGATTGCCACAGTTGCCTGTAGTTTTTCATGTTTGTCTGCAAACCCTTGATGGTGACAGTAAAACCTGAAAAAGTGTGATCAAAACCAGAAAAAATGAGTAAAAGTTGTACTATAGCACTGCAGTCAAGCTGTTTCCAAAGATGTTTCCTTCCCACTATTTCATACTCGGCTGCGAACCGCTCCAGTGCGAGCTGGAGGCCACCACCTGATGAAGCCAACATAACCACATCATCTACAAAAAGCTGAGACAGTTTCTGAGACCATCCAGTTGGAAGCCTTCCACCACTGGACTGTACCTAGAAATTCTGTCCATAAAAATTATGAACAGAATCGGTGATAAAGGGCAGCCCTGGCGGAGTTCAACTCCCACTGGGAATGAGTCGGACTTATTGCCAGCTATGCGGACCAAGCTCCTGCAACGGTTGTATAAGGATAAAATGGTTCATAGCAACCCTATAGGATCCAGAGCCTTCAGGAACTCAGGGTGAACCTTATCTGCCCCAGGGCTCCTGCCGCTTAGGGGTTGTTTAACTGTGATTTCAAGGCATCCTTGTCTGTTACTTTCATTCAAACTATGACCACAGCACAACACACCACAAGCTAACAACCAAAGCAATTACAGGGAAGTTTTTGCCAGCTGGCTGGGAGAATACATATTTTTTTCCAAGCGACAGGTGGTTGTCACAGACCAGTGACCGACAATCATTTTCACAGTGACTGCCATCAAACTCCAGGAAGTACTCCCAACTGGTTTCTTCTTCTTCTTTCTTTTTCAGCCAGAGACCATGCCAGATGGTCTCTGGCTGGTCGCTAAACCTGTGACTGGAGTTTTATCCCTTGATCCTACATTGTCACCATGATTGTCACACATGGTTAATGGTCAGATCAGAGGAGTTGGTCCCTTGTGGTCATTGGAAAGAACACGGGTTTAATGTACATTTGCCTTGGCTTCTATTTTTAGAACTGGAAGCTATGTGCATCTTGGTTTGAATTGCCATAAAATTTTGTACAGACAGAACTAAGATGGCTCAAAAATGTATTATTTCAAGTTATATTATAACAGTAAAACACAACAGCTTATTCCAACCATGCATTCAGACAGGACGATTTGATTATTTACAGTTTTTCTGTTCATATTTTGTGTTATTATGAGACTATCCATATGTCTATATATCAGTCTCTCTGTGTGGACTTATATTTAACTTTGGACTAACATATCAGTCAGCGTTTAGCTCTAAAAATAACCAAAAGAAGGAGAGTTTCGATGCTGTTTTTGATCTGAACCCTCTGTGCGACTGTGCATATATAGCCTTCTTTCACTCCTCTGGAGCATAAAAGCTTGTCTGAGAGGGTTGAGGTTCGTTAGGTGTGACCTCGTTCTACATATTTAGAATACAGAGCAAAGAACTGGTTGTGCTGGAGCAGGCTTTGAATCTAGGGTACGTTATCTTCATCACAAAACTGTACTGTGGGACTATGATCCCTTTACAACCCAATCAGAGCGGTACCATCTGCCGATTGATAGGCTGTAATTAAACAGTGTGGTGTATTAATGTGGTAAACATGCACTGTTAAATATTTCAGACTGCTGCAAATAGCTTTTAGAGATATGTTTTTCTGTATTTAGGGGCATCTGAAAGTCACACTGGGCTTGCTGGATAAAAGCGTGTGTCTGTGTGCAGGTGTTGTGCAGACATACCTGTGTTTATATAATATCATTGTGTGGAATTACCTGGCTTATGGGGTCAATTGGGGGTCAATCTCCCATGACATAAATCGTTACTTTTTGTTGTAAAGACTTTGTTTAAGGTTTTATCAAGCTAAGCTTTGGGTAATTGTTAAGGGATTAGTTTATCGCAGTTCATGCACCTAAAGCACCTCACAGCGGGAAGCTATCAAGTGGGCTTCAAAGTAAAAGCATGTTGTTTCTGTTATTTTGCCCGCTCTGATCATATAAAATGCCTTAGTGTTTGTTTGACGTACGAAAGAAACTGTAAGCTAAGAGTGCGCGCGTTTTGGTCCTGCTATGACTTCTAAAATTAATATCCTGCTGCCACTTTATGTTTGCTTTTACAATTTCTGTGCAATATGCAGAATACTGGAGAAACCTCTTGCCCTAATGGCAAACTTTTACAGATTAATGGCAAAATGATGTAGGTTATTATGATCATTATTACTATTGTTTAACCGCTGTCCTCTATAAATGCTTTCCATCCAAAGAAACTTATAAAATAAACATTTTTAACTTACTGCTATTTTATTAAAACCACAACGGTAGGTGAATCTCGGATAACCAACTTCATTCATGCTTTTTTTTGTAATGTATGAATATAGAATTTAAATATAAACATATAATTTAAATTAGCATTAAATTAAGAAGAAAATGTAAAATAAAAAATGTACTAGACCCCAAGCAATTTCTACTTAGGTTCAATGCACAAAATGATAATTTGAAATGAAAAAAGAATAATCAGTCTCTGTATTTTAAAACCTCAAGAGCTAATAGTATTGTTGCGGGTCAAATATAAATAATTAAATAAATAAATAACCCCTCAAATCAAATAAACACCTCCCAGGACTATTAAAGGACTCTTTTTGAATCTTTTTGAATTAATGAAGATATATTCTTTTAATATAGTTGCACTTTGTTGTTTGTTCGCTTTTATTTATTTATTTTTTCATTCAGTTTTATTTTAAAAATTTCTTTGCCTGAAAATGTTTGAAGGAAAATCTTGTGACATTCATTCCTAGTAAACAGTCTTATTTTGAAACATATTACCGGATGTAACGTCAGTTTTTCTCACCAGCTTTCCGCCTCTCTAATGAAATACGAGCAGCTCCCGTTCAGCTCCTCGCAAAGCAACAAACGCGCTTTCAGCGACAGGAAGAGTAACGAGACAGCTTGAGCAAGACTTGAACATGCAGTTTTGTCAGCTCAGCCGTGGCTAAAGTTACGAGTTTGTGGATAAGACAATTTAAAAAGAAGAAAAAAAACATTCCCGAGGCATCCTGATTTTCCTCCTCAGATTTTTCCACAACAGAGCAGAGCAACTGTCCCGGACTGTCCACAGCACTCTGTATACGGTAGGCTGTAACTAACCTAACAATCAATGGAAACATGATACAATTAGTGTGCGTGGCTTTATGTCGGGGTTTGAGTTGTGCCAAAGCATGTGTGTCTTATTGTTTACTTTGAACGCAGATATCCAACTTTGTCACACCTACTCCACACAGGTGTATGATTGGGAAATAAAGAGTAGGTTATTTTTATTTTGCACTTTAAAAAGTCTCACTTCCCTTTTTTTTTTTTTTATCGACGTCTGCATCGGTCATGACAGGTTGGGTGGGTTTAGACACAACAAAGTGCCTCCTGTAGTGTATCCAGACTCATTTCCTGTCCAGACTTCAGCTTCAGTGGAGATTATAAATCAACAGTTTCCTTATCGTGGACTTTCAGCATGTCCTCCTCATCGGTCTCTTCAAGACTAATCTGGTTTCTTTCTATCTCATCTGTTTAGAAATGGAGGGCTGGCTAATTGCTGTGCATTATTTTAGTCTTAGTGACATGATTGCTTTTCTAGGAACTACTTAAAGTTGTCATTTCTATAAAGAATCAGTGGGTGTCTTTCACCCGATCTCCTCAAAATTTGTATGTACAATAACCTAAGCATGTTGAGTGAAGCCATGACTATATTAGAGCTATTTTAACACAAAAGGAATCATGGCTAGAAGATGATCACGTGCTAAAAGTGGACCCTCATGGCAATAAGAGCCTTTAAATTTTACCCAAAATACACCTTAGTTTTTTTGTCCCCCCCAGCGAACTATAAGAAAACAATAAAACATTCACATTGGCATCAATTATTTCTGTTAGTCTATGTAGTATATTAAATCTGTGAGTTTTGGTTGGTTGTTACACTTTGTGTGGGTGTATATTTGTTTTAGCCCTTAAATTGTAATGTGGACATCAGTAGGCTAAAGTTATATTAGTTATTAGTCAGTTATTAAAGTGATTTTTATAAGGAATAAAACCTTGTTATTTGTTTCCACCCACACTTTGGGTCCACATGATGTGGTATGTGTCTTTTCTAAAGCTAGAAATGACCAGGAAAAGCTCCTAAACGTGCAGTATCACAGGCGACCTGAAAATCTAGGCCCGCTCCACAGGCGGTGAGTTTGTTTTAGGATTGATTTGCTGCTGTCAACCAGAATGAATAACACCAGCAGGAGCTCAGAAAAAGTTTTGCTTAACAACAAGCAAACATGAAGTCTTTGGGGACAGTGGCAGATTTTATGACCCAATGACAACAGAAAGTAGGAGAGAGCAGTTAACATTCACTCAAGTACTGCCTGACCTGCCCCTGGGACAGAGCAGCAACATATGTGAATTCTTAAAATGAATGGCATTCCCCCCGTGACGCTGTCTGCGGTGGAAATTGGCTCGACTCAGACGCACATTTACAGTACTGTTGCCCGGTGTGCTGTGAGGCCACACTTTGATTAAAATTAAAATCTGTAAAACACAAAAAAGTTTACATCTATATTAAGAAGGATTTATGCTGCCAAAAAAACCTAAGTGCACTTATTTTAATAATGAGGTAAAAAAACAACAACATTCCCTCTATTTTAGGTTCGCAGCTCAGCCATCTGTAAACAAAAGGCCAAATGCTTGGAACAAGATAACATAGTAAAGAGCAAACAAAGCGAACAGCAGGGCAAGCTCCGGCCTTCAAACCCCCACAACTCTGCAGGATGCTGTATTGAAATTTCTTCTGCTTAAACACACAAAGCAAGGTCAAACCCGTACCTGAGCAGCTTTGTCAGTGAGAGGCTGCACAGCCTATTTGCATTGATAATTTGTCAAGTGATTTTTCTAAGCACATGGCGAGCTTCCCTAATTTCTAGAGAAGTGCTTTGTCAGCATAAAAGAGCACTCCTGACACTAAGACATGTCCCGCATTCTGTGTTTTTATTTCTTTCTCTTTTTGCATGACGGGTGAATCATGACTCTCGATGTTTAGGGTTGGGGTGTGATGACCAGTATTTTGCTTGGTTAACAAATCTGTGTTTGTTTTGTTTTTTTCTGTCCTGTATTGTATATGTTGAAACCTTTAAATAAAGGTGTCAGTAGGGTGCTTGAACCATCAGTCACACAGGCCTAGAGACCAGTTGGGGAAAATGTTACCTGACCCCGTGGTTGACGAGTGGTTGCTGGCTGTCCCTGCCAGAGAGGGTGTTGCAATGAACCCTCTTTTGGTCATTTGCAGATTGCCAGTTAAAGGCTGCATGTGGGAAAACACCTGTTACACCTACAAAACCCCCAAAATCCAAAACTAGTCAAGCTGCATAAAAGGTTTTGCTAATTCAGGCTTGTAAATACTTATGTGCTCATTTAATGTAATTACATTTTTCAGCTTTTATGTGAACTGTGTGTATGAGACACTGGCGGCCTTGAGGCACCGTATGTGCTGCCAGTTAAAATCACCCCAAGCACTAGAAGAGAAAGCACTGTTTTGATAGGGAGGTTTACCTTAGTGCGGTGCGCATTTGGTCATGTAATGTGTCTTCTCGTGGGACCACACCTTGTTTGTTTCTAGTCAGACTTGTTTGAATCAGGAAGGCTGAGCTGGAGGTATGAGTGTATATTAGTTTTAAAAGGCCATATTGTTTTTGTTTTCTCTGATACTTCTCAGTTGTGCTGCTGTGAACGTTGCCCTTGAGCTCTTTAAACTAAAGGTCGTGGCCCTCTATTGTTTGTTTTATGCTGCACAAACTGTCTCCTTGAAGGAATAATAATATGAGAGAAACTTTAAAAGACAAGGGAACAATGGCAAGATAGCGGGAGCTGTCAGGAACGTAGAAACATGTGTTGTATTTAGTCTTCGTGAGGGCCCATCACGCCACACGAAGTGCAGATTTAGTAATTACTGGGTTTCTTTGTTTATGCAGCGCCTCATTGTGTTGAATTTGTTCTCCTCTCAATGATTGCTTGCTGTAATTAGTATTGTTGCAAACTTTCCCACACAACAGTGTTTTAAAACTGTCTGAAATTATGATGCTGGGACTTAGTGAGGCTTTTAACACAAATAGCTGGGGAAGAAGATTGGATACAAGCTTTTATTAGTATCAACATTACAGAAGAAGGAATAGAGCTCTACTTGAAGATCAATAATTCCCTGGGAATTATGTCTTAAAGGAAGACTTGCTGTGGGCTGATATAAAATCCATGCTTTTCGACTGTGTACAGATGAGCTGAATGAGGGTTTCAGCTAGCTGAGAGACTGCAGGTTGTTGAAGATGTTGACTAAACAAAGTGAGCTGTGACCAGGTGGCTTTAACTGTGTGCCCTCCTTTTTCCCACTGTTAGAGTTAATGATTTCAAATAGCTTATAGTGAAATTCCAAATCTCTTTTTGTTGTGATATGATTAGATAGGCAGTGTTTCCTCCTCTGACCTACGGTGCATTTATAATCACTTTCTGCTTTTGTAAACAGTCCTTGAGCCTGTGTTGCTGGGCACACGTCTGTAAATGACAAGAAAGGGCAATTCTTTGTACTCTTGTCAGTTCCTGTATTTTTATATATTAATACAATAGGATGTGATGATAGGAATTTTTTATGGAAACCAGAACACCTTGGCAGGCTAAGTACGAGGACATCAACTCTAATCCAGGGCTTTTCTTGTCTAAGAACTAGCTTTTGAGGAAAAAGTCATACTTTCTCTGATGCAATACCTTGACTTCAGTTCTCTTCTAATACTGTAAACAAAGGATGAAGCCGGGAATGATTCTTTTAGCTGATGGAAAATTACTTTTAGGGGGTTACGACAGCACGATTTGTTTAAAAAGCCTGTATTGCTGTCTTTTTTTCTTTTAAGCTTCAGTAAACAAAGGTGCTCTTACATAAAACTGATGAAAGGTTAAAGGATAAAACCTCTTTCTTGGAGGGTAAACTTCTTCTCAATATGCAGGAAAGCTTTGGCAAAGTAACACCAAGCCTGGCTTAAACATGGTTTTCCTGACTTTGTAAAATGAAAGTAATACATCTAAGCTTACAAATATGCTAAATTGGTATTTATGAGTAAAAGTATACATGACAACCAAACCAAAGTAAGGACCAAAGTAACCATAATTACTTTTTATGCCTCATTTATTTGCACTACTCTTATTTCAGCTCAGTGTCAGAGTAATTTGGTTACTGGATTAAGTTGTCATTTACACTAGTTGCTCTTTTTCCTGCTGTCACTATGAGTACTCCTCCTCACGCATATCGCCATATTTTTATGCCTTTAACTTGTCAGTGTGGTTCTTCATGAAGATGGGGATATGTTACATGAGTTGACGGGGAAGGCTTTGCCTGGCTTCTTTTTTTTTTTTAAACCACAGTTTACAGTTGTGAATGAAACTATTATAGATACAGATATTACAGAAGCTATAGATGTAGCAGCTATAGATGTAGCAGCTATAGATGTAGCAGGCGCTATATCCTCATGTCAAATAGTCTGACTCGAGGGTCAAGGAAGCAGACTCAGCAGACATTTCGGTTTCCCAGAGATGAGCGATATATTTACAGTGACCACCATTATATGTGAAACTGAACAAACCTCCCCCAAATTAGCTTGATTAACAAAAACCAAAAAGCAGATGAACTAGTTAACTCAACACACCTCTATGTGAGAATCACATAAAGCTATTTTTCTGATGACTCTGTATGGAAGGAAAATATTCAAGAAATCACTTTGTGTCCTGAAAAACAAAAGGAAACATTCCTATGAAAAAAAAAAAAAATATCACCCCTCCTTTTGGGTTAACTTGTTGATGTCAGTCATGACATCAACAGTACTTTAAAAATCAGGATATGTGGAGCGGGCCTTTCCCACACCTGACATACATGAAGACTGAGAACGAAGAACCAGTGTAAGGATGCACAAATGAATTAATCTGCAACATAATAAACTATAAAGCAACATGGGACCAAGTATTTGCTTTAATCTGCTGAATGTTTGATTTTGACGTCAACATAATGCTTACACAAACAAACCTGGGATACTAAGTGCAGCAGTGTTACTTTGACAATAGCAAATCATAGCGAATAAACACATGTAGAGAATAATGTGCCTAATGTGCAAAAAGTCAATACTTCTGAGATGAATGGGGAGTATTTCAACTACTCATCCACTTTGTTACACCTCTAAACTGCTGACCCTTTGCTTTTAGCTTCCTCTACTTTTAGCTCTGTGCTATAGCAAGGAGTTGTCCTCATATACTAAACTGAATCTTTTAGCTTATTGATAGTAATTTTAAGCAGTTTCCTGTTATTTCTAACTGTTGGATAAATGGTCATGTTTATTCTGCTTCAGTAACAGCAACCCAATCTAATAAAATAAAAACAGCTGGTTAAAAAATGACATTTGTATTGTAAAATTAGAATTGGAAAGGGTTTTTTTCCCCCTTTGGGAATGGACCTAGGACCTATTTATGGGGGTACCAGCATGGCTACATTTTGGTTCAAAATCCATGAAAAGCCTGAGAACTGTGGTTGGAAAAGGTGTTATGAATAACAGAGCCCCTATTTTGGCAGATATCCTAGATTTATTATATAAAAGTTACGTGACAGGGGCCGTTATGGCCATACAATTAAATAATAGAGAAAATGATCTTTATATTTATTTAAAATGCACCCCGCAATTAAAATAACTTGCAGGTTTAATTTACTGCTGAGCATTGTGACCTGAGCTCCTGTCGAGGATTTGGTTTGGTACTCCTAGCCAGCTCTGAGCTCTTTGCACAGCTGGACTGAACAGCTGTTTGAGGGCACTGAGAGGCAGGGGCTGAGGTTTTAGAGACCTCAGATGCCTGAGCTTGGGAACCAGACAGGACATTTTGTGGCCTTCTTTTCTGCCTAATCTGTCCTGACGCGACCAGGTTGCGTCTGTGATCATTAAATTTTGAAGAATACAGATTAAGATGGGGAGTATTTGGAGGATTTAACAGCAGATGAATGTTACACCCAGGCCTCCCAGTTTCTCTCCTTTGTTGAATCTCATGTGATTTTTTTTTTTCTTTTTTCTTTTTTGCTTTGTCCCAATTTTCAAGTGCAGCAGCCATTTATCTGTGGACATCTTTTACCTTCTAAGTTGCCATTTTTTTGTCCTCCTTGTCTCCTTTCCCGGTGCTTTGACTAATGGCCCCATTTCAATGCAAATGGACCATGGTGCCAAAGCACCCTCCATCCATATTTTAAAACTTTTGACATCCAAAACTTTGGCCAAAAGTTTTTGTTTCTAGAAGATTTCCCAGGACTTTTTTATACCTCTACAAAAACCCATAGAACCACACGTAGTACAATAACTTCAATATGTTATATGTCAACATGATCAACTTATGTTTGTGTATTATACAAAGGGTGTGCAACTAGGAAATGACTTTAATGTTAACCTGTTGATTTTCTGTCTAAAAGAATAAGGCCTATTAAGCTTTTCAGTTTCACTATCTTTGGGGGTTATCCGTGTAATGCAGTCCTGCAAATCTAGCCATTACAATGTGAGACTCCCACACACAGTTACGGCAGTCAACGTTTGCACTGGCATGGAAAAGTTGTCCAGAGACACTGCAGAGGTGGGTTGACATCTTGTACAGGTCAGACAGCATTTTATCTTATGTTATCGTTCCCTCTCTCAGCTCCTCGTGCTGCTTCAGGCTGAAAACATGTGAATTTGAGGGGATACAGACATGGGATGTTGGCCAAAATATGCATTAAATACAGGGGAAAAACACAAACTAAATAAACACTGAATATCGAAATTAATTAATTAATAAGATTATTACTGTGAAGCTAAAGTGTAAAGACAAGTTTTAGAATACCTGTCTCAGAATATTTTCATAGCTTGAACTTATATAAAGGTGAAATTGCTTGATTTATAAAATATTCAGCAATGAAGCATTGGTGTGGATGTGACAGAAGATGGGGAACGAGAGAAGGCATCATAAAGAGAAGACAAAAGAAAGCCACTAAAGCAAAGACAGAAGAATTTAGAGCAAATGTTGAAGATGAAGGAGAAAAATGTAACACATGTAGTTAGGCCCACACGTGGTGTCCTTGCCACAGTGTGTAAAACAAGTATAAACAGACGTTTAAGGCAGGAATTCCCACTGATTTTGAAATAAGAATCTCATGGACTCATGCTGGTGTCATGACACTGACGTCATTGTTTTGCCAGTATGCAGCTGTCAGAAAAACATTGTCAGTCAGTTGATGAGCTTCAGGGCATGTGATTCAGAGAGACTGGAGAAGGTTCTCGATTCTCTTTTGTAACTGTTTTCTTGATTGATTGTTTTGCCAGTAAAATATCACAGAATGTCAAAAATAATCTTAATTTTTTAGTAAATATATTGATTGTTTTTTTTCCCCAACTAACTCTCCAAAACTCAAGCAGTCTTTTTACCTTATATGACAAGATTTTCTGACAATAAGAGGACTTATTGTTGCAGTAATACTTAAATTCAGTTTCACTGTCTGGCCTGACTTTGGCTTTTTAAATAGGCTGATCAGCCAGTGCTTTGAAAAAATAAATTCAGGGTTATTTTTTATATTCAAGTGTGATGCAAAGTGGACATGACTCTACCAGTTTTTATTCTACAGACAGAACAGAGTTCATCCCCTGAATACCGATGAATGTAGAATATAAAAACTCTCCTTTCAGTAAATTTCTAATGTGCTGTATAGAGAAGCAGGCTGAACCTCTCATATTTCTCTTTACTCAATCACTGCTCCACCGCTGTAACTGCATTTGTTCTCTTAATCATCCCCAAATGTTTTTCCCCATCCCCACAGACTTGACCTGTGCCACTGCCTCCTTTCCTGCAGTCACTTTCTGAATGGGTCCTACAGTAGTGACTACATTTACAGTTTTGTAAACAGCCCTGATAAGATGCCAGAACGGCTGAGCTTAGTTTCCTTCAGAGATAAGTTGCTGTCATCAACATCACTTGGTGACTCAGGGAAAAGTGTCCTTGGTGGGTAGAAGGTAGGAGAAGACACTATTTAGGTTTGAGGCCATTGAATGAGCTACAAAGCATACTGCCAGAGTTCAGCCCAGTGGGGATACGTTATATATTTTATAATACAAAAGCTACAACTTGGTTTAGCTATTCTATCTTACGACCTTCTTGGAAGAGATGCTAGATTAAGCAGAAGTCACAATCATGATTGGTCATTTTATTTTGGTAATTGTTTGATAAATGTAATTAACTTAAGTTAATAAGATGCGCAATATTAACTTATTACACAGAATTTTCTTGAGCTTTAACTTATTAAAAAAAGAGGTGGAGGTGGTGGGAGACCCAGGGTCTTTAAGCCCCAACATGGACTGATTCATAGCGCTTTTCTACTCACCCGGAGTACTCAAAGCGCTGTATACCTCGTTCACTCATTCACAACCACAAACATTCACACTCCAATGAACACATCGGAGGGTAACTTGGGGTTAGTATCTTGCCCAAGGATATTTGGCATGCAGACTGGGGAAGCCGAGGATCGAACCACCAACCTTCCAATCAGTAGCTGATCTACTCTACCACCTGAGCCACAGCCACCACAACAAGGTTTTGTTGTGTTTTAAATCTTCTCTTCTTCTCCTCCAACTTCATCCAGGCTTATTTTTGTTTATCTAAGAAACATCTGGAAATTCAAATCTTTACTGTCAGCCAATAAAAATTTGCTCTTTACATACATTTTCAGTCGTCCTTGGTTGCTTATAGAAAAAGCTAACCCTTGCACGCCATCCTTCTTGTTAATAGTTCCTTTAATTTTCTTCCACTTAAACTTAGTATTTCATGCAAAGCCTTACGTGGACAAGCTCTTGCTCACATATTGTAGCAGATCTGCTGAGACCTTATTTGAACAGTTGGCCGTTCCCATCATCTGAACAGTTGTTTAATTGTTCCACACTTAGTTTAAATTCAGAGATCACCAGATGAGATTGTGGTGCTTCAACTTTGGAACAGCCTTCCTCTATCTACGAGACAAGCTGAACCAGTGGTTTGATTTAAACATCAGCTGGAAACTATTTTTTTGTAGGTTACATTCTCCTTGATTATTTATTCTAGTGCAGGACTCCCGTGCCTCTGGAGACCTGCACAGCAGCCACAGGGAAACCTCTGGAAAGTTCACACACAACTGCCTCACAGTGTTTAATGTGGGCCGGTTGACCCTAAGCAATCCAGACAAATGCAGTTGCTGGCGACCATGATTAAATCTGCCTCAGGTTCATCTACATCTACCTGTTGAGTTTAACTTCCTCTTGGCAGATCTTTTATGACCGAACGCTACCTTTTAGTCATCTCGCCTCAGGCTGTCCTAAAAAGTGAATGAGTTTGAGCTTTTAGGGAAGAGTACAAACACACCGTTATAAAAGAAAGGGTGTGTATATATTGTTATGAGCCAAAATCACCAGCATTGAAATTGAATTGAATATGAAATTGAAGACCCAAGCAGATATTATAACTACTATTTTATAGTAGAATCATGGTAGGCTAAATAATCTTTGCCACATGAAGCGAATCAGTTGTCTTCCACTAGTTATATTTGGGTATTACCACCCCAGTGCCTCTCTTTCTCGTCACTCTCGTCTGTGTGAAATACAGAAGCTAACACTGCTCCTGTGTTTTCTCCGGGCTTTGCAATCACTGTTAGAAAAGATTAGTGTAGCAATGTTAAATTGTTTGCCCCTGTCAGGGCCACTGGGGTTATCAACTTCCCTGGTGGAAACCCTGTATATAGAGCCTTTATCTTTAATGTCAGAAAGACCAAAAAGTCCTGCAGCAGATTATATGGCACTGATCCCTAATCTCGATATCACTGAGCCAGTCTGAGATTACATAAAGAGCTAGAAGCACCTGAACAAGCTCTGAGAATGGGGGACTACGTCTAAAAATGCTTGCAGTTTTTAAACTGTTAATGCAATACTTTTATTAAATGTTTCTGATCCCATTTGCTATGAGTCTACATACTAACCACATGAGGTTAATTTGTCCGCTGTTTTGGATATGTTACAATAATGATGACAATGTTGGATCAAGTGAAGAAGGCTCCAGTTGCAGGAAAAATCATTGTTAAAACCCAATTATTCAGGCCTACAGACCAGTCAGTGAGCCCCTGGCAACCACCTGTCACTAGGGAAAAATTATATTCCTCAACTGGAAAAAACGTCTGTTGGCTACTTTGGTTGCTAGCCTTTATGCTGCTGTTGTGGTTTCTTCTTGGTTTCCAGATTGGGTTGCACTCTTTCAAATTTTATTTCCACTTTGTTAGGTCAAAGAATATTTGTAGACAAACGTGGAAAATTTAACGGCAACTGTGACAATCTGCTATCAGCCAAAGCAATCAGCCTCTGATAGCCAGCAACCACTGCCAACGAGCCAGCAGTAACCTAATGCTAGCTTGTACATTGCACTTGTTCTAAACATGCATTGCATAACAGCATGTAGTCACTGTGAGCATGTTAACATGAGTGTTTCGCTCAAAGCACTGCTCTGCCTGAATTAATCTGCACAGAATTACAAAGATTCCTGTAAAATATTCTTCTGCTTAATCATAGGAGGGCATCTCTGCATTGTAGCTGAGCACAATTTTGTCACATGTTGCCTGAATTAAAGTTCATCCCAAAATGGCCTATAAGGAGAATATTTTACAGAGCATGTAAACATTGTGTGTTGCATCATCTGTGGATGATTACGCAGTCTGAAAAGAGAAAAAAAAACCCTCTAAAAACAACATGCCATATTCCCATGAGCAGATGTGATTGGCGGCGGTAGTTAGTGTGATCATGACATTCACAGCTGCTGCAGGGAGGCCCATATGTGCTGATGTACAGTAAAGCCCTGCAGCATCTCTGACTCCTGCTTCTCTTCTCATTTTTTCCCCTTCCTGCTCTCACACTGTTTTTCTCCTCTTTCGCTACCACTCATTTTGCCACTCACTTACTCCTCAGTTGTGTCAGCTGGCTGTTGTCCTTCTGTCATCCATCTTACAGCCTCTGACTGAGGTGCAGCCCACAGGCTTTCTCGACGACTGGCCAGGAACATGAGAAAACAGGAAAAAATAAATAAACAGTGCAGCAATTTAAGAAATGAATTGACGTCATTTCTGTGATCCTGAATTTTCATCAGAGTGGATTCATATGTTCTTATTCAAAGTGAATATTTTCCACTTTTAAGGGGCAGTTAGTCTAAACCCTACTGTTTATGGTTAGGCAATAAAAATTACTCTGCAAGGTTTAAAAAATATATGGTTTTTGGTTAAAATACAACAATTGCCACATTTTTGCTCATACAGTCCAAGGTCAGTCTGTCTTTGATTCACAAAAAACACATGGCACATGATCATCTAATGGGTCTTCACCAAAATTCTGGAATAACTGAATTGGTGTCATGAGTTCTGAGCTAGTGAATCACTGAGTTTGATATATTTTTGGTTGATAACGTGACATGTCTCCACTGAACATACAAAATACACGCTACAGATCTAGAGTCACGCGAAAAAGAAAGTTTTCATTGAGCTCCAAGTAGACCTGTGGAAAAATAAGTGCATCGTTGGTGCTGTTAAATACTGATCACTATAAAGTGTGACCACTTCTATAAAAGCAGATGTTTTAGGAGTTTGCTGGTTTGCTGCATTTAGATGTGTGTTAAGACTTTGCCACAGTTTTTCCTGGAGTGGATGTTCCAGCAAGTTGGACAATACAAAGATCAGAGGAAAAACTCATAACTGACATCTCAGACTGTGCAGGCCTCAGTTACCATTTAAATATTAAAGTTCAAAAAGTTACACTTACAAAAAGGCTTAAAAAAATATTGCTTTTTTTGTAGGGGTTGCCAGGACAGAGCTCTTTCTAAAATGGACAGACCAGCAAAGCTTAGGTCTGCAAAGCTGCATCTGGCCAAACCAAAAGACTTCTGGAACAACTTTCTTTAGTCAGATGAGACCAAAGTGGAGCTTTTTAACTGCAATTGGAGAAAACCAAACAAGGTATATTAGCACAAACACCTCATAACATCTGTTGAACACCGTGCCTGAGGGGTGATGATTTGGACTTGTTTTGTAGCCATAGGACCCTGGGAACCTTGCAGTCATTGGCTCAACCATGAACTCCTCTGTACACCAAAGTATTCTACAGTCAGGGGCAGCATGATCCTCAGCACAGCAGTAAATCTACAACTGAATACAGTTGTAGAAAACGCAATCAAAATCCAGACTTGAACCCAACTGAAATACTGTGGGTGGGACCTTGAAAGAGCTGTGTAGAAATAAATGCCTCCAAACCTCAATGAACTGTAGCAACATAATAACATTGGGCCAGAATTCCTTCATAACCATATGGGAGACAAAAAGAATGAGTACTTTAAGTTATTGTTACAAACTATCGAGTCATGGGGTGTACTTAGATTTACAGAAGACAAAGCCTTGTGAAAACTCTTTTATCCCCATGTGACTTTACTTCCTATTGAAACACATCAGTTTCAAAGTCATGCTGACTGTCAGGAAAAAACAGGACAATTAGTGTCCTTCAACATGAGCGAGTAGGTTGTTTTATCTTGGCTCTTTCATGCTTTTCCATGTGACTGGGAAAAATTGGGTACACCCAGCTAGAAGTAGACGTCACAGCAGACCTAGAAGTCAGTGGTGGGATTCTGTGTGTCAGCTATATATCTATAATGATAGATTTGATTGAATAACCTTTTTAAAATTATTTTGTTTGTTGGAGTTTGGCCTGTTTACGTCCTTAATCTTCAGCTATTACAAATCTCTGGAAATGAGAAGCAAGTTACATAAACTGGAAATATTCTTTACCTAAAAATATTGGCCATCAGCCTACTTTTGCTTTCTTAATCTTCAGATTTAAGTTCTCCCTCAGTTTTGTTGTCATTTGCTTCATCCACCCTCACTCAAGGTCACGCAAGTCAAGCTTTTATAAATAATCAAACATAAAACTTGACTGTTTCTCTTGAGTTTGAAGAGAAACTCATAACTCAGTGTAATATTTCATCCTTTGTCTTTTGTTGTTTCTGTCAGTCTCAAGTGAGTCCTGAATGGCAGAATTGTTGCAGACATTTATCTTGGCTCTCTTGAAGCCTCCACCTTTTTACATCTTCATTTAGTTTCCTCACAGTAAGAGGTACTGTGTGTAACTGAACTTATGTAAGTGGGACGACCCCTTCCCTGAGGTTGGTTGTTTGGATATTTTTAAATACATTTCTCCTTGCTCTCTGTGTGATTTCTGGCCTGATTATTCTCCAGCTTGGAGGCCACGAGATGGACGACACATAAATGTACTCTTTTTAAAACAAGCATGCTTATGACTTATAAAAATATATCTCAAAGAGAAATCATATGCCTATGAAAGAGTCAAAAGAGGTGAAGGTTTTTGAATGGGGGGAGGGCTGTGCGGTAGATGTCTGAGTGACTGAGAGGTGATGGGAATGAACGAGGGTGCAGATCAGAAGCTACGTGGGAGGTGGGATGCATGGTCAAGCAGGACCTGCGTCACAGTGTTGCATAATAGCTTATTCAGACAGAGGGGAAGTGGATCTGAAGTGATGAACATGTGCACACTGTTTGAATACGCTCTCATCCTGTCATCGCACTGCCAGACTATCCTCGCCTAACAAAAAAAACTTTTCCCGGTTATTCTTTTTCCTTTCAGCCCCTTTTACACAACCTACAGTTAAATAAGACAACATATTTTGGGGTTTTTTTTTTCACAGGGGTGTGCAGCTATGCTTATGTATGTACAGATGCAAAAAACTTTGCAACTGATTATTCTTTGGTTTTCTTACTTTTGTTGTCATTTTGTACAATAATCTCTAAACCATTGTAGAAAAGAGTCGGCACATCTTATTGGTATTGAAAATAAAGCCATAGTGTAGTTATTGTAGCTTTTGTTTTGCAATAAAAAGGTCTGATCATAATAATGAAACAGATGTAATGTTTTACACTTAAACATTTATTTGCATTTTTTTCATTCCAAGATCAATGGCTGACTGTTTTTATTTTGAAAGGCATTTAATGGAGAGGCAGCTGTCTGTGACCCTGATGTATTGTCACAAAGTATATGTTTTTGCTAATTCTGAAAGACTTAATGGCATAAAATTGCTTTCAACTGTATTTCAACAGATGCACAGCAATGAAAAGCAACTACTTGTCCCTGAAGTCTTAGATTTCACTTAAAGAAGGCAATAAAATATGATGCACATCCTCATTTTGTTGTAACCTCATCCTCAGTCTCCACTACTCATTGCGTGGAAGAAGTAGCTGGATTTTTCTCCCAGGAGGTTTTTGAAATGCAGGAGTATGTCTGAGGTTTGGCCTGGGTGAGGATCCTAAATGAGGATGTCTGAGAAAAACTCTGAGATTCTGCTGATCCACCTTCTTACTGTCCAAACAAGGCAGGCATTCCATTTTTCCTCCTCGGATTCACTTCCCCTTCACTGCCTATTTTATCCACTTTAAACAAACATCTGTATGATTTCAGAATTCTGAGCACAATGTTTCCAGTCTCCATTAGATGTTTCCCCCCTACATTTATACTGTTAGATAACCACACATTTACAATTTACAACAGCAGTCAAGTGAAAATCAATTACATACTTTCAAGTTTATTATTACAGGATACTGTCAATATGACTGTTTGCATGGCGCTCCTTTATGCTACACCATTTCCCCGTTTTCTGAATGGCCTTTGTTGAGTGTGTAAATGTCCAACTGCCTCTTACCGAGTTTGTTAACCCGCCTGCAACCTTTGGTACATGGCTGAGCATTAGGTTTATTATTCTAAGTGCTATGGGATGGCAGTGTTTGGACAAGGAAGAAGTGGGACGCCACCCTATTTCTTAATAGTCCACTGGGCCCTGTGTTTTTTGTGTTTGCATGTGTACGTTCACATGCTTTTGTGTGCGCATGCCTGAAAGCCTGGAAAATGCAGAACCTCATTTATCTTCATTACTTATACTCTATTACACTGTCCTTCCCAATAGGTGGCTAAATTTATTTCCTGCACCTCATCCCATTTAATCCTGACTGGTGCACAGTGTAGCTGTGAACTTACTGAATCCTGTTATGCTCAGACATGCACATATGTTCATAGTAATCCTGCATCTTTGTGCATGTAATCAGGATATTAATCCCTAACTGTCAACTCGGGTTGTCTGCATTGATTATTTAAAATTAACTTGATGTACAGACAGATACCTGCTAATTAATCCTCAGTTTAGGCTAATAAAATACTAGGATTTCATTTAGTCAATGCAACTGAAGCACACACTTTTTGTCTGGGTTTCACCACATAGCAGGGCATATTATGTGTAAGATGATTTAATTAAAAACGCTCCAAAAGGCACCAGTAGCAAGAGCATGGCTCGGAGGTTCACTTCAGTGACTCAGGATTGACTTGTTTTTTGAAGCCTCAAGTGGTCACTAGAGGAACTGCAGCTTTTGATACTTCAGCACTGGCTTAGTTTTTCAGTCCTTGGTTTGCAGCTTCTTTTGAAACGTATGTTGTTGTTGGTTTGTTTTTGTTTTTTTTGTGTGTGTGTTTTTTAGGGCTTGTTCTGTATATTGGTGTCTAAAATTGTATGTGTGACTGTTTGTCTCTGGAAAGACAGGCTGTCTACATAATAGCCCTGTTTTGACTCTATGACAGTTGTGATTGGCTACAGTTCACTTTAAATTGATAAATTTTAATGATTAAAAAATAATGATTGTCACAGTTTATTTATGTTTAGCTTTTATAAACAAATATCAAAATATCTAAACTCCATCCATCCATCTTCATCCGCTTTATCCGGGGCCGGGTCGCGGGGGCAGCAGCCTAAGCAAAGAGGCCCAGACCTCCCTCTCCCCAGCCACCTCCTCCAGCTCATCCGGGGGAACACCAAGGCGTTCCCAGGCCAGCCGAGAGATATAATCTCTCCAGCGTGTCCTGGGTCTGCCCCGGGGCCTCCTCCCGGTGGGACATGCCTGGAACACCTCACCCAGGAGGCGCCCAGGGGGCATCCTTACCAGATGCCCAAACCACCTCAGCTGGCTCCTTTCGATGTGGAGCAGCAGCGGCTCTACTCTGAGCCCCTCCCGGATGGCCGAACTTCTCACCCTATCTCTAAGGGAGATGCCAGCCACCCTTCGGAGGAAGCTCATTTCCGCTGCTTGTATCCGCGATCTCGTCCTTTCGGTCACTACCCACAGCTCGTGGCCATAGGTGAGGGTAGGGACGTAGATCGACCGGTAAATTGAGAGCTTCGCTTTTACACTCAGCTCCCTCTTCACCACGACGGACCGGTGCAGCGTCTGCATTACTGCAGCTGCAGCCCCAATCCGTCTGTCGATCTCCGGCTCCCTTCTCCCATCACTCGCGAACAAGACCCCGAGATACTTGAACTCCTCCACTTGGGGCAGGACCTCATCCCCGACCCGGAGTGGGCACTCCACCCTTTTCCGGCTGAGAACCATGGCCTCAGATTTGGAGGTGCTGATCCTCATTCCCGCTGCGTCACACTCGGCTGCGAACCGCTCCAGTGCGAGCTGGAGGCCCTCACCCGATGAAGCCACATCATCCGCAAAGATCAGAGATGAGATCCTGAGGCCACCAAAGCGAAAGCCCTCCGCCACTTGGCTGCGCCTAGAAATCCTGTCCATAAAAATTATGAACAGAACCGGTGACAAAGGGCAGCCCTGGCGGAGCCCATCACCCACCGGGAACGAGTCCGACTTATTGCCGGCAATGCGGACCAAGCTCTTGCAATGGTTGTATAGGGATCGAATGGCCCGTAGCAATGGGCCAGACACCCCATACTCCCGCAACACCTCCCACAGGACACCCCAAGGGACACGGTCGAATGCCTTCTCCAAGTCCACAAAACACATGTAGACTGGTTGGGCAAACTCCCATGCACCCTCAAGTATCCTCGAGAGGATGAAGAGCTGGTCCAGTGTTCCGCGACCAGGACGAAAACCGCATTGTTCCTCCTGCATCAGAGGTTCGACTAGCGGACGAACTCTCCTTTCCAGCACCCTGGCATAGACTTTCCCGGGGAGGCTGAGGAGTGTGATCCCCCTGTAGTTGGAACACACCCTCCGGTCCCCCTTCTTAAAGATGGGGACCACCACCCCGGTCTGCCAATCCACGGGTACTGCCCCTGATCTCCACGCAACATTGCAGAGGCGTGTCAGCCAGGACAGCCCTACAACGTCCAGAGCCTTCAGGAACTCGGGGCGGACCTCATCAACACCAGGGGCTCTGCCACCAAGGAGTTGTTTAACTGCCTCAGTGACCTCGCCCCCAGAAATTGGCGGGTCATTCCCCTCATCCCCAGACTCTGCTTCCTCCTTGGAAGACGCATCAGTGGGATTAAGGAGGTCCTCGAAGTATTCCTTCCACCGCCTGACAATTTTCTTAGTCGACGTCAGCAGCGCTCCGCCAGCACTATACACAGTGCAGGTAGAGCACCGCTTTCCCCTCCTGAGACGCCTGACGGTTTGCCAGAACCTCTTCGAGGCAGTCCGAAAGTCTTTTTCCATGGCCTCTCCGAACTCCTCCCACACCCGAGTTTTTGCTTCAGCCACTGCCCGAGCCGCATTCCGCTTGGCCTGTCGATACCTGTCGGCTGCCTCCGGAGTCCCACAGGCTAACCAAGCCCGATAGGACTCCTTCTTCAGCCTGGTGGCTCCCTTCACCTCTGGTGTCCACCATTTGGTTCGGGGATTACCACCACGGCAGGCACCAACCACCTTGCGGCTGCAGCTCAATGCAGCAGCTTCGGCAATGGAGGCGCTGAACATGGTCCATTCGGACTCGATGTCCCCCGCCTCCCTCGGAATGCTGTTGAAGCTCTGCCGGAGGTGTGCGTTGAAGATCTTGCGGACTGGGGCCTCTGCTAGTCGTTCCCAGCACACCCTCACTACGCGTTTAGGTGCACCAGGTCTGTCCAGCGTCCTCCCCCGCCACCTGATCCAACTCACCACCAGGTGGTGATCAGTTGACAGCTCAGCCCCTCTCTTTACCCGAGTGTCCAGAACATATGGTCGCAGGTCTGGTGATACGATTACAAAATCGATCATCGACCTACGGCCTAGAGCGTCCTGGTGCCACGTGCACTTATGGACACTCTTATGTTCGAACAAGGTGTTCGTTATGGCCAAACTGTGATTAGCACAGAAGTCCAATAACAAAGCACCGCTCGGGTTCAGATCAGGGAGGCCGTTCCTCCCAATCACGCCCCTCCAGGTCTCGCTGTCGTTAACCAACTGGAACCAGTCTCCTGGAGAGGGGCTGGACTCTGTCTCAGTCTGGAATATCTAAACTACATTTGGCAATTTCTTTTGGGATTTTAACTTTTTTCCAGAGTATAGTGAAACTCTAATTTGAGATTGAGAGTAGATGACCTGCTCTGACTCCCAGAGTTGTGATTTTTCTTTCTTTATGTGGATGATTGTTGGCACTCTGGCCTACAGATTAAACCCTAATCTATCATCTGCAATCTCTTTGTTACCAGTGTGAAAGCTGAAATACTTTAAATGTGCTCTGAATAACTTCTGCTTCAAATGCAGGTAAATGGTAATAACTAAATTAATTTTTCTTGGTGTGTAAATCTACTTTTCAATGATCCCTGTTGAAGAAAACCTGTTTCTTTTCTTTACCTTACCATCGTCAAACAGTCATAAAATTAATCAATTACGTTGGAGAAATTAGTTTCAGTCATTTCTTTCCCCCAAATAACAAAAGCTACCCTTTTGGTGGAGATGAAGTAGGGTGCCCTGGTCTTCTTTGTTACACTTCACTGATTCTTGGTGGTGTTTTGGATCATTTAGCAGTTCACTGTGACATTTAGTGCTATTAAATTGTCTTTGAAGGTTACTTTAAAAACAAGCCTGGCTCGTTGTTCCTAAAATCAAAAACCTTCTGCTAGATAATGTTGACATCCACTATCAACATTTATATTTTTAAATTATTTATATTTAAAATGCATGCTACCAGTAGTAAATTCACAAAATATTAATAGATAAAATGCAAATTATGACGTAACACATGGTGGTGATTGTGATTTTCTGTTATGACCTCTGTAACTGTGGAGCTTAACTAAAGTTTATTACCATCATGTCACAGACCTGCATCCATGGATTAAGAATAGACTGATAGCTGAGATTTATAAACACATTTTTGTTTTGTTTCCTACTCTTAGAATTTACTTTTTGCGCCTTTTAGCCATATTTTTGAGTTTTGTTTTCCTCAATCAAGGATAATAAGGACAAAACAAGGATGGGATCAATGATAGAACAATGCCCTCAGTCTGATTTTGAAAGTTCTGTCGCTGCAAACAGGCAACCTCAATCCTTGCCATCTCATGTTCCTACACCAGTAAACTGCTGGTGAGAGGATTCCTTGTTCTGCACCAATCCCTTGAGAGCAGATGACACTTTTAACCAGAACCTGCAGCAGGTGGAGAACTGGTTCTGTTACTGAGCTCACAGGCTGCAGAGCAGGACAAGGACTACACCATTGTGGCGTTTGATGCCGTTCATAGGCATGTCAATGGTGCCAGCCCTGCTGCAGCTTTTATGGATTTTTGGAGGGTTGTCTAGTTTTCCTTTTATGAAAATTGGGGTCTAGATCAGACTGCATTTTGTGTGACATAATAAGTGGTTATCAAAATACTGCCCTCTGCTTTCTTTTTATTCAGTGCAATGATCCAAGTCCTGCGTCCTGCGTCCTTCTTTGCACTGTTTGCTCTGTTAAGTAAACACCTGCTTATGTTCTGTAGGTCATTTGTCAGCCTTTAAAACAAACAAGTGTTAAGGCATTTCTTTGCTGGCCTTCAATTATTCTAAATGGCCTGGCCCTATCACTGTACAGCATTTAAGAAGCTGCATTTAAACCATCTGGATTGAGCTACATTACATGTGGGAAGCCACAGTCTCCTCAGCACTTCCATCTGTCTATAACTTACTAATACAGTGTTTTAGCCACAGATGGAAGAGCTGATGGCTTGGCTAGTATTAAATAAAGTCCTTACAGTTGCAGTAACCCAGCAGGCAGTTTGGTAACATTAGTTTTAGCGAACACCACAAATCTTATCATCCTGCTGATGAAGGGAGATTCACATGAACCAGTTAGCTACTGCTCCTCTCTCACGGTTTCTCAGCTGAGACCACCAGTCTATTTTTAGACTTGCAGAACATGCAAAGGGTTTACAGACATCTTTGTATGTGCGTGTGAGTTTGTGTGTTCTTTAATAACAAATATAAACCCTAATTTCAGTTAATATAGGGTTGCATTTTTTTGTAGTTCAAACTGTGGAGGAGACTTGTTTCAGTTCAGTCTTTGTAGTTACATTTAGTTAAATTTTAAACTCAAACAGCTAAAGGATTGAGATTGATGATCATCTATCCATCCGTCCTGGATAGACGGGTGAATGAACATATGGATGGACATATCTCTGATTCTATGGAAATTATTATTAGTTTCAAAGTGGGGGTGGAAAAAGTTGTTCTGGGTTTCTGGACTTCTACCTCCACACCTAAAATGACAACAGACCACTGCCACCATCTGGAAAGAAGTAGAGTCCATCTGCAGCTCATTAAACTGACGTATTACTAATAAAGCAATAATTTAGAGGTAAGGAGAAAAGACAGCACTCATTTTGCACTAAATATTGAGCCCTGCTACTACAGTACACTGAAATAATCCTAATTACTTGCGGCACAGTCAAGTTTTCGAGAAATATTGCTTCAAGTAAAATGAACTACAGAAAAAGACAAATTCTAATTTACACTGATATAAGCCAGAAGCTTTTGCCACTAACTGCAGAAGAAAATTATAGCCTACCCGTACATGGCAAAATATTGTACATTTACAAGATGTGCATCCCTTGTTTTGTCATTTTAGAAATATCTTATGTTTCAAGTATTGATACACATTGATGTGCTTTTCTTTGTTTAATAGTCCTAAGGTCTGCATTGTCTCTTATGTAATACTGTGGGAATGTGTAGTTTCACTCAGAGCTTTTCTTGCATATGTAATGTTGCATTAAAAAAAGGAACTACAAGTTGTTGTTTTTTTTCTTTTAAAATTGGTGGTTAGTAGGGGTGGGGGAAAAAATCGATACTGTGTAGTATTGTGATATTTTGTTTGCTAATAGTGTATCGATACAGGGACAGCAGAAATCGATATTTTGTTACACAAAAGGTTTTTGTGCTCTGACTTCAGAGCATGTTGATCCTTTTTCTGAGCAAGAATCCTGACATTCCTTCACTGTCCAAATGTGTTTAACTTTTTTTGGCAGTAATAAACATGACAGTTTACTTATTTTAATATAAGACATGTTTTATTTTAATTAAGTTTAAAACTTTTTTATTTAATGTAAAATTATATTTTGTTTTAATTTACTTTCAGTTGCTTTCTTCAGTTGCTGAAGGGGCTGCATAGTTTTCATAAATGTCATAGTTCAGAATAGCTATAATTGTACCAGATGGTTGCATTTAGTTAAGTTGGACTAGACTGTAATACAAACCGTTCAGTTTGTCAACAATAAAACTGACTGAAATGAGAGAAAGACTGAGTGTGAGACTTTGATATTAGATAAAATGAATATTGATAAAGTTTACCTTTATGTACAGAATCTGAATATCGCAAAATATTTAAAAAAATTGCAATAATATCGTATCGTGTGTTAAGTATTGTGATAATATCGTATCGTGGGATGTATGGTGATAGTAAACTTTTGCATTTATCAGATAGACATAAAAGAAGAATGCAGGCATTTCTCTATAATAATACATCATAGACTTACTTTTGTTTTGTGTGGATACCAATTGCTATTATGTGCGTTGTCACACCCTCTAAAAAGGACCATTTCGCAGTGAGAAACTGTAATTATAGTTAATTGAATGTAAAATAAATTGTGTGGTACTTGGGTTCTGTAGATGTTTATAAAATTAAGAAGAGATGCATCGCAACTTGAAAATTTGACCTGGAAAGAGCAAAAAATTTAAATGTAATGTTTTTTCCTTTTTATTTTAAAAAGGGAAAATGCACAATATTAACATGAACACTTTATCCCATCAGTTGAATAGACAGTATTTATCCATACGGGCTAATTTTCATTGGCAGTACCTTGTAGTTTGATAGATGAAGCCTCTGGTGTATGGCATTAGACTTCTGGTGCAGTTCTTTCTTTGTTACTGTCAGTATTTCATTCCCAGCACAATATTTACTGAAAACATGATTATGCCACAATTAGGGTGATCTCACTGTAGCAGCAGGCTTGAATATTTAGTGTGAAATGAAGGCTGTCTTGTCTACTCACCTCTGGCACTTCTCACGGTCTTTTCTTGTCCTCTTCCATTACAAACGAAATTATTGCTGTACTAGCAATACGTCAGTTTAATGAGCTGCAGATGGACTCTGTACTTCTTTCCAGATGGTGGCAGTGGGTTTTTGTCTTTTTAGGTGTTGAGGTAGAAGTCAATTCAGAATTTTTAGGTATAATTTCTAAACCTTGCTCAACCTTAGAAAGTGATTTCCTGTGAAAACCCACAAACCCCACACGATTCCCTAACATGGAAAAGAATCAACACGAGCATTTTAAAACTCGTCCCAGGGTGTAGTTGTTGTTTTTTTTGTTTTTGCTTTAAACGAGGTGCAAGTTTTTGTGTTCAGCCTTCGCTCTTGTTGACAAGGAAAAATCCCCTCACTCTCAGGCTTCTTCCCTGTGAAGTCTTTTTGCCATTGTGACTCAGATTTTCCTCTTTCTTGCCGACTTCTATAAACACACTTGTCACTTTTCACGTTTTCCAGCCTCCCCACAGCAGTAGTAGTCTCGCTGCTTCTCTTCTGCTGATTCAACATTGTGCTTCTTTGTGTGTGTGTGTGTTTTATCCCCTCAGTCTGGGAGAACAGAGAGGCGACGAGAAGAATGACGAGTTCCTGAGATGCTCAACAGACTCGTACATGATTTTCTAAGGCCTCCAGAAGCTGAAGACGGGGTGTCAGTGACAGGTAAGAGGAGTTTCTTGCATGCAGTACTGCTAAAACCTCTTCATATGTTGAGGCCATTTCCTCATACCCGCATTAGGTTTTCTCTAATGGTCATTTCCTGTTTGACACTTTGACGTTGTGACTTGGCTTCAGCGTGGCCCACATGTTGCAGCGTGCATAGTGCTGCCGTGGACGTTAACACATTCTTGCTGCGTGGGAGCTTGCAACAGATCTTAATCATGGATAGGGTATTGCTGTAATTCCAGAGCGGGAAGCATAACCCTAATCTCTTTGCCACATTATACAGTAAATCAGAGTGTGGTTAAGTCGGGTCCCTGCCAGCTCAAAACGGCCCATTTGTGTGGATTTATGTATGACTGGACTTGCTCAGTAGGACTACTTATTTTAATCTACAAACGTCCCTTTCTCTAGCTTCTCTCTTCATACTGATGAATCACCCTACTGCTGAAATTTTCTCAGCGGTTTTATTTGGGAGGTGTGCATGAATTGCTTTGTGCCATGGTGGATTATTTTGGAGGTAAGTGGTCCAAAGGGCTGGCTGGTCAAGGCCAGTTTTAGCTGCAGCGTCCAATGGGAGTGTGTCCCCATGCCGAGGCAGCACGGACACTGATGGATGGCCTAGCTTTCTGTTGGTTTCTGTTCCCAGACGGGAGCCGTTGTTATGAAACTATAGAAGGAAGCAGGATGACGGACCGCAGAGAGATGGCAACACAGCTTATTGTGGATGGCCACCTGATGGGCAGCCGCTATAGATGTAGATAAAGTAGAACTGTGGGCTCTCGGGAGCCGTTTTCAGTGTTCACTAGAAATTATGTTACTCCTGGCACTCCAAAACATTTTAAGTATCACTGTAGGATAATAAACTTTATATGACTGAGGAAGAAAAACTGGAGACCACAGACAGATGTACCCAATATTTCTGCAAAGCCACACTGGAATCATTTAGTTTACTGGAATTTCCCTCTAATATTCCTCATGGTTTTAACTCGGCTGTCCTGCAGATAGAGAAGTTACAGAATTTTACTTTACTGCTG
This sequence comes from Neolamprologus multifasciatus, assembly GCF_963576455.1. Classification (NCBI taxonomy): domain Eukaryota; kingdom Metazoa; phylum Chordata; class Actinopteri; order Cichliformes; family Cichlidae; genus Neolamprologus; species Neolamprologus multifasciatus. The sequence goes on along the minus strand of NC_140446.1, from coordinate 6,732,978 downwards.
CTTCAGCCTGTAAATCAGTTCCCTCAAATAGGGGCTGAGTCATGTTGGCCATCCCATGCCAGTAAAGTGGTAGTGTTAATGGTGGCATTCACAGCGGTGATTTGCAGCCTGCGTCTTTAGTCCAGCAGTTGTGGCCTCCAGGCGGCTGATTAATGGTGCTTGTTCTCAAATGGTAGCCTCCAACAGAGAGCAGTTTCTGTTGCTTTGGCTGCAGGCTGATGAGACCTCACTTGTGGCCCATTTAGTATTCTCAAGACCTCCCATTGAGACTTGATCAAGAACGACCTTGAACTCCATCCCCAGCATCACGTCTTGTTGCCTGAAGGACAAACCTTGTGCCTACTACTGCGACCCAGTTCTACGAGCAGGGAAAGAGAGAGTTGAAAAGGAAGAGGGACAAATCTGTGTTTGTATGTGTGTAAGGCGGTGGTGGCAGGGCATAGCCTACTTCTCGTACCCTACTTTAGCCCTCTCTTTATGTGGGAGCAACTGAGCTACACTGACTACACCATCTCCTGTTTCCTTTTTCCTTTTTTTCATGTTTATTGACCAGATGGTGGCTTACAGGTCGAGGCAAACGCTGAATGCTGCCAAAGCCATGTTGGAATAAACTTCAGCATGTCATATCCTCGATTAAACTGCGATTACTGTCTGATAATCCTAAATTGAAGTTCAGCTAGTAATGCTGGTATAAGAGTAAGCCAGCATGCATGAAACTTTAATAAATTTAAATTGTTACTCAACCTATACCCACACAACACTAAAAGCAGACATGCGAGATTAACAGGGCAGCATTTAGAAACTTAAGAAACAAATATTTGTCTCAAATGTTGGTGGAAACTGTATAAACCATACCTCTATTTATACCCACTATAACTATATTTGGTGATTTGTTTTAGTATTTTCTTAATTTCTGCAGTGAAGGGAATGAAGGAATTGTATAATTGATTGAATATATCAATAGAGGGCTTGCAGACGTTTGGGTTGTATTTAAGGTCTAGAACCACATATGAAACAGAGAAGATGGAGAGGGTGTACAATGTCAACATTATCTCTGCTTTTAAAATTGGGCTTCAGACTTTTGTAGTTGGGGCTAGATGAGGTGACCCCCAAGTAGGGATGGGTACCGGTGTCCGGTGCGTTCTGACATAAACGGTAGTAACCAGACCGAAAAGCAGCGCACATTTCGGTGCTTTATTTCGGTGCTCTTTTTTTTCCTGAGCTGTGATACACTTTAGATTCTAGCCAATCATTTTACGTTTCCGAGGATAGTAGGCGGGTCCAGGTACGTACGTTCTTTTAGAGCAGAGCTACAGATTAAAAATGCCCAAGGCGAAGCGGTCAAAAGTCTGGCTGTACTTCACAGCAAAAGATGCAAACTCAGCAGCCTGCAACAAGTGCTTTAAGCTGATACTGTGACACTGTCAAAGGAGGTAACACCTCAAATCCGATGAAACACCTGGCGACGCATAGCGGGTTTTTTTAAAGCCGAGAAATGCGCCGTATTTGATAGCTTGCTGCGAGACCTCACACCGTGCACATCTACTGCAGGTGTGGTGCCTGTTATCAACCCGGAGCCCTGCCAGTGTAGCAGAAATGATGACGGATGATGATGATGGCAGCAGCAGCCGTTCTTCTCTGCGTGAGTAGCTTCATGTTGTTCGTGTGTAATTTACGTTGAGTAGGCTAACCACGTTATTACATTAATGCATGTAAGGTGAACTAGCAAACACTGTCGTAGTTACATGCGGCTGTCTTCTTGTTTGATGGCAGATACTCCCTTCACCCTGGCCAAAAAGGCTAAAATGACCAAAGAAAAAGTGGAAAACAGTTAAACATGAGAGGTTTTTGGATAAAGTTTGTGTTTTTTCCATTGTTTAAGCACTGCTTCCAGCCAAGAGTGATACCACATATGCCCCATAGCTGCAGAAAAGGCTAACATTGTTATCTTTTTACAAAAAAACAGCTAAACATGAGAGGTTTTTGGACCAATTTTGTGTTCTCCATTCTTTAAGCACCGGTTTGAGCACCGTTTAAGCACCGGCACCGTTTCAAAAGTACCGGTTTGGCACCGGTATCGGATAAAACCTAAACAATACCCATCCCTACCCCCAAGTTGGTTTTGCTGGAATAGGCTCAGCCTGCTGAGGAATTTCTTACGATACACCTGTCTACTTCCCTCTTTTAATTCCTGATGCATTTATATGCTTGTCTGTAACTTTTATCTGTTCTCTCCTATAGTTAATGTTTTGTCTCATTTGTTATTCGTGGTCTCTTTGTGGTCTCTTCTCTTTCTTCTCACCCCAGAGTTGGTTGCACTAGATACCTGCACCTACCTGAACCTGGTTTCTTCCTCTTAAAAGGGAGTTCTCTCTTCCCACCATTGCCAAGTGCTTGCTCATATGGAATTTTATGATTGCTGGGGTTCTCTCAATAGAAAACACCTTGAGGTGACTATTGCTGTGAATTGGTGCTATATAAACAAGACTGATTTGATTAATTTGAAAGTTCAGTGCTGCCAAGCTCGCTCTAAACACTTTCTCTAGTGGATAGTTTTGTGGCCATGTGTAGTTTCTTTTATTTCATTTAGACAGCATGGTGGCTTAATTAGTTAGCAATATTGTCATAAAGCAAGAGAGTCCTGGTTTGAATCTAGACAGTTTGCATTTTCTCCCGGTGCTTGTGTGGGTTTTCCCCAGGAGCTTTGGTTTCTCCCACCACTGGAAAAACATGAAAAGTTAATGCTGTCTGTCTGGACAAGGGCTGACAGTGTATATTCTAAATGAGATTATATAATCAAATATTTTTTAAAAAAAGGAGGGGTTTTTGAGTTCTGGTAGCACTAATCCAGACAAGAGATTCTTAATCTCCTGGTTTCTGGGTTCATTAAAAGTGAATAATAATCCAGTGAAATACCATCTTGCTGTCAGATGTACTCCATGTCCACTTTGTTCCTCCTGCTGCTCTGAAAATATGCTGTAATCTGAAGGGCCGTGTTAACCAGAACCAACAGGAGGAGAACTGATTCATGTGCCACGATGCTGAACTTTCAGAGGCCATAGAGCAGAAAAACGACTACAATCGCTAGCTGCAGTCCAAGACTGAAGAATGTTTTTGTCACAAAGCGTGTGGGTGTGTGCTGTGAATGGAGGCTCCAATGCTTTCACAATAAATACTTGTGTGCACACGACACGACAGCCCCCTTGCCCACTGAATAAATAGAACCTCAATCTTTTGAAAGCACTTTTAAAAATGAAACCTGAACCAAACAAAAGTGCTCAAGAGTCGTTGTACTTTCTTTCTTTCTTTTTTTTATTATCGAAGCATGTACACTAGATTCCTGCACCAGTTAAACCAGTTGAAATGTAAACAGTGTTTATTTATAGAGCTGTTCGTCACTTCTGTAAAAATTTCAACCGTCCCTTTCACAGATGCTTGGAGCAAATATGCAGCTGTTTGCAAGCAGATGTTATCACTTTATGTACAACCCCCAAGACATTGAAATGCTAAAATATAATGCAGGTATAAAATATATCCATATTTTATATGAAACCCTTATTGTTGTTCTGCTTGCTTAGCACCATGTATTCCTACCTGTAGCCGCTTACTGCTCAAACCCCCCAAATCATTGTGCGTGGAGTACCTTAACAATTCTATTGAGAGGTGATTGTGCAGGATACTGCTTTAGTTGTAGTACTACAGCTCATTATATACTTTGCTCTCGTTTGTATTTTTCACTGGCATTTGTTTTCATGAGACTTTTTAGAGCAGAGATCATCATTACCATGTTGTTTTTAAATGTGCCTGCATGTCATACATCCAGAATTGCTTCTTAAAATATCAAAATCCTCACTTGGCTGTTTTTCCTTTAAGGTAAACCAGTTCTAATCTTTCTGGCAGCTTCTTCTAATTAATAATTCGTAGCATAATTACCTGTTTTAATCCTTTCTGGGAGTTAATTAAACAGGCTCCTTTATCTGTAGTTCCATAAAACTACAATTTCACTCTGAATCTTAGTGTTTACCACGTCTCCTTTAAAGACTCAATTTGGACAGCTAATAATGCCATCCATTCATTTATCCACTTCAGGGTTGCAGGGGGTTCTGCACCTTTTCAGAGTGAGATGCATGCAGCACCACTTTATTTTTTATTTTTTACTTTGTTTAAAATGTGTGGAGAGATCAGAATGATCTTTAACTGACAGCTTTTTCCCCCTTCCCTTGCATCCTCTTCTTTTAACTGCCTGACAATGGCAGTAGAGGACCTTGCAGAGTATAGTTTCTTTAGTCAAAGGAAATGGCAGAGGAGTGGAGCATGGAGAGAGGAGGTGTGCATATGTCAGAGAGGGGCTGGGTAGTGCTGAGAGGAGGAGGAGGTGGGATGCATGAAAGAGAGTGAAAAGCAGGGAAAGGGGAGGGGACTGTGCTCTCATTCACATTGGTGGCATTTGCCTTGAGAATGAGCGGTTTCTTTTTTGGGGAAGGGGGGTTTTAGAGAAGTTTTTTTCCCTCTCAGGAGGGTTGGTCAGAAACAGAGAAACAGGAACGGAGTGAGACACGAAGGGGCAGGAGGCTGGATGATCAGGAGCTGGTCAGACATTAGAGCAGCTATGCAAGGAGCAAACTGGGGTAAGAGACTCGCAGGAAAAAACCGTTGGAGAAACAGGAAGTTACCTTTTAATTACCTGGCCATTGAAAGTGATGGACGGTGTTTGACATTCACAGTGGGAGTCCCACTGTGACTGAAAGTTACAGAGGATTATTGTACATTAAGGTAAAAAGAGAAGAATTTTTACATTTGTGTAAAGAAATGTAAACAATTAGTTGATGAATCTGTTAGCTTATCAGCATGCACTTGTTTTCCTAATCAGTATGCCATGTAAATTTTTATAATCTCCTTAAAGTAAGAATTAAATATCTTTAGTTTTAGACTCCCAATCAGTCTAAATAAGCAGAAATTGTTAAACATCAGTATTGTTTTTAATAACGGTAAGATTTCATAGTTAACAGTAGCTGTAGGCAAAAAAAAAGGTGGAAAAAACTGCCATGACCTTTCACTGATTACTCTTCTGTAGCTGCTCAGTAGTGCAAGGGTGGCAAGTAGAGGTTACTGTATAGTAAAGTTTAAGCGTAAGGGCCTATGTTTACACATTTGCCTAACAGGTGAAAGATCCCCTGTTTGATCCCAGGAGGACACAAATGCCTCTTGGGGCTATGTCAGAAAGGACAAAAACCCCCAAAAAACGCCAAATCAAACATGCCGAACTACTTGGTGTGGAGACCCTTTGGGAATAAGTGAGCATCTGAAAGTAGCTTTTAGAGCATCATGGTCATTGGAAAGTGCATTACTGTGTTTTAAATCCAGAATCTCTCTTACTTCATAGCAAAATATTTTGCAAATGTCCCATAAATGTAGAAAAATGCCTGTTTAGTCAAATATTTTAAATATACTGGTCACCACTTCTGTATAGTGGAACTACTTATAATGCAGTATGCATGCACTTCAAAAAAGTAATATTTATGTCAAAAAGGTTCTAGAAGGGTGGCGTTAAGTCCCGACTTACAGGAAAACCACACGGTACAAAATACCACTGTAATGGCTCACTTGTTGGTCTTTATTGTTGTATTTGTCCTGCCTCAAATGTAATGACTTGTTCTTTTTCTCTTCGTCAGGTCTAAATCATATGTTTAGCATTTGAACTGCACTCTATTTGTGATTTTTCTGTCTTTTTGTTATATAGCCTGACATTTTATAGACAGTCTTTCAGCATCAAAACGACGATTAGTCACTGCAGAAAAGAGAAAAAGGGCTAAATTATGGTTTTCTATTTTTTGAAGGCCAGCCCTTAATAATTTTAATGGATTTGAGTGTTGTGTAATGATAAATGGTTTGGGGTTTGCTTACTGAATGATTCAGAAGGTGTTTTGTGGTCTAATATTTATCACAGTTATATGTGGTACATACTCATAGCACCTTTCAGCTGTTAATTACAGTTTCTAAAGGTTTTTTATTCCCTTTTTTATTCAGTTATTCTCTTGGGGAATCTAATATTGGTTTTATTTATTTGAGTTGTCTGAAAAAGTTTGCTTGGGAACATTACCTTTTGGCATGATAACCGGGGTGTTTGTCGGGGCACTGAGGTGTCTGCCCGTGGAAAGGTAGTTTGTCTACGAACCAAAATAGCTTTGTCACAGTTTTCTCTCTGTGTTCCAGTTTCCAGTATGAGGGGAAAGAATAAGGAGATTGGGGGTGTGACAGAAAGAGAGAGTTGGATTCAGAAGTTTGATGGAGAGTGGAGGAGGGGATCTCCAGACTCATTTGTTTGTTCCCTCATGTGGACCCTCCCTGGGGAAAACTGAAGCTCTCTCTTCTTTACTTCTTTCTGCCCATGTTCTTCTTTGAGTCCGAGCTGTTGCCCCTAACACCTCTGAGTCTCGGACGAGGGCTGGGATAACACAACTTTTTACCAGTTCCAACACTTCACCTGGTGTTGGAATATTTTTAGACTCACCTCTGTGGTTGTGGATGTGTGTTTATGGTGTGGCGCTAACAAAGGAGGACTTAGAGTAGGCTCTTTCAGTTTGTCTCAAAGCAGGTTTGTGTGACGTTGCAGTTTTAAAGGGCATGGCTAATAAACTGCATATACTGTATCTTTATAAACGGCCTCTATAAAAAGGCTTTTATACTGTTTGCGTCTCTAATTGCCAATCTCAGATGCAGTCAGACGAAAGGTTGCCACGCATGCCAGAGAATGCTGCTGAAATGTATCTACAGTTTACTGCTGTACGTGTAATAAAATATGCCACTGTGATTGGAGCAGCCTGCCTGAGTGGAGTTTTTCAGAGCAGACTGCAGACTTTCCTTCACATTTTATGTGCAGCATATAGTCTGATCCTGTAGACTGAATCCTCAGCATTTCTTTGTGAATGTATTGCTCTCTCTTTATTGATTTTTGTTCCTTATTTCACCACAGAAATGAAGATGTGTGAAAGAACTTTTTCGTTTTAAGGGCAGGTTCAAAGTTGTTAAAATGATGGGGTTTTAATAATGTCCTGTCTCTTAATAAATCTCCTCTTTGTATGAATATAAGGGACAAAGCATTTAGAAGCTATTTAATGTAGTAGCAAACCTCTAGTCTGTCTTTTGTGGCAAAAAGTTGACATTGGAGGGTCATAAGCATAGACTGTATGTAAAAGATAGACACAGCCATACCATAACTCATTTGTTTCTAGACTTTAAGGCCTCACTGTCAGTGTGTTTTGACTAATGCTATGTTTTTGGATGGGCTTTTAGAGCCAGAAGTGACCATATTTGGATGAGATTGTGGAGTTTCAAGCCAACAGCTAACACTGCCATGCTTGGTTAGCAAGCTGTGTTCATAAACTGTAGGGATGCTTATTGGTGCTAAGTAACAAACTGATTAAACAGAAAATTAGAATTTAACTCACTTGAAGTAAAGCCCAAATGTCTTGGATGGTTTGTAACGCATAGCAAGGCATAATATCAGTCAGATAATTTAACTAAAAATTATGCAAAACGCGCCAACAGCACGGACACTGCTGAGATCCAGTTCAGTGGAATTGACTGAGGTGAAGTCAAGCCAATGGCTACACCTGTAAATCAAAGTGGCCCCTTACCCGTTTGTACAGTTGTTCTGAAGTGGGAAACCAGCCATAGATGTCATTACCGGGCTATAAACATATTTTTAAAGTCGGAGATTTTAACATGGTCATTGGAAGAACTGCAGTTTTTTGGCATTTACAGATTGGCTTCACTTCTCAGCCCCAAGGTTGCTGCTCAGTGTCAGCTACTCCATGATTTGTAGTACCTGGTTAAACTATTACTATGTATTTCAACAATGCAAACTTTGTGCTAATCTGTATACTGTGGTGTACTGATTAGCACAAGCACATGGGTGTGCTGGATATAATTACAGCATATTAATATTTTGTTTAAGAGAGTTATCCTTGTGCTAATCAGTATACAGTAGCCAAGTATATCTCTATAAAACAAAATGTTAATACACTCGAAATACATTTATGTAAATAAATTCCACAAGTGTAGTCATGAAGATTTTCTCATTTTTGTAGCTCTAATGGTCTGTATATACCTTATATATTAAGTCATAAATTAAACTTAATGCAGATCACATGGGCCGTCCAGACTATAAAAGCTGATTGGCCAGCTTTTATAGGCGCCTGCAGCCTGTACTTACAAACTCTTACTCTGTTTGCATGTTCACACTGAGGCTCCACTCAAGGAGTGGGTTGTAAAGCACCAAAGCAGGCTTACTGACTGCACTCTTTGAAAGTAGAGCACCTGTTTATGTCCAGTATGGAGTGAACTCTACACACTTCTAAGTTCTATGTTGTCTCCATAGTAGACAATATTGAACTGCTTTTGTGGCTTTTAAGTCTTCATATTTCTGGTATTATTTTCTTTTTTTCTCGTTAGAAATTATAATAACAAAAAATCTACAAAACGGAAGGAGCAAAGATGTTTAGCATTTTGCAAATGCTGGTTTTAATGCCCAAATGAAACTGAAGTAGATTGGGAGCATTTTCCAAAGGGATGGTTATGATCCAGTCTTTCCCTGGACATAGACTTTACTTGGGAGGACAGCCCAGGTATTTTAACGGCCACCCAAGTATATTTGGGAAATCATTTTAGCGTACATATTTTTATTTTTTCATCCTTCTGATGCCATTGCTGTGTTTTACTGATGGAGAGTCCCGAACATTTATTTTGAAAATGTAGTCTCTACAAATCAGCTAGCACTGGCCCTTCCCTACCGGTAACAAAAACTTGCTGATTGGAAGTTCCTGTTTCCCTCGGAGAAAGGTCACGGCACCTAAAGCTCCCTATTGTATTTACCTTTCCCCCTTCAGCAGCTGCATGTGTGACTCCACAAAGTTAAACTTGCCACAGATTAGAAACGACCCTCTTGTGTTTGCACCTTTAACACCTTTATTCTAAAAACATGGTGCATTTTTTTTTTTAGAATAACGTGAATTCCCATTCACTGAACCAAATTCTCAGCCCTAAGCCAGTTTATTGAATCAGTCACCCCTGACAGACTTTGCAGAGCCAATTTAACCTTCTCGCAAAACTCTAAACACATTTTCACTCACTAAAGAACAATTTTGCACAGTAATTCACTTGTAAAGCTTTATGCCAACCACTGGCAGCAGAAGGTAAACACAGCTACAGCACAGGTGTCATTTATTAAACACAACAGCTCAAAATTGTTCACACTTGTTACTAATGGTGTAATTTAACCAAAAATATCCCGGTGAGAGTGCTGTACAGCCAGCTAGGATGAGTTTGAAGGTTGATGCCAGCTGTGGATGGAAGCAATCTCAGAGGGAGAGGAGGAAGACGAGGAAGGTCAAGATCAGTAATTTCAGTTGAAATTTGAGCCACTATGATTTACTCAGAAGTGTTCACTATTGCTTTTTATTTAGCCAGTATAATATTTTCTTGACATTTGCAGTCATTTGACAAGGTGTGATGAGAAAGTGACCTCTTTCAAACGAGATATACACTCACCAGACACGTTAGTAGGTACACCTTACTGTAGGGCTGTTCGATATAACGATATATATCGGATGACGATATAAAAACGTCTATCGTTTCATTTTACGCTATTGGCATAAAATTGCTTTACGGCAACTTTTTTTCTAATTTTTTTCATCGTTCTGATGGTCACTGTAGTGGCTATATTAATTTCTTAAAGTTCTCTCTTTCTCTTATATTTAATATAACCACACTACAGATGAACAAGCGCCTGTTTTTATGCGCTGTGGTTAGCAACAACGACGGTAACAGCATCGCGTGTCTGCTTGTTTATGTTCCACATAAACCTTTCACAATAAAGCTCAAGATCCTGTTGAGACTTTTCAAAATAAACTGAATCACGTGAAAGAGCAGATTATTTAGGGATAAGAAGTAAAAAAAAAAAAAGAGCCGCCAGGTGCTAAAAAATAAACCTTAGACTCAAACGTTAGAACAGGCTTTTCCCTGCAGCACGACGTGTAATAAATACTCACAAAGAAAACGGCGGCCTTTACAACTTATGTCTAAAAATGTATAAACACTCGACTCCAGCTACATGATGCGCAGCTGGAAACACTTCCCGCAAGACGAGCTGCCCAAGATTCACAGAATTTACAGAAAATGTTACATTTTTGTGATTTATATCGTTACTGGACGATAGAATTCTTATATTGGGATATGAGATTTTGGTCATATCGCACAGCCCTACCTTACTGGTAGTAGTTTGGATCCCCTTTTGCTTCAGAACAGCCTTAATTCTTAATGGCACAGAGTCAGCAAGGTGCTGGAAACATTCCTCAGAGATTTTTGGCCATATTGACATGATAACATTGCAGACTTGTAAGCTACATAACCCAGTTGCGACTCTTCTGTTCCACCATATCCCAAAGGTGCTCTATTGGAATGAAATCTGTTGACTGTGGAGGTCATCTGAGTTCAGTGAACTTATTGCCATGTTCAAGAAGCCACTTTAAGATGATTTGAGCTTGATGACGAGGCGCTTTATCCTGTCATCAGAACGATGCTCAGTTGGTACAAATATCCCCTGCAACATTACTGTTTGAAAATCTGGTTTTATGTTGTTAGTTTAGATGTTAGATGTTGGTGTTAGAAATGTGTTTTAGCAAAAACTATAAAGTGCCTTTAAGTAACTCTCCTGCTGAGGGTCCCTACTTCCTCTGAATGAATAAAGACCAAAGGATTATTTTAAGGTGGGTCCCAGATTATGTCATTATCATCTCTTGGTGAGGGGTATCTTTTACAATTAAGAGTATGTGGTCAATGTTCCTAAAATAAATTGATCAGATCATTCCTACCTAGAGAGCTTCATTAAGTGTTGTAGTGAAAAGTGTGTACTTTATAATGCTTTGACTTTTATTTTGTAATATTTTGATCCACATAACTTTATGCTGAATTATTACGGTTTAAAAAGTGCCGCAATTGCAGATTCTCTCTATGCTGCTTCTCCGGTGCTCCATCTATACAAGTAACCCTATAAAACTGTCAGCACTGAAAGCTTAGAGGATAAAATCCTGATGCCTCTGTGTGACAGCAGATTTCCTAAGACTGCTCCTGTTGCCTGCCACAATGAAAAATGTCTGACGCGGAAGAAATATTACTCTACATCTCGTCTTGCAACCTGTGGCTTTTGAGTGATGAGACATCAGAAAATGGGTGGCTGCAGACTCGACACGACCCCACACTGACCACTGCTCATGTTTGGTCTCCTCCTCAGCTGGAGTGCCACACATTCCTGCTGCTGGAGGAGTGACTGGCTGACCGAGGGGCATTAAAGCCTTCAAAGCCTTTCCCAGACAAAAACAGTCTGCTCACATTCACAATCAGCTGACACAGTGGACACTGGGGGTGGTTTTAATATTACTTGCATTCCATGCGGTGTTTTTGTGTGTGCGTGTGTGTGTGCGCATGGGCCTAAGTGGATGCCTTGACTGGGTGCTGGGCCTCAACAACATTGTATTAGTGATTTCTAGACAAGAGTTGCATGCATTTAATTTGCTAATGTATCATATTAGCTCGCTATTTCAATTCAGCTGTTTTTACATGTCAGAAAATGGCTCTGACTTCTTGTAATTTATAATTTTACTAAATTAATTTAGTAAATGTATAAATTTACTCAATTAAAATTATCATTTTGATAATTTTTTATTAGGAAACTTGTAAGCCGAGTCTGATGTTGCTTTATGCATAAAATATATAAAAGGGATAAGAACCGTGTTTTAATACTGGCGTCAGTACTCTATATCATCTGATATCACATGAGATATCATGTAGTAATATAAAGGTATGTGACACATTTAATCTACAAGGAAAATGGCAAATTGTGCCCATCCACAGAATATTTGTAAACCATAATATATTAAGTATATTATATCCATCAGCCCCTCTTTATAGTTGTCACAAACCCTTCCACAACCATTAGCTGTTATTGTCCATTTATCTTCAATTAGGGAAGTGGGAGCATGTGGAAGATTGTAAAAGCTATAGCAGGACTGGAGGCTTTAAGATGCTAAGAAGGGGTCCTGGTCTTCCTGTCAGCCCTATGACCCCCTCCTCCCCTTTTCTTTCCTCTTTCCCCTTCTAATGTTTGAGGCCCCCAGTCACTGTGACAACAAAAGGGAAACTAGGACTGCATGAACATGACGGGGGCTTTAAAAACACTTTGGGACCCCATGTGCTTCGCCTAGAAGAGTGCCTGCATAGTTTTAGTTATCTCGAGGGATTAGAGCTCATTCTGGGGAGACTGAGGGCAACAAATGGACTCCGTGATCAGGAATAAAGACCTGTGGAAACCAAACGTAAGGAGGAGACTGAACTAGAATTCCTTGCCTAGTTGTTGCATAAATATTCAAACTTTTTTATTGCGAAAGAAGTATTAAAAAGGTTTAGGTTTAGTATATAAACAGTTTGCAGTTGGGAGAGCTCAAGTATGAGCACATCGTCATCAATCTGTGGCAGTTTAACATTTTTGGGTACTTTTACATAAAGTAAAGCTTTCCCTTGGGTATAGGTTGGACAAACAATAGATGTTGCGAAAAACTGGCATTATTTCTCATGACCATCAGGGGGCGACTCCTTCAGCTGCAGAAATTTGTTAGACTGTGTCGAAATCTGAGGAAGAATATCAAGTTTCTCGATTAATCTGTGATTTTTAGGGTTTCAATCAGTAATTTAATGTCTCATTTAATGCAACATGATGTTCACTTTTAAAAATTATGATGCCATCTACAGAAACATAAACAAATAAAGTAGGGTATGGTTTAGAGTGCTGCTACCTTGTGATCATAGCATGATAAAGATAAATGTTAAAGCAGTACTAGAGAGAAGTGTTTCTCTGCCCTGAAGGATTAATGTATTAAATGCACATTCTTCATGACCATCTTATACAAAAAGATTTATTGAACCACAAAACACTGGCAGCCTTTTTAAGTTAACGATTTTTCTCATACAACTTATTTATTATGAAAATGCTTGGTATAAGATGAACAAAGATTGCTATGAATTGTGAGTCATGTAAAGCAACGAGTCGATATGGAGCTTGAAATAATCATATGTCACAGCAAAAAAGATTTTAAATTTATTTGTGATGCAGCCGGGTGAGTTCACTAACTGGTGCTTTTTAAATCAGCCTGGAGGAATTTTCTCATTGAAATAAGCCGTAGAGTTGGCTGGAGATAATCTTCTGGGGTTTCTTTAATCTCAGTATTAAGAAAGGCAATTTTAGGTTTGAGGCTTTCTTTTTCTAATAGCAGTTACTCAGTCATTCTCATTCCATGCTATTCACATGGGATTATTTGTAATAAATATTGTCATGGATGAATTAGTTTTATCAGTGTATAGAGAAATCACATGAGATTAATCCTCCTTGCTCTGCCTCTGGGGACCGTTAAGTCTGATCCGCAACACCACATGTTGCTCCGGCTGCTATTCATTTACTTTTCTTTCATGCTGACACTGATTGAATTTTTTTTTTTTTGTTTAATGGGGTTTCAATTTAAAAGTCCATTAACTGACTAACCAAAGATGATCAATGGACAGATCCCAGTTGCCCAGAAGCTAATGGATTTTTGACTTTCTAATAGCAGCAGAGTGATGTAATGTAATCAATACTTTTCTTGTTAAAGCTGTACCACCTCTAAAAGTTTGCTATGTGAGAGTACCAAGACACACTAAACATATTAACAGACATTGGACTAAAATGCTCTCTCATTTCTTTGCATTTTCACTATCTACTGAACATACTAACATACAATAGCACCAGGCTTGGGATCAGCCAGGTTTCCACGGTGCTGATTAACATGTGATAATCACAGTTGAATCACAGCAAAAGCTTTAAGAAACCTGTGAACCTGGTAGGTTGGAAAATGACTTGGCACAGCTGTTTGGCTAGAAACTCTGCAAGCCTACTTCACAATAAGTGTCAACGTTAAAGGTCAAAAGGTTGGTAGAGAGGGTCATAGTTAGTTTATGCAGCCATCCAATTATCCAAAAGGGGTTGGATACAGCAGCTTATCCCAGCTGCTATGGGCTAGTGCTTCACCCATGACAGGTCACCAGTCTTATCACGGGGCTATCACAGAGAGACAGACAACTGTTCACACTCAGCCAATTTACAATCACCAGATAACTTAACATGCATGTCTGTGGACTGTGGGAGAACCCACACAGGCAGAGAGAGAACATGCTAACGCCACACAGAGGCCCCGGGTGGGTGGTAGATTTAAACCCTTCTTGCTGTGAAGTGACGGTGCTAACCACTACTGTGCATTCTGTTTTAAGTTTTTTTATTTTATTATAATTTTCTTTAGCTTTTTTTATGTTTATTCCTATTTTTCTCCCAGACCAAGTACAAAAACACTGACCCTCTGATGGTGGTAACCCTAGCCCTATATTGTTACCTGGAAGAACAATTTAATAAAAACAAAAGTGGTTACAATCATGGAGAGTTAATCTTATAAAAAAAAATACAAAATGCCTTGTAATAGATTTAGAACTAGCTGATTTCCATGATCACCGCCTGGGTGGGTAATAATAATTAATCACCTATAAAATACCAAAATATTTGAGATACAAGTAGATCAATTTGATCAAATTACAAAAAAGAAAAGCAAAACCACTCAATTTTTTTTAAAACATGGCAGGTGTCATGATGTGTGGCATAGAGAGAAGCCAAATGCAGGACTCCTCCTTTATTTGACTTCTCTGGAAACCATCAGGAAGAGCAGAAGTTAAACTAGGAAAACATGACACGCACAAGGGAGCACATCAAGGAACAAAAACAGCACAGAGCTAGACAGACAAACACTAGGGAGGAAACAGGATATATGCTACAGCCTCACAGGTGGGATTTTTTTCTTTTTTTGTTTGTTTTGTTTCGTTTTTTTTAAACTGGGGTGTTCTACTTTTATTTTGAAATGTATATATTTCTCACAAAAATGCAAAAAACTGATGTGGAAACATTGGCTATTAATAAGCTCGCAAACAATAACACAGAACCATGTTTGTGATGTCAGAAACGGAGATAAAAGTATCCTCCTTTTCCACATAGCTACATGCAATTCAACTTCTGAACATCTTCTCCCTATTTGGTGTTGGCTTTAAAAAAAAAAAAGAAGAAAAAAAAAGTTTTGAGTGACTTAAAACACCGTTTACATGTGGTCGAAAGGCCTGAGGCCTAACTAGGGATTAGAAAACAGGTGGGAAAAGAGACATGGGTGCATGTAAACAACCAAAACGTGTGAGTGACGTAGTGAAAACTGAATTCCTGTCATACTTTAAATGACTTCTCTGAAACTTAAGGCGACGACACACCCACAGGTTGGATATCCTGACAGTCTGACTCACCGTGATGTTGTTTTTAGTCTACAAGAGGCTCCGTTGTTGGTTTTTGTACACGATGATCTCATCATCAGGCGTCCTGTTGTCCATTGTTCTTCACGCTCGACAGCTGGGCAGCACCGGGAATAAACTGTTGATATCATAGTCTGTTGTGCCTGCTGTTATAATGTCAACATTTACCACCAGACGTGTGAAGGAGTGAAAAAGTAAGTCTGTCACGCTTTTTAAAAAATTGTTCTCTGTGTATTATTGCCTTTACTTAGTAGCTTTAAACACCCACTGCAGAAGTACCATGCCAAGTTCAACCTGTCTCCTCTTCTCAGTGTTTTACCTTTTGTGGTATTATCCACAGTTATGAACTTTTCAGTTGTTCCCAAGGCTGATAAGATGTGTGGAGACAGTAGCCTTTGTTGCTGTCAGGGAAAATGCCAGCATGTTACAAGGCATTTTACATCTCAAATGAAGAGAGACCCCTTCCTTGTGCTGCCCTATGCCTCAAGCCCTGTTTGTGCTGCTTGGATGAATATAATGAATGGCCTGTCCCTGGCTGTCTGTGTGTGGCCCACCATGGTCTTGTGGGATATTTGTATCCTTCAGTCTACTGTATATCATCTCTGTGTTGTCTGTGTCATAGGCGCTGTGAGAAAAATTCCTTGAAAGAAACCCTGTGGGGAGATTTGAATGCTGCAATCACTTCTTGTTAGGTCTTAAAGAAAAACATGCCAGTTCAGCTCATTTCTTTAGTTGCTGAATAAGATCAGTAAATATTATAGCAACAGGTTTTGACACAGCTATTTGAAAACACTATTAACAAAGCCTTTGATAGAAAAATGCTATGATTATCATGTTTTGCTAGTTTGCACTCAGACAGTGACTGATTTTTGTCTTTAAGTACTTAAGATTCGACTTGATTTTATAAGGCTTAATATAAGACCTTGCCCTTACTATGACAGTTATCATTGAAGAATCAGTCAGTGCTTCACACCAAATAAGATGAAATGACTTTAGAGGGGAACATGCAGTTGCAGTCTTCATCTACTTGCTCAGCCTCCTGATCCTGAGACTCTCTTTGAGCAAGGGCCTACAAGGTTTTTGAGAAACTTCTTAAAGGATATGCTGAAACTTTAACCATAACATGTGAACACTTGTGTCGTTTCTCCATTTCACAGCCTTGAGCTACAGTTGAGAGTGTGAAAAAAATCACTATATTAAAAATTGTTTTGATATATAAGGAATTATGGTAAGAAAAGTAAGTCTGGTATCAAAATGTGCGCTCCAGCTTGCTTTAACCAACCACCTATATTACATGGTGGAAACTTACCCCCCCAGAAAAGTACTCTTTGAAGTTTTCTTCAGTGAATGATCAAATATACACGTCTCTATTCATCTGCATCATAGACATGAAACTGGTGCAGTTATGCTGTTGGTTACATAAAAATCTCACTGAACAAAAGTCTGATTTTTAGCTTCAGATTGTGACACTTGGAGTGGGTGTAAAATTGATTTGGCTGCGGATTTTAAGAGGTTAAATGTGATTATCAGCTGTGAAAATTTCAAGTGGATAATTCCTGTTTTTATTAAGTAATGAGGGCAAAAATAATGTGAATTAAGAAGTGCAAAATTTAGATCCACTCCTATGTAGTTGAGTGATTGTAACTCATTAAATATTCATAGTATAAAGGTTAAATTATGCATGGCAAACAATTAAAGCATGAAGCATCTGATGGAAATGTTTTAAGATTTAACAGATTTTTCTATAAGGAATCACCTATGAAGGACTTTCAGAGGACTTGAGACTTACTCTTAAGCCAAAACAATGTTTTCATGGTGCAGCAAATGGATAACTGGAGCTCCACAGGATGACAGTTGTTAATTTTGATTCATTTACATATTTTATTAACGTATTTGGCATTGGTTTGTTTTTGCCCTAGCACTCATGTTGTTTTGGTGTGGGGGAAAAATGTCTTGTTCCGTTTGGAGGAACTTTGGAGCGAGATGTCAGCAGATAAAGTGGCCTAGCATTGCCAGTCATGTGGACTCTGTATAGTTCTGTTATGAAGTGTGAGCTGAATTTGAAGGTTGATGTCCTGGTAAATCTACTGTCATCTTGAAAGACAGATTGTGGATACAAGCGACTGAAATGTCCTTCCTCTGACGGGTGACTGAGGAGTTTGGTCATTTGGGAGGGGTACAGAGTAGAGGATACTGTGCATTGAAAGGAGCCAGTTTGAGTGGTTTGGCCTCCTGGACACCTCATAGTGAGCTTTTCTTGGGCGGGTCTCACTGGGAGGTGATTTTATCCATTCCTGAGAACAGAGTAAGGATTCTTCTCTATTTGAAATCATACAGGGATTTCTTGAACATAAAGTATGCTGATGTAGTTATTTTGAAGTTTGGGACATATTTATTATGAGTGTCCCTCTTTGAAACAGTCCCCATGACAGAGGGGAAAAAGGAACGATATCAGTGTGTCACTATTTAACACTATCACATTTGTTCTTTTTCAGCACGAGTGACCTCTCTGAGCTGCCACCATGGCCCTGGTTCAGCCTCTACCTGTATCTGCTGAGCCCCACACCCCAGGCCTGAGTGGAGGAGCTCGCAGACGACACCCTTCTGCCCCTTCCCCCCCCATCAACGTGCCACTGGCCACTCTGGATCCTATGGGTTCTGTCAGTAGCCTCATCACCACCCACCCTGGTCCCTACCAGGACCATCGCCCAATTGTTGAGCTGGGAGCCAGAGTCCGACGGCCCACACCAGGAGTTTCCTGCGTGGACTCTGAGTCGCCCCAACAGGATCTGTTACTGCAAAGCATTCCCCCAGTCAAGAAACAGAACTCCACGACATCCAGCAGAGGGCTGGAGAAGGAGACTGGGAACGGGAACTACACATATCTGAATGAGGACTACATAGGTGACTGGAATGGCAGTCATGTGACACCTGGCAGCCCAGGAAGTGAAGTAGACGAGATTAAAGGAGGATTAAATGGAAATATTGGAGGACCTCCTCCTAAACTGATCCCAGTGTCAGGAAAACTTGAGAAGGTGAGTGTGTGAGGCTCCACAGTGCATACCATATATGTGGTCCATATCATTCAGTTTTGTCCGCCCTATAAAGACTCCATTTCCCAGAAGCAGGGCCTGTGTCACATAAAACATATTTTAACTACTTATTCACAGCTTTGTTTAGGCTTAATTTTGCTTTGTAAAGCTTTAGATTATATCAAATTCACTCTTTTTGCTGTTTACTAGAATATGGAGAAAACAGTGCTGCGGCCCACTGCCTTCAAACCCGTCATTCCCAAGAGCCGCTCCTCGATGCAGTATCTCTCGCCTCGCCATTGTGCCAATGCACCAGAAAGCCAAAACAACCTGAACCTGCTCAGCCCCACCCACAGAGATGTGTCGCCCTCCTGCTCTGAGAAGCGTAGCTCCTACAGTGGTGGGCGTAACGCCGCTGGTGGTAACAGCCAGTCTTGCTCATTATCAGACTCTGGACGCAATTCCCTCTCTAGCCTGCCGCCTTACAGTGCTGCCAGCTACAACCTGCCGTCGGGGGAGGCTTCCGCTGGCCACCTAGAGCCCATGAAGAGCGCCCCGCCAGTGACTGTACATGGACACTCCAACTCAGACAGCGGGCGATCCTCCTCCAGTAAGAGCACAGGCTCTGGGTCGATAAGTGGGCGGGGGCAGCCTCTGTCTGACAGCGGGTCCGGTGGGCGTTCTCCTGGCCCTGTGGAAGGCTATGAGGGGGTGGTAAGGGATCTAGAGGACAAACTGAGGGAGAGAGAGCTGGAGCTGCAGCAACTCAGAGACAATCTGGATGAGAATGAAGCTGCAATATGTCAGGTGAGACCTCCAAACAAAATATCCAAGCAGAACATTTGCTTTACCTAAACTTACACAGATCTGAACTTTGACCTCTCCGCCACTGGTTGTTCTGCTTTACAGGTTTATGAGGAGAAGCAGAAGCGCTTTGAGCTGGAACTGGAGGAGCTGAGGCAGGGCTGTGCCACCAGGATGCAGGTCGCCTCTCAGAAAGCCCAGCGTGCACAGCAGGTGCTTCAGCTGCAGGTTAGAACCTCAGACAAGAATATTCAGTGTTGGCTTTTGAAAACAAAGCATTGTTTTAAGTGTATCCCTCTCTCTCTCTTTTTTGTTTTTATGGCTGCAGGTTTTCCAGCTCCAGCAGGAGAAGAAGAAACTGCAGGAGGACTTTGCTCAGCTTCTGAAGGAGAGGGAGCAGCTTGAGGAGCGCTGCACCTCGTATGAGCATGAGAAGATCCAGCTGGGCCCTCGACTCGAGGAGACCAAGTGGGAGGTGAGCAGATGTTCTTTAAACTCTTATATAATATAGTAATAAGTACATGAAATACATTTGAGTTTTAAAGTGTATTATTGAGCCCTTTTAGTGATTTTTTTTTTTTTTTTTTTTTTTTTTTTTGCCACGTCTCATCCTTCATTAAACTCCTCATCACTGCTATAAGAACTGTGTAAATCAAATCACTAATTTAATGTCTTGCTGTAATCGTGAATGAAATGAAATGAAATGAATGTCATCCAATGAGTTTTAGTGATAATAACAAAAACATTCTGAAAAAATAGTTTTAAAAAAAGGCTTCTTTTAAAGAAAAATATCCAACATTTTATAAGAAAAAGTTCAGTCAGTTCAAAACGTAAAAGTAACTATTTCATGGTTTATATTAATTATTCTGACTGATTTTGTGTAAAATACAAATCCTTTCTAAAGTTCAAAGCAGTCCCCACACCTTAACGATTCTGCAACGTTTTAGTGTATTATTATTCTAAATAGAGCTATATACTTTATATTTGTACTTAATTTTGGATCTAAAATAATTACCTGCACACACAAACGTTAGCCTCTCAGACTGAAAACTCTTTGGTTGTATTTTATGACATTTTTTTTCAAGAGAGAGTTTCTGAAATGAACCATTTTCACTCTTTTCTGACATTTAATTACTGATCAAATCGATGCTTCTCTCCACTCAGGTCTGTCAGAAGTCTGGGGAAATCTCGTTGCTAAAGCAGCAGTTAAAGGAAGTGCAGAGTGAGTTAGCTCAGCGTGTGGGGGAGATCGTCTCACTGCGGGGTCAACTCAGGGAGACTCGTGGCGAGCTGACCAACACCCAGGTGCTGCTCCAGGAGGCCCACGGCACCATCCGAACTCGAACACTGGAGCTGGAGGTGTGTGAAAATGAGCTTCAGCGTCGCAAGAGCGAAGCAGAGCTACTCAGAGAAAAGGTAGGACGCCTGGAGGGGGAAATGGCTCATCTCCGAGATGCTCTGGTCAATCAAGGCCCGGGAAACAGACAGTGTCAGGTGTTTCAGGAAGCCGAGGAGCAGCTGCTCGCCTACGAGAGCGACGAAGCGAAGGCTCAGCGGCAGAGCAACACCGAGGCGCTGCAGAGCATGAAGGTGCAGATGGACAGGATGAGATCCGAGTTAGCTTTTGAACGTCAAAAAGCTGAGCAGCAACTGGGAAGCTTTGAGGAGGAGCGCAAGATATGGCAGGAGGAAAAGGACAAAGTAATTCGCTACCAGAAGCAGCTGCAGCAGAACTATGTGCAGATGTATCGCAGGAACCGAGAGCTGGAGCAGCTCCTGCAGGAGCTCAGTTTGGAACTGGAAAGCAGAGATGATGATGAGGGCAGCGGCAATGAGATCAACTTTGATGAAATTGCCGCAACAGAAATTTGACCCTCGTATCTGTCCTTTGATTGTGTTTGTTCTTTTTTTTTTTTTTTAATTTTGCACTACTGTCAGCTAATTGTCTTTCCTCCTTCATGTTCAGACAAGCATAAAAGTACTTAAAATGTAACAAAAAAGTGGTGTGTCACACCTGCACCGCTTGATTTCTGCTTCATTGGTCTGGTCTACAAGTCTCACTTTAAAGCCACTGACCTTTAATTAGTTGTTAGCCCTCCACCTCAATCCTTTGCCCTTCTATTAATGTCTGTTAGTATTAACACTGACCAGATATAAGCATACGAGCCCTGGTCCTCTCACACTTTTCAAAGTTCGTGGGAGATTTTGTTTGTGGGTGACTCACTTCTCTCATTCTCTCAACCTTTCGCTATCCTCCCCCTGTGTTGTTTATGACTCCACCTTCCCTGCTGGCTTTAGCACTCCCACTCTGTGCTAGTAGTCAGCTCTCATTAGTGCAGTTCATTTAGACGGAGCCCACGCTGTTGTCAGCGATCGTGGGATACCACACAATCAGGATGTCATGATAAGAGTGAATCAGAGCCTGGTGCTAATCACTGACAGGTCTATCTTGTTGTTTTCCTCAGAACTAGTCAAGCTTTTATGCTAACCGCTTCATAACCAACAACTAAACTGTTGAATGTTCTCTACTTATTTTCACTGTAGCAACAAAAAACAAAACCCTAGTTTTTTTGTTGCCCAAATATGATGTTTCTGGACATGTAATGATCTTGGAAAACAAACTTAAGGCTTCTCAAAAATGCACTCTGATACAAAGTGGACTATTAGTCATTATTTATTTTATTTTATTTTTCAATATTTATACTATTACAAGGTGGATGCTCATATTAAAAATGGCCAATTAAAAAAAATCTAAAACAAATTAGGTCAGCATTTGTGCAAGTAATCCCTGTGAGCCAAAAGCTCTGGCTTTTTAAAGTGCATGTCCTTAATATAGTCATATCTGGCACACATCAGCCCCAGCCACCTACTGTTCACACCTTCTGTTAGCGGTGGGCAGCCAATCAAAATATCACTTAGAGCTGCCTTAAGGCCCA
Organism: Neolamprologus multifasciatus; assembly: GCF_963576455.1. Lineage (NCBI taxonomy): Eukaryota > Metazoa > Chordata > Actinopteri > Cichliformes > Cichlidae > Neolamprologus > Neolamprologus multifasciatus. The sequence goes on along the minus strand of NC_140446.1, from coordinate 6,710,783 downwards.
GTATGAGATATCTGAAAAGTATAACCCCAGGATTTACACTCGGTACAGCTGGAGCTGATTGCATCCACTTAAGACAATGCTTGTAGTTTCACCATGCTGCGGCATGTTTCAGAAGTACCCGAGGAGCAGCTCTCCACTCCGCATCACTTAAAATGTTTCTGTGCATCAAAGCGGCATCAAAAGCACAGAGCAGATGAGGAGGAGCGCAGGAAGTCAGCCATAGGCCCATGTAGACCAAACACAAACCGTTCTGGTGTGATTTGAAGGTTTGCAAGGAATGGCAAAAAACTGTCAGAAGGGCAGCGACAGAGACATTCAACCAGTGTACTCCCCAGAGCTCGTAATGTGCACAATAGGTTCCCCTTATCCCTAAATTAATGGAAAGGGTGGAAGCCGTGTCATGAACATCTGTCTAGTCTTAATTCACAGTATTTAACAATGCCTGGAACAAATATTACTTTAACACCACTACACGTATCAGCTTTAAGCTCGCACAGATACAAACATCTGTGCCACGGTTATCTCAAGATTGGATTAAATAACTCTCCCGGAGAGTAGCAGCAGAACATGAGGATAAAATCTTCCAAAACCTTAACAGGACAGTAACTTCATGATATCATTGCTTTAAAGATGATATTTACCAAAAACCATTAATGTCCCAAATCACTTCCTGTTTACTGTTCGATTTAGAGTTTTTCTGCACCATACAGTGGCTTTAATTTCCAGATACGGAACAAAAACTATCTCCATGTCATCTTTACTTCTTTCTGTTACCAGTGCTGTAGTACAGTCAGTCACATCTTATTCAAATCTACGCTAAAAGGTGTGTGCTCACTCTTAGTAAAATGCTGAGTGTGTGTTTTACGGGTGAGAAATAGCCCAGGACTAGCCATGATTTATTTACTTATGTACACCTGTGCATAATTGTCTTGCTGTTTTTGCAGAAGCTAGACTGTCTTCATTTTGTTAGTGTTTGGTGGAAACACCGTTAACTTCTCCCTTAAATTTAGGATCAAACTATTTTGGCTTTAAAAAAAAATGACATCAGGACAATATGGATGATAATTTTGTCTGGTAATAAATCAAGCGCAGCCCTGTCCTTTACAGCAGTGCAACTTCACTTCTATTCTAAAACCGAAAACAAATTCACCATTCAGTTCAGCTTGAACTAAATGGAGAGAGACAAACAAGAGTCTTTGGTCAACAAGCTCTAACTCTAGAACATATTTGAAGTGAAAGGATCATCAGTGTTTGCCTGCAAACAGGATCTCTGAGGGTTTCTCATCTGGTCCTCTTTCAGTGATGGTCAACCGGATGTTTGCTTGTTATCTGCTACTGCTCTCCCTCTGGTCCAAAGAGGAGCAGCAGTTTTTGTAAGTTTAACTTAAAATGCACCAACTAGCCTAAAGGTCAAGGAAATCCCATGTGAAAAACCCCCCCTTTTTTTTAGGTTTGGCAAATTCACGGTTTTAAATCATCAATAATCATGTTAAATAATCAGGATTGCAAGATTTTTGTCCAAAATGATCATGATTGTGGCTTTTGCCTAAATCGAGCAGCCTTATTTTGTGGTTGTGGACCTGCTGATGAGCATGCAGAAGTAAAAAAGGGAGAAGTTGACAGTGTTGAGAATTAGATGCAGTGTTTTGGATCTCCTCAAACATCCAGATATTAAAGGGAAATCATAATGCCTAATGTCTTATATCACACAGTATATTGTGACTGTTTTTCCCCTTTATCATTGTTTTGTTTTTTTAATCATAATTGGAGAAACTACTCTCAAAGAGGTCGTTTTTCTGTGTGGATAAAGTGTTATGAACGTTTCCGTATTACTCATCGCTGAAATGGCGAGCTCTTGTACCAAGTGACGTTTTTGTTTAAAGTCAAACTAATTTTCCACCGACTGCTTGAATCTGTTTATTTATGTCCCTGTACCACAGGAGGAGACGCGTCCTGTTCCTCTCTCACTGCTGAGTGAATCGTTATTATCCTCCATTATTATGTAAATAAACCTCACTTGTCCCACATAACATGATAAAGTTTTCTTCCAGAGATGTGTTCATCTCACAATAAAAGCATAGCCACTGTGAATAGACCAAAGCAATGTCCCACGTTCTATATTTTGCTCCTACAGATATGATGCCTGTATATTACTGTTTGTGTAGATGTTTGTTTTGGTTCCTTAGTATAATTTTATAATCCACAATATTTGTATGAAAACATTAAATGTATATTTTCATGCTGTACATTTCTTGAACAAACCCACTCTGGTTTTAATAATAAAAAAAGAGACAAAAGTTTAACAGCTGTGTCAGATTGTATTTATTACACCAGGTCTTTCCTTCATGTACAGATGTATTTTCTCCCATTTTAAATTCTTTGTTTACATTTAATATTTTCTGGTGTAACTTTTCAGAAATCCTTCTTGCTAGCTGCTGTCCACAGGAATATTGTGAATGGTCCGTGTCTGCCCTCTTCAGGTAGAAAATTGAATTTAAAGCCACCTTACTGTGGATTCTTATTAATATTCAGTCCACTGGGGCTTTCAAAGGCACTCAAGTTGAAGTTTGCCATCCTGCACAGTTTAAATTCAGGAGCATAACCTACAGTTATCCATCTGTTATGCACTAATGGATACTGGTCAAACAAGTTAAAAATGTTCTGGACGGGCACTGGCTCCAGGGTTGTGAAAAAGTGAGAGATTTCATTTGTACACAAACACAACTTTTTGGTTTGTTCATTTTCTCTTAAATATTATCTGCAGCTTTGTTTCAGTTCAAAAAGTTTCTGTGTCCTTGTTCCCAAATTTAACTTGAATGGCAAAAAATGCATACCAGACCTCAGCAGTGTGTGTGCTGGTAAAAGTTTACCTGTGTCCAAGTTAAATTCCAGAGGCTGCTTATCACTGGATATTTTTTCTAAATCCACAAAAGTCCTTTCAAAGATCTTTGGGGACTTTGACAACAAACTCCATGGGGTCTTTGGCCTTATTGCTGAAGGCTTTTCGGATTATGTCAACGGCATGCAGATGGGTGACCCCTTGCAGTGAAACAGCATCCACAGACACCAACTCAAATCCAGCCTGGGAAACAGAGAGGGAGATCCAGTCAGACACTGACAGAACAAATACACTGAACTATGTACACTCATTGGCAACTTCATTAGGTACACCTATTCAACTGCTTGCAAATATCTAATCAGCTGATCACATGGCAGCAACTCAGTGCAAAACTAGAAATGAATGGACTTCAGCAGCAGAAACCCACACAACGTGCTACTCCTGTTAGCTAAGAACAGGAAACTGAAGCTGCAATTTGCTGCAATCACTAAAATTGGACAATAGAAGATTTCTGCCTGGTCTGAAAAGTCTTCTTTCTATAAGATTTCTGTTTGGTACTGTCATGTTACCTTGAGAACTTCACAGGTGGAGGCAGCTCCTCCAGGAAAGATCTTCTCAATCTTCACCACTGGCTGAACCTTTGACTCCATCCCACCAGATATACTGATACCTGCAGCATCACAGCAGCACAAGTCAGAGGTGTACTTGGAGGCATACATAATGTCATATTTAATCTAAATATAGGAAGTAAATACAAAAATGTATGTCATACAGTTAGTATTTTCCAGTGTTTTAGTGCGTGTTCACAGGATCAATCAATTCCATGCATACTGTTGAAACACAATGCGTTCTTGCAGCACGGTATTATGTTTTGAGAGCCAGGGTATCGAGGGGCAGGCTACCACATGAAAATCAAGCATGTCAGCTTGTTTCCAGCCTCAGATTTTTTTAGAAACACATTTCACTGGATTATTTTTCTGATATGTGATAAAAATTTGCAATTGAAATGATTTTTAATTTTCACTTTGATATGTGAGAGCAGACTGCACACATTGTTTGTCCAATTGTTTTTAAATGGCTGAAGGAGAAGGCTTTGTAATAGCCAGTACATCAAGCGTCTCTTGCTCGGAAGCATTACTAAAAAAATACCTTCCATTATTCCGTAATTAGTCGCATGAAAGTTTATAATGGCTCAGTTTAACTTGGTTTGGGAAACTAGGTATTTCTGTTATTCTGAATGTGAGAGTGGCATCAAATAAAGTTACTTACCCAGAGACTGTTTGGTCTTGGAGATGCTGACAGTTCGGAGCTCATACTCCTGTTTGGAGTCGCTGCCATTGATCCTGTCCTCAGAAGAAGCCTGATGACCGTTCACCTGTTCACTCCCCAGTTTCTGATTTGAACCAAACACCTGCGACAATAAAGGCCGACTCCTGCGAGCAGCGCTCTGCAGCGTAAACACAGCTTCTTTACTCCTGTCCCCACTTTTCTCCTTTTTGCCTTTAGAGCGACTGTTTCTTAACGGCGGCCGTCCCCGTTCTAAGTTCGTGTCTCCCTTATCTGAAGCAGAGTGCAGCGACACCTCATCAAAATGGACGGAGCGAATCGTGCCAATCTCCGTCTGGAGAGGTGGCCTGGAGTCGGTGCTGCGGGCCAGCAGCCAGTTGGGGAGCACTGGACTGGCAGCTGAAGGTCTGAAGTCTCTGGACTCTGTGTTGTATCCATCCACCGGTATGTCCAGCAGAGGTGCGAAGGAACTGGAGGTGTGGAGCCTGTCTTTGGACACACGGGGCCCAGTCAAGCTGAGCTTCTCCAGCTCCTCCAGCAGGTGGCCCTCCTTCTCCACCTCCTCAGCACTGTGGAGCTCAAAGCCTCCCTGGTAATCTAGAAGGAGAACAAATGTTGTTACAGGAACTATTTTCAAGTTCAATACACTTTCACTTCAGGCTGAGGTTTGAAAATGTTTCACAGCTGAATGGAAAGTATGGAAGCCCATTTAACCCCCCCAAAGATCTCAAACCTTTTCAATCAAACATAAATAACAATAAAAGAGGTTATACAATAGTGCCAATAAACACTGTTTTAGTTTTCCAATATAAAAATCACATTCATCAACATAGTTTTACTTCATTGGTCCTTTCATCCCTCCTTGAGTGGATTTATGTCTCACCAAGGGGCTCGCCCTACAGTTTGAGAACCAAATATGCTTAAAGAAAAAAAAGAAATTCCTCCTTAGAAAAGCTAGACCAAGAAAAGGTCAGTGTTTATCCAAGATAATAAATCAAAAAAAGAGTTAAGATATTGCAGCGGAGGTGCTGACCTGGGATGGGAGTGATGAGGCGCCGTTTTGGTGTTCGACCAGAAATGGGAGAGCGAAGAGGAGGAGTCCGGACTACAATGGAAAGATAAGACAAATGCAACTTTACAGAAAGGTGGTAAATGGTGATAAGACAAAGAGTAAAATAATCATATTTTACAGGACAGAGAATTTCTGGGCCTACTGAGGTCCTACTAAACTGTGTTAAGTTAAAGCAAATTTTTGGGCTAACTGAAAAGATACGGTTTGTAATATCAGAAAACAACTAGGACTCTGATGGTGCTCGAATATCATGATCAGATAATTCTCATACACACCTGAGCGATACTTGAGGATATCGTAGGCCTCGGCTTCAATGGCAGTCACCATGTTATTGAATACACTCAGATCAGAAGGAGGAAGCAGCATTCTGAGACACGTGGATGAACAAAAAATACGCTGAGTCATTGTTCTTACATCTTTAATTAGTTTTCAGCTCCTCAATGAGCAACGTTTGGATTTCAGTTTGAGATGCTTATCCTGAAAAATCCTTCCGCCTCTCTGGAAACATTTCCAACACCATTGTTTCCCTGTCCTTACCTCACTTCTCTAAGCAGCAGCAGCTTTTCAGGTCGGTCCAGCACAACCAGCAGATGACGTATCAGATTTTCCACTGAACAATCTGCTACGTACTGAGAAAATAAATACATTTAGTAAACATTTAGCAGCTTTTATTACTTCCTTACATTTACAAATGGACACTGAAACAAACTGTCCAAATGGGCCATTCTCACACCCAGGGTGTCAAAGCTGCTGGCTTGGGAAGGTGTCCTTTAGCATCTTTGCCCTGACACACCAACTTACGACATCAGTGAGACAGTACTTCACAATTATCCTGTGATTTTACACCATGCATGGTTAATGTTGCGAACTGGCCTGTTTTCATGCCAATGAAAAATCCCTAAACAATAAAGTCTTCTTTTCTCCTGCCTGCTAAACCTAAGACTACTGCTACAGCTACGCTAACACATTGCAGGTCTCTAAAACAGGACTGTTACCTCTCATCAGCCAAAGCATAAATGCACCTTGGCTTCACTTACTAATCACTGTGTAGAAATGTTCCAATATCACAAACACAAAGTAATTGTACATACAAATTTACCACTGGATTAAAGACACCTGCACACCAGCCTATTTTGTTCTTACCAACATGCGTATGTCAGTGAATCAGAAACACAGTAAAATTGCCACGCCCACAATTCACAATATATGGAAAAATTAACTGAAACTATCACGTCTGAGAGGACTGTGAAGAGGATCCAGTTTTCCTAAGTGTTTCTATGGAATGGATGACAGTAAAAGACAGCCTGACTTTCACCATATGTGCACTCATGATCTAAGGTAGTTTGAAATTTAGTTGGAGAAAACAAACAAATTCAGCTAAGAAAATATTAATGAATCCTGTTTTTTTTTTTTTTTTTTGTTAAAACATTGATACACATTTTTAGTGGCATCTGACAAAAAGGCATTTATTACTCCCTTGGATGAGGACGCTAGAGAGGTCAACACACAAACACTCAGTATGCCTACAGATTTTAACTCAGCGTCCTACCCTTCTGCACGTCTTCATTACAGCAGCCACTTCCTCCTCAGTCAGCAGCCTGCGGGCCATGTCCTCCACCACTCCAAGCATCTCTGAATTTGGCATCTCACCAGCCCGTCCTCCATCTAAAAACATTGCAGAGTGGAATCAATCTTGAGTATGTGTGTCTAAATCAGGCAACCACCAAAGACTTCAATCCGGCCCACTGGATGGTACCGGGAAATGTAAAGAGGGGATTAAACTTAGTACTTCTTAACTGTATTTTCATAAGTTTTATTGCTTTTCTTGCTAATAAAGACCTCCCCCATGACAATTCACCATACACCAAAGTAATTAGCTAATAAATAAACAATTAGATGACTGAAAAGTTCCACTGTTTTCCACTGTCCAGTGATTGTTTCAGTTTGTCTGTTTGCTAGCAGGATTACTCAAAAAGAATAAAGTGAGGTGTGTGTGGAAATTTTACTAGAGGTGGTGCTTGATCCAACAAAGTGATCTAGGAAAAAACGATTCTTTCTGTGACAAATTGGAACATATTTCAAAAATACACTTAAACTAAAATAAGAAAAATTGGAAGATATCTTGATATAAAGGAAACATCACAAACAAATTTGAATCTATGGACTCAAATCACATGCGATATGGAGACATTTTCAGCCTTGACAGGTATCTGCTGTCTATTTGCTTCATGTTATTTCTCGTTTGCTGTTTTAATTGCAGAAGATATTTCAGCATCTTCGCTGGCCACACATCTCATTTTCAGTTTGATATAATGTGAATGTCACTGTAGCAACGAAAAGCAAGACAGCTACCTTTCCCAGCCTTGTCTTTGGACGGGGACTTTGAACGCCCCCTTGAAGTGTCTCTCTTCCGTCCACCCTTGAAAAGCAAGTTAACGAAGGTCTTCGAGCGCTGCAGGGTGCTCTTCTCCTCGGGGTCCTTTCCTTTCTGCTTCTTCTCTTTTTTATGCTTTATCTCTATGGTGGGGTAGTAACAGAAAGTTATTTACTATACTGTTTAACCATTTCATTTTGATATATTTCACTCTGCTTCACTTTCACCTGACACAGTCACTTGGCTCTGTGACCTGGTGATGGGTCGGCTTGGCCTGCTAAGAGCCAGCAGCACGGCTGTTTTGGGAGACAATTTCTTCCCTTTGCTCTCCTCTCCACGAATCACCGTGTCTTTGAGCAGAGTGGTCCGTCCCAGGCTGCGAGTGGTGTCTGTCCCAGATCTCAGCGGTAGATCTGTCTGAATGGCAGTCTCTGTCTGCTCTGACTCAGACCTGAACATAAGAACTATCAGCATCATATCTTGTGTGGTCTGCAGAAGAACTTTAGCTTGAGTGCTTCTAAAGGGGAAACAAACCAGACACAGACCTCTGGTCCTCGGTGGAGATGCACACGTCCACCATGTCAGAACCAAATGGCAGGCTGGGCGGGAACATGACCTGCGACAGGCCGCTCAGAGAGCTCACCGGAGTCCCAGATGACAGAGAAGAGGCTGAAGAGGATTCTGAGCCCTGGGAGGAAGGCTTCTGAGTACCATTGGCCACTAATAAAGAAAGATTAAACGATTTAAAAGGATAAATTCACTCTGATATAAACAGAACAGAAGAAAACTTTAGAAGAAAAAAAAACGTACATACATTTATTAAGCCATCTGTATTCTGCCACCATCTCCTTATAAGCAGGGTACCGTCCTGCTTCCTGTGAAGATAGGGTCACAGATATGCAAATAGATACAGTAGAGACAGTTAAAATTTTATGGGATCACTATATTTGATAAAGTGTAACCGGAGAACCACACGCCCAAAAACCTACATGACGAACACGTTTCCTTTCCAGACTTTTTAGTAATCTTTGATAGTTGGGATGGTTTCTAACTGTAGGATCTGTTTCAGTTACCAAAGTAAAAGAACTCCCAAACAAAAAAGTTGCACAATACACCGGCTCTATGCTTTGATCAGCACCTGATCCCAGCTGCCTGGTGAATAATGCACATGGCCTGGCTATTTTTCACAGTGTGAAACCCAAGCTCCGACAAGTTAAGTGAGTGAGGAATATTATGACTGCATGCCAGCTGTCGGCTCTGCCGCACTAACTGCTGCTATATCAACCACGTAGCCATGCGACTGGAGTAGTTTGTGTTTGTGAGAGAATTCAAGATGAAAGTCAGGTAAGAGGTTAGAAAGGCGATACATGTCGGATCATCTGAAAGAGGCTTTAATGAAAGGGCTGGCATGCTTTCCATAAAAAAGACCGACTGCAGAACACAACGAGGCATCTTTAGGTTGTTAAGATTTTATTTAGCAGCAAACATCCAACTGAGACAGCTTTACTTCTACTAACACAATGTCAGGGGTGTGGATACAGTTAGGCATATGGTTTATTGACATCTTTTAATCATATATATATATCTAAAACAGACCATAACATAACTTTATAGCTACTTTAAGCCTGGGCTCAAAGAAATACACTGTGCTGTAGCTATGCTCCTCTTTTCAGGTCAGCAACTTTCTGAAGCCTCAGTTTCCCAAATTAAGCCACTATGAAGCAAGATTTTCATCTTATCCTGGTAACTTCAGGGTTCACCCTGGGTTATCAGTACTATGATGGTGGTTCACTGCACCAGAGCAGGTTATGACCCACATTAGAGATCAACAGGTATAAAATCATCACTTTCCAATAAATTCTCTGGAAACTAACATCAACATTCCTGGAAGATCCCTCATGCAGTTGTGTAGAGAGTATTTGTAATACTTAGAGTATAATTTTAGAGTTTTTTTAATAGCCAGACCTCTGGTTGGGGAGATTTTACTTGAATACATCATCGTCAATTTAAGACTTAGAATCACTGGCTTTGGTGTGACAGTTAATATAATTTTATAATTATATAAAATTAGAACTATATAATTATATTAACTATAATTATGTAGTTCATCTAATTATATAATTTTATAATTATATTAACTGTTTGTGTACCAGATTAAAAACCAAAACATTTTCTAGAGGCTATGACGTTCTTTGCATTTAACAAGCAATGTATTCTGCAATTTATGTCACCGCCCTCACCTTGATGGTCAGCATAACATGTGTGTGACTCTTCAGGACCTCAACAGCACTGCTGTGGCTGATGTCCTCAAAGCTCACTCCATTGGCAGCCAGGATCTGGTCCCCCATCTTAATTCCGTTTTGCTCAGCCAGGCCACCAGGATCCAATCTGGGACAATGAGACAAGCAAGGGCTTAAATGATGAACTGTGTCAGTATTTTGAAGCTCAAATACCAAATGCATATCAGCTGCTGTTTGGATTTGGAGCTGTTGGTTTAACAAAAAACAAGACGCTGAAGCATTCTGAGTAGTTCTACGTCATTACTTGTACATTTTAGAAGAAAATGATCCTCAGATGAGTGGACAATAAAAACGTATTGTTTATTGCAGCGATATATTAGTTATTTATTGACTAAATAAACAGAAAGAAAAACATACTATGAGAGAAGTGCATGTCAAAAGTTGGGCATTCAGGCATGTTTCAAACTTCCTTCTTCCCTTTTTAATTCCATTTAAATTTTATGAACATGCTTCTTTCTTTCTTTCTCTAGCAGGTGTACGTACTTGGAGACATAGATGCCCAGACCAAACTCCTGTCCCCCACGGATGTTGAAACCCAGGCAGTAGTCATCAGAGGTGGTGTAAAGGTGGACAATCCTTTGTAGGGCGCTGCCTGAGCTGGCCTCAGAAGGCGTCCGTCCACTCTCCTCCACCACCATACGCCTGTGAATCAGGTCCACCCTAAAAAAGTAACAGCACACCTCACTGCTGATCACCACAGGGAAAAAAATCTGACAGATTTTTAAAAATATTTTTTTGGGAATAAACATGAATAGGAATACTGCTTTATTACCAGGTAGTTTTCTCCTTGGAGTAGCGGATACCAGGGACTTTGCCAACACGTCTCACCACCATCCTTAGCCTGTTGTTGCCCGTCAGCACCTTCACAGCACTGCTCATGGTGATGCTCTCCAGGCTGATGCCATTCACCTCCACCAGTTTGTCACCTACGAGCAGGCCTGCTGCCTCTGAAAACAAGCACACAAATAAAATCCTGTGAGTAACAAACACAGCAAATGTTTATTCTGTGCACTCTCACATCTGTGGCTACATCTATTTATTTCCACAGAGACTAAATTAATCTTACCTGCTGCACTGTTGTCCTCTACCTTACTGACAAAGATGCTGAGACCATGTTCTGAGCCTCCACGCACACTGAATCCAAGCTTGCCGTCCACACTCTTATCCACCGTGATTGTGTGGAGGTCCTCGCTATCATCACCACCTAAAGTATTTAAAGTCAAAAGTTGTTGCTGATTGTGGTGGATATTTCAACGGGGTCAAGTATCTACGGAGTTTGTAATTAAAAACATTTTTGGCCAATTTTCAGAAATAAAATTTTTCATTCCAGGTCTGCTTTTATGTTTAAAAATGCTGCATTATCTCATTAAACATACTCCAATTAGCATAAATTAGCATCTTGCATTACAACATGCAGAAAAATCAAGACCTTTTTCTTTCTCTTAGTATAAAAGAAGACATGTTACAGAAGCACAATAGCCCCAAATATTAAAACTAATCTGCAGTGCCTGTGCATTTGTCCACAGAATTTAATTCTTGTGATTGTAAGCTTGAGTATAAAAGTGTTGAGGATTCATGTTGTGAGACTTATGCTTGGTTTAATGTATTGATAACAGAATGCTAAAACTATTTGTCCGCTCTCTATGACTAATAAATTAGAAGGAATCGCTGTTTAGTCTACAGGAGACTGTGTATTGCAAACTGCACTACACCAGCAGCCAGCTTGACTGCTCCTTACCATCCACAGGAGAGTTGATGAGGATGACCCGACCCATTGGTGAGGAGGATCGGATTCCACGCCGGCGCTGCTCCTTCTTCCGTAAGAGGTTGCGCGTAGCTGTGTGTGACCCTTGGGTCCCTGGGGTCTTCTCTCTGCGGGATGGGTCTGACGACTGAGCCATGGAGGCTGGCGGGGTCTCCTTTCACACACTCTCAGCTCCACGCAGAGGACTCTACAGGAGCACAGAGCAGACGGATTGTCTTGTATTCCCTACATGGTGATACTGCATTATACTCACATTTAAGACAACTTCAAATCACTCGTATGTGCAGTGGTGTAAACTGGATTTTACTCACTGAAGTTGGCTGTTTTCCCACATGATAAGTGACTCTTTTGCTTCCTGGAGTCACACTCTGGCCCATTCCTGCCCATGTTGCATTGTTCTCACCTGTCTGAGTCTCAGAACCAAATCAATATTGGATGCATGAATGAAAACTTGCACATCATATGAATACACCATAATGCATTTGGATGTAAAAGAAACAAATAAACAAAAAACTGTCGAACATATGGAGCTACCAAATTCTTTCCAAATCAGCTCAGGAAAGGTTCATTCTTAGCTGCAGAAGGTGAGGTAAGAAATAGGATTTAACTGGTTTATTTAAGTCCTGTCTGACCCACTTAAGAGTCAGGAAGTCACATGGTGCTGATGCCATGGTTACATGTCACTAAGAGTTACCATCTTGGGGTTCCCCCTGAGCGCCTCACTGAGCTTCAGGACCAAGGACAGCGACGCTAAATAACGTCAAAAGTTACGTCAAACGGCCAAATTTAAGTTTAGCATATAAATATTCAAATGAGAAAACGTGTAATAAACTTATTCTGCGTCTTAATTTAATCCGGCTTCTATAGTATCTAAAACGTCAGTGCTAAATTTGGATATTTTTTGCAATATGGTGTCTGAGAAAATAAAGACGCGTAAACAAATACCTACCACTCATTTCGTGCTCTGAACACCGCTGACTTCTTCTAACGTTTTCTGCTTAAGTACAACCAGGCACTACGAAGCTTCCACTCTATCCTTTCTATTCACCCCATATTCTTTAAATTAAAACAACCAACTCTGCTGTTTCGTATACCTGAGTCTATGTTTGTGGGAAATGACTCAACGCACCTGGCCTGGACATTTCTGTCGTCAACAAAGCCCCGCCCCCACAATCCGTCCATTGGCTGGATTGTGTTGAATTGAGAGTGCTTTATTGGACGCATAACACGCCAATCAAATGACATTGCATAACAGCCAAACTAGCTATACCTATCAAATAAAGGTAGAATAGAACTGCAAGTAAATCACACAAATAATAGTTGGATATATTAATTAAAAGGAAATTCTAATAAACTCAATCTACTGAAAGCACCATTTATATTTATTCTATATTTATTTTACTGTAACACTGTGGTTTAAGTTGGTTTTCAGGATCAGAACAACAGTAATGCAACCAGAAAAAAAACCCAAACTAAGTATGTGTGTCAGAGCTAAATTAATATTTATTATACATGTATTAATAATATATTGCTGGCTTTTAATTAAGGATTTCTCCAGTACTACTCCCTGAGTAAGAATGCAGGCATTAATTGCTTTTTTAAAATGTGAAAATACAATTTCTTATTGCCAAAACTGCAAACATTTCCATGAAATTTAAAGCTATGAACTAGAAATAACTTTTAATAGCTTGACATGTTATGAACAGCCTGTTTTCCTACTCCATATACAGTTTTCTACCACTGGAAGTTGAAGTGTATGGAGGCCCAAAATGACAAAATGAATTAATTAAATATGCCATTAAATAATTAATTGAATGTTTCATCAATTAATAAAAATATTAATTAATTCATTAAATACATATTTAAATAATTAATTAAATGCCTATTCATTTAATTTAAAACATTTAGTAAATCACTCATTTATTGATTTCAAATTTTATTTAATTAATGCCACATTTAATTAATTAATTAATTTTGGCAGTCCTGACCCTATCGCTGTGTTCTTAAATTAATGTTATCTGTCAAAGACAGGGGGCGGGGTTCCCTGCTTTAAGTACACACAGAAAAGAAGAGACAGTGTTACAGCTAGTGTTTACTGGCAAAACATTCTTTAACACATTAATCCAGCAGAGTTTAATTAACAGTTTAAATGTGTCGCTATTGTTAGCTAAGTCAGCTAATGTTAGCAAGCTAACTTAATTGAATGTTAGATAGTCTTACCTGCACTAAGAAAAATATTTAAACACACTGTTATTAGTACTACCTTGATAAATTACTTTATAAATCTTGAAAGAATACAATTAAATTCATAATAATAACATAATCTAGAAGTGATAGAGTAAAAGGCAGGGTATACTTCGGACAGCTCACCATTCTATCACATAGAGACAAACAACCATTTGCACTCACATTCACAGGTAATTTAGAATCACCAATTAACCCAGAGGTTCCCAAAGTGTGGGGGCGCAGAGCCATTGAAGGAGGTATGGAAAAGAAAAAAAAAAGAACTCTTGGACACTGCTAGCATAACTGACAGGTTTTTTGATGGGGCGCCCACACAAACGCAAAGCAGGAGATGAAACATCACCAAATATGTTTCCAAACCAATTTCCTTCCAAGCCAAAGATTAGAAAATATGGTGAAGCATATCTTGCCTTTGGTTTCACCTGCACAAGTGCCATGGTAGGTCTCCCCTGCAGAATTGGTTTTCCCTGCGTCGGGAGCACGCGCTGGGCTCTCCAAATCACGGACAAACAGTAGCCCACATTCTTGATTTTTAGTTCACAAACACTTCTTGTAATGACTAACTACTCCTGACATTTTGGAGATGTTAGCTCTTTATACAGTAAAGTTACCATGTGATACAAATAATATCAGGCTGATCCTGCCGTAATTTGTTCCTCCTGTCCAAATCACGGACAGTTCCCACAATTGTTTATGTTTTTGATCCCATTTTGCACAGAGAGGCATTTTCTGAAAAATGTATTGATAGCAATGTTGAATATTATTACACAGGAAAAAAAACAACTACACGTAAAATAATCACACCGTGATGCCTCTGCCTTTCTAAATGTAGGGACAGTAACTGCGTGTTTATATGTACGCATGTAAAACCTGAAGATAGAGACAAAATACTGTTAATCTAACTATCTCCCATTCTGCATCTCATGTAGACAATAACGTGGCGCACAGCGTGACGTGAAAAAAGGCTAATACCTTTGATGTTGCATGACGAACTTGTGTGTATTCCTCGTCCACACATAAACGCAAAAAAATGAGTTTTAAAAAAAATCTCAGTTTTCGGTTATTCGAAATGCCGTTTACGTGTGGACGAAAGGCCCAAATGCATAGAAAGAGCTAGGTTTTCAAAAACACCCGTGTAGGTGTGGAGGTAGCGTAAAAGAGCTAGTAGTTTATGTTTGTATGAAATAAACCGCAATGGAGTTTGAAAACAAAATATGGTTGGAGGATCTGTTTCTGCGCGTGCGGGGGGATTTTTCTTGTAAAACAAAGGGGGGCCTAGCAAAAAAAATTTGGGAACCACTGATAACCTAACCTAACTCTAATAACTGCATGACTTTTAACTGTGGGAGGAAACCAGGCAACAGTAATAGTGTGAGGCAACAGTAATAACCACCACGATACCAAGCTGTCAATCCGGGCTTCACAAAAGTAGGAAAGCTATGATAACAAGGCTTGCTGCAGAATTTTCTGTACGTCTTTGTCCTTGACAAAAAATAGCGATAGCATACACATGGTGCGTGTGTAGTTGTCTGCTTGATTTTCCTGCAGTTTGAAATCCAGTGTGATCTTTTTTCGTGAGTTACTGTCCCTCATTTAGAAAGACAGAGGCATCAGAGTGAACTTCTCCATTCAACACAGACAGTCTCACAACCTAAATCCCGATGCTGACGCCGTCCTCAGTATTGAATAAATTAAAAAAAAAATTAATTAGAATTTATGCATGCTGTATGCATTTTGTTCATTGCTAGGTCGTGAGCCTACACCAGCCAAGATACTGTTTTTGGTTATTAACATTTGAAATGATGAAGGCTGCCTTTCCAGAAAAACACAAAAAACTTTCAGAAGTACTTAAGGTTTGCCTAAAACCCTGTTTACTCTTTCCCTCCCAGGCTTCCAGACTTCTGATTGGCCATCATTTCTACACGGCTAGGATTTGGCATGTACTTGGCAATGTTTGACTGCGTTTTTGGCGTTAATGTGTGGACAGAGATATTTTTCAAAACAGCACGTGTGGACGGGATTTAAAAACAAAAACGGAAAATCTCGTTTTCAAAAATACCCGTGTACGTATGGGTAATTATCCATGAAATCATCACATTCCCTGTTAGATTAGGGTCAACTATTGAACGGCGTATATTTTAAAGTTAAAATGAAGTTAACGCTGAAAGTACTAACATCACTAATGTCACAAAACTTTGCCGACATTTGGCCAACAGTAATGTTTTAATGTTCTTCGTCATTAAACATTCGCACATAAATAAGTGACATAATATTCAGTACTTACTTTTAACAGTTTACCGTATTTCTCGGACTATAAGGCGAACCGGATTATAAGGCGCATTAAGGAAACAAAAAAGTCAGATAAGTCAAATTTTACTCAACTTATTCGTCTTGCTTCCTCCACTTCCGTACCATTGATTCATTAATGATGAATTCTCTCGCAGCTGCTCTATTCCATGTTGTTGCAGTATATTAACGACTAATCTGGTATTGTGGATGGATTATCTCAGTTGTTCTCCTGACTGAAGTTTGGTCCGTTTACGGCATCCTGCCATGCGATTGCATTTGTCCCTAACCATCAGGAACCCTCACATTAACTTTTGAGTTGAAAAAAATTAGCGTTCATCCTCCAGCTTCACTGTGTTTATGTTATGCTAACATAGCTGTGTTGCTAGCGATCACGAAGCACATCCATTATATACCAGCTAGCCAGACTTCAGTAACCCTGCAAAAGTCATTGCTGTTTAGTTTTCTGTCTTCAATTATGTTGGAAGTGATAGCAGAGCTGTATGTTTAAATCTTTTCAGAAATATCTCAGTCAGAACATGGTATATCATGTTTAGGTAGAAACTAGCTAACTTCCTGCTAACTTCTAACTCTGTTAAATTTAATAAATTCTGTTTTTATGGATGCCTGGATGTTAAACTTAATTGTCACACCTGGCAAAACAGCAACACTGATCATTTTATTAAAGATGAAAGAATTTAGACAGTTTTTAACTCTCAGTGATGCCGCAGTGTTCGTTTGACTTTGGGACCTGAAGCAGACGGAGTTTTGGACCCAGGTTACTCCGCGAGGCTCCTGACTATGGCAGCTGTATTCCTCCGACAGTCCATCAAGCAGTGTGGCTTCGTAGCTTACCAATGTCTTACTAAAACATTTTTGTCGTACTAGGATTTTAAGTGTTTCTTATAGTGCGGAAAATACAGTACTGTTCGGCTGCCCCGCTTCAGCCATCTGCCGTTTTTTTTCTGAAAAATTATCCACACCTACCACCATGCTATGAATTCTGAGATAGGTTGGGCTACGAAGGATACACGTGACCCATCCTTCAAATTCAGGGAAATGAAGGACGCATTTGTTGGCCGCATTAGGAGTAGCCTTGGAATTGGGACAGTCTTCATCGCGTTGCTGTAATCTGCCTTCAAATGCGGACTTGAAGGATGCAGCTCCTGAATTGGGATACAGCCATTGTGTACGTTAACGATGCAAGCAGTGAATGACACCAGACTAAATTACAGAGTGGAGTAATCAGGGAACAGGAGATAGGAGTAAAACACAGCTGAAACAATTTAAACAGGACGAGACAAGGGAGGCAAAACTAGACACACTAAAGCTGGGCGTACACTGTGCGATTTTTTTCAGTAGCGTTATTCAGCTTCTGCTCAAACTGCACGATGTTCGTAGGTCACAATGCAGAGTCTCACACTATATGGCCCGATGCTCTGATGCGACCTGAGTACTCACACTATGCGTCCATAACATGAAGGTTATAACGGAAAATTTGTCGTTCACGTGCGCACAGACACGGACTCAGAAATGAGAGTAAGATGGCGACGTCACAGACGTGGCAACAGAGGAAATTTAGAGACAGGGGACCAGGACAGGCACAAACTAGACATTGAAAAGAGGGGACACGTAATCAAAACCTAAGAACTAAAACACACAGAGCAAGGATGAACTGGAGCGTTAGAGATGCAAAACAGAAACCAAAACTATGAACAATAATAATCAAATCATACATTTACTAGTACCGTGACATGTAAGCTTTTGTCTCAATCTGCAAGTATACATATCTGCCTGGGGTTTCTAAAACATCTACTTTTGCATAGCATGATTGAGGTTTACACAAATACTTTCATCAGGAGTCAGGATCACTTAATGATGTTGTTAAAGTTACCTTTGCAACATTTTTTGTAGACAGTGTAAATAAAGCTGAGACTCTTGGAAATGTAAATTTTCTCAGCATTTAATTATGTTACTGTGTTCTCACACATGGCGTTTATTCCCCTTTATTAATCAAGCATAATTTTTAAAAAGATGGAAAGAGATACATGTTATAGATGATTTTTGATGTAAAGTGTCCTAACCGAAACAGCCAGCCAACCAAAACAGTGTCTGTTTCGGTTCGAAGGTGAGCTAGGGCTCTTCAACAGTCAGACAGCTGTCAGATGGTCAGCCGGCCTGGTAGGTTATTGTCGTCAGGCCCAGCACAGGTCCGGTGTTCTGAGAAACCATCCTACTCTGACAAAACGTCCTACCCGTATTGTAATTTGATGTTGACTTACGACTAAACCTACCCCTATCTCTAACCATAACCCTAACCTTAAGAGGTATTCTGGATGGGTGAGAGAAAAAGAAGCCAATTCGGTGTTGGTGTTGTGCGCATGGTGTTGGTGTTGCGGCGTCTGCGCAGAAACATTGGGTAGGATGTTTTTTCAGGTAGGATGGATTCCCAGAACACCGGCAGCGTGGACCCCAAACTATTAGCCTTTTTTTCATTACCTACTCAGATCAGCAGGATTTCAAGGGATTTTCATTAGGTGGTGGTACCTGGTACCAAGCACTGTTTTAGTACCTACTTGGCCGGTGCTCCAAATTATCTGTGGCAATCTGAAAATGTGACGTCAACAGACTGCATACCACCGATTGGCCAGTTGGTTGTGTCACTCGATGAGTCATGAGAGCGTCTCCTTCACGAAAATCTAAACCGCCATTTTTGACACCCAGCAACTAGGGAAAAAGCTACATAAAAAGGACTATCTATATTTCTAGTTTAACGATTGCACTCCGACTGCTGCTCCACTGCTCTCTTAAGTAGAGCTCCCCGATTAGGCAGATCGGCAACAGGTGAGTGATTCTCCAAGGTGTGGCTGGCTCCAAGGCAGGAGACTCTCCAGACCTGGTGGGGCAGCAAAAGTGACACAACAAGACACACAGGGAGACGAGGGACCAGGAGCAGATGGCACCACAAACAACCATAAACCATTAAGAAAGACGAATAAAACTCATAATATTCATTAAACTCAAAAATAACACATGATCCCTAGGACACAGGCCCAAGGCCATGACAAAAAATGAATTAGACAACATTAAAATATATGTTTTATAACAAAATGAAGGCAAATGATTAAACTGAGAATTTCCTTGAATAATCTTTTGTATCCAAATTAAGATCTTTCTTGCATGAAAACACTGGTACCTGTTATCCATTTCAAACCTGCTGACTCATCTTAATACAGAGGCACTTAAATAATGCAGAATTGAAGTTATTCAGCTTCACTTAGTTGCTTCTAAACATTAATTTCCTTTAGAAATGTTTCTGAACAACACTGAAATTGATTATGACCCTGAAGCAAAGTGAATTTATTTAAAAGTTTCTCCATGTGGAAAATAATATCTTGTAAAATCCTCTGATTCTTGCAGGGAAAGTCTTGTACACTACACAGCTTTAGACCAAATAATTTCTATATCTGACCTGTTTAAGTGTATACACTTCTATTTTTCTTTTGCCTGGGTGGCAGCTCTACGCTTCCGTAACAATCCCCTATGAGCAAGCACTAGGCAACAGTGGGGAGTAAAAACTCCCTTTTAACAGGAAGAAAACTCCAGCAGAACCCGGCTCAGGGAGGGGCAGCCTTCTGCCGTGACTGGTTGGGAGTGAGAGGGAAGAGGGGGGAAAAAGAAAAGGGGTGGAGGACTATGACTATGGTAGAGTGAAATCTTGGGTATTGTTGATGTTATAGCTGCCGAAATTCGTTATCCAATCTGAATTCTTCTTTTGGCTTCTTGAAAAACTGCCAGAATCCAGTCTATTGACCAGTAAACAATTGTCCGAAATGCAGCTGCGACGCTCACAAAGAGTTGATAGAGCATGTGGAACGTAAAGATCACAGTGAAAGCTGCCACAGTAATTCTCAAAGTTGCCCAGGTTGTAGCTGCCTCAATTAGTTGTCCAATCTGAATTTTTCTTCGGGCTGCTTGAACCACTGCCAGAATCCAGTCTATTGACCAGTAAACAATTGTCCGAAATGCAGCTGCGACGCTCACAAAGAGTTGATAGAGCATGTGGAACATAAAGATCACAGTGAAAGCAGCTACTGTAATTCGCAATGTTGCCCAGGTTGTAGCTGCCTCAATTAGTTGTCCAATCTGAATTTTTCTTCGGGCTGCTTGAATTACTGCCAGAATCCAGTCTATTGACCAGTAAACTATTGTCCGAAATGCAGCTGCGACGCTCACAAAGAGTTGATAGAGCGTGTGGAACATAAAGATCACAGTGAAAGCTGCCACAGTAATTCTCAACGTTGCCCAGGTTGTAGCTGCCTCAATTAGTTGTCCAATCTGAATTTTTCTTCGGGCTGCTTGAACCACTGCCAGAATCCAGTCTATTGACCAGTAAACAATTGTCCGAAATGCAGCTGCGACGCTCACAAAGAGTTGATAGAGCATGTGGAACATAAAGATCACAGTAAAAGCAGTTATTGTAATTCTCAACGTTGCCCAGGTTGTAGCTGCCTCAATTAGTTGTCCAATCTGAATTTTTCTTCGGGCTTCTTGAATTACTGCCAGAATCCAGTCTATTGACCAGTAAACAATTGTCCAAAATGCAGCTGCAACGTTCACAAAGAGTTGATAGAGCATGTGGAACATAAAGATCACAGTGAAAGCAGCTACTGTAATTCGCAATGTTGCCCAGGTTGTAGCTGCCTCAATTAGTTGTCCAATCTGAATTTTTCTTCGGGCTGCTTGAATTACTGCCAGAATCCAGTCTATTGACCAGTAAACAATTGTCCGAAATGCAGCTGCGACGCTCACAAAGAGTTGATAGAGCATATGGAACATAAAGATCACAATGAAAGCTGCCACAGTAATTCTCAACGTTGCCCAGGTTGTAGCTGCCTCAATTAGTTGTCCAATCTGAATTTTTCTTCGGGCTGCTTGAATTACTGCCAGAATCCAGTCTATTGACCAGTAAACAATTGTCCGAAATGCAGCTGCGACGCTCACAAAGAGTTGATAGAGCATATGGAACATAAAGATCACAGTGAAAGCAGCTACTGGAATTCGCAATGTTGCCCAGGTTGTAGCTGCCTCAATTAGTTGTCCAATCTGAATTTTTCTTCGGGCTGCTTGAATTACTGCCAGAATCCAGTCTATTGACCAGTAAACAATTGTCCGAAATGCAGCTGCGATGCTCACAAAGAGTTGATAGAGCATGTGGAACATAAAGATCACAGTAAAAGCAGTTATTGTAATTCTCAACGTTGCCCAGGTTGTAGCTGCCTCAATTAGTTGTCCAATCTGAATTTTTCTTCGGGCTTCTTGAATTACTGCCAGAATCCAGTCTATTGACCAGTAAACAATTGTCCAAAATGCAGCTGCAACGTTCACAAAGAGTTGATAGAGCATATGGAACATAAAGATCACAGTGAAAGCTGCCACAGTAATTCGCAATGTTGCCCAGGTTGTAGCTGCCTCAATTAGTTGTCCAATCTGAATTTTTCTTCGGGCTGCTTGAATTACTGCCAGAATCCAGTCTATTGACCAGTAAACAATTGTCCGAAATGCAGCTGCGACGCTCACAAAGAGTTGATAGAGCATATGGAACATAAAGATCACAGTGAAAGCAGCTACTGGAATTCGCAATGTTGCCCAGGTTGTAGCTGCCTCAATTAGTTGTCCAATCTGAATTTTTCTTCGGGCTGCTAGAACCACTGCCAGAATCCAGTCTATTGACCAGTAAACAATTTTCCGAAATGCAGCTGCGACGCTCACAAAGAGTTGATAGAGCATGTGGAACATAAAGATCACAGTGAAAGCTGCCACAGTAATTCTCAACGTTGCCCAGGTTGTAGCTGCCTCAATTAGTTGTCCAATCTGAATTTTTCTTCGGGCTGCTTGAACCACTGCCAGAATCCAGTCTATTGACCAGTAAACAATTTTCCGAAATGCAGCTGCGACGCTCACAAAGAGTTGATAGAGCATGTGGAACATAAAGATCACAGTAAAAGCAGTTATTGTAATTCTCAACGTTGCCCAGGTTGTAGCTGCCTCAATTAGTTGTCCAATCTGAATTTTTCTTCGGGCTTCTTGAATTACTGCCAGAATCCAGTCTATTGACCAGTAAACAATTGTCCAAAATGCAGCTGCAACGTTCACAAAGAGTTGATAGAGCATGTGGAACATAAAGATCACAGTGAAAGCAGCTACTGGAATTCGCAATGTTGCCCAGGTTGTAGCTGCCTCAATTAGTTGTCCAATCGGAATTTTTCTTCGGGCTGCTTGAATTACTGCCAGAATCCAGTCTATTGACCAGTAAACAATTGTCCGAAATGCAGCTGCGACGCTCACAAAGAGTTGATAGAGCATATGGAACATAAAGATCACAGTGAAAGCAGCTACTGGAATTCGCAATGTTGCCCAGGTTGTAGCTGCCTCAATTAGTTGTCCAATCTGAATTTTTCTTCGGGCTGCTTGAATTACTGCCAGAATCCAGTCTATTGACCAGTAAACAATTGTCCGAAATGCAGCTGCGATGCTCACAAAGAGTTGATAGAGCATGTGGAACATAAAGATCACAGTAAAAGCAGTTATTGTAATTCTCAACGTTGCCCAGGTTGTAGCTGCCTCAATTAGTTGTCCAATCTGAATTTTTCTTCGGGCTGCTTGAATTACTGCCAGAATCCAGTCTATTGACCAGTAAACAATTGTCCGAAATGCAGCTGCGATGCTCACAAAGAGTTGATAGAGCATATGGAACATAAAGATCACAGTGAAAGCAGCTACTGGAATTCGCAATGTTGCCCAGGTTGTAGCTGCCTCAATTAGTTGTCCAATCTGAATTTTTCTTCGGGCTTCTTGAATTACTGCCAGAATCCAGTCTATTGACCAGTAAACAATTGTCCAAAATGCAGCTGCAACGTTCACAAAGAGTTGATAGAGCATATGGAACATAAAGATCACAGTGAAAGCTGCCACAGTAATTCGCAATGTTGCCCAGGTTGTAGCTGCCTCAATTAGTTGTCCAATCTGAATTTTTCTTCGGGCTGCTTGAATTACTGCCAGAATCCAGTCTATTGACCAGTAAACAATTGTCCAAAATGCAGCTGCAACGTTCACAAAGAGTTGATAGAGCATGTGGAACATAAAGATCACAGTAAAAGCAGTTATTGTAATTCTCAACGTTGCCCAGGTTGTAGCTGCCTCAATTAGTTGTCCAATCTGAATTTTTCTTCGGGCTTCTTGAACCACTGCCAGAATCCAGTCTATTGACCAGTAAACAATTGTCCGAAATGCAGCTGCGACGCTCACAAAGAGTTGATAGAGCATATGGAACATAAAGATCACAGTGAAAGCAGCTACTGGAATTCGCAATGTTGCCCAGGTTGTAGCTGCCTCAATTAGTTGTCCAATCTGAATTTTTCTTCGGGCTGCTAGAACCACTGCCAGAATCCAGTCTATTGACCAGTAAACAATTTTCCGAAATGCAGCTGCGACGCTCACAAAGAGTTGATAGAGCATGTGGAACATAAAGATCACAGTGAAAGCTGCCACAGTAATTCTCAACGTTGCCCAGGTTGTAGCTGCCTCAATTAGTTGTCCAATCTGAATTTTTCTTCGGGCTGCTTGAACCACTGCCAGAATCCAGTCTATTGACCAGTAAACAATTTTCCGAAATGCAGCTGCGACGCTCACAAAGAGTTGATAGAGCATGTGGAACATAAAGATCACAGTAAAAGCAGTTATTGTAATTCTCAACGTTGCCCAGGTTGTAGCTGCCTCAATTAGTTGTCCAATCTGAATTTTTCTTCGGGCTTCTTGAATTACTGCCAGAATCCAGTCTATTGACCAGTAAACAATTGTCCAAAATGCAGCTGCAACGTTCACAAAGAGTTGATAGAGCATATGGAACATAAAGATCACAGTGAAAGCTGCCACAGTAATTCGCAATGTTGCCCAGGTTGTAGCTGCTGTTACGAAATCAGTTTTGCCCCTGTTCTTTTATTCGTTGAAACTTCCAGAGACGGCACCGGAACTCAGTAGTCATTTTCACAAAACTTTTATTCATCTTTATTCATCTTCATTTAAGCATGCACTTCTAGAAGGGAAGACGAGGCCGGTGTGTCCCTCTGCAAAATCTTCACCCCTTTGTTAGTTACAGCCAGCTTTATAGAGGTGTCCCCATCATAAAACCCCCCTACGGTGTGCTGCAAACTCTGTGTCTGTGTCTATGCGAGTGCTCGTGTGTGACTGTGTAGCATACCTGTATGTATGTGTGTGCACGTAAGTGAGTGTGCGTGTGGATGTGTGTGCGTGACAGTTAAAACACTGTGGGTGTAGGTGACTCCCTAGAGGTCATAAAAAACCCATTTCCCTTCCAGACCACAGTTATCCAGGTCAAATGTTGAGACCCCCACCCAAACATTCTCTGGGGAATTTCCTCTCAGGATTAACTCCTCTCTGTTTTACTTTCACAGTTCAACTGGGGAGGGGTCTCCTATACTCTGCTCCTAAGTTCATGACAGTCAGGCCTTTATCACATTGAGGGCAGTGTCAATGTCTCTACAATAATTCTAGATTCTATGTTAACACATTTCTAAACTCTAAATCAGCTAAACATTTCTACAATGCCTCAATTAGTTGTCCAATCTGAATTTTTCTTCGGGCTGCTTGAACCACTGCCAGAATCCAGTCTATTGACCAGTAAACAATTTTCCGAAATGCAGCTGCGACGCTCACAAAGAGTTGATAGAGCATGTGGAACATAAAGATCACAGTGAAAGCTGCCACAGTAATTCTCAACATTGCCCAGGTTGTAGCTGCCTCAATTAGTTGTCCAATCTGAATTTTTCTTCGGGCTGCTAGAACCACTGCCAGAATCCAGTCTATTGACTGGTAAACAATTGTCCAAAATGCAGCTGCGACGCTCACAAAGAGTTGATAGAGCATGTGGAACATAAAGATCACAGTGAAAGCAGCTACTGTAATTTGCAGTGTTGCCCACTGTGTAGCTGTCCATATTTGTTGCCTTATAAGAATTTTTCTTCTGGCTTCTTGAGAAATTGCCAGAATCCTGTTTATTGCCCAGTAAACAGTTGTCTGAAATGCAGCTGCGATGTTCACAAAGAGTTGATAGAGAATGCAGAACATAATGATCACAGTGAAAGCTGCTATTGTAATTTTCAGTGTTGGCCACAGTGTAGCTATCAGAATTTGTTGTCCCAATAGAATTTTTCTTCTGGCTGCTTTAAAAACTACCAGAACCCAGTCGGATGCCCAGTAAGCGGTTGTCTGAAATGGACCTGCTGGGGTCTCAAAGAGTGGATAGAACATGTAGAACATGAAAATCACATAGAAAGCAGTCACTGTAAATCTCAACGGTGCACACATTGTAGCTGTGTCATTTTGTTGTTGCATCTGAAATTTTCTTCTGGCTTCTTGAAAAATGACCAGAATCCTGTCTCTTGCCCAATAAAAGGTCCTGACAAATGGGGCTGCGGTGTTCTTAAAGACTTGATACAACATGTAGAATATATAGATCAGAATCATAATTGGAGCTGTAATTCTGGATCCGAGCCATGTTATAGCAGCCTGAGCTCTTCTTCTGGCGGCTTGAAAACCAGCCCCAGTGCTGTGTAGTGTGCTGTAAATAAACCCATTCTCTGTTTCAGGAATTTCCTCATTCTCCGAGGCCATGTCATTTATGGACCAATAGCCAGTGTAGGAAGAATCGGGTTGGGATTCTGATTTTTCTTCTAGTTCATCTTTAAAACTTTCACTGGCAGGTTTCAATGTATGAGTCACAGAAGTGGACTGAATTTCACTCAAATGCGAGGTGACATGGTCATATGGCTTATCAGTAAGACAAGGAAGCATATCATTAGACACAGTTCCTCGTCTAGCCGTGGAATAAATAATTATTGATCTCTCGTGGCTCCAGTAAACTGAGAAGTCATCGTCAGTTGTTGTTCTACTAGTAGAAACAACGGTGACAATTTTTTCCTGGGCCCAGTAAATTGATGCCATTCTTGCTTGACCCATGCTGTCAAAAGGTTTGGTCTTCTCTGAACCCAGGAATTCAATATTTAGCCATTCTCTCTTACTTAGGGCATAAATACTTCTTACAGTTAGCCGTGGGGGTGCACAGGGAGAAAGCTTGAGTCCTGAAATGGCAGAATCCTTTGTTCTGTGCTCAGGTTTCTCTTGCACCATTTCACTGCAAGGGTGCAAACCAATGGAACTGGGTCCATGACTCTCATAGATCACTTCTTCATCATCGTCGTTGCTTCTGACATTTTTTTCTGTCTGAGCCAATGGCTGCACAGATGTATATCGTTCATGAGCTTTTTCAACTATATATGATGCAATATGTGGAAAAATATTTTCCACATTCTCCCAGGCCATGTCATTTATGGACCAATAGCCAGTGTTGGAAAAATCAGGTCGGGGTTCTGATTTTTCTTCTGGTTCATCTTTAAAACTTTCACTGGCAGGTTTCAATGTTTGAGTCGCAGAAGTGGACTGAATTTCACTCAAATGCGAGGTGACATGGTCATATGGCTTATCAGTAAGACAAGGAAGCATATCATTAGACACAGTTCCTCGTCTAGCCGTGGAATAAATAATTATTGATTTCTCGTGGCTCCAGTAAACTGAGAAGTCATCGTCAGTTGTTGTTCTAGTAGAAACAACAGTGACAGTTTTTTCCTGGGCCCAGTAAATTGATGCCATTCTTGCTTGACCCATGCTGTCAAAAGGTTTGGTCTTCTCTGAACCCAGGAATTCAATATTTAGCCATTCTCTCTTATTTAGGGCATAAATACTTCTTACAGTTAGCCGTGGGGGTGCACAGGGAGAAAGCTTGAGCTCTGAAATGGCAGAATCCTTTGTTCTGTGCTTAGGTTTCTCTTGCACCATTTCGCTGCAAGAGTGCAAACCAATGGAACTGGGTCCATGACTCTCATAGATCACTTCATCACCGTCGTTGCTTCTGACATTTTTTTCTGTCTGAGCCGATGGCTGCACAGATGTATATCGCTGCAGAGCTTTTTCAGCTATATACAATGCAATATGTGGAAAAATATTTTCCACAGCATATGTGAGAACCACACCAAGAATAGTGTCCATGTTTGTGGTTGTGCAGTGGCTGAAAGGCACTTGCTCCACTCACTGTTGAAATTTCTAGTTGGACTGCTGTGAGTTCTGATTGCAATTAAAAGTATTTTTTGTTGTCTTCTGGAGCTTGAATAAAGTCCAAGGAGAAGAAAAGGAGGTAAATATACGCCAAACTGTGCATTTGCTTTGAAAGCAGCAGGAAGGAATGATATGAGACTGGAACGTCTTTGGGCTATTTAAGCCTTTAGGGACATCAAAGGAGCAAAGGGTGTGATGTCACCCTCTGTGATGATGACATCACAGACGGTCAAAGCATACACATGCAACATTCCGTGGCTTTAATCCACAGAGAGAAAAACTAAAACCTTCATGTTTTTGAAGTAGTTACATAAGAGAGTTTGTGTTGCCAGTATTTAGGGTTTTTTTTATTTTTTTCTTATACCAGCGATGGTCTCAAAGCTTCTGGTTCTATTGTGCCATAATGGTCACTTTGAAAGTGTGCTGTCCTTTGGATGTTTGCCTTCTCTTCACCCTTCTTTTTTCTCATCCATGTGCTGTACTCATCATCTCTTCTGCTCTCTCCTCCTGTGATGAATACAGTCAGTATGTGTCAGAAAAGCCAAATCTCTAATATCTGATGTGATTATTAGGTTATTATCTCATAGATTTTCTCTGCCTATTTTATACAGTGACCCAATCAAGAAATATCAGCTATCAGAAAAGCAACATTTGAATGGACTATTTCATGCCATAGTCCTATTTGACATTATTTTTTTTTAACTGGGATGTTTTCGTCTACATTTGATTTATTACATACAATTCATTCTCTGTAGTGTCATTAAATATATATTAATACAGCTTGAGCAAGGAACAGAACATAGTATGTCAACCTCTGCATTACATCTTCTTTATTGCATACTTAGACAGATACTCAATTTTGAATAGGAAAATAAGTAATTGACAGTAAAATAAAAATGTCATTAACATTGTCAGTACAACAGAAATACATACAGTACACACACACACACACACACACACACACACACACACACACACACACACACACACACACACATATATATATATGTATTTTTACAAGGTTTTGGCACTGAGGTACAATGTCAGTATTTTATAGACATCAAATATAGAAAATCAACAAATTCGGGATCAATGCAGACACCACCACGGCGCCAGCTGTATAGGCCCAAGACTGAAGCCGGACAAACACTCCCTGATAACGACTGTGATATGACTATTCTCCCCATCCCATGCAAGGCCACCTGGATTGGCTGGAGGACTGTTTACTTAGCCTGATAGGGCGAAGGACGCTGTCTCAGCTGAACTATGGACACGCACACACACACACTTACACTGATAAGCACTCACTCATCTTCCCCCCCCCCTTTTCCAACGCCTTCGATGCTTCTTGTCCCCTGGGAACACGAGGCGGGTCTGGGCCCGCGCTGTAAAAGAGACGGCGCTGTGGAAGGATTGCTGCTGTGTTGCCTGGGATTACTCCTCATCCCCTACCCAACCCTGTGGCTTGTTATGTCTTAATAATGTTGTGGCGTGGACATTCATGTGCTTTTTTTGTGCAGAGGAGTTTTTTTTGTTTCCTGTTCTCGTGCTGTCCTACCATGGAAGCACAGCATGAGTGGAGGTCTCTTTTTTTCCTCTTGTACCTTCCCGTTGTGTGGACATTTCGGTGTTTTTCTGTAACGCTACCAATCTCCGACTTGTAACCCCATGTAATGTTTGTGTCTTGTGTGTAAGGTCGGGGGGGGGGGGGGGGGGGGGGGGTTCCCATTTCGCATCAGGGCAACCTGTGTGTGACAAATAAAGGCTTTCATTCATTCATTCATTCATTCACATAGTAATGAGATCTTTTTAGGGGGAATCATTCATTTCACAGCATATTTCTGTAACCTTTTTCTTACGTGCCTGTGTATGTGCATAGTTTGAAGAGAAAATGGGAACTCTCTGTTAATGGTACTCATGGCCAATTGTTAATTCTCATTGATCAGTGGTGATTGATCAATGTTTCAGTCATTATGCAAATGTCCTGTTTATAAGGTTGAGGAAAGCTACATTGAGACAGAAGATGAGTGAAGAAAGTTTTCTTCCAACCTTTGTCCAGTTTAACAAAATCAACTTTTTGGGATTGCCCTACGGGATGATTGTGGTGACGGACTACTAGTCTATTGCGCGCTGCACAAGTGGGTTTGAATCCCATCCTTGTAGCTGTACTTGGGTCTTAAATCTGTTGGGATGTGGTGAATTACATCCTGGGTCACTTCTGTTATAGTTCAAAGATCAAACACAGGAAGATATCTCAGTGTCTCTGCTGAAGAAAAAAAAACATGACCTCATGCACAAATGAAATCACTGCAAATTAAATGAACTAAAGGCTTGGAGGTGTTTACTACTCTCATAATATTTATAATTATACCTTCATGTCGACATACACTTGAAATATTACATTAAATATTTGTATTATTTTTCTAAATAATACTGAAGTCATTGTTTCTCTTCCATAGAAGTGAGGTGTAGATGATGCTTTAGACAAAGCGGTGACTGTGGTGTGAGTGCAACTGTGGTGTTTGTGCGGGTCACATGACTGAATCTTACTGGCAAACTTCTGTGAGAAAATGAACATAAAAATTGATTTAACGCAAAAGTTAGCCCAACATCATCACTTTAACAGACTAATGAAGAAGCTTCTTGAATGTCACAAATTTCAGTGGAATAAAAACTGGTCTGCTGATCTGGTAAAGCTGGGCTAAAATTTGGGTCATGGTTATGGTTGATATTCCCAACGTCACACAGTTAGTACTGCCACTGTAACTTAGTGTTCACAAACCTGAGGTCAATGCCTCAAAGAAGCTTGGTAGAAAAAAGGGAAAAAAAAACTTTGCTTCATAAATTACTGGATTATTTCATCTCTGAAAAGCAAAACAATCAGAAGGAAAAAAAAAGTTTTAAACTGCTTACCACTCAAGGCCACATTAAGGACATAACATATGACCAGAGTGAAGAAAAACACTATCTCCCTGTAAGGATCACAAGTTATTAATATATAATTGGTTGTTTGGTGCCTTTTTTCTCTTACTTTAACCACATTTTGGAAGCTTTTTCATAGCATTTAATGTCATCACAGGGAAACTAGTAATGATTGTGTGGACATGTTTTTGAGAAATCCTTAATCAATTGTCCTCAACCACTGTGAATCTCTGGTGAACAACTTTTCTTTTTCTCTTGCTTTATCAAAATGTCAAATGTAAGATAAAGATTCTACTTTTAGCAAAGCTCAGACCTGCTCTGTCATTTTTGGGTTTTTTATGTTTTGTCTTTGCATTCTTACAGCTGTGTTTTTATGTATCATCTTATACTGCAATGATCGTACCGTATGTATATCTGTATGTTTATTCCTGAACTCCTGCTAGACGACTGGTTCAATCTTCATGAAACTTACCCCATAAGCTGGTTTCAAATTGTTAGTTAATATGTTTTCCTTCAAATTCTCAACTGTAATGGTCCAAAGTTACCAACGGTTTGGCAGAAACAGTCTGTAGGGGAGGTTTTTGTTTGATGTGTGGAATAATATGAAGTAAGTGAAAATTCTAGAAAACTTTTACAGAACAGACAAATGATCATTTTACATAATAAAAATCAAAAGACAAGCATATTCTCTGATGACAAGAGAGATAAAAGTCAAGTGTAAAACCAAAATCCATTACTAAACATCTGAAAAACATCAGAAAATAACCACACTGGTCCGGCCGGGTCAAGTCAAACGATGATTTAATGAACACACGCGTGGGAGATGGACACCATACAGCAGACAGCATCAGATCTCAAAATGGTGGAGCCTTGATCAAACTCTTATAGCCTCTAGTGGCCCCCACCTAATCATAAAAGCCTAAACATTCACATTCTTTCTCACACACAGCGCCTAAGCTACGACCTTGGCTCCCTGTTTATCTGCTCCTGCTGAGATGGGGCAGTCTGCTCTGTTCTCTTCTAACCAGACAAATAAGGCGATGACTTTCTGCAAACAGTATTTTCTTATAACTCAGCAGTATAATGCATCATAAAACAATATCATTCATTCACAATAAATCAACAGTCTAATATAATGCAAATCAGTTTACCAAATGTAATAGTTATCACCTTCTTCTAATTCAGGAGCATAATGCAAACTAAAACTACATAATAATTCACAATCTTTAATTAGGGGTCTAACATGGCATAAAATAATATTATAATCCGACACTCGCTACCAGAGCCACAGATCCACTCCTCAAAGCATATACAATGCATTTTATTTAGATTTTGGGTAATGTTTGGTTTTTAAATAGACAGTAGACCCCTAACTTACTTGATATTCTTTTTTTCCCCAAACATTTCTCCCCTTAAGTTCTTCAGACAAGAACAGGGGGGTGAACATTTGTGTGAATATTAGGGTAACCAGTTCCTCCAGTGAGAGGGTTCTGACTTTATCCAGAATAAGCTAAAGTTGCTACAGGTAAAGAGACACATTAAACACATCCCCTTTCAGGATTTAAGAAAGCTGAATGGGAACAGAGAGAAAAGTCAGTCATCTCAAGATGGATAAAAGACTTCTTTTGAGAAACAAAATACTAAAAGGTAAGCCTAATCCAACAATACAGCACATCAAAATACAAATTAAATAACAAATCCAGAATCCCTGCATAATTAAAACAGACTTAAGTAAAACTCCAGTTTCTAAAGAGCAAATTTAACATTTCATGTCTGAAGACAATATTTTTGCATTTTATTCTGGCAATGTACCCCCTCAATGGTGTTTTTCCAAAAGGTACAGATGCCTACACCCAAAACTAAATTTATAAGACTATAACACTGTGTAGCAAGGCTGTATCTAACCAATGCTTTTTAATGTTTGAGTTTCATAAGTTTGATTTTTTTCCCCCAAATCTCCCAAGCTTATCCAGTAGATCAGGTTGTGTAACCTGTTTTGTAATTGGTTTCTAAAACCAACACAAGTAGATTACAAAACATGTTTTAAAGGACCACAGCCTTCATGTCAAGTCAAGCTCATGTCCCTCTAGGCAGATGAATATCTGCAGTAAACTAGAATGCTCATATTTTATAGTCTTAATAAAAATGTTAAGGGAAAAAATTTTTTTCTTCTGGATGTTGCTCTAAGTATTTCTGAACACAAGACTCAAAGATGCTTTCTGAACTGTGCTTCTTGCAAAGTTAAAGTACAAAGTGACTTTGATAGTTCTCATAACTTAATAAGAGAGCACTCAACAGGAAATAAGACTTGTCCTAGATTATGATCTTTGCTCTGAAAATAGTTCCACCCTCCACCCACCCTGGTATCAGTCCAGCTACTGAATAACTTCAATGCATAGAGAAAAAACAAAAAGAACAAATCTGCTGAGCACCGAAATGTATTTTATTGTTCAAAAGATTAGCCTCATTACTTCCAGGACAGCATAGTGGTATCAGAGTTTTAAGAAAATGAGCATTAAGCATCAGGTCTGCTTCTTCTATAGAGTTTAAAGACAGGCCATCATTAACACACTCAGACTCTTAAAAACAGTCATACTGCAAAATGCATCCTTATCTTAAAGAGACAGGCAAACTATCAAATGCACAAATTTCCTCATTTGAAAGAAATTTTGTCTATACCATATATTTAGACAAAGCTGTAGATTTTATGTTATCTGAAAGGTGTTTGTTAATTTTATGAGATGTTCAAAACACGAGTAATACAAAGAATTATTTCTTCTCCAAAGACTGTAGTTCCCGTGGTATTTTTCTGACAGCTTGGAGGACATCTTCAATGTTGACTTTATCTCCAAACTCAATCTCTCTGTGTTCCAAAAGTATTCCCTGCAGGACAAACAGACAAGAGATACTAAACATTTTCTAGTATGATGGTTTTACTCTTCTTAAGAAATTTGTATTGCAATATTTTAGAACCATTCCAATGACATTGGATTAATGTGAAATTTTTACCTGCTGTTCTTGCCCAATGACAAAGACCCCACCAAGGACAAAACCCTCTCCAAGAACATTTCCCACGAAGCCATTCCTGTAAGCCCTTACGCCATTCCTCCACACTCCAACACGCAGGAATGCCAGGAGACCCAGCTTCCGCTCACGAGGCCCATAAAAACGTCTCTGCAAGCATATCAGAATGCTTGGTTAATTCATGCAGAGCTAAAGGGATTTTTCCACACACCCTAAATGGGTCCAAGTGTATTTGGAAGCAGTTATGCTTAAAAACAGGCCAAATGTAGTTTGCAGATAACTTTTGACCATGGTAGAACAGTTCATTAGAGGAAAATAATAAAGTTTACCTTTTCATCCAAGAAGACTTCCCCATCAAAGTATGGCCTGAAGTTCTTGACCTCTGTGCCGACATCTTCCTTTACAACAGCGTACAGAGGAATCCCGAGTTCATCCAGCTGAGGTTTCAGAGAGGACAGCTCTGCAGCTTCCTGCAGCCAAAGAGCATTAAGAATCTTAATGGCTAGCAACTGCAGTTACAAACGGAAAGGTACAATTGAGGGGTCATGTTGTATTCATTTTATGCACACGGCCCATATTTTGTGTGGTAAACAGGGATTGTGGAACAGTACTTTATTGTATTATTACAAGAGGATTATGACTTTCTGTTAATTCAACAATCTAAATACTTATTTGACCACACTTAATTTTCAGGCCAATTTCATGTAATAGAGCCAAGTCAGGTGGATGCACTGCAATTATGTGCCCTCTCTGACAGGGGAAAATAAAATATACTGAGACACTTCTGGGGGAGAGGTGAGCTACTGATTTACATATACATCCTCATGGCTTTTATAGCTTAAATTTAGAGGATTATAACCACACCAGGTTAAAATACTCCAGAACTACCTCAGATTTATGCTATGCAAATCCACACTCAAGAGTTCAAGTTACAAGAGGCAGACATAGTTGTAGAGTATGTAGGTACTTTATATGAAGACTGAACTTCACAGCATTTGAGAGCCACTTTGCACCTCCAGTGCAGACATTTTCATAGTTTGTATCATTTTAATCACCATACCTGAACTGACACCAAATGTTTTATGTTGTATAAGTTATCCATTCCCTTATTCATTCCCCTATGTTGCCTTTTGGTTACAATTGACAAGAAATGGAAAATATGTGTATGGCAAACATTCTCTTTTGTGTAGCAGGCAAAACCAAAGGGCTTAAAGTAATAAGCCAATAGTTTATGATAGCCAACTGTCACTGGAACAATACCTCTCTGCACAAAAATCATCCAGGACGCCGGACTGCCATGATAACTGCTCCAGACTTTTCCCACAGAGACTTGGCTTTGAACGTCTTTATTTCTAAGGAAAGAGATTAGGTGAAAGGGTAAAAGTTTAGCAACAGGCTAACAAATCGTAACAATGCGCAACAAATCCCAGGTGGGATGGAAAAACGATTTTAAAACAAACTATTTTTTATAATTACATGGTTTCTTTGGGTAAACGCAGATATGACTCACCTCCCTTCGTGGTCTTGAGTTCAGCCTCCTCTAAATATTTGAGAGTTGCTACCAGCGGCGGTGTGAGAAATCTGTCAGTGACGAAATTCATTACACCGGTAACGAGGCCACCGACAGTGGCCAAAACATTGGTTACGAGTTCCATTACAGCCTCTTTTTTGCAGCCCGTTCTTGATTAAAGCATCTCAGCTCCGCTGTTGTTGCACACTGTCGACCGCGCCGCGTTCAAACGCGCATTTAAATTCCAACTGCAGCTGATCTGCCAGCGTTCGCCAAACCCAGCCTCTCTTGGGTGCAGATACTGATCAGATTGAATACAGCTGTATTTCATCAGCGACGAGAAGGGGAACGCAGATGCGGAAACATTCAATACAAACCAGTCATTAGCTGTGTCCCAATTCAGGGTCTGCACGCTTGAAGTACGCATTTTAAGTGTGATTACGTCACCGCCACGCGACGACGGCTGTCCCAATTCGAAGTGTACTTCAAATGCATACTCCAAATGCGCCGTCGATTTCCCCAAATATCAAGCACGCTTCGTGGTCCCATATATCCCACAATTCATAGCGCAGCGGTGGGTGTGGATAATTTTGCCGCAAAATACGGCAGAAGGGAGCGGCAAGAGTGAACTGTCAAAAGTAAGTACTGAATATGACGTCACTTATTTATGTGCGAATGTTTAATAACGAAGAACATTAAAACATTGCTGTTGGCCACATGCTGGCAAAGTTGTGTGACATTAGTGATGTTTGTACTATCAGCGTTAACTTAGTTGTAAAGCCTTATATATATATATATTATATATATTATATATATATAATATATATATATTATATATATATATATATTATATATATATATATATATATATAATATATATATATATATATATTATATATATTATATATATATAATATATATATATATATTATATATATATAATATATATATATATATAATATATATATTATATATATATAATATATATATATATATATAATATATATATATTATATATATATAATATATATATATTATATATATATAATATATATATATATATATTATATATATATAATATATATATATATATTATATATATATATATATATATATATATTATATATATATATATATATATATATAATATTGGCCATATTATATTTACATTACCACAGTGAGATGATTTTAGTCTCATGAACAACATGAGCTAATTGTTATTTACTAACTACTCTTGAAATAACTGTTCGGTACAGAAATGAAGCCCAACAATCATGTTTTACAGTCCTGTGGTCTCAGCCTCAGATACTCAACTAGTCAAAGTGATGTCATGACAAAAATGAATGACCAACAAAACATTTTTTCTCCTTCATTTCTGTCAAACAAAGCTGTATGTAACGTTTCTCGTGGTTAGTATCATGGTTGCTAGGCAACCTGAACAGCGCGACGAAGGCTAGACCGTCCCATTTCACAAGCCTCTCACTTCCGCACTTCTCGTACTTATAGTATGCACGTACGTAGTATGCATAGTGCGTGTACTCCAAGCGTGCAGACCCTGAATTGGGACACAGCCACATGCACCAAACTTTGCCCTCCTCCTCCTCCAGGCTAAAGGTCATTCAACAGCCTGGAAACTGCAGCGTCATCCAGTCGAAATGCCAGCCATGACGAAAATTACTTTGCACGCTTACACAATCAAGCATTTCTATAACAGGATCAATAAAAGCTCATGCAAACTTATATTATCATTACTACTAAAAAAGCTAGTTACAGTTTCAGCGATTGTCTGCTCTAATGTGGGTTGATCGGAGCTGGCATGGCCCTGACTTATCGGAGAAATAACAGAGCGGAACCGGCTGTTCAAACCCCCCCAAAGCTGCCCGCTGGAATCGAAGCGACGGGACGAGTCGCGACCTCTCACAACGAACGCAGCATGGTTAACACCTTGGAGACGCTTACGGCTTCTGTGAAGGCTCAAAACAACACCATTGAGCGTATGGTGGGATACATCAGAGAGGGCCCTGCTCAAAATGAGAACCTTGAGCGAAAGCTGGATCACATCACAGAACGGATCAGTTCTGCAGTTGTGAGGTCTCAGAATCAAAAGAATGATAACACCACGGATCAGAAGTTTGATACCATCATGGGGAGGCTCGCGGCTCTCCAACGGGAGATAGAGAGACCAGTTTCAGAGTGTTAAAAAGATCAGCTTTGAAAATTCTCAATAAATCAACAAATTCGGGATCAAATGCAGACACCACCACGGCGCCAGCTGTACAGGCCCAAGGCTGAAGCCGGACAAACACTCCCTGATAACGACTGTGTGATGACTATTCTCCCCATCCCATGCAAGGCCACCTGGATTGGCTGGAGGACTGTTTACTTAGCCTGATAGGGCGAAGGACACTGTCTCAGCTGAACTATGGACACGCACACACACACACTTACACTGATAAGCACTCACTCATCTCCCCTTCCCTTTCCAACGCCTTCGATGCTTGTTACCTCCTGGGAACACGAGGCGGGTCTGGGCCCGCGCTGGCGAGTCGGCGCAGTGGCAGGATGTCTGCTGTGTTGCCTGGGATTACTCCTCATCCCCTACCCATCCCTGTGGCTTGTTATGTCTTCATAATGTTGTGCTGTGAACATTCATGTGCTTTTTTTGTGCAGAGGAGTTTTTTTGTTTCCTGTTCTCGTGCTGTCCTACCATGGAAGCACAGCATGAGTAGGGGTCTCTTTTTTTCCTCTTGTACCTTCCCATTGTGTGTACATTTCAGTGTTTTTTTCCGTAACTGCCGATCTCCGACTTGTAACCCCCAATGTAATGTCTGTGTTATATGTGTAAGGTCGGGGGGGGGGTGTCTCATTTTACTGCAGGGCAACCTGTATGTGACAAATAAAAATTCTGATTCTGAAGAAGCAGACTATCACATTAAAGGTTTTCTTTATTCGCTTGTATGTCACTCCACATCCCGTTAGCTCTGCACAAAGTTTGAGTTAAGGTTGATTTTAAATTCACCTGCTAAAAAAAAAAAAGGGGGGGGGGGCAGTTTATGTGGAATCACTTAATCTCAGTTTAACATGTGGATGTGCCATTGGGATTTCTGACACTGCAACGTGACTGGAAGCCAACTGTGCTACTTACACAAGTGTGATGTGGAAACAAGCACGTGGACTGGGTTGTTTTCATAACTTTTAAAAATGTCTAGAGGGGATCTTTAACGCTATGCAAAAACAAAAAGGACAAATGAATAAACAATAATAAATTATGTTGGCTCACTATTTATTGTGTATTTTCTTATTAGTAACCATTTATGATTTCAGCTTCGGTAAAAGCTCGGACATGTGATATGATCAAGCTTGGTCTTCTTCCTCATCTTGGTCCTGAAAAGCAAACAAAGCTGAGTTACAAATTAATCAGTTTTAAGTAAAAAAATATATATATCACATTTGTCAGAATATA
This sequence comes from Neolamprologus multifasciatus, assembly GCF_963576455.1. Lineage (NCBI taxonomy): Eukaryota > Metazoa > Chordata > Actinopteri > Cichliformes > Cichlidae > Neolamprologus > Neolamprologus multifasciatus. Next base: position 6,672,507 of record NC_140446.1, on the reverse strand, counting down.
GATGTAGACATTGGTTCTCAAACACGGAGACAATGGAAATGGTCCCTAAATGACCAGAGAGTGGGAATGATATTCCAATGATTTAGAAAAAAATTATATGATCATGCTATATTTTATTTCACTAAAATTGAAACTGGATATTTTGTAATTGCTAGAAACCAAACATATTTGCCGGGTGCTCGCAAGAAAAAGTTTGAGAACCAATAGATGAGTAACGCATTCACTCAGGTCAACCTCCTGGGAGTCTTCCTCGTCGGACGGAGACTTTTCAGGTTCCTCTTGTGAACTCTCAGGTTCCCCGTGCTGCATCATTTCCTCTGCTGTTACCTCAACCTCAGCTGGAGGTGAGGAATCAGTGCTTTTGCTCTCCGGTTCTTCATCACCTGCCTGAGGCCAGAAAAGTTCTGGTTAAGCCTTGTTTTATTATTTCCAGCTTTTGAACAGACCTTTGATTCTGAAACCCAAAAGGGCTGCTTCCCCTGGGCAAATTTTCTACTTCAATGTTTAAAAAATGAGCAAAGTATTAAAGGGAAACATTGTGGATTCAAAAGAAGGACATGCCACCTTTTCTTGGTCCAGGAGAATTCCTGATTCCTGTGCCTCCTGTTCAGATTCAGATGTCTTCTCAGGTTCGATGTTCTCACTCTGTGGAGCTGAAGCTGGCTCCACTTGGATGGCATCTTCAGGTTTGCCAGTTTCTTCTTCATGGGCCTTATGGTAAATGAAAAGTAAAGCAGATTAGATTATGGAGAACATAATAATTCTGTGTTTCTACCTGTGCTCAGTCTGACTGTGTTGTCTCAGAAAACTCTTGCTCGTCTCATCTTTATTTGTGTTCCTTGTCTCCTCTGTCCTCCTCTGGCCTGAACTTTAACTCATCTTCAAATCTACCTCACCACTCTGCTGATCTGTCCTTCATCTTTTCTTGTACTTGAGCCTGCACCTCTTGCCTCTTCGATCTGAATATGTGCCAAACTGAATCCTCAACGCACAGTCTGCATTTCACCCGCTTCACCTTTTCTGTGTTGTGAGAGTCAAGGTCAGGAGGACTTTGCTTGCTGTATTGATCTTCTGTTTCATTTGATTTTGAATCACTGCCATCTTGTGTGAGAGTTGACTGTAGTGGGCCAGTCTTCTCAGGTTCAGCACTTTCAGATTGATCAACCTCCTGCAAAGCAGATAAGAGCCACAATTATTAACTAAACTATTTTAGCACCACAACCAAAATCAAGTTGTGCCATTTCTTTCTTCACAGTGTTTGACCCCTGTTTAACGATATTTCTTACATTATCCAGGCAAATACGACAAAATTTCTCCTGACCTTATCCTCATCTTGGTCACCTTCCTTCTCTTCCTTTTGGCTGGTAATTCCTTCCTTCTCCTCCTCTTCAGTTTTTTCCTCAACACTATTCGTACTTGGCTCTATTTCTGTTTTTTCTTCTATTTGCTCCATCCTTGTCTCCACTTCAGTTTTTTCATCAGGCTTCTCTTCAAACTCCTCTTTGACCTCTGTGCCCTGCCCCTCAGATAGGTAAGAATGACTGGCCTCTGCAGGTTTTCCTTCAGGTGGCTCTGGACTGGTTGCTGCTTTATCTGTGATGTCCACCTGGCAGATCTCAAACCATTTATAGTCAGTGATTTGTAGTTTATTTCAAAAACCATACGATGCAAGTCATGCAGTTTTAGAGTGAGCTTGGTAGACTGACCCATCACCAAAGAAAAAAAACCCAGAAGCACTCATGGCTCAAAACCAAAAACCACAGAAATGAAAGCGACCGTAACAGACAATCAGAAAATATCACAGAGATTGCCACCACCTCCAGAGGCACTCATATTTTTTAATTCTTATCACCTCCTTTTCAGTGACATTTTCCTGCACTTCAGTTTGGCGATCTTCTGCGCCTTGCTGGTTTTCCAGATTGGGTGTGTTTGATTTCTCATCTTGTACGGGTTTGCTGTCCTCCACTTCTCCTATTGTGGCTGCGGTGGGTGCTTCAGAATCTGTGGGCTTGTTCTCAGAGAGCTGTCGATGTGTTTATGTTATATGCTTTTAAACGATTTGCTTAAAAGTATTTTGGAGTAATTGGAAGCAAGTGGAGAGGATTGAAACGAAAATAAGCAACTGGTCATTTTAAAGGATAACAGGAGAAATAAGAAAACATCTCAATACATACTAATTTTTTAAAATTTGATGTAAGAAACACAAGCAAATGTTTGGTTAGATTTAAGTTTTGTGTTTTACAAGTAGTTTGCGACTCCTCCCAGGTCTCACTGACCTTTCGCTCCTCCTCCCTTAGCTTCGCCTGGTGTAACTCCTCCTCTCTGGCTTTTGCCTGCTCTTTCTCCAGGAGTGCCAGTTTGGCCTTTTTCTACAAATAAAATTGTGGTTACAACAAAGACGCTTCTAACTATGCTTACATAGCTTACAAAAGCTTTCACCTAGACCTTTTAATCCTTGTAATCCTAAAGTGGCTGTAGATCTCTATAGGCATGCAGGGATCTGTTGGTACTTTCTGAGTCAAGGTAAAAAGGTCACTGGGTTTTTGTTACCTTGGCTTTTAATTTTTCAGCCTGATAAGCTTAGACTGTCTAAGCCTCTTTTATCCTTTATATCAGCCCTTAAAGCCTATGTAAGGACAGAGGCTTTAAGGCTCTAGTAGTGTGAGCAGAAATAGTTTCACTGCTCACACTTTAACAGCCAGTGGAAGCTTCCAAGAGCTAATCATCTGTTTCATTGTCAGCTGTTGTTTACTACAACACTTTTGTAGTTATTATGGTGCTAATTTAACTATTTGGATTCTGTTTAATACCGTATACTGCCACATAAGGCTGATGAATGCTAATAGTGCGACACTGTAAAATACTCCAAGTGTTCACTCCACTGAAAATAATTTAGATTTGAGCACTTGTAGCTTCTTAAACAAGTGACACTAATGCTTATTGTTAGTTACAGAACACAAAGACATAGTTGACTTTAAATTGTGACACTTGGAGTGGGAATAAAATTGACTCAAAATACTTTGAGGGCTTCTAAGTTGGACAGTTTTCAGATTATAAAGGTCAAATTTAAGTTACAAAGTACAAAGAAAGAGAAAAGAACCCCCCCACATGTCCCAATGTAAGGAAATTAATTTTTCCAAATTTTCCAAGTTTATCAACCGAGGCTGAGAACAATACAACTAACAGTGGTAGGACAAATACAAAACAATGAGTTATAAATGTTAACGGAATCTTCAGTGTCTTTTGTCTAAAAAGACGAATAATTAATTTCCAGTTTTAAAAATTGTGAAGATGTCACCAAGCCAAACATCCATATCAAAACAGACAGCAGATCTGCATTAACGCAGTACTTTTATTTCAAAATAGTATTGCTTCTGATGATCACACCAAGCATTATATTTTGTAAGTTAATGGTGTTGCACCTGTCATCATACAGCACAGAGCTGGTCTCCTAAACACGATATGGACAGAACCACAGCAGCTCAGCCACAGAGCAAGAGTCACCAACACTATGGGTTAGTAACTGCAGAGGTCTAAGCTAGACCTTTGGCGTTAACAGCACTAAAACCACAATTTAACTCCCAAACTTACAAGGTTGTCATTCACGTACGCTGCACTGTGACAAAGACTGCGCCTCATATTAGACAATAAGTTGTGCATGCTACCCCCTACTGACAGGACAACAAAACAGCGACTATTATCAGGGATTTTTTTTCTTCCACGATGCCGATTCTCAATTTAAAAAAAAAAAAAAATTGTTTCTTAGTGGCATCGATCATACTCTTGAGTCTCCAATACTTATAACAAATAACCAGAAATATATGCAAAAATTAGATCTGTCTGGCTTTCCCCCCTATTAATGCCCCGATTTACTCATCTTTTGATTCAGGTATTTTTTCTGACTGTGTTGTCATAAAATAGCATGACTTGTAAACTGTAACAGGTGCAGTAATGAATAAAAGAAGAGCTCACCTCTGTTTGGTATTTACGGTTTGAGCTGTACTTGTAAAGCCAGTGAGCCAGATACAGGATCGGGTTCACAGGTCGCTGCTCGACCACTTCAGCCAGGCCGTCCGCCAGGCACTGACCCAGGTTTCTTTTTAAATACTCCGAGTCCATGCTTATGTTTTCCTGTCTGAATAGCGAAAAACATCATTATATTAACAACTAAAGTGATAAACGCATGTATCACTTTTAATAAACAGCAAGTAGCGTCGGAACAGGAAGTTTCCTAGCAAATAAAACATTTCGGTCGTTTTTTTTTTTTTTTTTTTTTTTTCTGTTAGCGGTTAGACTAAGTGTTTTTCACTTCTGTTTTATAAATGTTAGTTTCACACAGTAACTAAAAGACAAGACAAACAAACCTATTTCTTCCTGAAAGTCCGTGTGTAGTGGTTAGGGCTCCATGGTAACGGTGTCACATTATTAATCTTCCCCTCAGTGTTTTGAATTAGCCAACTTCTGACTGCTACTGCTCTACATACCGCAAGTGTATTCTCCCAGTACCTATACTGATATTTTTAACCTATAACTGCAGCTTATGCAGTAGAGAACAGTGTGTTATGATTTATGAGTTAATCATCGTACATTTGCAAATTGAACACATTTTAACCACGTCACGAAACGCGTATCTGGAATTGTAGAAAATCTGTAAATGTACCTGTCTCTAAGGTACCACGAGCCAACTTCTGTAGTTTAAATGTGTTATAGGCTATAAATAAAAATATGTATGTGACAGCCAACACAAAATGGTTTAGACATTTTTCATAGTGCTTGTTTGAGGTGTTTTTTTCTTTTCTTTTTAATTTTCTAAAAATAATTTATTTAATACAGTTCAGTGGGCTGACCTCAGAGGATAGAAACTGAATATCGATTTTACACGAGTATGGATCTGATAACAATACCAGAACTGGCATCAATACAATCGATATCAATACTCTGTTTCTTTCATCGTTTCTTTTATTTGCTGTAAAAGAATTAAGTAAATATCTGCAGCTACAGTTTTACTTCATAAAGAAAATGTATAATACATAAGGATAGGTACAAAATATAGAGAAACATAGAGTTGTGTGAAAAAGTATTTGCCTGCCTTCTTTTCTTTTCTTTTCTTTTCTTGTACATTTGCCACATTTCCATGTTTCAGATCATTAAATGATTAAACTAAAATATATTGAAGAGTTATGACTTTCCTGTCACTGTTCACTGTAATCCTGTACTTTGCAATTAGAAAACACTTTGGTGACTAAACTCAATTATTCATAGATAACAATTCTACAAAATAATAGTAAAAATAATAAAAACATAATTCAAAAGAAAAAAATGTAAATATCAAGATGAAGCCATATACACCAAGAAACATGAAATGTCCTGAAAACATTATATATAACTGTGACATTAACGAGCATTTAATAAGTACATTATATTTCTGATAATGTGCAGCAACCTAAAACTTAGCTACTTAGATGCATATCTGCACATTTCAGACATTGAAATTTGAGTTCAGTTGCAATGCATAGATAAATGCAATTGCATTTATCTATGCGTTTCACTCAGACAAAATACAGACAAACATTTTGAATTCTGTATGGTGATCTAATCATCCGGTAAGAATGTGACTCAGGTACCTTTATGATAATTCAAATGGCTTCTCAGACCAGTAACATTAAGTAACATTGCAAGAAGAGAGAAGTCAGACCTCTCTCTCTTGGCTGAACAGCTCCCTCTGAACACCAGACCCAGTGCAGAGGACTGAACATGAGAGGCTTTTTTTTTAAACATATAATGCTATATATGTAAAGGTTTCCAGGAGTTTAATTTACTGAATGCTTTATTTAAAAGCATTCTTGTTTTAGTGACTCTGATCATAATGTTTCATGGAATAACCCTGCTGGTTCCTATTTTGGTACAAACAGCTTTGCCTTTAATAATTAGTTAAATAAAGACACTTCCCATTTTGCAACCATAATAAAACGCTTTTGTCTGCAACGCACAGCTGTGCAAGGCAGCAAAGCCACTTTGTGAGTTTCGAGAAATGAAATCTGCAGAGAAATGAAACTATAGCTGTTGTGGTATGTGGGCTTCGTTTTGTTTTGTTTTTTTGCTTCCTTAGTTTATAGAGTTTAGGTTTATCCTAAAGGAATAATGGTTGTGTTTTTGTGATTTTTTTGTTTCTGCATTAGTTTTCTTATTGCTCCTGTTATTGCTGATTTGGTCACTTCCAAACTAAACACAATTAAAATACTAAATTTCAGGGTTCTAAGTAAAGTGTTTGTAAAGTAACACACGGGGGCAGTGTTACCTCACAGCAGAAAGGTTGGATCTGTATGTGAACTGAATGGTTGCAGCATAGAAATCATGTTCAGTTATGCTTCTTAGTCAAACGGCCTTGGTTTTAATTTGTATAGAATATAAAGGATTTTTGTCCTTTATATTTCTCTTCTGTCTGTTTTGGTTTTATTTTGCAAAATGGGTTTGTGTATTTCAGTTTCATTGTTAAAAATGTTAGCTTTTCCTAGTGGGTTTTTGGTACCACGCAGTGGTTGTCAGGAGGAAAGTATTAAGAAAATCAAAGGAGATATTATAAATCCAAACCACCACACTTTGCAGTTAACTGTTGCTCAGTGTTTGAGAAAGTTCAGTTCACTCTAATTTTTAGGATCTTTTATTGCATGGGGGGGAAATAGATGGTAATTTTGCAGCACACACAGGAGGGCAATGCTGCCTGAAGATGACTCCATCATTAACTGGATCTACCAATCTCATACCCAAGGTGTCAATTAATACTAAGTTATGTTTAGTATGTAACCCAGACAAAACCGTTTTATCATCTAAACTTAGCCAGCTAGTTTTTATAAACTTTACTAATGAGTGGAAGTAAAACTTAAATGGAAAGGGGAAAAAATGAGTACAAAACATAAAACTCCCAACAGGACATGACGCAGGGCCACCTGGCTGTACAGTCTGGAAAGTGTCCCCTTTAGACTCAGTTTTAATGAACATGCCATAAAATTGCTGGACTGTCTCCATTCAACCTCAAGTCCAACTCATGCTGGCCAGACATGAGATATGAGATGTTTTGTCACATTTGGAATATGAGGTGTTGTTATCTGGGTCATAAAGTATCCTGCTCATTTCACCACAAACCAAAAATAATGCTGTGAAATATTCATGGTAATTATTCTTTTTTAAAATGTGTACTTATTTTTTTAATTTATTAGGAGTCAAGGATTCAAGGCCTTAAGTTGTATAATTGACAAACAAAATACAACCTGAATCACTGATCAAACTTTTAAGCCAGATCTTTTTAATCATTTAGGGGTATTTTTTTTTTATATGCTGCTCACTGTGTTCTGAAACTGAGACAGTAAGCTGGCCTGAGGGAGAGGAGAAGGTGGGAAATTTGTAGCAGGCTCCATTTCCAAGAAACCAATGACACCCAGTTAACATTTGTAATCACAGGTATCATTTTCCTTGTATAATCATACTACACACCTTTCAGCCAAATATAGTCTTCACATTGATACGAGGGACTTTCACAATCAGGCCCTCTGACTGCATACGCAGATGATTTTTAAACCAAGTGTGTTGTTTGTATAATGTGACCCTCAATAATTTTGAGAAGAGGTGACGTCCTCATATTAATATTATTGTCATTAAATTGCAGATGCAGGTTTAATTTGAGTCATAGACATGGGGGAAGCACATTTACTAAACATTTGATACTTTTCATACATAGATTTTTAACATCAGCATAAAACATGTTTTGATTTAAAAAAAAGAAAAGAAAAAAAAGAAAAACACTAAAATTGGTGGTAGTCCGTAGTAAGTCCTTTACTTCTTTCATGTCTTTTATTGGGGTACAAAGACATGCTTTAGATACTTAGGTGAGAACCTTAAATCTATAAGTATGTTTTATTCATTCAAATATTCTTTCAAACATTAAATTGGGGCCATCGAGTGGGTCCATTCAACTGAATGTCTTTAAAAAGTGTGTTTTGGAGAGAAGCTGGACATACACAATGGTAAACCAAACTGCCAATTTACTCAGAGCAGCAGTTTGATTTATAACCCTCGTGCTTCTTTTTAATGGCAGTAAATTATCAAAAGTGGTCAAAACTGATGCACATTGTTAAATACCGAACTGTTGACATCAGAATGGCCTGATAACAAGGGGAAGGTGTTTCACTATAAGTGAGTTCACACCGGAGTTTCATCCATTATCCTCACATCCCACTTATTGATGCAATATATTTCTATTGGCTCCAGTCTGTAAGGATGGTATCAGCCACACAGCTGACATAATAGCTTACAGTGGAAACAGTTATTGTAAGAGAAAGTTTGAATATAGATGTTTATTATTGTTTAGGCTCATAAACATCTGAAAAAAAAAATTAATCCAGATTTTCAAACTGTACATTTGTTTTTCTCGTATTCTAAACTGCAAAATATGCTCAAGTTTATTTCTGAAATCAGATAAATGGATTACAAACATACAAGAGTACTCAAATACAATAAGTTTAACACCTCTGATTTAAATATTTTATTGGTGAACAAATCTGAGTTTTTAAGTTTTTTTTCTTTCTTTTCTTTTCTTTAAATTCAACCAAACACCTGCAGTCCTGTTTTCAGGCTATGTTTAACTCCTCTGTGTTTATATCAGCACTCTCCCAACTGCTGATGCAAACGTATTATGTCACCAGAAAGTCTTAATGTGCAGATTTTTCACATTCTGGCAAAACCTAAAACGACTTCAGCTCTCAGTCCCTTATTTTTATAATGCTCAACAGATTATGCTCCAAAACTTTTAGGTGAGAGGAATCATGCGCTCATGAGTCCGTGCTGGGGAGAAGACGCTCGTTCTTGCGCTCCGTTCATCTGCGCTGCCGCGGTTCTTTTCTTCTCTCTGCCACAAAATAATAGTAATCGAGTCTCACTCTCGGAAATGCGCTCAGGAGCGACCAGCGGTGTGGGAACGGGACGCGATTCCGGTACCGAAGTGTCAAAGGTCTGATTTTACCTGCAGCGACTCCTCCGGTTTCACTGCAGGACGCCACACTGCGCCAGCAACAGCTGCCCTGCAGCCCCGCGCTGGAAGGAGAAGAATTGCGTACTCAGTGTAAGACTTGAAAGAAGACACTGTTTTATTTTTCTATTTTCTTGGATTCTGTGGAAATATTTCTGTTCCCGTGCAAGGTAACGCACCACCTGTATTCTGTTGCCTTCCATGAGCCTGGAGGTGGCTCCTGCATTAAGTTAAGACTCGGAAAAAGTTGCCTGTCTGGCTGCAGTTTCGGGAGGTGTTTGATGATTATTTGGCACTGTTTGGTGTCTTCATTGGTTGTGAGTTTGCTATATTTGCTCCCTTACTTGAAATTAAACGGACAAGTTTGGTATCTTCCAGATTTTAAGATGAGGGCAGTTAAGCTATTCTTTAGAATCACTTGATTTTATGCTCTTCTTATTTGGACTGGGGTGAAACCTTCACAGTTTTCTGTGGCTGGGTACTGCATACTTCCACGCCAATCAAAAAAAAAAGAAAAAAAAAGAAAAGCTTTTTGATAAGAGAGGCTTTGGATTTGTTCCAGAAATACACTGTAATTGAGCTAGACAGATTTATGGCTTCACAAAAGCTTATTAAATATGTGTATGTGGAAGCATGTGGTTGTTTGTGTGCATACATAAGCTGTGACAAATTATTTCACTGCAATGTTATGCAATAGTAACGCAGGGAAAGCGTATGTGAACATCACAACAGGGCCGTTTCTACACCTGCGAGGTGAATATCTCCCATGTGGCACGTAGCTGTAATGTCCAGTGTGGACACTGCAACCTTCTCAAAACCCCCACTATGCTTCCTCTTGCAGAGACAGGGTTGTATTTTTAGCTCATGTCTTCATAGCAGATGGGCAAGATCCTGTGATGCTGTGGATGCTCCTACCCAGCCGTTTCCATTAAGCCATGCTGCCCAAATCAGAGGTGCAGGACTATGCACACAGCCTGGCTCCATGCAGGCAAAGCGGCATCAAAAGGCTGGTGTTCCTGTTAGAGGCTGCCAACAATGCACCTGCAGATCTTATGTAACAGCTGGACTTACACAGTGGAAGCCAAGCAGTAGGATCAGTGCAAATTCCAACATGGGTTGGGACCTCAAGGGGCATTTTTAAACATTTTTAAATTTTATTTTCACAATTTTAGTTCATATTTAAATTTAAAAATACAAAGTTGTAGTTTCTGTTCTGCATTCTTCCCTAACCTTCTTACTTGTGACCTGACATATCTGGTGTAAATACATATGTGTGTTTTTTCATATGCACAAAATGGAAATTTTATGGAGAGATCTGTTGGCTTCTTCTCCACGAGTGTGTTTGTGTGTCTTGTATCAGATGTTCTTGGATGCAGAAGGTGTCGGTTTTGAGTTACTTTCACCAAGTAAGACCATGTGACTGCCTGGCCGGGGCTCTGTATTTTCCACAGTATTCAAAAGGTGAAATAAGGTTAAAGATAAGTAAACATTTTTTCTAAAAAACATGATCTAATTTATTCAGCTACCTGATGCAGTGTATGTGTCTTTGAAATATTATTTAGTGAGATGGTTCAAACATTGGCAGCCCCTCATATAGATGTCTGTTTTTTAAGATCTCTGTTGGTGTTATGGTTATGATTATAGCTCTCCCTGGTCCCACACAAGCTGGATGGAATATTCTCCATATCACTTCCACATGTAATCTACTCAGATTTCCGCTCAGTGAGTGCAAAGGCCAAATGGGTCAGTTTGAGACCACAGAAATCTGTTTAGAAAGTTGTGTCAGACCAGAGGACAATCTTACAGGAAGAGAGCTTTCATACCACCACCAATGCTGAGAATTCCCTCTTCACAATGCATGAATTGCGCCTCTATCTCTGGATTTGTTTGTGATATTTCCTTGGTGGCGTCAAAATGATGTCTCACAGTTTTTCTTATTTCATTTTCATGTGTTGTTGTAAGATGAGGTGATATGAAATGTCTAAATTTGCCTTATCACATTATGATAAAAAAAAATCCATCAGAAAGTTTCTAAATCCACAATCAGAATCATGCAGTACCATCAATAAGATTTTGAGTAATCCTGCCAAAATAAATAAATTAATACATACAAAAATAAAATACACAAACGAATCATCCGTAATGATGGAAATTACTGTAACTCTTTTAAAACAAGCTTGCTTCAGTAGTGATCTCCTGCTGTCACAGCTGCGATGGCAGGCTGTGTGGAGTGTGGCAATTAGGACCCAAGATGCAGGCATGGCCTCTGATGTGAGTGAGCTTTATTTTGACAGTGACGGTACAAATAGCAGTGATGATGGCAAGTGCAGAACCTAAACTGGAAAAAACTAACAAAAGCAAACTTGAAACCGTTAAATGGCAACACAGGGAGACTGGGCAAAACACAAACAAACCAGCAACAGGCAGGTAAAAACACAGGGCTTATATACACACAGAAACAATCAGGGAATGAGAAAAAGGAGGGAGACACAGCTGGGGTAATTAGACAAGACAAGACAAGGGAAGCCAAACTAGAAACACTGACAAGAGACAAGGACCTTCAAAGTAAATAGGAAAACACACCGACTGAACTCTGGACACGTAAACTTAACACAGACTGGGGAGACAGAACATCAGAACCTGAAACGTGGGACAGGAGAGCACAGAGAACACTAAACACTGGGAATAATCACAAACAACCCAAAATAAACAAAAAACCACAGAATATTAATAAACTTAAAACACATTGTAAAGCGCTTTGGGTGATTTGAAAAGCGCTATATAAATCCAATCCATTATTATTATTATTATTATTATTATTAAACACAGAGTCCACAGACTGCAGACCGTGACATCTGCGTTAGCTCTAAGACTGACTTTCCCCACTTGAAATCTCATATTCTATTAGTATCATGATGTTTTGAAGTCGTCACCATCCAGGAGCTCAAACATTTATGTAAGCAGTCGCTGTAGTCAGCCAGAATCACATTATTAGGCAGTTTTCTCTAATGAAAGTCTGGATTAAAAATCGATAGCTATTCAAGATCTCTGTCTAAATAAATAAATAAATCTGGGTAAATTCCCAGATGATTAAATATGCAACTATTTTGCTGGTAATAACTGAAATGAGTGAAGAAAATCAACAGCCTATTTATGCAAGATAATTCATAATTTTATTGGGGGGTTATATTGGTTGGGTCTGATTATTGTGTGTGTGTGTGTGGGGGGGGGGGGGGTCATAACCCCCCTAAACCCCCTGGAAATTACGCCCCTGCTATGATTTGTCTGTTGGTATCCATGCACTTTGGTTTTGTTTGAGCATTGCGAGAGCCACTTTAGATGTGGTATTTGGGCCAATTTGCACTTGTTTCTGCCTCTTCTACATCAACTTGTATTGGAAATAACTTCTTGTAAAGAAAAAGTAAAAATCTTGGTACCGGTTGATGATTCCAAATATAAACTTATTTAATGCTACAGTCACACAAGGGAAAATAGACTAGACCTTAGCATGGCTAAAAGTACTGTGACCATGTGCATTGAACTTGTGATCTAATTTGATCTGAAAGAGTTATGTAGACAGGGACCAGATTCGATACCACTCTCGTCTATGTAGCCAGTGCATTAACCAGGTGGCAATCAGTTGAGTCAAGTCTACTATTGCAAAGAGATGCAGTGCAGACAAGTTGTGCTCATTGGCACAGACAGACTAAGATTCATTGAGCTATATGTTGGCAAGCTGTCTTTACAAATTAGATGGCAGCTATTTGCACATCTTCACCAATCTGTCCCAGAGCAATGTTCCCTCTAATTTTCCATGTGTCTGAGCAAACACACAAACTCCCTGAGCGGTCCCTTGGACCGCTGTCAGCAACATCAGACGTGTACACTGTGGTCACGCCAGCATCGAATCCATCCAAGTTACATGGTTTATTAAAATAATCAAATTACAGCATTTACATTTATGTTCAACTACTTTTAATTAACTGCTTTAGCCCACTTGCAAGGAAAATGTAAAACAAAAATGTAGTCATTGACCTGTGTAGCATGTTAACACTATTGGAAGTAAAAAATAACTTGAACTCCAATTTTGAAAACACAACTTTCTTTCTTTTCTTTTTTTAATTTTTAATTTTTTATAAAGCACTGACTTGTATTATGAGTCTGTGGTCTGGGAGAGAGTCCTGTAACTCTCTGTCTGTAAAATACAGTAAATAATGACCAATGTTGGGCAATTAATTATATAGTTACTTCTTCAAAAAAGTAACTGAGTTATGCGAACAACAAAGTTTTTTGCAGCTGTTTACCTAAAAATGCAGCCAAAGCGTTTTAAAATAAAATAAACATTTCAAACTATTTACAGAACAATCAGCTGTTCTGCATCAAATTTGATGCCACACAAATTATTTGTGCCACTCCAAAAAAAATTTTCTGTCCACTATGAGATAAAGGAGAACAACAGCCTGATACCTGCAGGCCTGACAGCAGGAGGTGTATCACTCCTGTAACACCTGTAACATTCAGCAGTCGCCTCATTGTTCTGAAACACACAACAAAACTATTGACTACACTACACACTAACTACACAAGATTTGCGCTAAACGTCGCAAATCTCTCACATCCCAAAACACTCACTCCTAAAACTTTCCCCTTCCTAAACAACTAAATGCCACGTTGCCATATCATTTTTTGATTGGCCGACATGGTACATTTTTCGACCAATAGGAAAGGGTGGAGTTTTTTTGGTTTTGTTTTTGCTCACAGGCGGAGTGCTTTTGAGCGTTTTCCTTATAAAACGACGTTTTTACCGTTTCTTCACTCCACATCAGCCACGCTGCTTTGCTTGCTAAAACACCGGTGTCGGCACATAAAGACGCTGTCATAGCCTGTCAACGACGTTGATTAGCTGCGTATATACCAATGTGAATCGCATTATTGGCTGGACTGTGGGATAAGGTGGCATCGTTCTAATCCCATACAGGAGCAGCCAGTCACGTACTGACTAACACTGCAAAACAGAATTGTTAAAGTTTTAATTTTCATTTCAATTCAGGTTAGATTTTTTTTTTTTTTTTTTTGTGCGCAACACAGATTTTCTGTGCGCAGAGACCGTGCCAGCAGTGCGCAATTGCGCACAGAAAATCTGTGTTGCGCAGCTTAAAGGGAACATTGTCCCAGAGTGATTGCATTTAGTCCAAGTCGGGTTGTGATTGTTTGGAAACAGGCTGGCTTCCAGCAAGCAACCTGTGACTGAAAGAAGTCACCTAGAGGTTGAGGGTGTACCATGCTTAGACCCATTACTGAAGAATAAAGACTGAACTATATAGGAGGCATTTATCTCTGAGTAATGCTGTTGCACTTTTCCCCCTTTATAGTGCTTCTTAAACATTTCTATACCTTGCATCCCCCCTGAAATCCATGCCTATGGTAGCAGCATACAGTAACACCACAGGGAGAAGCAACAGGTGCAGTTTCTGTTAGTATGGCTTCCTGTGAGAGTATGAAATATATGGGTAATTGGTGGATGACAGTGTGAGAGCAAACTACGGTGTTGTAAGTTGACCTCGTGAGAAAAACAGGGAACAGGAGGATGGCAAATGCCAAAGGATGTGTGAATAAAGGTCCTTGTTTGCTCTGTGGTGCTGTCATTTATAATTACACAGCACTCAATTATGTGCATTGAAGGGACTGAGATGTCTGCTGTGTGACCACCAGATTTGTCTTTGAACTCCAAGCTGCTGTCATGCTTGTTTGATGTGACATTTTCCCCCTCAAGATCTCATTGCTCTTGTGATTATGTTAGCAACTTGAGGATTTGGTGTTTGATTAATGGTGGTTAAATTAAATGTATTTACTGTCTCTGAGTATACAGCACACTCTCTATCACCGTCTGAACTCAACCTGCCCTTGTGATAAAAGCCAAAAGTCAGCTGAGTTGGTTTCCAGAGGCGAATATTGGCAATTGCATTCCCCAGCCATATAATGTAACGAAGAGGTATCTACATTACCCCGTCTATATCCTCAGCTGGAATGTCTCAGGTCACACGGTGTCCACTGACATGCAAGGTGATATATATATTACTGTCGGGGAAGGCTTCTGAAATCCGACATTCCCTCCCTCTTCCTCTGTTTCCAACTGTGTCTGACAGCATGGAGGCATGGTCGTGATGATGTGTCTTAAGTTTTACTCTCAAGATAAAACCAGTGGAGGAAAGGACCTTTCAAGAACTATACTTAATGTATAATGATAAAGAACTTATAAAGTATGATAAATATTAATGCAACTATATTTTAAAGGCGAGATTGTACTTTATATTCTATTGGATTAATTTTATTTATTTATTTCTTGTTTTTGTTCTTGTTCTTGTTCTTCTTTTTCTTTTTCTTTTTTTTTACAAATACCATACTAGGTTTTTACTCTGGTCAATTTTAATAGCTAATACTTTCAAGAATGCATTTCAATAAATCCCCTTTTTACTCTCCACGCTTTTTTTTTTTTTTTCAATTAAACCAAAACCTCACAAAACATGTCAATAGTCCAACAACCCCAGTTCCCAAAATGTAAGATAAGATAAGATAAGATAAGATAACCTTTATTAGTCCCACACGTGGGAAAATTGTTTTGTCACAGCAGGAAGTGGGCAGTGCAAAAGTTATGTAGCAAAAATTAGAATATAATAACAATAAAATAAAATACTATATACAGTAGAATAAAATAGAATAAAATACACAATAGGATAAAAATAGAATACAAATTCTATATACAACTGAGTAAAAATACAACCATGTTAGAAAAGAGTATTGCACTTAGTGTTATTGCACCTGTGTGGATGTGTGTGTTTGATCAGTTGGAGTCTTTGTTCTACAGTCTGACAGCAGTGGGGAGGAAAGACCTGCAAAATCTCTCCGTCCCACACCGTGGGTGCCGCAGCCACTGAAGGAGCTGCTCAGTGCTGTCAGAGTCTCCTGCATGAGGTGGGAGATGTTGTCCAACAGGGATGACAGCTTAGCCAACATTCTCCTGTCACTCACCACCTCCACTGGGTCCAGAGGGCATCCTACAGAGCTGGCCCTTCTGATCAGCTTGTTCAGTCTCTTCCTGTCCCCAGCACAGATGCTGCCACCCCAGCAGACCACACCGTAAAAGATAGCCGAGGCCACCACAGAGTCATAGAAGGTCTTCAGGAGTGGGCCCTCCACTCCAAACGACCTGAGTCTCCGCAGCAGGTACAGCCTGCTCTGCCCTTTTCTGTAGAGGGCTTCTGAATTATGAGTCCATGTGAGGAGCCTTTGTAAAATGTAATGATGTGCAAATCTCAGGAACCAATATTCACGATAGAACATAGGATAAATGTCTCAAATGTTTATATTGAGACATTTTTCTGTTTCATGAAAACAAATTTAATGACGGCAACACATCTCAAAAAAGTTGCAATGGGGGCAACAAAAGACAGGAAAAATAAGTGGTGGTAAAAAGAAGCTGCTGGAGGAACATTTGGCAACTAATTAGGTTAACTGGCAATGGGTCAGTAACACGACTGAGTATAAAATATAGAGAGACTGTTTTTCAGAAGTGAAAATAGACAAGGGTCTTAACAAATCAAAACTTGAAATTCCTTTTTAGTCCTCTGGACTAAAGAGGAGAGGAAACATTCGGCTTCTTATCAGCTCTGTATCCTAAAGCCTGCATCTCTGACAGTATGGGGGTGTTTGTGGAACTGGCAGCTTGCACATCTGGAAAGGCAGCATCAATTCTGAAAGATATTTTAGAGCAACATACGCAGTCTTCTTCAGAGAAGGCCTTGCATATTTCAGCAAAATAACATTAAACTCTGTACTGTATCTATTCAAACAGAACAGCTTCCTTGTAGAAAAGTCCAACTACATGTGTATTTTTTTTAAGATGTCTTGTTTTCAATTTGCTACACTGAATAACATGTGAAAAAATTACATTTTACACACTGTCCCAACCATTTCAATATTTGTTTGACGCTGAAACCTTCTGGTGCTAAAATGTTGACCCTTGCCAGAGGATTCTGTGTATTTTCACATATGCTACATTTATCCCTTACAAAAATATCAGTGTTTGGTTGAGACCAAGTGCTAACCATTCAAAAAGTCATTTTGTTTTAGTAGTTGGATAACAGTTCCACTGAATAATTATTTTTAGGCCCAAGCACTCGAAATGTCTCCAGTATTTTTCAAAAAAGAAAAAGAAAAAAAGTGTTTCAAATGTCTGTATGGCTTCTGTCTCTAATTAATCATCTCAAGACCTACTTATCAGGTTGCCCTCAGAAGGTAACCAAACCTTCTATTAGTAACCACTAATCAAAACATTTGGACAGTCATCAAGATGGCTCTTCGTTCTGGGGCTTATTTTACTGCACCAACTTTGATGTTAAAGACCTACTGAAAACTAAGTGATTTTAGATTATTACTTTTACTTAAGTACAGGATCTGATTATTTAAAACATGCTTTCTTGGTGCTTAAACTCAAAATTAGACAGGATTTTATTTACGAAGATGGTTTATTGAGGAGTGAGATATCAAGAATCTCCTTTGGCTGATACAGAATATCGCAGGCTCTTTCAGTGCTGGCTCTTTCCTGTGGGGAAACACACACTGATATTTGCAGTTTAAAAAAATGGTGACAAAACATATGACTACCTAATTTATGAGGGAACAACCAAGTCATGAAGACTTCTTTTTGATACTGAAGGACCTAGCTCTTTTTTTTTAAAGGACATTTGCTGGCTTCAGCAGTTATAGAGTGATGTAATGCAATCAGGAAATGTTCCCCATAAGCCACGTAGAAATACATCCAATCTCACGATGTGTATTTTAGGGTCGCGGGCAGCGAGGCCCTCGGGGTCCAAAATGGGGGTTTTGAAACGGGATGATGAGAGAGGAAACTGGCACTAAGAAGCGGGTGTGAAGGGATTACTGGGTAGGTGCAGATCTGCCCAACTGAAATAGCCTGGTTTTCTAGGTGAATGGTCATAAATAAAGGACATGCAGACCAATTTATTGGTATTATTTCAGGGGACCACAGAGTTAGTCTGGTTTGTGTTTTGTTGTGATTAGGAGCAAAGATGGTGATAGGGTAATGAGTTTGATGGGTGATAGGGTAAAGATGGTAATGACTGAATGAAAGAACGAGAGTCTCAAATCCCATGCGGCGGGATAGTGGGTGGGTTTGGTAAGGGTGCAGACGTGGAAGCTTACTGTATATTTGGGGTCTTGGGTTTAATAGAAGGTAGAGAGAAGAAGCCTGGTAAGATAAGTTGGCATGCTGTCCTGTTTATCGGAGGGATGTAAGGCGCAGGGCAAAGACTCAGCCAGGAAGGAATGAGCAGAGTCATCGGGCTTCTGTAACACGACGCTCCGTCTTGATTGCCTGTAGCAGCTGGGCAGCCACCGTATCTGTGCGAGCGTGTGCGTGTCTTCACATGTGTGTGAATGCAGAATTTTATGTTCGAGTGAAGTGGTTCGAGCAAGTATAACTGCACGTTCACGTCTTTGATCAGTGCATCAGTCTGTTTATGCCATCATGTTGACTTATGCATGTGAACTCAAGAACCTTTTTCTTTGTACAGTCTTCTTTGCCTGTTTTGGTGATTTGGTGTTATGTAATTCCTTCTTGTGCAGTCTTTATTTAAGAAAATCCAAACTTTTGGTACTTGACTTGTAGACAGTGTGTTTCTTAGATTGCATTAGTTATTCTTTTCAGTTTAAGGCTCCAGTTATGCTTTGTTTTCCTCCTTGAAATTAGCATATAACTGTATATTAATATTGTTGTTCTTCTTCTTCAAATTCTTGGGTAAATTCCTAAGGGGAAATGTTTATTTATTCTGTAGGATGCTGATGTTATTCGTTTTATTCATTAGTCACACAGAGACATATATTTCATTTAATAAATGATCATGTCCAGCACAGTGGGAGCTAACTTTAGCTCCTCCAGACAAAAGTGATCTCCTCTGGCTGCTAAACACATCAAAGGATGTAAGCAAATGCTGCTTGTGAAGCGCCTGCTAAGGTAATAAGTAATCCGATGTAGAGAACTAATGTCACGGTGTCTTTAGAGCGGTGGGAAAGTCCAGGACCCTGTCCTAAGTCTGTCTAATCATTTTGTTACCATATGGTCACTTTTAACTGCTTGTGGTGCAGTGGTGGGTGAGGAGGGTGAGGTGAGGGGGCAGTGCTGGGCTGAAGATGTAAAGCAGAAGGTAGAGGGCAGAAATGAGAGATGGTGTTTGGACACACATTAGAGCAACTAAGACCTATAATTAATTCTTTGTATTTAGGACATATGTAGAGAAATGCAGGGTGTGTTTACATTTGGCTTCAGATCATCATAGGTTTATGTGCTTTAGCAAAGGTCCAGCCATTTCCTACCTTTGTCAGTACAGAAATGTACACAGCCTAGATATACCTTTGCTAGTTCTGGGTTGAACCCCCTTTTTGCCTTCAGAACCACCTCAGTTCTTTATGCCATGGATCCAAAGGCATGCTGAAAACCTTTCTCTGTGATTGTGGTCCAAATTGAGGCAATCACATCACACAGTTGTTGCAGATTTGTTGGCTGCTCATGCATGAATGAATCTCCTGTTTCATCATATCCCAAAGGTGCTCTGTTGGATTGAGATCTAGTGACTGAGGACGCTTTTTAGAACTCATTGTCATGTTCAAGAAACTAGTTTGAAATGATTTGAGCTCTGTGACATGGCACACTCTCCTGCTGTAAGTAGCCATCAGAGGGTGGGCAAACAGCTGGGGCAACTGTGGCTAGGGCTCAGGTAGAAGAGTGGTTTATCTACCAATTAGAAGGATCGTGGATTGATCCCCTCTGATCCCTGAGTTGCATCCATTGGCTTGTGAGTGAGTGAATGTTAGGTAAAAGTGCTTAGGTATAGATAAAAGCACAGTGTGCTAATGGGTGAATGAGGCATGTAATACAAAACTCCTTGAGGTCTTATTCTGAGTAGAAAGCTGCTCTATAAGTACCAGTCCATCCATTTACTGTTGCTGTAAAAATTATAAACAATGCTTTCCTGCCATTGAAGGGCCCAAAGTGGACCAAGAAAATATCCCCACACTATTACACTACCACCACCAGCCTGAATCTTTGATACAAGCCAGGATGGATCAGTGCTTTCATGTCCATTGCAGCACAAATCAAGAATGACCAGGCAGCATATTTCTAGTCTTTTATTATGCAGTTTTTTTGTGTGAATTATAGCCTTAAGTTTTCTGTTCTTAGCTGACAGGAGAGCCACCACTGTAGCCCATCTGCTTGAAGGTTTGATATGCTGTGTGTTTGGAGGTGGTGTTCTGCATACCTTGGTTATAATGAGTTATTTGAGTTACATTTGGCACTGAGTGTATCAGCAAATGTTGTGAAAAGTGCAAACATTTGTTATTTAGTTATTTATCCCATTATAAAATCTCATTCTCTCTCCCCTTTATTCAAGCATGAGTAAAATAACACAGTAACACAATAAATGGTACATTTTAAGTAAGAGTAAAAGTCAACCAGTCAATTAAACAACAACTCATAATGTTTACTGGTGTATTTGGTCCATAATTGGTTTGTAAACCATCATTTTGAAGGTTATCGTAAAGTTGCAACAAGTGTTCATAAATCTTTTTTTTTAAGGTTATTACATTTATAACATGTATAATGTTTAAAAACTGCTGTTTGCTATACATGTTTGTAAAGTAGCAGGCAGAGAAGCAGTTTTATAAATCACAAGACTGTTAAACTACACACTGAGGTTTCAGTCAACCTTTAACTTTATTGTTTACATCTGCATCACATTGTGGATCTGACGAGGCTGCTTGAGCTGATTGCAACCACTCAAGACTGCTTTGTAAGTTCCACCTGAATGAGTTTTATAAGCATCCTTAAAGTGGCTCTCTGCTCAGTGACACTTAAAATAGCACTGCACAAGCTGCACAGAGCAGCCGAGGAGGACAAGAAGTCAGACACAAGAACCCAAGATGCACAACAGTCAAGACAAACAAGAGTTCACCTGGGCACCTGATGCATATTGTTAGTTAGAAAAGGCAATGTTATACAGGTTATGTAAATTTGTGAAGCTCATGTTTTGATTTGCTTTGTCTTGAAGGTTTTTGTATGTCCTATCTGCATGTGACACCTGGACCTATTTAAAAAACTATGGTTGTTTTATATTCTCTCTGTTCATTCACTGTCCTCCCTCCAGCTCCTTCTAGGGAAACCCCGGCAAGGCGGTATCCCTTCGCAATGCAAAGATGGTGCTGCTGCTTCCTCCCCCAGGCACCGATGCATTTCGCCCTTTTACTCGGGAATCACTGGCGAAGATCAAGAGGCTCGAGGAGGAAAGGAAAAAGGCAGCAGAAGTAAAGGCTGATGACGAGGAAGAACCAGCAACCCCGAATGCTGATCTGGAGGCAGGCAAGGGTCTGCCCATGATCTTTGGGGATCCTCCACCAGAGCTGCTCAACACACCCCTGGAGGACATAGACCCCTTCTATGAAACACAGAAAGTCAGTATGAGCACACATGGAAGAAAAAGCTCTGCTGAAGCACAAAAACACATTGCACACTCAAGCTCTAATAAACATGACTGTATCTTAAAATGTGTCATTGCAGCTCCATGCAGGGCCTCTTAGAGAATTCATTGAAATGTTGTTTTTTGTGCAAAAAATTACAAACTTCATGGATAATTTTGTGTTTTTCAGACATTCATTGTGATCACCAAAGGAAACACGATCTTCAGGTTCAACGCAGAACCGGCGTGCTACATTCTGAGCCCCTTTAGTTTGGTTAGGAGAGGAGCCATCAAAATTCTCATACATTCATATCCTTTTGATTTATTGAGTGTATTTTAGTTTGAATTGTATGACAGTATTCTTGTACGCTTCCTTAATCCTGACCTAAATTATTTAGCATGTTCATCATGATTACAATTCTATCGAATTGCGTGTTCATGACAATGAGCAACCCACCAGCATGGAGTAAAACTGTTGAGTAAGTAGCTCATCACTGATTATTCACACGTCACACCTCACACAGTAGTTTGGATAATTAATTCTGATTAATTTCTTTGTAGGTATGTCTTTACTGGTATTTATACCTTTGAGGCAACAGTTAAAGTGTTGTCTCGAGGTTTCTGTGTTGGATCTTTTACATTCCTTCGAGATCCATGGAATTGGCTGGATTTCATGGTGATCAGCATGGCGTAAGTATCTGCTTGTGTGTTTATTTAATCTATGTAGATGCATTTGGTAAATAGTTGTTAGTACTTAAATGACAGTAGGAACTCCACCCTTTTTGCTGGTGCAATATAACCACTGAAGGTTATCCAACAAAGACATTTGGTTTTAGTAAAAGATTGACTAAAACCAAGTGTTTTTCCATTTGCTTCATTACATCAGAACAGTGTACCTGTCTTATTGGGGCGACCGTGGCTCAGGGGGTTGGGAAGTGTATCTGTAACCGGAAGGTTGCCGGTTCGATCCCTGGGCTCTCTGTCCTGGTTGTTGTGTCCTTGGGCAAGACACAAGACACAAGACAGGGGCCGATGGCGCGATATGGCAGCCTCGCTTCTGTCAGTGCGCCCCAGGGCAGCTGTGGCTACAACCGTAGCTGCCTCCACCAGTGTGTGAATGCGAGAGTGAATGAATAGTGGAATTGTTAAGCGCTTTGGGTGCCTTAAAAAGCGCTATATAAATCCAATCCATTATTATTAGCTGCTAGTTTGGTTCCCTTTTTACACCTCAGCTGTAAAATTCTGATGGGGTATTGTCGTCACCTTGCCGGGAGGGTGGGCAACATAGACACCCAAGTTTGTGAATGTGATAATTCAAGAAGGAAGTCACCTAGGATTTTCAAATTACCACAGGTGTATCTATTAAAAATCGGAAACACACAAACACAGAGTATCGCTGCCAATGTTTTTGTTTTATTTTTATGGTTTATGATGAGACCTCTGCTTACATCGGGTGGCACGGAAACCATTTCCTTGATATGTTTGTGCCTTTTCCCAGTTACGTCACTGAATTCGTTGACCTCGGCAATGTGTCTGCTCTGAGGACATTTCGTGTGCTTCGAGCCCTTAAAACAATTACTGTGATTCCTGGTATGCTTTCTGTTTTAATATAACACTAATAGTTTAACTGCACTCAGTACACATTATTTTTACTGGTTTTTGAGATATTCGACTTCCAAATATAGACCACTCATGTATCAATTGTGTTTTGTCAGGTTTGAAAACAATTGTGGCTGCTTTGATCCAGTCAGTGAAGAAAATGGTGGACGTGATGATTCTGACAGTCTTCGCCCTTGCGGTTTTTGCACTCGTTGGTCTACAGCTTTTTATGGGAAACCTGCGACAGAAATGTGTGCGATGGCCCATCCAAACCAATGACACCATGTTTGAAATCTTTAACGGCACCTCTTCATTCAATAACACAGTGGACTTCAACAACACCATTGGCTTAAATGATACATATACCAACAGCACCTTCAATTTCACTGAATATATTGAAAACTCAGGTATTTTTCATCTAATCTCTAAGTTTTTCATCTGTAATTTTAAATCAATATTGTCCACAGTGGTGTAAAGGTGTAGCTTTTCCAATTTCTTTTTTTGGTTGATTATAGAGAATCAGTACTTTCTGGAAGGCAGCCAAGATGCTCTGATTTGTGGAAACAGCTCCGATGCTGGGTGCGTATCACCACAAAGATGCTACAGTGCTAATTTTGTCTTTTATTTGGGGTACTGGAGTTTCAGTGCAGACATGAGCCTTAATTGAAGTTTTAGAAAGGTTACAAGTGTGATTTGGAGGCTGGGAGTCCAGATGTAGTTGGATAACTTTTCTTCTCTGCTGACAGGAAGTGCCCCGAAGGATACACATGCATGAAAGCTGGGAGGAACCCAAACTTTGGCTACACCAGCTTTGATTCTTTTGGCTGGGCCTTCCTTGCCCTCTTCAGGCTCATGACCCAGGACTACTGGGAGAACCTTTTCCAGCTGGTTGGCTCTTCTTTCATTTGCTTCATTACAGTTTATGCTTTAATTTTAAAAATGTATTGTGAAGAAATTTGTCCTTAGTCCTCGTAGCTTCTTTTCTGTTCTTAAAACAGATCTTGAGGGCAGCTGGTAGGACATACATGATGTTCTTTGTAGTCGTTATCTTTCTGGGCTCCTTCTACCTCATCAATCTTATCCTGGCTGTGGTAGCCATGGCTTATGACGAACAGAATCAGGCAACTCGGCAAGAGGCCATCGAAAAAGAAGAGGAGTTCCAGCGGCTACTAGAGCAAGTCAAGAATCAAGAGCAGGTAACTTGCACCGGCCTGTTACACTGAATCAGAATTAGTTCAAAAACTGATTAAAACAAATGGCAAACAAATTTGTGTTCCATTTGCTTGATTTATTATTTTTTCCAAAAACAATCAAAAGCATTTTTGATGCAAGTTTCAACGACTATTATTGGCAAATAAATCAAACTTATACACAGAGACAGTATTTACAGTGTTGAACCTCCTTCTTTATACGCAGTTCTTTCTGGCACCGGATGCTCTTCAAGGGATGTGATCTAGGGTTATCTTGTTTATAGATTCAAACTATTATTTACTTTGCCTTGTGACATGGTGCTTTTTCCTTCCTGAAAAATGCACTGATTAACACTAAATTCCTCCTGGATGACTGGAAGAGGTTGGTCTTTGCCTGGATCAAATTCAAAATAAAACTGAAGATGCAAAGTGTATAAGACACAAATATGTGCCACAACAACCACTTTTAACCACAACTATTTGGATTTAGTGTCCCAGCAATCCCTGACTCATTGCCAAATTTATATTACTTTACAATAACTTCTCATGCTGTCCATGTGTTCAACTGTTTAGAGTATTATTACAGGTCAAAACTAGTCTCACCTTCAAGCCTTTTGGCCATAATCCCAGTACTGGTTTTTGCCATTCTATGGCTCATAGTAAAAACTTTGTTTTCTTTTTTTTATTCAGTACTATCCATCCATCCTTCCACCTTCTTCTGCTTAACCGGGGCTGGGTTGCGGAGGCAGCAGCCTAAGCAGAGAAGCTCAGACCTCCCTCTCCCCAGCCACCTCCTCCAGCTTGTCCGGGGGAAGACCAAGGCGTTCCCAGGCCAGCCGAGAGATATAATCTCTCCAGTGTTTCCTGGGTCTGCCCCAGGGCCTCCTCCCTGTGGGACATGCCTGGAACTCCTCAACCAGGAGGGCCCAGTAGGCATCCTTGTCAGATGCCTGAACCACCTCAACTGGCTCCTTTCGATGCGGAGGAGCAGCGACTCTACTCTGACCTCCTCCCCGATGGCTGAACTTCTCACCCTATCTCAAAGGGAGAGGCCATCCACCCTTCGGAGGAAGCCCATTTCTGCCACTTGTATCCGCGATCTCGTTCTTTCGGTCACTACCCACAGCTCGTGACCATAGGTGAGGGTAGGGAATCGCTACCTTATCATGGTGTAGGGAGTTTTGTGTCCCAGGGCTCCCAGGGGCTATGTTGTCAGGGGCTTCTGCCCCCTGGTAGGGTCTCTCATAGCAAATTGGTCCTGGGTGAGGGACCAGACAAAGAGCAATTCAGAAGACCCCTATGAGAAGAACACCGAGGGAACAGTTCACACTGCCCGGGATAGGGTTACCAGGGCCCCACTCTGGAGCCAGGTCCGGAGAGTTTGCCCGAGGGCAAGCGTCTGGTGGCCATCTTCCTGACCCATCCTGCAGGAAGACCCATCTTTCTGCAGGACCACCTCCTGCAGGAGGCACCGTTGGGGTCGGGTGCATTGTGAGCCGGGTGGTGGCCAGGAGCGGAGTCCCTGATGGACCGATCCCTGGCTACCAAGACTAGCAGATGGGACATGGAATGTCACCTATTCAGTACTAAATTATAATAAAGTAATATTTTATACTGTAAAATTACAGCCGAGCCATCTTTTAAAGGGTTTTATAAACTGTCCAATGCAATAACAAAGACATCTTACTGAATGACTTATCTTCTGCCAATCAGGCTAAGATGCTCGGTAGCCAAGGCACTCTAACCAGCAAGAACTCACTCAGCCATCACACTGGGTCTGATTTGGCAGATGATGAACAGAGCCTTGACCGTGATGAAATTGTCAAAGATTGCAATGGGAGAATTATTCCACGTCTGATGATCAGAGCGCCTACCATGAACGAGGTAAGTTATAGTTAGTGGTGCCTGTATGAGTGCTTTTAAAAACCTTTGCCTTGTCCATCTGCAATTACATACCTTGACTTATGTGTTTTGAGAAATTCTCAAACTATATTTGTAGCACTTTGGTCAACATTGTTGGATGTAAAGCGCGTTTAAATAAAGATGTTATGCTATGCTACGCTATTTTACAGTCTGCCATGGATTATGAATGCAGAGAGAAGTCACTGGGCTCCGTTCACAGCATGCTTCAACTGGATGAACCATGCATGCCAGAGAGAACTGCTAGTGCTCTGACTGTGCTCACTGCAGCTGCCATGGAAGGTACAGCACCAAACACACACAATATTGATATCACACTAACAAAATTAGGATATGTTGTTTAGCTTTGATTAATGTAAGCTGAGGACACAACAACATAACCTCTATTTCGGGGTAATGGTTTTTTTTTTTATACTGCGTGTAGAAATCTGGCATCTGGAAGTGTCGGGTGCCACTGGGGGTGAAGAAGAAATACACAAGGCTTAGCATTAGGTGCTCTGGTGTGAGCAATAATTCCTAAGATTATCAAGCAGTCGTTAACATTGTTCATTAATTTATCCAAGGCCGATACGATGGAGTTGTCTTGAGCTTATCATAACGAGGCTAAAAATATTGTGTGTAGCAGAGATTCCTGTCAAACATGGTGTTAAGCTAGATCTATTTCAGCACAGCTATAACTTGAAGCAACAAGACTTGGACTTTAGGTTGAAGGTTTAGGCTTAAGTGAGGTTTAATATTACCTTTTGTTTTCTGCCTCTTTCTCTAGAGTTGGAGGAGGCTCAGAGGCCATGCCCACCTGGCTGGTACAAATTTGCTGACCTTTTCCTGAAGTGGGACTGCTGTACCCCCTGGGTGGTCTTTAAAAAGCGGGTACACTTTGTTGTGATGGACCCTTTTGTTGACCTGGCTATCACTATCTGCATTGTGCTCAACACCCTCTTCATGGCCATGGAGCACTACCCCATGACCCCGGAGTTTGACTATATGCTGTCAGTGGGGAATCTGGTATGTGCCGCCTAACATTTTAAAATACTTTAAAAACATTGCTCAGATTTTAGGGGTGAAAAAAACATTTATCTTTTTTTTAAAAGGTTTTTACAGGTATTTTCACAGCAGAAATGGTCTTCAAGCTTATTGCTATGGATCCCTACTACTACTTTCAAGTTGGCTGGAACATATTCGACAGCATCATTGTTACACTCAGTCTGGTGGAGTTGGGGCTGGCAAATGTTCAGGGTCTGTCAGTCCTCAGGTCATTCCGTCTGGTGAGACACACTCATTGAATTTCTTTGCATCAGTTTAACACTGTGGAATTACCTGCTCTTCTACTAAATGTCTTTATTTATTTTTGTCCCATGTTTGGTGACAGCTTCGAGTTTTCAAACTGGCAAAGTCCTGGCCCACTCTCAACATGCTCATCAAGATCATCGGTAACTCAGTAGGGGCTTTAGGAAACCTGACTTTGGTGCTGGCCATCATCGTCTTCATTTTTGCCGTCGTGGGCATGCAGCTCTTTGGCAAGAACTACAACGACTGCGTGTGCAAGATCTCCTTGGACTGTGAATTGCCGCGCTGGCACATGAACGACTTCTTCCACTCATTTCTTATCGTGTTTCGCATCCTGTGTGGGGAGTGGATCGAGACTATGTGGGACTGCATGGAGGTTGCCGGAACTGGGATGTGTTTAGTTGTCTTCATGTTGGTCATGGTCATTGGAAATCTAGTGGTGAGTCCAACAACTGCATGCTATCTTCAGACTGAACACTGAAGAAAGAAAGTCTTAGTTATTTCAGTGATCCATCTAGGAGTTTGTGAAGTAAATATTTGAGTATGTTAAGGAAAAAACTGGAGCTGGAGGAAAAAACTGTTTACGCTGATCAGCCAAAAGATTAAAACAACCTCTCATACTGTGCATGCCCCAGTCGTGCAGCCAAGAAAATTTTGACCCATCAGTGCAGGATCACCTGACCTCCTCACCCCTGTGGTTCGAGACTTCAGATCCTCTGTGTTCTGTGGGTTGTTGCATAGTATCCATGGATCAGGCTTGTTACGGCACCTCTCACGGGTGTTTTGAGATTTTTCATGTTCCTCAAGCTGCTCCTGAGCAGTTTTTGTTGTTTGATTGGACTCATTGCCCAACTGGGGATCTAGATGAATGACATGTGTAAGAGTGACATTTATATCCCAGGAGATTGTTTCAGTCCAACATATACAATTTAACAGAACAGCCTTTGAACTGATTGAGAGTCTGGCTCAATTTTCGTGATGAGGCTTCAGGGTTTGTAATGCTTTCTGAAGAATTCTGTGTCTGTAGCATGAAAACGCTGCCCCCTGACCTTTTTATCTTGGCCTCACGAAACAAGGCCATACAGACGATCACTGTCAGACATCATTTCAGCATCGTATTTAATGACTAGAGCCAAATCCATTTCCTGTCAGGTTATTCATAGAAATGAAAAGGAAATGGCTCATCATCAAGGTTTGAAGTATTGTGTTAGGCACGCTGTGCCAAAATTGTTGAGGCTTCTTGGATCTTAAACTCTTACTTACCCACTCTTAAACCTGAGCATGCTTACTTAACACATGAATGTACACTTTTTTCACTAATAATGAGGCAAATAATATACTTACAAGGTTCATGGGAGGGGGTTTCTATTTAAATCTAATGACTTAAGCTACCAAACAGTGGTTTTGACCTTGAGTATGCGCTAAGATCCGGCTCAAGTAAGCATGCTGCCACTGATGGAACAAACACGGACAGCTGAGCGAGCACAGCTCAGGTGGCAGTGCGTCTGGGTGTAAAGGAGAAGTCATTTGATAGCAGATTGAACTCTAATTGATGTAGAGGTAATCATATTGAGCCATCAACACCACAGCATATAGAGCAGAGAAGATTTAAAGGGGACTTAGTATGTTTTTATTTATTTTATGTCATACATTACTGTTAGAATGATGGATGATCATTCTGTGTGAGATGGGCAGCCAATTAGAATAAACTTGGCTCAGAGGGAGGGGCTTATTTTTGAACTGAGAATCACGCAGAGTATTTTCTCTGGTTGAATGAGCATGAAATCACCACTAGCTTTTATGCACAGTTTTTATTAAACAAATAATAATATAACATCAGCTCAAGCTGCTGGCTGTGCCTTCAGATAAAACCAAAAGTAATGAGTTTTAAATTTTTAGATTTTTAAAAAAAATTTTAATCTATTTTGCAGCAAGAAATTGACTAGGTACATTTCCTATAGGCCACACTGTTCCTCTAAGACAAGGAAGAAATGTCTCACCTCATCAGGTTACCAGAACTGTACAAAGCTAATGGAATTAGCTGACAAATCACCCAAATTATATTCCATGAGACTAGGAACATGACCCTGAAAAAACACTATAACCTCTACCACAGTTATTTTTTCCACTCATCAAAGATCATCAAATCCATATCCGATCTTTTATTGTCACGTTTGGTTTTTGTGCAGCTCATCCTGTCCATCAGCTTTATTTTCTTATTGACATCACTGACATTGGAATAAGCGAGATGAGCATTCCCACTAGTCCATGTAACCATGATCTCCTGCTAAACCTGGGAAATAGAAGCCACGAAATCGAATAACATGTTTGAGTAACTAAAGATAGCTGCATCTGAGACAGGAGGCAGACAACATAATATTTACTGATGTGACGTCACAGGAACAATATGATGTCTGCTTGAGCTATTCCAAACTTTTGTGTTTGGTTCAGCAAAGTTAGCACAGTTTTACTCACTGATCACTGGATATAAGCTTGATCACTGTTTTGCAGTCGAGTAATGATTCCTAATTCTCACTTCTTTAGGCATCACTTTGACTGTCAAATTTTTTTTTTCCACTAAACAAAATGAACAATAAGAAGCTGTTAATTCTATGTGTGAAATATGGGCTGTACGTATGATGCGTATTCATAATTACCTTCATTACTCTTTGAACTCAGGTGCTGAATCTCTTTTTGGCCTTACTGCTCAGCTCGTTCAGTGGAGACAACCTTTCTGCAGGAGAAGAGGACGGAGAGATGAACAATCTCCAGATTGCCATCGGCAGGATCACACGGTTCATCGACTGGTTTAAAGCATTCATCATTCAAACTATCTTGCGGAGTCTTGGCAGAAAGCCCAAGGAGCCTGACGAGGGCCCTGCTGATGACATCGACCCTAAAACGGAAGGAATTGAAATGAACCATTTGGACACCAGTCAGACTTTCAAACTGGCAGATGGGATATCAGATTGCCTAGTTGAAGGCCGGCCTTCTGGATTTATTGTGGATGGAGAGTTTAGTCTTAGTGTGCCAATTGCCCAGGGAGAGTCAGACTTTGAAAATCTGGGAGAGGACGATGAGGATGATGAAGATGAAGATGAAACCAGTGATTCCAATTATGATAATCACTCTGAGAGTTTAGATGAGGGACATAGCCAGCAGAATACCGTAAGAAAACTTCTGTCCTAATCCAAAGTCTTATACAGTTTATTTCAAATAATTGCCATCTTTTGATCTATTATTCATCTCAAAATAAGATTTTAACAGCTCTTGACCACCAAAGATAAATTGTATTGGTTAAGATAAGAGATAAGATAAAACTTTATTAATCCCTCGGGTGGGTTCCTCTGGGAAATTCGGTAAAGTTGGACTCATTCATTCATTCACGTGTCCAACTTGAGTTTTTTGTGTTCAAATTTGCAGCTAAAATTCAATTCATCAGGAAATATATATCCAGCATAAGTAAAATTCGACTTTGGTTAACAAACTGGCAACATGGCTTAAACATGTATTGGAACTTTGTATTTGGAAATTTGCCGAACATTAAAATAAATCCTAACTATCATCAGAATATATAATTTTTTGTAACTGTTGGAAATAAGGCAGCAAAGAAAATAATTATTCTCAAAATAAATAATACCGGATGTTGTTCCTGACGTAACCTCAAGGGGATTTGTGTGTGCTCCCAGGATCCCCATAATGTATTTTTGAGACAATAAACTTGTGTGCTGGATGTTTCTCAAACTCCTATGAACACTTAATAAAGTTTGTTTTCTGTTCGTCTGCTGTTTCAGGAAAATATGAAAGATCAAATTAGTATCCCAGGAAATATCAAAGTGAGTTAACAGTATTTTCATCTGTGTGATTGCATAATGCATTTGCATCTGAACTTTAACTGTGATTCTTGTCCAGCTGATGGGTGTTCGGAATGATGAGGATTCTTCCGTATGCAGCACAGCGGACTATCGACCGCCTGAGCCTGAACCGGAAATAGAAGAGCCAGAGCCACTGGAGCCAGAGGCGTGCTTCACTGACAGTATGAACAACAATTTTATTAAATAAACAAAACAAAAAAGACACAGAAGTCTTTTTCAGTACCCATTCTGTAATCTGACATTATGAGGTAATCGCAAACCTTTCCACTTTTCTCAGACTGTGTGAGGCGCTGGCCATGTCTGATGGTGGACATCACCCAAGACAAAGGCAAAAAATGGTGGAACCTCCGCAAGACCTGCTTCACTATTGTGGAGCATGATTGGTTTGAAACCTTCATAATCTTTATGATCCTCCTCAGCAGTGGAGCTCTTGTGAGTGTTGTCATAACAGCAACAAATTTAGAAACGATGACCTTTTTATGATAGCGTTAAGACACTGATCCTGTCATGACACATATCTAGGTAGATAATGTTTTCTTTTGGCAGGCTTTTGAAGATATATACATAGAAAAGCGCCGAACGATCAAAATAATTCTGGAGTATGCTGACAAGATTTTCACCTACATCTTTGTCATCGAGATGCTCCTTAAATGGGTTGCATATGGCTTCAAGACCTATTTCACCAATGCCTGGTGTTGGCTAGACTTTTTCATTGTAGATGTAAGTTCCCCTGCTTGCCTGTATGTGATAATACATCTCCTATGCCAGAAAGGTTTTGTGATAGCACTTGAATGGGAAATGTTTTGATTCTGCTACAGATTTCCCTGATTAGTTTAGCTGCCAACTGGATGGGCTACTCTGATCTTGGGCCAGTCAAATCCCTCAGAACCCTCAGAGCACTAAGGCCTCTTCGCGCGCTATCAAGATTTGAAGGGATGAGGGTAAGTTATTGGCTGCTAATGCTTGTTTCATATGGAATTTGTAATACTTAATGTTAACATTATAATATTTTGAATGGTTAACACTGATTTAGAAGATGCAAACCTGTCTTGTTTGATGCACTCTTGTACTAATTTGCCTGGCTTTGTCCAACTGTGTTTGTTGAATGCATGCTTAAACCACAGCTGCTGTAACAGAGGTGACTGAGGTGAGTTTCCCCGAGTCAGTTGACTAACTATTCAATGCATTCACTTGAGTAAGATTATTGTTGTAGCCCTGTGCAAAAGTCTTGAACCACCACTCATTTCTTTCTTTTCTTTTTTCCTTTCCAAGGAGTCAGACATTCTTGTTATTTTAAAGTGTTTTTGAGCAAGTTTTCCTTTGTTTCTGAAGATCTTTCAAAGCTTTTCTTTGGACATTAGCTGCTTTTTCACTCATTTTCGGTCAGGTTCTTGTACCCGACCTTATCTTTCCTTTTATTTTTGTTTATTTGTTTGTTAAGTCACAAGTATAAAAGAGGTATCCAACTCAAAGGATCAGTATTGTGTGTCAGCAAATAACAGTTTAGCCAAGAACCAATTTTAATTGTATCTTTGAGCACTTTGTTTCTAGCAGCCTGTTGCAAAATCTATAAAAAAATCTATAGTCTATAAAATATAAAAAGTCTATAAAGAGTCTATAAAAAATGACATGCATTCTGGGATCATTTTGGTAGAGAACGAAACAAAAGGCACCCAGAATTGAAAGAAGAGATTTGGATGTCAAGAAGCCTGGAGAACTACACCAGAGGACTCCTTTTAGGAAACAGAATAAAACTTGCCTAAGAAAGCTCAGACTACAATATAGAAAATAGGTGGCAATGCCAAATATTGACTTGAAATCTTGTTAGGGTTCTAAAAACTCTGTTTGTGACTTACATACTGTGCTCTCATGAATATTTGCACCTTTCAATAAATTGCTCCACCTGTTTCCCATCTTGCTAACAAATTATAGAGAATTGTGGGGTGCCTTTGCACAGTACTTCAGGTCTTACAGCTGAATAAATTATTGAATAAATCTGAATATCTATTGCAAAATTCTAAACAGAGTCTTGTCTTGTGGGGCAGGTGGTGGTAAACGCTCTCGTTGGAGCAATTCCCTCCATCTTCAATGTGCTACTGGTGTGTCTGATTTTTTGGCTCATCTTCAGCATCATGGGAGTTAATTTGTTTGCTGGGAAGTTCTACCGCTGTATCAACACCACATCGGAGGAGCTTTTCCCCATCACTGAAGTCAATAACCGGAGCGACTGCATGGCCATCAAAGAAGCGACACAAGAGGCCCGCTGGATCAACATGAAAGTCAACTATGACAATGTTGGACAAGGCTACCTGTCCCTACTTCAAGTGGTGAGGTGTTTTGTTTGAGTTAAAGAAAATTAGTAGTCATATTTACTGATACATATTTTAAATAAATGTTTTCACTGACTGCAGGCAACTTTTAAAGGTTGGATGGACATCATGTATGCTGCTGTCGACTCAAGAGAGGTAATGATTTTGTGTCTTTGAAGTTCTGGTGAGCTGCATAAAGGAATCCTCATCTAGGGCAATAAATTGTAACTATGAGTACAATTACAATTATTTCCTTAGAAGAGCATGTATGCATTGCATCCCGACATTATAAAATATCCGATGAATCAAATGAAGAAAATCTTCCAACCTGTAACTGAGCAAACGATGATGATTAGGCATTTATTCACTTGTATTTTTTCTACTTAGGTGGAAGAGCAACCATCCTACGAAATCAACATCTACATGTACATGTACTTTGTCATATTCATTATCTTTGGCTCTTTCTTCACACTTAACCTCTTCATTGGGGTCATTATTGATAACTTTAGTCGGCAAAAGAAAAAGATAAGTATAAGACTTTGTTCATCTGAAATAGTGCCTGTGCAAAAGCATTGAGTGTTTTCTTTCCTATTTTCAAGTGTACAATTTTATAACTTTAAACCACATAGACTTGTGACATTATTTAAATTCCTATAATTACGTTTGAATTCTGCTTTTTCCGCACTTTGGAGATGAAGACATCTTTATGACTGATGAACAGAAAAAGTACTATGAAGCCATGAAGAAACTTGGTTCCAAGAAGCCACAGAAGCCAATTCCTCGTCCAACGGTAAGATATTATGATTATTTTAGTTTTCTGTATGCGTTACATTGATCAGTCCAAGACTGGAAAACTTGCATGTATGAATGACATCATCAGAAGTAATGATGCTTCACGTCGGCATGCATAACGTGGCTATGTTCACCTTTTCTGCACACTACTTGTGTTAACAGGCCAAATGACTTTCCTGGATTTGTATTTCTGTTCCTCACTGCTCTCGATTTACTTCCTCTCCTTTACAGAACCTAATCCAGGGCATAGTGTTTGACTTCATCAGTCAACAATTCTTTGACATCTTCATTATGGTCCTCATTTGCCTCAATATGGTGTCCATGATGGTGGAAACAGATGACCAAAGTGCAGAGAAGGAGGATTTCCTCTTTAAGTTAAACGTGGCTTTCATTGTGGTCTTCACTGGAGAGTGTGTGTTGAAGGTCTTTGCCCTGCGGCAGTACTACTTCACCAATGGATGGAACGTTTTTGATTTTGTTGTGGTCATCTTGTCAATAGCTGGTGGGTAATTAATGAATTAAAAGTACAGCTGTGAATTGCTAATTTGGTCCAGCAGATATATTGATACATTGTTGCTTTTCTGTGTGTTTTCTTCCAGGTACAATGCTCTCAGACCTAATTGAGAAGTACTTTGTGTCACCAACTCTTTTCAGGGTGATCAGACTGGCCAGGATAGGCAGGATTCTACGTCTTATTAAAGGAGCTAAGGGCATTCGGACGCTTCTATTTGCCCTGATGATGTCCCTACCTGCTCTATTCAATATTGGTCTCCTGCTCTTCCTCAATATGTTCATCTTCTCTATATTTGGGATGTCAAATTTTGCCTATGTCAAAAAGGAGGCTGGGATTGATGATATATTTAATTTTGAAACATTTGGAGGAAGTATTATCTGCTTGTTCCAGATTACAACATCTGCAGGCTGGGATGGACTTCTACTTCCAATGCTGAACCGGGAGCCTCCAGACTGTGATCCAAACTTTGAGCATCCTGGCACGAATGTAAAGGGCAACTGTGGAAGCCCTGGCATGGGCATGGTGTTCTTCTGCAGTTACATCATCATCTCATTCTTGGTGGTGGTCAACATGTATATTGCGATCATCTTAGAGAACTTCAATGTGGCACAGGAGGAAAGCAGCGATCCACTCAGTGAGGACGACTTTGAGATGTTCAATGAGACATGGGAGAAATTTGACATTGATGGAACTCAGTTTATTGAGTATAGCCAGCTCTCAGATTTTTGTGATACCTTGCAGGAGCCACTGAAGGTTGCCAAACCCAACCTGTTCCAGCTGATTGAAATGGATCTCCCCTTGGTTGCTGGAGATAAGATCCACTACTTGGATGTGTTGATGGCTGTCACTCAGTTGATCTTGGGAGACACAGTGGAGATGGAAGCAATACGGAATAGCACTGAGGAAAAATTTAAGGATAGCAAAGACAGCTTTGCGCCAGTTATCACAACGGTGCGCCACAAAGAAGAGCAGAGGGCTGCTGTGGTTATTCAGAGGGCTTACCGCAGCCATCTTCTGAGGCGCTGCTTATGCCATGCAGCTTTTATGCATCGATCTAAGAAGATGGGGAGAAAGAAAGAAGGTGACGATCCACCAGAAAAAAATGGGTTGCTTGCACGAAGGTTAGGGGTTCTCTATGGGAGTAATGCAGAGCTTGCTGAGGAAATGGAGCAAGCAGCTTTAGAAACTTTGGCAAGACAACAGCCCTCTAATCCTGAGGCACTGTCACATTACAGAGAGGCACGGTGCTGTCCAGAATCCCCCGTGCAAAATATTGTTGTTGTTCCTGTAGAAGTCACTAATGAGGTTTTATTGCATTCTGCCCCCAACCAACACCTCTTGACTCTACAAGCAAACCTGAGAGAGTCAGTTGTATAGTAAACTGCACAGTATAATTATTTGTCTCTTCCCTCTATTCTTTTTTTTTTAACAGTGATGGAAACTGCTCTTGTTAATGTATAAGTGTCGCTGATATGCTTTTTAACTCTAGATAAAGAAGAGTCTAACTAATGTTTCGAATGCAGTTTTTATCCCTAAACTTAAGAATCTATTCCTCTTTTCTTTTCATATATATTTAATTTTTTTGGGTATTGAAAGTGAAACTGAAGTGTGTACTGCCAAGCAGGTTCAAAATAACAGGGTTTTTGTGTGCAAAAGTGTGCGTTAACTGCCTTGACAAAACCTACAGGTTCAGTTTTAGGGAGTTCAGTTGGTGGTGGTGGTTCACAAGTGGTGGTTACCAACTTTCTCTGTTAACCCCAGTTTTCTGTTTCAGGCTCAGGGAAATTTGATGCCTTCTTCTGCAGGAGGGTTATATATCACCTAACAATTCTTACAGCAAAATCAAACAAAAATAAAAAATGTGATGAGAAGAACACACCAGAAAACTGCTAATATTTTAAATCCACATGGTAATATATGTGTTTTACCATTCTCGTCAGTTACACATAGGAGGTCTGAAACTTCAAACTATATTTCATCATGATATTGATGAACGATAATGAAGAAATAAACATGAAATCGTATATATACATTTCATGCATCATCAAATTAACGTGTGCTAATTCTCGTGGCAATGCTACGCTTGGAGTTTGCGCTGTTGCGATTAGACTGGGGTATTAGGCTAATAATAGTCTATGGCTCAGCTGGTATTAAAATAATATTCTCTCAGCTCTGAATCATATTTCATTAAAAGAACTTTTGAAAACACAGCACTTACAGCTAATTATACCTAACCTATCCGGGTTAAAAGAGGTTTTAGTGACACTAATATCTCTGATTTAAGTCTGAACATAC
The DNA here is from genome assembly GCF_963576455.1 of Neolamprologus multifasciatus. Classification (NCBI taxonomy): domain Eukaryota; kingdom Metazoa; phylum Chordata; class Actinopteri; order Cichliformes; family Cichlidae; genus Neolamprologus; species Neolamprologus multifasciatus. The sequence continues at coordinate 6,635,174 of NC_140446.1, read as the reverse complement.
CTTGTCGTACACCCCTCAATATATATTGACTTTCCTTCATAGAAACATAAAAATTAACAAAATTGGTCAAGGAAAATTGTGATTTAATGCACAATTCAAAAATAACAAAACAGTAAGATATGATTTCTTTCAGTTTAACAGAAATACAAGATCTAATATTTATTTTAACCTTTTTTATCCAGTGAAAATATGCTAGACTTTACTGTAGGCTGAAACATTATTGTGGACTAGAGTCTGTTTTATGGTAAATTTCTAGTGGGAATCAAACAAAAAAAAAAAAAAAACAGAAACAAAAACAAAAACAAAGGCAAAACCTAAATTGAGATAAGCTAACAATAACTGATTCATGTTCACATCACAGGGGATGTGAACGTGAATCAGAACAGATGGATTGCAAAAACTATGATGAAAAACATGAACATGAACCAAAGTTTGAAAATAATCCTGTGACTTGAAGTCCATGATGCTAGACAAACAGATAACCTGACACTGAACAGAGAACGACAGAGGACCTAAATACACACAATAATAACAATAATGAGGGAAGTGAAAACACCTGGGGATAAGGTTCAAAATAACAGGGTTTTTGTGTGCAAAAGTGTGCGTTAACTGCCTTGACAAAACCTACAGGTTCAGTTTTAGGGAGTTCAGTTGGTGGTGGTGGTTCACAAGTGGTGGTTACCAACTTTCTCTGTTAACCCCAGTTTTTTGTTTCAGGCTCAGGGGAATTTGATGCCTTCTTCTGCACAAAATAAACAAATTGCCTTGCATCAGTAGGGAGGAAAAGGAGGCAAAATCAAACAAAAATAAAAAATGTGATGAGAAGAACACACCAGAAAACTGATAATATTTTAAATCCACATGTTAATATATGTGTTTTACCATTCTCGTCAGTTACGCATAGGAGGTCTGAAACTTCGAACTATATTTCATCATGATATTGATGAACGATAATGAAGAAATAAACATGGAAATCGTATATATACATTTCATGCATCATCAAATTAACGTGTGCTAATTCTCGTGGCAATGCGACTCTTGGAGTTTGCGCTGTTGCAATTAGACTGGGGTATTAGGCTAATAATAGTCTATGGCTCAGCTGGTATTAAAATAATATTCTCTCAGCTCAGAATCATATTTCATTAAAAGGACTTTTGAAAATACAACACTTACAGCTAATTATACCTAACCTATCCGGGTTAAAAGAGGGCCAGATTAGTGACACTAAAATCTCTGGTTTAAGTCCGAACATACCTTGTCGTACACCCCTCAATATATATTGACTTTCCCTCATAGAAACATAAAAATTAACAAAATTGGTCAAGGAAAATTGTGATTTAATGCACAATTCAAAAATAATGAAACAGTAAGATATAATTTCTTTCAGTTTAACAGAAATACAAGATCTAATATTTATTTTTTACCTTTTTTATCCAATGAAAATGTGCTAGACTTTACTGTAGGCTGAAACATTATTGTGGACTAGAGTCTGTTTTATGGTAAATTTCTAGTGGGAAGAAAACAAACAAACAAACAAAAAAACAGAAACAAAGGCAAAACCTAAATTGAGATAAGCTAACAATAACTGATTCACGTTCACATCACAGAGGATGTGAACGTGAATCAGAACAGATGTATTGCAAAAACTATGATGAAAAACATGAACCAAAGCTTGAAAATAATCCTGTGACTTGAAGTCCATGATGCTAGACAAACAGATAACCCGACACTGGACAGAGAACGACAGAGGACCTAAATACACACGATAATAACAATAATGAGGGAAGTGAAAACACCTGGGGATAACGAGCTCACACAATTGAATCTGAATGCAACAGGGGAAGTACAACTAAACACACTGAACATGGAACACCAGACCCTTCAAAGTAAAACAGGAAACAACAGAACGTAGACAAGACAACACAAGCTTGACAACAAGACATTACAAATAACAGACTTCACAGGGGAAAGGAAAAGACTCATATCAGGAGACATAGACGAAACATAAACTAGTTTAAATCCATCAGTTTAAAACAGATGGATTTTGAGCTTGGATTTTAAAAGTGGTAATTAATCATAATTCATGTTATCAGAAGGTAAAGAGTATAAAAGACTAATATTAGTGTTTTATTATTAATTAGATACCAGATGACTTTCTATGGGGAATCTGTTTTGTACACAGGTAAATAAATTGCTATAAAATAGAGTCTCTGGATCTCATTGTCCCTCTCTTTCTGTGAAACTACTTATTAGTTAACAATGGGGTTAACTAAACCCACATGGCTAATATAGTTAGCATCTGTTCCTAACAGGCTCATTCAGGCAGGCCCAGTTCATATTGCACTATTTGTGTCCCTCCAAGTCAAATAAGAGCAGTTAACTGCACTCCACTGAATGATTTCAAAGGTTATTTCCCACTTACATACTGTATGCATGTTTATATTTATATTTTTTGGTCCCTTCAGATATCTGATGTTCTAAAAACCTACATCAGCCATGTTTGGCCATTTCATTGCTGTATTTCCCTTTCAGCATTCAGGTTTGAACGCTGTCTGTAAACTTACAATGTGATGTTTTTTATGTTAATGTGGCTGTATTAGAGAACTGCTAAGCACATACTTACTTGCTGTGCATTAAAAGGAAGTTTCGTCTCAGGTTAGATCACAAGAACACATTGAATGGTTGAAAAACAAAAACATGTGCCACTTTCCAAAATGTAGTTAATCAGATCTTTTTACAAATTTACAAGAAAACCTGCAGCGGATCTCGTCATATAAATATGTTAATTTTCTTGCTTTTGTCTAAGTCTTAATAGAAATTATGATGTCTTACTTTAAATATATGGTACTGTGTAAAACTTGCAGGCAGTTTTAAAAGTAATTTCATATAAACATATTTTTTTTAATTTAGCAATAAACTTCATTTAAAGTGCAGTAAACACAGAAAAAAATCTAATAAAATCACTCTTTGTGAATATAATTTATTTCGTGAAAGGTACCACTCCTCTTTGGTACTTCGTCATGCAGTATTATTATTATTATTATTTTATTTTGTCATTTTAATTTGCACAGGTAGGTTGTCCCAAGCATCCTAAAGACTTTCCTTGACTGTTTTGTGGATTTAGGCTTTCTCGTTTTTTTCTCTTCATGCAGTTCTCGACTCACAAAATGATGTTGATATCTGATCAGATGCCCCTTTACATTCTGCACAGTACTGTATATACATGAATAACATATGCACTTTTACAGTTTTCTAGCTTGTGTTTTTTTTTTAACAATAGGCAATAAAATGTCTATTTTCATTTGAGTTTGACACTGTTCCAATGTCATCTTTGGAGAAGGTACATAAATTATGAATGTTTCCTCCACAAGGGGTCTCTCTTGTCATATCCTGCTGCTACAGCATGGCAGTTTTTCCTGTCAGGAGACTGTAACATGACCATCCGAACTCCTATGTGAGACTGAGACACCGCTGCACCACTCAGCTATAGCGTCCTCTGATGGGACAGTCATATTCACAAGACAGTGTCCTCTTTTTGTTTACATTTCTACTGGAGGAAAAGACACATGGGGAGCTTTGCTGGTACAACCTACAATCACCTACAATGTTTCTTGTACATACTTTTTTCTTTTTTCCTTCTGAAATGTACATTTATATCATTTTGTTATTTTAAAACTATCTTGTTAGAATAAAACAGTTATTGTAAGGTAAAGTAGGCTGTGCGATCATGTTGTCAGTTACTAATTTGTCTTGTCTGTGAAATTGCATTGATGCACTGTAGCCCTCTGCTGGTGGAGAGGTTGACAGGCCACTAAAAACTGAAGATGGAAAACAACCAAGAGAACGCAATGTAGTGACTTTTTACTCTTTAAAAAAGCCACCATAGTCAGACTTTTTAATGAACTATGCTTTACATTAATCTCTATGTCTATGAGTGCCCATCTTTTTGCATAATTATAAGAACTGTAGGTTAATGAGTAAGAAAAAGCACATTAAAAAAAGCCTCATCACTAAGGAGCAACACTTGGAGAGCTCTACTTTAACCTCCTCAAAAACAACTTACAACTGTTAAACATGTGAAGTGTGTTTGTTTGTTTGTTTTTTACGGTCAAACCATTTTTATTAGCAGGGGATTAATTGAGACCTTAATAGCAGGTTCTATGTTGAAAAATATGCATTCAGTGACTTTTTCAAGCATGAGTGTCAGTAGATTAAAAAGCACCCTGTTTCCGACATGGAGTGGGATGATGGGACTTTTGATTTATTTGCATTTTATGTCGTTTCATTCTGCCTCACCTAGCTGGAGATCACCTCTGCAAATGCATGTTTCTAGTGCCTGTTTTCTTGCCACCTGGTTTTCAATGCTACTCTTTTTTTGGTTGTTTTTTTCTTCAGGCCCTAATGTCTAGTAAACCAAATTGGTTAAGGTTGGCAACATTTTTTTAACAAGTAGGATTAATCCAGAATTTTTACGTCAAATAATTAGAAAACTGTAAATCGATCTGTCACAATTAAGAGCCAAACACCAAATGACATTTAATTTTGTAAATTTTGTGCTTGCATTTTACTTTTGATTGATTAAATAAATCAGCTTTGCAAACAATTGCAGCCACCATTTCTTATAAAAATGTAAAGGTTAGACACTCTAAGCATTGCAAATCTTTTTGGAAATATTTCTTTTCTTTTAAGAGAGGTACAGCATTTCTAGTTATTACATACTTCTTGAAAGAAGCTTTTTATCTCTTCCTTACAGACTGTGATAGGCGATAAAAATCCACACTGTACGCAAATATTGAGGACTCTGCTGTGCGGAGTTTATCAGCTTTGAAAATTAGGGAAATGAGATCAGCTTCACTGACCTGAAAACTTCACTCTTGACTGCAGCTTTATGTTGCATAATAAGATCGAGAGTCCACAGCAAGGCTAAAAGCTCTTCGGGGGATGTACCGAGCCACATAATGGCATTGTATGTTGTGTTCGTACAATTCTCATTCTCATATATATTTATTGTTTATAGGTTTATATTTTCCTTAGTTTGTTTATTTATTTTACTGTATATTCCATTTTTTATTTTCAGTTCACTTTAGTTTCGGTTAGTTTCCAGAGTTGATTTGGACGTTTCAGTTTAGTTTTTTATTAGTTTCAGTCTTAGTTTTAGTTTTATATCATTATAACATGGGTGGCATTCAGAAGTTCAGAACATTTATCATTTTAATATCATTTAGCCAACCACTCCCAAAACACGCCTGTGTTAAAGCTTCCTGATGCTTGTCGGGTTGACAAATTTGTGTGTAGTAAGAAGGACTAAAATTAACAAAGACTGAGATGATCAGGTGTTTTGAGCTGAGTTTAATTCAACAGTACCTTTATTTTTTTGTTCTTTTTCATAAGTTCATAACTTATAAAAGCATAAACAATCCTCCTTACCCATTAGTTGAGCTTGTGTGACTCGAGGCACAGAGAGGGGACTGGCATGGCCTTCATTGGCAGAAGACTAAAGAAGTTTGTGTGTCTTTGCAATTCAATCCCCCCAAAACAATAACATTGTGTTTTTCAAAATCTCCATCTAGTTTTAAGAACCACCACTGCATGTATTAGTGCAACTAACCAAACCATCCTGTAACAAATGACAGTCACACAGACGGTTTTCTGTCTAACACCACTGGGTATTTATGCCCAAAAGGAGGCTTTGGTTTACAATTAGACTTTAGGCCAGGGGTAGGCAACTCCAGGCCTTGAGTGCCGGTGTCCTGCAGGTTTTAGATCACACCCTGGGTTAACACACCTGAATCAAATGATTAGTTCATTACCAGGCCTCTGGAGAACTTCAAGAAATGCTGAGGAGTCATTTAGCCCTTTAAATCAGCTGTGATGGATCATGGACACATCTAAAACCTCCAGGACACCGGCACTCGAGGCCTGGAGTTGCCTACCCCTGCTGTAGGCTAACTAAAGTCTAAAAAAGCCTGCTATTTTCACTTGAACTCACAAAATTTGGCAAGTTAGATGTGAGTCAATGTTCATTCATAATTAAAAATTCAGACATTAGACAAACTACTTATAAAATACCTGATTTTTGCAAGACAGACAGCAGAAACAGATTAAACATGAGGAGTATGCTATAATACTACAAGCCTGGTTAAAATGATGAGTATATAAAAGTTCCCTGTAATCGGTTAAATATAAATGATTACAGGTAGTTAGTTACTGATACCTGATAGTCATTTCTTCACACTTTTCTGCTATACAAAACTATGAACTACTATCTTATGGCAGCTATTTCAAATAAATGTAATGAAGGTTAAATGAGCATATCATAGCTACCATGCTTTTGTAATGTGTCTCTAATTTCTCTGGTCATATATACTTTTATTTCTCTAGTGCTAATTTATTATACAAAATAACTACCAAACGGCAATGATAGCTATTTTAATAGCCATCATTTCCTTTTGGACAAATTTGGATTTGTCACTTGATTTGTCACCTCTTGCCACTGATTTTATTATATAGTATTTCTGAGGAAGCTTTGGCAAACTGTATATATATGGATCAACTTAAGAGCCAGGTGTATCTCTCTGGCCCTGTTTTTCATACATAACTTTCAGTTACTGCTAATTTACCACAGATATATATTGTTATATATCGCCACTTCTTCTTCTGTCCTCCACTTTTCCAGTTACCTCAATTTTTTTAAGGATACACTGCACACCATGCCAAAATATGCTAGTTTTCTGGTAAAAGCTCTCTATAAATTGGGTTTTTCGGTCTGAAGAGACCATTTAAAATTGGTTCTTTGCCAATTTGCTTGTGAACTAATTCATCAATTTCAATAGGTGCCATTTTTATGCTGGAATGACTCATAATTGAGTGTTGAGTGGTTTAAAAACTGTAGAAACGTTAGTCCAAGCCTGGAGAATTGTTGCTAAAGACCACTGCTAAAGACATATTTGACTCATTGGAAGTAAAAACAAACAAACAAACAAACAAAAAGGGTTGAAAAGTCTCAACGGCTTTTGCACAGTACAGTATCTTCTTTTGCGTACTGTGTCTTGTAAATGGTCTTTTTAAAAAGGAATTACATGTTTAAAAACGATCTGCTTTGGTTTCTTGACCATAAAGGCTTTCTTTAGAAATCTAAGTTATCTAAAAACATCATCTTGGCATCAATATTGAAACTATGATATTATATTGGCTGTAGCATCACTAATCATAACCTTAATGTTTAGCTTAATAATGCTGTTTCATCTATCCCTAAAAATGGAACATTTAATCACACGGGTTACCGACAGTAAAAGTGTGGGCTGTTATTTTGGTTCAACGATAGAGCCCTCTTCCTCTTATTTGCCTGCCTGCATGGTGACAGAAGACAGACTGCACACCCACTGATGCAGACACTTCATCTTCGTTCACAACACTTTTAGACCTGCAGAGAAACTCAGATACAGCCGTGGAGTCAGCATCTGAAGCGTATTTCTCTTCTTTTTGAGGACATCATGCGCTGGATGCTAGCTGGATGCTGGGGGCTTGTTTTAATCAGTCTGTCAGGTAAATGGAAATTTTTGGAATATAATCAACACGATTTTGTGACTGTAAAATGAAACCAATACAGGAAAAATACCAGTTTGAGTGCTACATATATTAACTCACAGTGCCAGTACACCAAAATAATTCAGTAAAGTACAGTACTGGTAATTTATAACACCTCACACAGTCTTTTTAATTGTATTTTTTATAACTGTTAAACCACAACTACACTGCGTACTAGTGTTTTGCATGTTATTTTTGACTCTGCAGCACCATTACTTCCTGCCCATCTGGGGAAAAGAGGAAGTTTTCTTCTGAAACAAAGACTATAAGATTATTGTCATGTTGATGAATTGAAGTCCTTTATAATTTTATAGTAAATAAATATCACACCTGCACCCCCAAGTTATTCAGTTCTTAGTTTCCATTGCTTTATTTTACATATAACTTGTAATCTAATTTAAAGAATTAATATAGAAATAGCAAATAAAAGAAAAAAGCATCTGATATTTATGTGTTGTAAACATTAAAAACAAACAAATATGATATCCTCATGCATGCATGTATACATGTCTTGGGCCACAAATAAGAATTATTTTCAATATCAGTGGATAATAAGGCTTTTATTTACATTAATTGGTTTATCGTTACTCCATATTATTCGAGAAAATAGTGCAATTTATAATTTCATTGGCATTACCATTTCAAAAAGGAAATTCATTATTCACTAAACTTTGTGGATTACTATAGAAATGGTTATCAATTTAATTTTAGCTTATCTGCAATGATTGTTTTTGTAGCAACATTCATAAAATCTTCCTATTTTTGATGATTGTGGTTTGTGTAATTTATACTGTAGGTTAGATGAAACCTGGAAATCTGGCAACATCTTTTTATTATGTTTTTTAGACTGAATAAACTGAATAATGGAGACAAAGAATAATGTCTCTTACAACAATGGCACTTTTCTCCACCATGTGGACCATTTGGTTCCATCATCATCTTGAAGTTTGTCTCTTTTTATGTAGTAATTTTTCATAATTAGTGTTACAGGGCATTTATCTTTTGTTTCCACATGCATTAGCCTCTTGAGACCTGAGCTCTTGTTTAGTACGCATTTTTTAACTTCTCCTAGCTAGCTCCTTCATGATACAAACTAAGCTTCCTCTTTCAACAGGAAGCCCTTATGATTTCACAGAAAACATGTCCTCATCTGGGGACAATGGGTTTATTTCACAGGATAAAACAAGAAAGTTAACATTACTTGAAAAAGTACAAAATCTCAGCCTAACCCTAACCCAGGTGTGGGTTAGGGTTAGGGGTTACCCTGCCGGTGGCTGATGCCCCCAGACGTCAGTGCATTGGTGTTCTCGGTGTCCGGGGCTGGGCACTCAGGTATGCACTGACTCACTCTTGATGGGGCCTGGCACCTGTGGCTCAGTTGGGCCCCTTCTGGGGGGGTGGGGGGACCTCGGTCCTCTGGGCCTGGGGCTCGTCCCGCGGCTGGCTGCCGACAGGGCCTGCAGGCATGTCACCACAGTCTCCTGTAGGTTCTTCACCGTGGCTGCTGGGTGACCTCCAGTCTGGGGCTCTCCTCAGCTCTTTCCAGGAGGATGGCGCAGCTGCCCCTCCGGTGGTCCTCCTTGGGCTCTCGCGCTCTGGAGGGCCTCTAGATGTTTGGGACCTGGATCTCCTCCATGTCTGCTTCATGTCCTGGGGGACAGGGCTATGGCTCCCCACAGCCTCCATCAGATAGTTAAATGGAGAAACCTTTTACATACAAGCGCGCTCACACAGACAAGTCTGCACACAGGTGTACACATGGGTGCTCATAGACACACTCTGTATCTTCCTTTGCTGCTGCCTCAAAGCATTGTCGGTCTTGTGTTCTGCTCGGTAACATTCAATATTTATTATTTACTGTTATTTATAGTTACCAAGGTTGTTGCTGTGGTCTCCCTACTGTGTTGTTCTCTATATTTTTTTTCTTCCAGCAGGTGATCCAGTGGACTTTTTAATGTCTTTTCTCACTGTCCCTCTGCCTGTTTTTCTTTCCCCTCTCCTTTTCTTGAACTTCCCTTGTCTTTATCTTCCCCTTTCCCATACCCCAGGCATGTCTGTTCTGTTTGTAATAACTTAAAAGTTAAAAATAAATGAAAAAAATAATACCAATCAATCTAGTGCGCCAATAATGATCTACTTGATTAAAAAAAATCTGTTGGGCCTTTTTTTTGGCCTTCAGACAATAATTCTGATTGCTACAGTGCCGAATGGGACAGGCACAAAAAAAACCCAACCAAACAAACAAACAAAAAACTACGAAACATGATTCATTAGAATGACATATAAGGTGAAGAAAAGGCTAAATGCAATGTCCCTGTATGAGGACACGGGGTCCCAGGAGGTTACGTACATCACTGTTCTCTGTAAAGCAAGCATCTCATAAGTGGCATACACATTATTTATCCTCAACCACAATGACAAAATCCTTTTAATGTATATTTTGTCCATTTGAAATGTGTGATAATTGCTGGTATAACTGTGTCACAGTGTCTTTCAACCTTTCTTTGTCTGCTTAGTTGCTGATAACAAGACACTGCAGATCAGACAGAAGCCCCGCTTCTATGGTGTGGCAGTTAAAAGCAGTGTGCCCATTTACTGTTTATCCTCACGACAAGACATTTCTACTGTGAAGTGGTTCAAGGCCAACAAGATCGGAGATGAGCAAACACCGCTATCGACATTGATAGATGACAACATTAGTTTCCAAAAGAACTATCTTCACATCAAGAACATACAAATGAGGCACAGTGGCGTGTACTACTGCAAGATAAATGAAACACAGGGACCCGGAACCGAAGTAAACGTTTTCAGTAAGTAGCTGGAACAGCGTGTCAACAGCATGTACCAATTCGCTCATGAAAATGCGCAGCTGACATACATTTTTTTTACTGTGCAGGACCCGTTGTGATGGAAAAGGCACTCTACAGGAGCAATGTGAAGGACGGCCTTATTGTGTTCCAGGGTTTACTTTTAGCTGTGTTCATTGCTGCTCTGTTGCTACGTAAACAAAAACTGGTGAGGCACACGATGAACAAAACTCGAGGCAAATGTGTGCTCCAAAAAAGGATTTTGTGCAGAACTTGCATAACAAATCTTCAGCAGAAAGCAGGGTTCTTTGGATCAAGATTCTTTTTAAAATATGGTTTATTTCAGGAAAACTTAGAGGTTTTTCTTTAGAAGCAGGGAAAAGAAATGACAAGGCTGTAGAGAAAAATATATGCATTTACTATGATTAAACTCACAACAGAAAGGCTTTCTAACTGATCATTTCGCTTTGCTTAATGTGTATGCAACGTGGTGCACTGAGTAAAATGCTTTGTATCCCAGTGGCGAAGGCAACAGCTTTACATTGACTTTTCTGTAAACATACTAACAGTCCAAAGTAAAGCAAAAGAAAGGCAGCAAATCATTTAATTAAGAAGACAGTAGATCAACAGTAGCTCAAATATCATATCTGCTGCCTGATCATTTTCTAAATTGTATCATATATATAGAACATGCTTTGTTATCTCATCTTGTGATTTGCTCAATAAATGCACATATAAATGTTGCTGTTGCAAACCAGAAGCTGGCTTTTTGTCAAGACGCTAGCTTAGTTTATACTTAAAAAGAAGCTAGCTGTTAAGATTTCTGACATGTTGAAATGATAAGTACATGATTACTAAGGCGCCAGCCAGATACCAATCAGTGCCAATCTAGGTTAGGCATTCCCACTATACTGTAAATGGTTGCATTTCATCCAGGTGCTCATGAGATAGCTATTGAGCTACACAGCTAAATTAACTATTTACACCTGCTTCATATATGTCTGAAATTAAATTAAAACAATACCTATGTCCTTAAATCTTTCTGAAAAGTAAGCCAGTTTTACCTATACAACACTTTTTCAGAATCTGTTATTATCGCTATGCCTGAAATCAAAGTTGTCAATGCCATAAAGTGTCTTAGAATGTTTCGACATCCTTAATACACACATAAATCCATTTTACTTTAAATAAAACCTGTAATAAATCTAAAAAAAAGATGATCAGTATTGCCAGAGGGAACATGTGCACCCCAAAATATAAATTTTTTTGGGCTACAGCTCCGCTACAGCCTTCATTCCTTCTATGTTGTAACCAGCACCTACGAAACTGGAAGTGGAGATAATAGGAGGTTTCAAATAGATGTATTAGATAAGAGGTTCTCTAACATACCAAAAATTACCAAAGGTGTGTTGATATTAATAACTGACAGTGATTTCCACCGATAGTTAAAAAAGAAAATCCATACATTTTATTAAAACAGTACTTACTCAGTTTAATTCTATATATGAAGTTAGATCTAGTTTTTGACTTATCACAGTGTTAGCTACAATTATGTTGCCATTTAATAGGTTAATCATTTTCTACTAACATTTATTTAGCTTTTGTCTTCATAACACAGCAAATGCAACTATATATTTTTTAATATAACCTACAACAAAGCACGCTTTAGTCATTTTCACTACAGTTATTTGAGTTGACCGGTGCTTACAACACCTACTTCCACATTACTGCAAACAGACAAATTTTGAAAAACAAAACAAAACAAAACTTTAAATATCATTTTAATTTATTTTATTGTGTGTTATGTGCGACGTGTCTCTAAATAAGATGGTACCAGCTCTTTAACTGTATTCCTTCTCCCCACCCACACCCCCATTTCCTTTTTTAACAGTGGGAACAAAAGGACAGCGAATACGAGGAGCCGGAAACAGATCACATCTATGAGGTTTGTCAGCTCTTTGTTTTACAATAAAAAGTGAAAAAAAGAAAGACACTGGCTTTCTTTAAGAAAAAAAAAATATTACAGCGATGCTTCACTGTGTGGTCTCATTTGTGTAAACATGTCACAGTGAATACACACCACAGCTGTGTGACTTTACATAAAAATGCAGGCGCACAATAGACAGCGAAAAAACAGGAATCGCAATCTCCGTGCACCACTGAGCTCCTAACCACAAATTTACCGTCAGGTTTATTGTTGAATGTATGAATACACGTCCTATATTTGAGTTAATAAATAAAGTAGATCTAGCTGGCTGAATTTGTATTTCATTTGTTTATTGCATTAATAATAACACATTTGAAGGATTTTTATAGATCTTGTTGCTGCTGTTCTCTTGCACAAGAAACAGAACTGTTTCTAAATCAATTATACCAAAAGTGTAGAAGGTAGTCTTTCTGTGATTGCTTGACTTTTCATATAGTGAAGAGTTATTTAAAGCAACGTAGCAAAAACATAGTCATAAATTATAATTTTACCAAGGCTCCAGAATAGTGTACGTAAGTGTAAGTTAATAAATAATAATAATAAATAAATAAATAAGCAAGATCAACTTCAATTATCGTACTCAATGCATGAGTCTTTGCGTTTTTTCTTGAGACTTTTTCATCATCAGTGTGAGTTTTCCCCTGAAAATCCTTAAAAAAAAAAAAAGTAAATATATTTTTAAGCAAAAATTGCCAAAAAAAGAAAGAAAATAACATAAAATGCTGGATGCAGCATATGTGATACAAATTAAAGCTCATATATGCAAAATAATATTTAAGGTCCATTTAAAAAAAAAAAAAGACAATTATTTCATATTTCAGGCTGTACAGGGTTAAGTGGGACAAATTATAACTTTTATTTTGAACATGCACGTCTCAAAAGGTATGTGTCATGTAAACTCAACCAAATTAAAGCAAATTGAAATGGCTGTAATTCAGAATTTCTAAGTTTTACTTGTATCAATACTTTTAATCACCTTATTAGGAACTACTAGAAAGGTAAGAGTGCACCTTCACAGTATTTACAGTATGTTTTAAAAGTCAGTGAGCTCACTTTTTCTTGCAGTCCTGTGACCCAACACTTAGAACAGCATTGGTTTTCTTAAGATTTGAACAACCCTGAATATGAACACTGCACTATAGGATTGTCAGTCGCAATGGCTAAACCTGTACACTGTTCCAGGTTATATAACTACTGGAAACCACACTTACAGCTTTACATAGTTTAACTAAAATAATAACCTAAACACTGCCAAACTAAGGATTTGAAGTTAAATATGAACAACTATTGGTACAAATTATTAAGTAAAACTATAAAAAAATAAAAGAACACCCAATTACACTTCTTAGTATGCAGACAGCAATTACAGATACATTAATATAATTAAGTAAAATTCAAAAATAAATACAAACGAAGTAAAATCCATGAACTCAAATGAAGTAAGGATGTTGGGCTGAGCTCCAATTTGCATTATGAATGAAGAACAGTAGCGTTTGAGGTTCATGCAAACATTGTTATGTTTTGTTACTTTTTCAGTTAATGTCATTCTGCAGTGACATTAAACGGGAGCCCATTTTTAACTCTGAGTCATGTCTGAAACACCAACCATGCAAATAAAAACTGTAGCTGCCAGTATGCCCAGACATATACAGTAACTATGTAATGGATTTTCAGAATTTTTTTAATCATCTTTTTAATTGTATAGTGAGAGAAGGGGCCCTCAAACTTAGACACATGTATAAGTAAAACTAATTAAGTTAGTAAAACTGACTTATTTCCGCCTTTTAGGGCTTGGCAATCGAGACATGTGGTGGAGGTCTGTATGAGGAACTCTCCGTGTATGCTCAGGCTGAGGGAGCTGAGGCCCCGTGGGAGTGAGACTCACACAACTACTTTTCACCTGCTAAAGCCTCTGAATGAGGACAGATTATATGTTCTTAATTGCAAGTTGTAAAGTAAGTCCTTAAATAGTTTACTGAGAATGGAGATGTGTATTTTTCTCACAACACAATACATGGTTTGTTTGTAGATGTGCAGCAGCATGCTTGCCCCCCCCCCCCTTTTTTTTAATATGATGTTTAGTAAAACTGTTTTGAATTAATCTGTTGTCATAAAGTGTAAATAAGCCCTTCTGCAATTTAGACCCAAAAGCTGATATTTCAGCAGACCTTTTTGGTGCTTCTGGTGATGTCTATTTAAACTGTATTGTGTAGTTGGTCCTGTAAAAGCTCAGTCTATCAGTCTCACAGGCTCTGGGTTGTACCCCTGCTCTTGATCAGTGTGAGCTGGGACAGAATTCACGCCCCTTATGACTCTTAATAAAATAAGTCTTAAGTAAGTAGATGGATGGATAATGTCATACTGACTGTGCTAACATGAAATTTTGAAGCCTGAGGGTGGTGCAAAAACAAAGACTAACTTGTGTCAAAGAACAAAAACAACATCTACTTGTTTTTTTATTTTTCAGTTGTTTGTTAAGATTAAGTGTATACATATGTATTTGGTTTGTTTGACATGAATAAAAACAATAAATACATCTTTCTTTGCTGAAGAAATTTATTTTTTCCCATAACTAAGGAAAACATTTTTTTTTTTTAAATCACCAACATGTTTGATTAAAAAGACAATTGTAAATAGAAATACGGTAAATTAATAAGTAAGTAAATAAATAAATAAATAAAAAGAAGCAAATAAATTAACACATCCTTCCTGTAACAGACATGTTTTAGTTGGCAGTGTGCAGAGATGAAGCCAGCTGTTCTGCTCTCATGAGATGGGCTTTGGTTTCCTTCCTGATCACCTCCCAGGCTTCAGCACTGTGACCCTACAGACACAACAATATTAACATTAGTAAAATATTCCAGAGGTGTTTAATAAAAGAATTGGTCAAAAAATAAATAAAGACCTACCTTTTTCTTTAGGACATCATCTGAAAGTCTTTTGAAATACATTTTTGTCTTGAAATACAGCTGTGAGTTCTTCTTCTTGTGACTGTGGCTCCCAATCTAAATCAGGAAAAAATAGTCATTTAAATATATGTTTTAGCAGCATAATTGATCTCAGTTATCTCAATAGTGGTGTTACTGAAAGTGAACTTACACAGGAGTGAAGCTCTTCAGCCTGTTTGTTGACAATATTGAGAAAGTTCCTCACTGTGCTGTCCTCCCATGATGCAGAGCTGTGATCCTCCTCAAACAGGGCAGCCACCTCCTCCAGAACCTGATCTGTGAAAGCCAGTTTATCCTCAGCCTGGAAGAAGAAGAAGAATCATAGGTTTTTATAATTCAAAAAACTTGAAAAATAAGAACAAATATCAGAACTCTCAGACCTGGGTTTGGATAATAAGAACTTAAAGTTATGACGGTTATGAATTTTAGTTTTTGATTGTATTTCATACCCATGGTAAAATTTAAAAACCTTTACATTATTTTACTTTAAGGAGAAATTAGTCTGGAATTTTATGCAATAAAATGAGAAAAGCTGAGGTTGACTTACTGATGCTTTTGATGCCTGGTGGTACAGATGATTAGGGAAGGCCACGGTGTCCTCCACCTCAGTGGTGTTAGTCGAGTTGTTACCCTGGATCACACACAGAAACAGACTTAGAGTTGAAGTGTAGACACTAAGTCTGAATAATTTAATTTAAGAAAAATTCAACAAAATTTTAAGCCTATTAAAAGAAACACACTCACCATGGTTTCAAGTAGATTCAGAGTCTCTTCGTTGTGCTGTTTGAATTTATGATCCATCCATTTGCAGCTCAGCGAGGAGCCTGCAGTGAACAGACCAAGAAACAGGCAAGCAAAGAGAATCCTGCTGATCATTTTTTAAGGATGTCAATTGTCTTTGTATGAAGCAGACTCAGATATCTCCTGTTCTGATGGAGCTGACATGCCCAGCAGCACTTATAGCAGAGCACACCTGTTTCATTTTCCATTTTCACCTTTGTGGCTTTCACCTCAACAAAGGTGGGTTCTGATGTCACACATTTCAGACTTCTATGGGAAGCAAAAAAAAATCCCACATTAATTTTTTTGTCCTGTTCAGCTGTTGTATAAAGCAGAATAATGGTCTGCTTTGTTGTGCCACATATATTTGCTTTCTAAAGAGGAGCACTTGACCAGGTCATTTTCAAGTGTCTTTCATGACAAAAGTGCATACACAGACACTCACACACACACACACACACACACACTGGTTTTCATATTTTAGTGAGGACATCCTCAGCTGCTTACCCTAACCCTAACAAACAAAAATGAATGCTTAACTGCAACCCTTAGCCTAAATTTATCCATAAGCTAATTGCAACCCTGACACTAAAACCACATTTTAAACCTCAAAAATGCCTTCAAACTCGTGGGGACGGGCACTTTGTCTCTACAAGTGTCTGTTGGTCCCCACAAGTATAGCAGCATGCCAATTTTCTGTCCTTACAAAGATATCTAAACGTACAAGCACACACACTGCAAAATCGTATATTTGTTTGTGATCCAGCATGTCTGTTTGCTTTATCCTCAACTTTTCCTCCTACCCCCTTCTTTTCTCTCTTTTTCTGTCATTTTCTTCTTATATTCCTCCGTTTTCTTCTATCTTTCTCCAGTTTGGCCTTCACCTCTGTCTGTTCAAGCATAATATCCATAACAATATGGATAATGAAATACTAACAGTATAATCCACAATGTGCAAAATATCCCCATAAATGCACAATTATAGAATAGTAAAGTGTAAAAAACAACATTTAAAAAAAGTATAGAAACAAGTTAGTGTTATAGGTATTTTACTGTGAGTATACATATAAATGTTTTTAAAGCCTAAACATTTTACTTATATGTCCTTATTTAAATGCACGTTGCATGGAAGAAATTTCCGCAATTCATGATGATTAAAAAACAAACAAACAATTTTTTTTTACATTTACGCACTCTCTCCAGTGTGGTGGTTGTAAGTGTACATTACAACTTTTGAATGGAGTCACATTTCACAGTTACTTCTAGTTGTGATTGTGCCATAAAAGGGAAGTTCTGACACGGAGAAAAAAAAAGTGGCTTCGTGACTCTTTGGCCTACAGTGACGCTCATTCATACGAACCAGTCAGCGAAATTTCACCTTGTTTTATCGAGAATATCTGCTTCACCGTGGGAACCAGGTGAAGGGGATTGTCCTTCACGATCAGTGGGGAAATTAGAGCATATTTTCAGCCTTATATAAATCAAAAACGTGCCAATATGTGCTTTTTCCCTTATTTTGATCTTACTTGTTTTACAACTTTTTGTTTTATTGCATTTGTCTTTTTTGGCAAAAGACAAGACATGTGAAACAAATTATTATTGCATGTCTAATCACTAAAAATTCCAACGCAGCAAACACTTCAAGCAATCAGTTTAAATCATAACTCATACATTCAATTGGGTAGGCATAAATTGTTATTTTGTAAGTACAAACTGTCACCTCTAGTTATGCTCACCCTTCTCTGTTTAGTGTGAATCTTTAAATATACATGGACAAAAGTATTGGAGTACACCATTTATTATTTGAATTGAGGTGTTTTCAGTCCCCGTGCCACAGCTGTATAAAATCAAGCACATGCAGTCTGCATTTACGAAAGCTCAATGGATTGTTCCAAAGACCTCGCTGAATCCCAGCGCGGTACTGAATTATAATATGATATCCCCGATGCAACAAATGTATTTGTAAAATGTATTCCCTCCTAGATATTCCACAATCATCCGTAAGTGGTATTATTGTAACTTGAAATGAAGGGGAAGAGCGCATAAAGTTACGGAGTTGCCAAATGCTCAGGCGCAAAGTGCGCACAAGTCTCCAACGCTTTGCTGTCTCAGTAACTACAGATACATAAACCTCCTCTGGCATTAGCATCAGTAGCAATCACATTACGACCCTCCTCATATGCTGGCACTGATTTAAGTGTTTGGTGCTGATTTATCATCACGTTAATTCACATCGTTTGAATGTGTGGTGAGAGGTGAGTCCAGAAGAAGGGGGATGAGGCGGTACTGACCCCCACTGAAATATGACTGGCCCTCCACGAATGCCATAGGGTAAATTAGTGGCATCAAGGAAAATAATCCAGAGGCGTACACGCCAGCGAACTCAATATGTGGGTATAAATGGGGAGAGTTGCTTCATGATTTGCTGCTAAATATTTGTGCGAATCAGAACAATTTCATACTATATTGGTTACTCGGATGGAAGTAGGTGATGAACTTGGCCCGCTTAAAGTCAGCAGCCAAAAGAAGAAGTTGAACTCAAATACTTTACTGGAGTACTGTTTTAATGTACTTGTACTTTAAGTACCTACTTCTTCTCCACTATAAATCAACTTACCTTACCTTATTTTACCTATTGGATGATAATATTTTGCACTATACGATTCGTGTTAAGGCTTTATTTACTGTTTACTAGTATTCATATCATACTCTAGAAATATTGATATCCAACCTAAGGAATTAAAATCTCCAGCAACAACAGTGAACAGGTGAATGAAGCACGCATTATGAGATTGTGCTTTTGCTGTAGCAGCTCCAAAACTGTGAAACGATCTGCCTTTAGAGATTAGACAGGCCTATTCTCTGCCTGTTTTTAAATCACTTCTGAAAACCCATCTCTTCACCCTGGCCTTTGACACCTTGGTTTTTTGTTTTAGTTGATTATGCTGTTTTATCTTGTTTTTTAAATATAAGGCTGTTTTATTTTTTATGTATTATGTGTTTTATTTTCTCTGTTTTGTTTTATTCTATTGTTCTTAACTGAATTACTGTACAGCACTTTGGTCCTGTGATGGGTATTTTAAAGTGCTTTGATTGAATTTCAAACTATTACTAAGGTATGATTATGCTGTTTTGTTAAGGACTGTTTCTTTTGTCACATTTTTCAGTTTAAGAATGTATTTATGTACGTGACCATGGATAGATAGACAGTAAGATAGTTAGATAGATAGATCAAGCACTCTTGCGCCCCCTGCTGAAAAGGAAGAACGAGCCTCACACAGTATTATACCGCATTACAATGATTGATCGTGTTTATTGTTTGTTGCTTAATTTAAAATCAAGGCTAAATTTCACTTATTTCTCATGCTATTCTGTACTTTGTGTCTGTGAGGTATAACTGTACTTAATACATAAACTGACTCAAATTAAAATAGATAACTACATTCTTCCTCAATTTAAATTTTTGAAATAATAATAACGGCAATAAATACCTTTCTGATTCCAAGAGGAGGTGATCCTTTTATGCTATAAAATAATGCAAAAATATCTAATTTTGCTCAATGAACATTTTAAAGAATACAGAACAGACATAACATTTCATTTATATATATATATATATATATATATATATATATATATATATATATATATATATATATATATATATATATATATATATATATAATTGTTATTTTAAAAATAATATCCATTTATGTATCTCTGGTATTTCACAATTATATAGTTACTTAATTTATTTCATTTCCACGGATATTTGTCATGGTTTTGTTTCCCCAGTCGTTCTTTCCATGTAGGCACAGTGTTTTCGGCCTGTTTGTTTTTTTCTGTTGTTTAAATTATCAAATTGCGCCTGTTTGAATAATAACCCTTTATGCAATAAGTAAAACTGCAGATCTGCTTGTTCAGTATCCAGTGTGCCGTAAAGGGGAAGAAACTGTGTTGAGAAAGTGAAAGCGTCCTGGTGACTGGGCGCCTGAGCTCTGACGCTCATTCTTACGAATCGGTCAGTGATATTTCGCCTTGTTTTATCAGCGTGTGAACCAGATAACCTGAAGAAGGGGATTGTCCTTCACATTTTTATTAGCAAGATTAGAGTAGACTTTCATCCTAGTAGAAAAACGAAAGTCATGCAATTTTATATTCAGCCTAAGACTGATAAGAGGGTGTCTTTGCTTAGACTTTTATTGTTCCTCTGCCAAAAATAATATTTAAATAAATAAAAAAATAAATCTTATAGGCAATGATAGGTGATCATTGCTTGGTGTTTGCAACCTACTTGTATTAGCAGCTAAAATCCCAATAGTCATTATTACCATTTATATTTATCAATATCAAATATCAAAGATTAAACATTTCAAATTGCAGCATCGGTCGTGAGCTGTGTTTGTTTTCACTTGCTCCGTGTTATGGCCAGTGTTTGTAGGCTGCTGTTTTACCAGGAGCCCTTTTATTTTATTATATAACTTATTCCTACTTGAGCCGATATTCTTCCTTTTTGTACGCCAGTGATTGTTTCACACGATTTAGGATCTAATTAAATCCGAAATATGTTTGATTCTACCTAAATGCTGCGGTAAAAGCCGCAGGTAGAAAACGAAATATGTTGCTCTACCATAAATGCGGCGTTACAGGTCTGCTCCATCAGAACACCAGGAGACATCCGAGTTTGCTTCATAGAAGAGCAGTTAATACCTTTTGAAAATGATGATGAGCAGGATTCTCTTTGCTTGCCTGTTTCTCGGTCTGGTCACTGCAGGCTCCTCGCTGAGCTGCAGATGGATGGATCAAAAATTCAGACAGCACAACGAAGAAACTCTGAATCTACTTGATACCATGGTGAGTGCGCTCTTTTTAAGAAAACTGTAACAACATTTAGTGGTTTGAACTTGATGTTTGATTATTTTAACACAAGCTGTGTGTTTCTGGTTGTTATACAGGTTTATAACTCCACCAACACCACTGAAGATGCTGAAGTGGAGGTCACTGTGGCTTTCCCTAACCATCTGTACCGCCAAGCGTCCAAAGCATCAGTAAGTTAATCTTAGCGTTTATTTATAAACTAATTCTGAGTTCACAATGAGAGCACAGTACAATTTCTCCATATATATATAAAACAGTCCAAATGGGCCACATGGTGCATATTTCTATGTTTTTTTTCTTTAAATGTTAGCCCATGTTAGGTAAATATTATATTGGTAATTTATGTGAGCCAAACAATATATTTCTGGCACCTTTGCTACTGAATGTCTCTCTAATAGAGGAGGGAATTATGGTAATCTCTTCTTCTTCTTCCAGGATGAGGATAAACTGGCTTTCACTGTTCAGATTCTGGAGGAGGTGGCTGCCCTGTTTGAGGAGGATCACAGCTCTGCATCATGGGAGGACAGCACAGTGAGGAACTTTCTCAATATTGTCAGCAAACAGGCTGAAGAGCTTCACTCCTGTGTAAGTTCACTTTCAGTTAGGTTTTTATTACATTCGAATATGATACTTTACATGACATGACATATTCTTAATTGTCGTTTTGCTTGTAATTAAATTAGATTGGGAGCCACAGTCACAAGAAGAAGAACTCACAGCTGTATTTCAGGACAGAAATGTATTTCAAAAGGCTTTCAGATGATGTCCTAAAGAAGAAGGTAGGTCTTTATTATTTTTTAAAAACCAATTATTTAATTAAACATGTCTGGCATGTTTTACTAATGTTAATGTTGTTGTGTCTGTAGGGTCATAGTGCTGAAGCCTGGGAGGTGATCAGGAAGGAAACCGTAGCCCATCTCATGAGAGCAGAACAGCTGGCTTCATCTCTGCACACTGCCAACTAAAATCTGTCTGTTACATGAAAATATATTCATTTATCTGCTTGCCTGTTACTTTTTGTATTTATTTATTTATCTATCTATTGACTTCTATTTATCGGTTGACTGCATCAGTATTTTCAGTGCTTACAAACTAAATCTAATATTTTCTATAACTTTTTTTGTCTTGACGTAATAAAAAGATCACTTATTGCAAATGGATATTGTCAATCTTTTGATTCATAGGAAACAAAATAAGAAACTTAAACTTGTTTGTAATTAGTACAAATTAGTACAAATAAGCGGTTTGGTTAGTTCAGTAAGGTTCAGTAAACAGGAGCATGAAAGTCTTACCTTTAGTCTGGAGCAGTTTATTTGTAGCTGTAACTGCTTCACACTGGTTTAAGTATTCTCTGACTGACTGATCTGTTTCTATTAACACTGATGGTCATTTTGCATTGTTAGCCCCTCACACCTGTAGTGTTCAGATTTGCCTCTTGAGTATATTTCTAATGAATTTTATGATGGTGATTACTAGATAATGAAATGACTTGTCTGTCATTTCTTTACAAAGTTAATCTTATGTTAAATCTCAGGTCTCTCTGTCTCTCTACACTTTGCCATTTTAAATCAAAGTTTATTGATTAGTCCTTCTCTCCTGCCAGATGTGTCACAGACCTTGCTTCAATGCCTCCCTTATGTAATAGGCTCATCCTTGTACAACATTCATCAATCCATCATGGAGCCTATCTCAGCTCTCATAAGGAAAAAGGAGGGACGTACTCTGAACAGGTCACACAATGACACTCACAACTACGACCAACTTTGAATCGCCTGTTGACTTAACCCATGTATACTTGTCTGTTCTGTGGGAAGATGCCACAAGAACAGAAAGAGCATCCAAACCCCACAACAATAAAGGACCCCTGTGACTGTGGATTAAAACCTGTGACCGTGTTACTGCAGTCAACAAAACTAAACACATCACAGCACTGTTCTGTTTTATTTGAGTCTTCTGTTTATTTAGACATTTCAAATTTGTTCTTAAAGTTCTATCCTTCCCATTATGCCCTCGTTTAAATTGAACTATCGTGCTTTTCTTAGTTCTGCATTTATATATAAATTTACTATTGCAATGGTCGATGGCTTATTAAATATGTCCAAAGTTTCAGGTATTGTCAGAGTATTTACTTTGAAACAAACATGCATCTTAGGTTTTTCACCTGTCTTGGCTATATATGATGTCACTGAGATGGGATATATTTAATATGGTCATTTAAGCAAGACAGATAGGTGATTTATGTAGAAGGCTGAGTATCCAATCAGAGGAAAGCTGGCTTCAAAAAGTGGAAGGGGCAAAAATGATTTGGTGCAAATAACATTTTCTTTTCTTCTTAAGAATCAAGAAATGTAAACAAAGCATAGTTTACTATACTCCAGGTCTACTGAGAACATAAACTGGTTCTTTAGAAAGACTCCAACAGCTGATATTTATAAAATGAAACAAAACATTATAAGTAGTAGTAGTTATAATGACTTCTCCAAAAGAATCTTGGATTATACGTGCTGTGCTTTGAAACTTGCTTATCTTGTTTAATGATTTTTATTAATGTTTTCATTTGTATTTTTCAGTAATCCACCACAGTCCAACTGCACAATGTCAGCAGCATAGTGTATGAAGAAATTTGAATCAAGTTTTTTTTTGTGTCCCCTTTCGCTAAATGTTGTGATCTTATGATATCAATATTATGATGAAGTGAGAGGAAACAATAGACTAATCTGTTTTTGTAGTTTCTATGTTATACGTGCCGCTCTGTCTTTGTGAACAATCAAAGAGATTTTTCTTTGGCTCGGCAGGTTTCTGATATTTGATTCTACCTATTAAAAAGCATCATCTGTGCAAATGCAACATCTGTTTCCTTCATTTTGCAGGAAAAAAACATGTCCACTTTCTTTTTTAAATGGGAAATATTTATTGATTTCAACATATAAAATGATACAGAAAATGTTCTGTTTAATTTAAAGTAAATTCACGAATAAATAAAGACATGCTGTTTAACACTTAGAAATATTCACTTATACAAGCAACGTAAAAATCAGTAAATAAATTAGTAGATAAATAAGTTAAAAAATTACTAAATTAATACATCCTTCCTGTAACAGACAGATTTTAGTTGGCCGTGTGCAGAGATGAAGCCAGCTGTTCTGCTCTCATGAGATGGGCTTTGGCTTCTTTCCTGATCACCTCCCAGGCTTCAGCACTGTGACCCTACAGAAATACCAATATTAGTATTCTTATTGTTATTGAAACAAGTTATTATATCTATTTATCTTAAGGATGATCTAAACCCCACATTAATGAGAATGATGTGATCTTACCATTTCCTTTAGGATATGATGTGAGAGTCTCTTAAAGTACATGTGCAGCTTTGTGGTTTTCTTCTTGTGACTGTGGCTCCCAACCTAATTTAATTACAAGCAAAATGACCATTAAGAATATGTCATGTCATGTAAAGTATTTGAATGTAATAAAAACCTAACTGAAAGTGAACTTACACAGGAGTGAAGCTCTTCAGCCTGTTTGCTGACAATATTGAGAAAGTTCCTCACTGTGCTGTCCTCCCATGATGCAGAGCTGTGATCCTCCTCAAACAGGGCAGCCACCTCCTCCAGAATCTGAACTGTGAAAGCCAGTTTATCCTCAGCCTAGCAGGAGAGCAATCAAATATAATTTACTCACAGGACTGTCTCTGAAAATAAAATTACGTTTCTAAGTTAAAACTGAAGTTGGCTTACTTTAAAGAGTAGTCTGGGATATTACGGGATTAAATCAGAAAAACCGAGATTTACTTACTGATGATTTGGACACCTGGTGGTACAGGTGATTAGGGAAGGGCACGGTGACCTCCACTTCAGTGATGTTAGTGGAATTATTTGCCTGCATCACACACAGAAGCACATGGAGTGTTTCAGTAAACAGGCACTAAATTTACGCACGTTTAATTTTTTTTTTAGCATAAATATTAAAAGCGGTGCACTCACCATGGTATCAAGTAGATTCAGAGTCTCTTCGTTGTGCTGTCTGAATTTATGATCCATCCATCTGCAGCTCAACGAGGAGCCTGCAGTGAACAGACCGAGAAACAGGCAAGCAAAGATAACCCTGCTGATCATTTTCCAAAAGGTATTAACTGCTCTTGTATGAAGCAAACTCAAATGTCTCCTGGTGTTCTGATGTAGACCTGTAACGCCGGATTTATAGCAGAAAAACGGAAAACACCTGTGGCTTTCATTACATCATGCAGGTAAGTGACACATTTCAGAATTTGTATTTATATTGTAATTTATACATTTCAAACATCCTAAACTATTAATAAAGATTAATTTACATATAATTACTATTAATTTAGTTATAACGACTACGGTTAAGAAATGCATTTTATTTCTAATCACTGAAATGCTTTACCTTCTCTCTGTTTATATCGAGACCTAACATCTAAGAAATCAAAATTTTAAACTTATTGTTGGATACTTGACTTAAATATCTTTAACACAAAATATATTAGGCATTTAAGCTCATTTATATTTTACTCTATTTATTTAATAATAAATTATTTCATTGACTTTTATGTCATGATTTTTTCCCCCCAAGGAATTCTTTCCATACAGACACGACGTTTTCGGTATGCGGATTTTCTTCATTTTCGAATTATCTAATTAACTACCTAAACACGTAAAACTGTTAATTACGTAGTACGTGAAGCTGCAGATCTAATTGCACCGTATCCACAGTGCCACAAAGTTCCTGTATAAAGAAACTGAAAGTGATTTCGTAACCCAGCGCCTGCGCTATGTCGCGCATTCTGAGTAATATTTAACCTTCTGGGAATTTAGAGTGAGAAGCAGGTAACCTGGAGAAGGGGATTCACCCTTACATTTTAATGTGGCAACCTGAGCAGATTTTAATCCTGATTTTTTTTTTTTTTAAATCACTGTTTAAACTATGAAGGAATGCGACTTTGTTTAGATTTTTATTCTTCCTCTGCCAAGCCAAAACCCTATACGTCATCACTGCTTGGTGTTGTAATTGACTGTATCTAATTTTCCAGAAATAATCTTCTTAGCTTTGTATTGGCAGCTAATTTCCCAATAATACATATGAGAGTTTAAACAATTCAAATTATGCCATCAGTCATGAGTTGTGTTTGTCGTCATTCTTTTTTAAGGTATTTGGTTACCTGTGTTCCTGCTTGAAGCCATTATAATGATGTAAAATAATCTTTAACTATGGTGATTCTAAATATTTAGTTTGCACTAAATGTGGGATTGTTTTTTAAATTAAAACACAAATTTGAATCTAAAAATGTACTGATAATTAACATTACAAATGACAGATTAAAATAATGAGGTTACAGCCCATCTGCATATTGAGAGGAAAGCTGCCAAAAATGAAAAGTGTGCTCTGCTATAAATGAAATGCTGCAAGTACGCTCCATTAAATCACTAGGCAATTTATACATTTTCGAAAAATCATAAACAGGATTTTCTTTGCTTGTCTGTTTCTCAGTCTCTTTACTGGGGCCTATATGAGCTCTCATAGGGCCAAAGACAAATCCATCACAGGGCAGATAACCATTAACACACGCATTCACAACTATAGCCAATAATTGGCAGTCAGCCTAAAGAATGCATTTCTTTGTGGAAGAAAACCTCAAGCATTGGAAGAACAGAAAAACCCAACACAGAAAGCCCCCAGCCCTTTTGCTGTGACTCAGTAACAATAACCACAACACCACCACGCTGCCCTTTTTAATTTGCTTCTCTTTTTTCATATTTAAATGCAAATTTCTGTCAGATAAAATCAGTTGTCGTTTTCAATACACCTGGATACAGAATGGTAGGTGTGTGGCAAGAAAAGCCCCCTGCTGCAGAGGGATGCCGGTTTAAAGACTTCCATTTTGGAGCTTTTATAAACAGGTGCACACTTAAGTGCATCAAATGGACCTCGGAAAATTCTCCAAAAACAAGGCACTGAAGTGTCTTGTATCACCTTGCAAACTTTAAATACAAAAATGAAATTATTAAGATGTCTCTTTTAAGTCAAACTGCCTCTTTCTGTCATCTGTCCTGATATAAAAACAATTTTTATGCCATTTTTACCTGCTCCGATCCATCCTGGCTACCTGCCATCACATCAAGATGCAGAATATTGTCAGCTTCAACACTGTCTGCATTTTTGATAAACCTGCACAGATGAGCTAAGCTGACATAATTTAATCTTAACTTTAATTATAGTTGCCAGGCTGGAGTCACTTCCTTTTACCATTTGAGGGACTCACAGGTCTAAAAAGTCTAAAATGCAGTTGCATGCACAAATAACAGTGGATGACCTTATTACATCATACAAACTAGAGGATTATATACAAAACAATAGAAAGACAACATTGGAGAGCTTGAAAGCAGTGTGAAGCAGTTCAGTGTTTAAATATTAAACATGTTAGTTTTACTGTAACGAACAGGTACAAGTGTAATCAAAATATTAAAGTTCTGATAAGATGATAAGCTTCGACTTTTAAGTTCATCAGCTTTTTCGGGTTTACAGCAGTTGGCATTAAGAGTAAAAATGTTGAAACTGAACTGCAAACGAGCATAAAAACTCCTATTTAAAGACCTTGAGTAAATCATTTATTACTTGTAGACTTGACTATGTATTGACATAGTATATTGGAATGAGCAACACTGATATCCCAAGACGCTTCTAGATGCTGGCAGCGTGTGTTTAGAATATAGAAAGAATATCATAAAAAATATTTGCTCAGTATAAATTAAAAGAAAAATGAATATGTT
Source organism: Neolamprologus multifasciatus (assembly GCF_963576455.1). Taxonomy (NCBI): domain Eukaryota; kingdom Metazoa; phylum Chordata; class Actinopteri; order Cichliformes; family Cichlidae; genus Neolamprologus; species Neolamprologus multifasciatus. Next base: position 6,607,402 of record NC_140446.1, on the reverse strand, counting down.
GATCAGCATTAATAAATCAAAAATCAACATAGCAACAATACATACACACACAAACAATTTAATAAATAATAATAATAAATATAGATATAAATAGAGAATCGAATAAATTAAAACAGCGTTCATGTCACAGACATGATAACAGACAGATTTTAGTTGGCACTGTGCAGAGATGAAACCAGCTTTTCTGCTATTATTAGATGGGCTTTGGTTTCCTTCCTGATCACCTCCAAGGTTTCAGCACTGTGACCCTACAGACACAACAATATGATCGTAGTTATTATTAACATATTCTGGAATACTTAATACCTAAATATTAATTCTAAGTAAACATAAATCATAAGGTCTAAAAAACTTGGAAAGAAAAGCATCTGGACTTCTTTAAGTTGCTTGAAGACGTTTCACCTCTCATCCAAGAAGCTTCTTCAGTTCTAAGGTCAATTGGTGGAGAGTCCCAAATTTAAACCCTGTGGGAGTTTCCCCCCAAGAGGGAAAAAAGGACCCCCTAATGATCCTCTACCTAATCACATGAGCCAAGGTGTGAAAACGGGTGTAGGTCACAATCAGCCAAGGTTTCAGGGGAGCTCATTGTAAAACCTAGCCCCACCCTATCATGTGATTTCCTAAGGTCAAATGGCCCAGGATGTGAGTGGGCGTTAAGGTGTCTGGGAAGGGATCTCAAAACTGGATTATAGATGGCAGACAGTTGGTGTCATAAGCCACCGCCTCTGTTCAAACATGGTCGCTCACAGTGGACATAGATGGCCTCTTTTACTCCTCTTTCAAACCATCTGTCCTCTCTGTCCAAAATGTGAACATTGGCAACCTACACTGGACAAAGGTCTAAAGGACAAAGGTCACTCTTTCGAGGATGCCAGTGCTCACATATAACTGAAGCAGGTGCACGGCCAGAAATTTTTTTTTTTTTAGAGGGGGCTACGAGAAATATTTGAGTGGTACACCAAAACCAGAACAGCGTAGGAGAACGGCAGAGGGGAGGGGGTGACGATGGGAAATTGTGAGAGACATACAAAGTGACACAATATGGTTGACAAAAAATGCATATCAAAGAATAAACAAGTTAATGTTTCTACTTATTGTCGAGTGTCCTCCTGTCTTGTGCTCACGTTTATTAAAATTATTACCTACATAGCTACATAGGACAGTCTTACCAAGGGGACCAGCCATGGAATTTTTGGAATTTTCGGCTACTTGATTTAATTCTATCTAAGGCAGGATATTTGTGCTATTGCCCAATTATATATTTACTTAATCTCTTTCATACTAATTTATTTCTGTGATTTTCAGTGATGGTCTTGTTTTCCCAGGAATTCTCTCCGTACAAGCAACGTTTTCGATCTGCACCCTGACCAACGCGGTATTTTTCTACTGTCCAAATGAGCGATTTAATTACTTAAACGGAAAATCACGCAATACGTAAAGCTGCAGGTCTAATTGCACAATAGGTATCTGTTGTGCCAGAAATGGGAAGTTCAAATATAAAGAAACTGAAAGTTAGTGAATGTGCGCGTGCACTGTGGCTATCATTCTTAAGAATCGACCTTTGATATTTCGCCTTCTGAGGATTTAGAGTGATGAGTAGGTAATCTGTAGTAGGGAGTTCACCTTAACATTATAATGGGAAGATTTGAGCAGATTTTAACCCTGAAATGGAAATAAAACTTGCGCATTGTTCAAAGTTTACATTATAAAGGAATGTGTCTTTGTTTAGAGTCTTATTCTTCGTCTTCCAAGAAAAAAACCTATGTGTGTGCATTGCTAGCTGTTTGTAATTTAGCACTCATTTAAAGTATCTAATTTGTCAGAAATTATCTTCTGAGCTTTGTGCTGGAAACTAAGCCTAGTAATACACCTTTTTTAAATATCAAACATCAAATAACTCAAATTACACCATCAGTTGTGAGTTTTAATTGTGATTTTTTTTTTAATTTTATTTATTTTTTTTAGGTATTCAGTTATACATGTTGATTGCCTGTAACCATTATAATGATGGCAATTAATCCTCAGTGTTTAATTTTTTTTTTGTCCTAACATTTGGGATATTTTATTTCCTTATGATACAAATTAAAATCCGTAATGTTCTCCCCACAGTGAAAGCCGTCATTCACCTTCGGGATTCCCACAGCAGGTTAGAAAATGGAAAGCTATAAATGCGGCATTTCAGGTATTCTCCATCAGAACAAGAGGAGGCTCTTGCTTCATGCAAAAGCAATTAATACCTTTTGAAAAAATGATGATGAGGATTTTCTTTGCTTGCCTGTTTCTCGCTCTGTTCACTGCAGGCTCCTCGTTGAGCTGCAAATGGATGGATCATAAATTCAGACAGCACATGGAATTATTGCTATTGGTTGCTGGAAAACAAGTGTAAAAAAGAAAAGCCTTGAACTACTTGCAATATGAGAAAATGTGGCTCAATCACAGGTTGCTAATGACCTTTCCAAAAACATCTTGGAGTGAGATTTTCCAGTTATGCAGACAATATTCAGAGCCACGTCTTTAGCATTTTTAAAGGCCCAAGTGTACTGTTGCTGCTGTCCTTGCAAACATCACAGAAGGAAGTCACGAAAGGCTCATTATTCCGCATTTCTATTAAGAAGCTACACCGAATGTCTGATGGAGTTTGCTACTACTAAAGTTGGTTCTTTGAGTTACTTCATTCATGCAATTATTTACTTTTTCAATCCTGTTTGTCACTGAATTATTAGATTTTCAACCAGACATAATTCAATATAAGGTTACACAATATATATCAGAAAAACAACAACATAAAAATGTACTTTTTTCATGTAAAAAAGTCAAAGTTATGGTTAACATTTAATAAGCCTTCAATTTATGAAAGCGATGACAAACAGCTTGAAATATCTAAACTATTGCATTTCAGCAGCTTGTCTTATCACATGATTGCAGAGGATCTTCAAAGGCATTAAACCTTCAACATAAATACAATTTTTTTGGTTAAATGTTGCACAGCATTCATAAAATCTGTATTAAAATAGGTGTGGCTGGGTGTGGTTTGTGGCGCGGCTGCAGGGGAGGCTGACACACATTGGAGTGCATCATGCCTACCCTGGAAAAAAACGTGCTGGGACCTGAGGTTGTTGTGGTGTGTGTGGGCTTGTAGCTGAAAGGTTGCAACTGAGTGTCGTAATAACCAGCAACCAAATAAAACTGTTAAAAGAGCGAACTATGTAGTTGGGTCCGGGTCCAACTATTTTTGTAGTTTCTGTATTAAAAGAGCAGATCTGTCTTGGTGAATGATCAAACAGATATTTCTACACTAAACACTCACCATGTTTTAGGCATTTTTTCCTACTCATTATAAATAACGGCAACACCTTTTTGCTTGCTTTTGCAGCAATCTTCCCAAATCTTCCCATTAAAATGTGAAGGAGAATCCCCTTCTTCGGCTTACCTACTTCTAAAACTACATCCTAGAGAGGCAAATATCACTGATCGATTCCTATGAATGATTGTGACAGTGCAGTTGCTCAGTCACTAACTCACTTTCAGTTTCTTCATACAGAAACTTCCTGTTTATGGCTCTATGGATACTATGTTTTTAGACCTCCAGGTTTTTCTATTACATAGTTCTCTATTTTACACGCCTGGTAATTAAGTTGGTAATTTGAACAATAGGAAAATACCACATTGCTAATTGTACATATCAAATCACCTGTACCCCCACAGAGTATGGAAAGAATTCCTATAAAAAAATAAAGCCATGCCAAAATAATAATAATAATGAAATAAAAGAAATATAATAATAAATATATAAATGCGCAATACTACAAATGTTCTGTAATATTAAATCAAGCAGTCAATAATTGTATTTGATTTGATTGTTTTAATTTGTTTGATGTAAAGTCACCATATAAACACTTTATTTCTTTTATCAAGCTAACACATATAGTCAGTTATGAGTTGTATTTTTTGTCACGCTTTTTTTTTGGTCTTTTCTAGATCTTCAGGTACATATGTTTCTTTTTTATCATTCTGATATTTTACCATGTTCTCCATTCTTTTGTGTAATTATAGATTTAAAGCCAACATTTAACAATCTGCTCCATCAGAACACCAGGACACCTGAGATTTTGCTTCATACAAAAGCAGTTTATAGCTTCTGAAAAAGCGATCAGCAGGATTATCTTTGCTTGCCTGTTTCTCGCTCTGTTCACTGCAGGCTCCTTGCTAAGCTGCAGATGGCTGGATCATAAATTCAGACAGAACAATGAAGAAACTCTAACTCTACTTGATACCATGGTGACTGTTTTACTATTGTTGTGTTTTACGTTTCAGTTTTGCTAAAGACTTTTTCAAAAGCCTTTTGGAGGGAGGTTTTACATGTTGTCAGAACAGACTTGTGTGAACCATGCTATGATCACGTCTTTTACTGCTCTATAGAAAAACAAAAAGCTGGAAACGGCCGCAAAGTCGTTGAAACATCACAGTGGGAAATCATGAAAGAAGTTAAAAGCAACCAAAGGGCAAACAGAAAGAAAAGGTTCTATTGATTAAAAGGTCAAAGCAGGTCAAAATTTCCCCATTATTGTGCAGTTTTGATAAGAGCCTACAGCAAATGTCTGATGGCATTTACTGGTTCTTGAAGTCACTTGGTTCTCAAGTTTTTTTTTCACGTTTTCCAGCATGTTTGCTGTTGGATTATTACAGTCCAGACCAGACATAATTTAATGAATAATTATAATAAATAAAAAATAACACACAACGTACTTTAGAAACAAAAACACAAAGTAGAAGCAAAGTTTAATATTTAATAACCCTTCAGAAAGCTTAAATATTAAGTATTAAATAATTATATCAAATGTTGACTTTAATACATATTTATAATTATGTATATCTGTTAGCCCACACAGAGGAAAAAGAATCACGTATCCAAGCAGCTTGTAAATTAAAAAAAAGAATATATTACAAAATTATAAGCTAAATGAAAAAATCCTTCTTGTAAGAATTAGAATAATTTAGACTTTTTTTCTTCAGATCATCATCTGTGAGTTTCTTGAAATGCATTTCTTTCTTCAAACACAGCTATGTTATTATTCTCTGGCTCTCTTCCTCACAATGCCTTTTATTTTGTAATTTTGTAAAGTCTCAAAGGATGTTAAATTTGTAACTTTAATTTCCTCAGTCTTCCCATGTTGCCACAAGTTTCACATATTCTAGGTAAAAGAAGGTGAAATATCACTGGCCAGTTCCTTTGAATGAATGCTGAATGGCAACAGTTGCAGAACCACAAAGCCACTTTTTATCGCTTCCTTTTTATGTCTCGTGTGGATACTGTGCAGTTCCATTTATTTATGAAGTATTAGTTTTCCACACAAGCAACTGAGTAATCAGAAAAAAATTACATAGGTCAGCATACAGTAAAAGGTTGTGCCCGAGTGGAAAAGTACCCAGGAATAAGAAAACAATTAACCAAACCAAACCATTAACAATCTGTGGAAATAATTCATGTGTAAATGCACAATACCCAAATTCAGCAGCTAACAAATTATTTTAATTGTTTAATAGTCTAAATGTAATAAAGTTGGAATGATATTCTTGTAACACATTATATTTTTTTATACCAAAACACAAGCTATTCCAGTGATAAAATCTGAAACTTTGAATTTATAATAAAAAGTTACTAAAGCTACTCAATGCCATCTAATAAGTTGGATTTTTGTTTAGTTTAAATATTTCAATATTGTGTTTGATGCTTTAAACATTTGATGAGTTTAATGCAGGATAACTGAACCAACACCACTGAAGTGGAGGAAAATATACCCTTCCCCAATCATCTACGTCAGGCGTCCCCAGCTTTTACTTCTAAACCTACTTCTCTTCTTCTTCTTCTTCTTCTTTTTAACAAAATCACTGGATGTAATAAATACATCGACCTTTCCTTTTAAAAATTTCCTGAGCAGTGGTGTAAAAGTATCTGTTAGGTAGTCTGTGATTGTTCTTCCAGGCTGCAGGATTAACTGGATTTCGAATGCAATTCTCGAACTCACAAACTAATTTCTCATCATTGCTTAGCGCACAAACTGACATAGGTTAACGTGACCACACAAGTAGAAGTTTAGATCGACTTTGTTTTAAATCAGTATATAATAAAAGGAATAAAAAAGGAGTTAATTAAAGAAACTAAAAATGACGCTTTAAGTAATATAGGATCATAATTTAGTGGAAACGGTAAATAGACCTAACCTGAAATTTCGAGATCTGCTCCAGTGATCTAAACGAGTGTGATCTGGCATATTGGTGCAATAAGTCCGTCAGATAAAGAAGGGTTACTCTTCTTAAGGGTTACTTAAGTGTTTAAAAATGAGCTACAAAATTCACAAATGCTAATATTTTATTAATTCGTTAATATATGTACCAGTGAATATATGCTTACATTTGCATGACATCAGAACCACCTGCACTGGGGTATTAGTGTTGTTCATTCCAATATACAGTGAATTGCTTAATCAAATCTACAGGCAATAAATTACTCAGCGTCTTCAAAATGAGAGTTTTTATGCTTTTTATAGTGGTCACAATTCAAGATAGTCCGTATTTGTCCAGTACCGGTCCAGAAAATTTTGAAAATTGAAATTGTGGGTTTCAGTCAGGGTTACTGATCTCATGTCTGCCTATACAATAGTAATTTCTTTATTCATTATTTCTCAATTGAGCTGAAAAACATGCGCTAATCTTCCGATTAAGATGTGAAGCAGAGTCTAGTTTTCCGTAGGTTACCTGGTTCACACGGGGAAGCCACAGGTTCAAGATAAAACAAGGCGAAATGTCACTCATTGGTTTGCCTTACGGCACATTCCGCACAGTTATCAAGCCACTTTCAGTTTCTGAAAGTAAGAACTTCCCTTTTATAGCACATATGGACACTGTGCAATAGACTTGGAGCTTTAAGTAAAAGAAGCAACTGAGTAATTCCAACTATGAAAAAAATACATTGTTCGTTGTTCAAACCGAAAACGCTGTGTGCTGTGTGAAAAAAGATGATGAAAAAAGGGGAAAAAAACATAAACAAGCAATGCAAAGTGATGAAATGTTCAATACCAGCTTTTATTATAAATTACACAGATTTAAGTAAGGTGGCCGTTAATGAAATTTCATTGTATTTAATTATTTTTATTTTCTGGATGTAAATTGGCGCTAAAATCGCGATAAATATTCAAGGAAGACGTTATGTTTTCATATCACAACTTAACTATTTCAGAAACATGTAGAGGTAATGAAAAAAAAAAAAGAATCAGCTGTGAGATGTGTTTCTTGTATTGTGTTTCACGTATTTAAGTTCATGTATTTATGTTTGACAGGTAACTCGTAGTGACGTAAATTACTAAATTAACGAGGGTGATACCTTAGCTTGTTTAAAAATGCTGCCTATCCTCCAGTGTGGAATATTTTTCTTTGATTTGGATGCAAATTCTAATCTGAGATTTCCGACATTACAGCCTGTTGCACGTTGAGGCCTCAACCCGCTCACCTGCGGGTTTCCCAGGTATGGAAAATGAAATATGTTGCTCTGCTATAAATGCGGCGCTGCAGGTCTGCTCCATCAGAACACCGAGAGACATCCGAGAGTTTGCTTCATACAAAGGAAGTTTATACCTTTTAAAAATGATGTTCAGGATTCTCTTTGCTTGCCTGTTTCTCGCTCTGTCCACTGAAGGCTCCTCGCTAAGCTGCAGATGGATGGATCATAAATTCAGACAGCACAACGAAGAAACTCTGAATCTGCTTGATACCATGGTGAGTGTTTTAATGTTTTAATATTAGTTGATTCGTTATTTAAATAGTTTTAGAATTGTTTCAATTTAGCATCTGATGACTAAAACACTCAATGTGTTTCAGGCTAAGAACTCCACTAACACCACTGAAGTGGAGGTCACCGTGGCCTTCCCTAATCACCTGTACCACCAAGTGTCCAAATCATCAGTAGGTGAACCTCAGCTTTTGCCTATTTAAAGAGAAAAACACAATTTTCCCTTAGGACAGATTAATTTAGTCCTTTTAATCCACTCTTGTTATTATTAAAGCATTTCTAAAGTGGTCTGTGTTTGATCTTCTTCTTCCAGGCTGAGGATAAACTGGCTTTCACAGTTCAGATTCTGGAGGAGGTGGCTGCCCTGTTTGAGGAGGATCACAGATCTGCGTCATGGGAGGACAGCACAGTGAGGAACTTTCTCAATATTGTCAACAAACAGGCTGAAGAGCTTCACTCCTGTGTAAGTTCACTTTCAGTTAGGTTTTTATTACATTCGAATAGTTTACATGACATGACATATTCTTAATTGTCATTTTGCTTGTAATTAAATTAGGTTGGGAGCCACAGTCACAAGAAGAAAACCACAAAGCTGCACATGTACTTTAAGAGACTCTCACATCATATCCTAAAGGAAATGGTAAGATCGTCATTCTCATTAATTTGGGCTTTAGGTCATCCTTAAGATAAATAGATATAATAACTTGTTTCAATAACAATAAGAATACTAATATTGGTATTTCTGTAGGGTCACAGTGCTGAAGCCTGGGAGGTGATCAGGAAAGAAGCCAAAGCTCATCTAATGAGAGCAGAACAGCTGGCTTCATCTCTGCACACTGCCAACTAAAACCTGTCTGTTGTCATGTCTGTGATGACGACTGTGCTAAGTTAATTGCTTGACTTTTAATTTTATTTATTTATTTATTTATGTACCTGGTTTTTTGTATATTTATTTTTGTTTTGTTTGTTTTTCTATGCTGATCAAGATTTTGGAATATTTTTTATCTTTATAATGAGCAAAATGAACATTTTTAAAAATATGTTTTACTAAATAAAAGAATCTATCTTCTTACAAAGTGAATTTATTGTTTATATTACTTTTTAATATCAAAATGGTGAACTTGTAAGTTCCTTTAACCAGATTTCGATTGCAATTAAACTAAAAAATGAAAAACAAAACTCCACAGTGCTTGGAAGTTCACAAAAGTGGAATGAAAGTGTTCTTTAATGGGTTAAAAGGAAAGCCCATAATATAAGATGTAACTCTTCTGTCACTTAATAAATAAATTCACACGATTAAGACAGTTATTTCATGATGAAATAAACAAAAACATGGATAATGTTTTTCAGCCTTTCTGTTGTACATTGATCCAGTTTGGAACAAATTTTAACTGATGGCCTCACATTTGGAATATTTTGACATAGAGAGGAGTTCATGGTCTACTCAGGGACTACAAGTTGTTCACGTCTTATGGCTGCAAAACAAGTCCTCTTGTATCTGTGCTAATATACTTAATTTCAGATGTGGTGCTGTGAAGTTTAGTTTTTGTTAAATAATTATAAATACTGTCGTCTAAGCTTCCACTTAAATTATTTTACAACCTGAAAATGACCAAATTATTTATTTATTCTTTTATTTATTTTAATGCTCGAATATGGAAAAAAGAATTGAAGAAGTATGTACCATTTTTCAGTTCTTTTATGCATGACTGTGTGTTTGTATAGGCAACTTTTACTTTGTGTGGGGCTCAGGTGGTAGAGCAGATCAGTTACTGATCGGAAGGTTGGTGGTTTGATCCTTGGCTTCCCCAGACTGCATGCCTCGGGCAAGATGCTAACCCTGAGTTGCCCTCCGGTGCATTCATCGGATGAACATCGTATGAATGTGTGTAGTTTAGGTTGCACTTGAGTATAGAAGTGCTTGTATGAGTGGGTGTGAATGGGTGAATGAGGCATGTTGTATAGAGCGCTTTGAGTACTCCGGGAGAGTAGAAAAGCGCTATAAAAGAATCAGACAATTTACCAGATCAGGGGTGGTACCTCTGAAGTTGCAGTTAGTTGAACCTTGGACAATGCAGTTTTCATCCTGATCGTGGAACACTGGACCAGCTCTTTATCCTCTTGAGGATACTTGAGGGTGGATGGGAGTTTGTCCAACCAGTCTACATGGGCTTTGTGGACCTGGAGAAGGCACTCGACCATGTCCCTCACAGTGTCTTTGGAAGGTACTTTAGGAGTATGGGCTGTTTGGCCCATTGCTATGGACCACTCAATTCTCATACAACCATTTCAGGAGCTTGGTCCGCATAGCCGGCAATAAGTCGGACTGGTTTCCGGTGGGTGATGGATTCCACTAGGGCCGCCCTTGTCACCGATTCTGTTCATAATTTCTATTTAGAGAATTTCTAGGTGTAGCCAAGTGGCAGAAGGCTTTTACTTAGGTATTCTCTGAATCTCAGCTCTGCATTTTGTATATGATGTTGTTCTATTGGCTTGATGACCTCCAGCTCGCACTGGAATGCTGCACAGCCAAAGGTAATGAAGTGAATGAGAATCAGCACCTCCAAATCTACGGCCATGGTGCGCAGCCAGAAAAGGGTCAACTGCCCCGAGTGGAGGAGTTTAAGTATCTTGGGGTCCTGTTCACGAGTGATGGGAGAAGGGAGCAGATTGACAGACAGATCAGTGCTGTGGCTGCTGTACCTGTCCATCAGGGTGAAGAGAGAGCTGAGTGTAAAAGCAAAGCTCTCAATTTACTCGTCATACTTTATAAACCAAAAGAAACCAAACCAAAGAAAGTCTCTAAAGTGGTCTTGGTGCTCATACTCACTCCACATGAGGTATCAGTACTTCTACTTTCTATGTTATAAGAGCTTTTGTGAAGAATCAAAACAATCTTTCTATATAAATCTGGACAATGTTTCTAATGTTTGATTGCACTCATTAAAAATAAGTGCATAACCCTTATTCTTGATATTTCAGGAACAGAAAAGTCAACATATTTCAATTTGTGAGATAAGAAAATATTTATTGACTTTAACATATAAAATAATATGAAATATGTCTAGTTTATTTTATGGACATTTTTCAGAAATCTAATAAATAAATGAATAAATAATACACAAATACTAAAAATAAATAATAGTGTAAATATTATGAATACAATAAATAAATTAAACCAATTTAGAAATACAAATACATTTTAAAAATTTATCCGAAAGACGAGTTTTAGTGGGCATTTCCCAGAGATTTAATCAGGAATTCGCATCGATTCAGATGATCTTTTGTTATGTTCCTGATCTTCTCCCAGGCTTCAGCACTGTAACCCTACAGAGACAAAACAATATTATCATTATTAAAATACCAGAGGTGTAATATCTGTCATATTGAAATACAGGTTTAGTAAAAATAATGCAGACTTACATTGGCCTTTAGGGTTTCATTTGAGAGGCTCTGGAAATGCGTCAGCTGTGTCGTGTTGCTGTGGCTTCCAACCTAAATAACCCACAAGGAACGAACAAAATATATTTGAATACATCATTCACCACTTTAACTTATTCACATTTGTCAGAGACTGATAAAATATATATAATAGAGACTGAATTCATTGTAAAATTTAAAAAAAATGCAATATCATTGTTCATTGTAATGAAAGTGAGCTTACACAGGACTGAAGCTCTTCAGCCATTTTGTCGACAATACTGAGAAAGTTCTCCCCTGTGTTCTCCTCCCATGGTGCAGAGCTGCGATTCTTCTCAAACAGGGCAAACAGCTCCTTCAGAATCTGAACTATGAAAGCCAGTTTATCCTCATCCTAGAAGAAGATGAAGAAGAAGAAGAAGAAGAAGAGCTCAGTATAGAAATATATATATATATAGGTAAAGACAAACTTTTGTGGATTTGCCATCCTGACACTTTCCATTCTTTCATTAAAAAAAGAAACAACTTTATGTAAAAAGCTGGGGGTGACTTACTGTTGCGTTGGACATCTGGTGATACAGTTGATTAGGAAAAGCCACTGTGTGCTCAATTTCAGCATCCTTAGTGGTGTTAGTAATCTGCATCACACACAAAACACACACACACACATCATATCCATGGAACTAATCAAACTATTTAAATCAATACCATATTAAACATATGCAAAGAAGTGCACTCACCATCATATCAAGGAAACCCAAAGCTCTGTTTTTGTACACATTGAATTGATGTTTTATGGAGTCTCGATCTTTTACAATCCATTTGCAACCTAGCAAAGAGCCCGTACTGTACATCCCGAGAAACAGGCAAGCGATGAAAATCCTGCTGATCATTTTTGAAAAATGTAGAAATTTTCTTAGTGTGAAGCAAATTCTCAGGTCTCCTGGTGTTCTGATGGAGCAAACCTCCAGCGCTTCATTTATAGCAGAGCCCAAGGACCCACCTATTTCATTTTCTAATCAGCTGGAAAATCGTATCAAAAGTAAAAACATAGCAGATTTATGTCATCTTTTTAAGTTTTAATATGTTCTTTCATTCATAGAGAGTGCAAGATTTCGTTTTCTAATTATATCAAGTAGAAAGTAGAAAAACGTGAACCAGAAAAAAGATTTATGTCATCATTTTCAGTTTGTGTTTGTTTTTTGTTGTTGTTGTTGTTTTTGTATGATAATTGTGTCATATAAAGACAGTATTGTACAAAAATTGGCTATGATATAACAAAAACTGAGGCAGCAGCACCATGAGATGACGTCAAGTTACCACATAAAAGCATAAAAACACAAATCTCCACCTCTATTAGATTAGATTAGATTAGATTAGATAAAACTTTATTAATCCCTCGGGTAGGTTCCTCTGGGAAATTTGTTAACCTCTATGTCAATCTCTTAATAGTTGCGATTAACATGAAACCTTTAGGCGATTTTAAAGTAAACGTATAGTCGTTTAATTAGTTTAATTAGTTTAAATGTAATTTAATTACCGTCAAGTAAAAGTTTATTTATCCAAAATCTGTTTTTACTTCTTGAGTTTAATCTTGGAAAATTGAAGATAGGAGATTTACAGCAATGTTTTTCAGGGAGTCTTTACTTTCTTGGCAGTTTGCAAGACATTAAGGTAGCTAAAATTAAAAAAAAAAAAGTTTTAGTTTTTTAACCTTCAGCTGATTTCAAGTAAACGTCGGATAATGGTCGTTTAATATATGTGTATTTTAATTACCGTCATGTAAAAGTATATTCATCTCAATTCTTTCTTACATTATTTTATCTTGGAAAATTGAAGGTTGGAGATTTGCAGTAATTATTTTCAGGCAGTACTATTCACCTTCTTTGCGGGTTGCAAGCAGTAGCGGTTTTTGATATCAGCATTGTGGTGGGGGGGCGGATTCACGGGCATCGGCAAAAATAAATAAATAAATAAATAAATTGCTCGTACTCATGCTGCCCCGACATCAGCCAGGGCATATTATTATTATGATGGCTGTTTGGTAGCCGTTTGCATACAATGCATACTCTCTCTCTCTCTCTTCATATGTGTGTGTGTGTTTCTCTGGTGAAATTCAGTATGGTTCCGTCCAACAGTTTTATGTTAATGTACAATCCTTAATATGTTTTGTGTGTGTGTGTGGGGGTGGGGGGGGGGGGGGGGGGGGGGGGGGGGGGGGGGCGCCAGAGTGAGTGTTCGCCCAGGGCGCCAAACAGGCTAGGACCGCCACTGGTTGCAAGACATTAATGGCAGTTTAAAAAAAGAATGTTAAAAAATGAAAACAGTCAACGTCGAACACATTTCGTTACTTATGATTAAATAAAATGAAAGCGGATGTGGCGCTCCTTACGCACGTTTGCTTTCATTTTCAAGTAGGGTTGATTACAGGAGAGAAGAAAAGAGTATAGAGTGATTTAAGTTTATGTTTTTTCAGGTTCTGAAATATTTAAAAAGCCAAATATACTGGTCATATAAGTTGCAGAGTGTGTTATGAAAAGTCTTTAGCAGGGCAGGAGCTGTGAACGGAGAAGAGAAAGTCTGTGGCGTCTACAACAATATGTAACAGAGCACTAAGGTGTCAAATAAAATGTCAAAGAGATAAATGTATAATTTATTTATTCCATCAATTAAACATACATTTCCCATTCATTCCCAAACAGGACTCAAACCATATTTTACTAATATTCCAGCTGCACATGAGACCTATCAAACCAAAGGTGGGAGCAAATAACACTACACTGCAAACCGTCACACCCAGTTTAGAGACACTGCAATCAATTTACCACTGGGCACACACTGCAAACAGTTCTGGTCGCAGCACAGCTGGGAATCAGCGATATGCGTAACCTGCAGTCTGGATTTATGAAAGGGAAGTAGCGCAAATTAATGAACGAAGAGATAAAAATAAAAACGAGAGAGGTTAGTCCGCCTTTTATTCATAACAGTCTTTACGGCTGGACGGACTAACCAAAGGAAATTACAAATCAACCAAAAAGAAACATTAACTGCAGAGGCATCACAACAACAGAATATTGATCGCTCGCAGTCGGTCTACAGCTTGAACACCATTAAAACTTCACACGAACAACATACCCACTCGAACCAGAGTGAGTTAATTGTCTCTGGAACTTCCCACAGAGGAGCGCTGACCTCAACTCACACACCTACTACGTTTTCAAAGTTCCTCTGCCAATCACACGGCAGAAGGCAGCAAACAGCCAGGTGACACTTGTTCCAAATAGAAACTCTACGCCGCCTATAGGTGATACTCGTAAACTACAGCTTCCACCTTGGGTATTTTTTTTTCTCTTTAGCGAGGAAAATGAAAGCGGCTGCCACGTGGATGAAGAATGAGCGCAGGTATGAATGAGCAGGTGTATTTACATTGGTTCATTGCATCATTGCGTCATTGAATCATTTCATGTGGCCTGCATTTAGCTTTTTTGCAGTTTGTTCATTATTAAAAAGCTTGCGCTTCTGTACTTGTAAATCAGTTGTGATGTATTTGTGTTAGCCTCATGTAACCAATAGTGGAGGGCAAACCAGGAGTCTTCATCAGCGATAATAACTCAGCTCCGATTCTGACTGAGTCTGATATAACGATAATAAAAACAGACCCCCTAACCAAAACAATAAAAGAAAAGAAATCCAGCACCTGTAGTAGTTGCAGGGACGTTATTGTTAACATATGTGACCTCTGATCTGATCAGTTTTGTTCCTGTTTTGTTGCGTCACCTGTTACAGCGAATAAAGACGGATTAAACTTCTGTCCCACGAGTCGTGTTCTGCCTGCCACACACCGTTTCTTGACAATAATAGACGTAAATGTCCTAAAAGCAGCATTAATATCCCAGTAACACGTTAACTGTTTAGTATCAAAAGGTACACGCTGTGGTTACAAATAAAATCGTCAGTCGTGAGTTGTGTTTGTCGTCATGTTTCTTAGGTGTTCAAAGAAACACCTAAGATGTGTATCTCCAGGAATCCTCATAATTATATCAAGTAACTTTTAACACTTATAAATTATGATATCTTATCTTCTTTAAGATATATTATCAAATGTGGGATATTTTCTTTTATTTAGATGGAAATTTAAATCTCACGTGTCCGCTCACCTGCGGGTTTCCCAGGTATATAGAAAATGAAATGTGTTGCTCTGCTATAAATGTGGCGCTGCAGGTCTGCTCCATCAGAATACCGAGAGACATTTGCTTCATACAAAGGAAGTTTATACCTTTAAAAAAATGATGAACAGAATTCTCTTTGCTTGCCTGTTTCTCGCTCTGTCCACTGAAGGCTCCTCGCTAAGCTGCAGATGGATGGATCATAAATTCAGACAGCACAACGAAGAAACTCTGAAACTACTTGATACCATGGTGAGTGTTTTAATGTTTTAATATTAGTTGATTCATTATTTAAATAGTTTTAGAATTATTTCACTTGAGCATCTAATGACTAAAACACTCAATGTGTTTCAGGCTAAGAACTCCACTAACACCACTGAAGTGGAGGTCACCGTGGCCTTCCCTAATCACCTGTACCGCCAGGTGTCCAAATCATCAGTAGGTGAACCTCAGCTTTTGCCTATTTAAAGAGAAAAACACAATTTTCCCTTAGGACAGATTAATTTAGTCCTTTTAATCCACTTTTATTATTATTAAAGCATTTCTAAAGTGGTCTGTGTTTGATCTTCTTCATCCAGGCTGAGGATAAACTGGCTTTCACAGTTCAGATTCTGGAGGAGGTGGCTGCCCTGTTTGAGGAGGATCACAGCTCTGCATCATGGGAGGACAGCACAGTGAGGAACTTTCTCAATATTGTCAACAAACAGGCTGAAGAGCTTCACTCCTGTGTAAGTTCACTTTCAGTTAGGTTTTTATTACATTCGAATAGTTTACATGACATGACATATTCTTAATTGTCATTTTGCTTGTAATTAAATTAGGTTGGGAGCCACAGTCACAAGAAGAAAACCACAAAGCTGCACATGTACTTTAAGAGACTCTCACATCATATCCTAAAAGAGATGGTAAGATCACATCATTCTCATTAATTTGGGGTTTAGGTCATCCTTAAGATAAATAGATATAATAACTTGTTTCAATAACAATACGAATATTAATATTGGTATTTCTGTAGGGTCACAGTGCTGAAGCCTGGGAGGTGATCAGGAAAGAAGCCAAAGCCCATCTAATGAGAGCAGAACAGCTGGCTTCATCTCTGCACACGGCCCACTAAAACCTGTCTGTTATCATGTCTGTGATGACGACTGTGCTAATTTAATTGCTTGACTTTTTATTTAAATTATTTATTTATTTATTTATTTACTTGGTTATTTGTATATTTTTGTTTTGATTGTTTTTCTATGCTGATCAAGATTTTGGAATATTTTTTATTTTTATAATGAGCAAAATGAACATTTTGTAAAATATATTTTACTAAATAAAAGAGTCTATCTTCTTACAAAGTGAATTTATTGTTTATATTACTTTTTAATATCAAAATGGTGAACTTGTAAGTTCCTTTAACCAGATTTCGATTGCAATTAAACTAAAAAATGAAAAACAAAACTCCACAGTGCTTGGAAGTTCTCCCAAAGACAAGAACCAACAGACTTAAAAACTCCTTTGTCCCACACGCCATCAGACTGTTTAACACCTCTCTGGAGGGGAGAGGGAGGGGAAACAGGAGAACAAAGGAGGGGGGAACAACTAAGCGTTAGTGCCTCTTCACTTCACTGTGCAATTACCTTTTGTGCAATACTTTTTGTTAATAATCAGCGGTGCAATAGACTCCATACTTGAAATGTGCAATTCACTTGTATTTTTTTTTTATTCCTATTTATTCTATTTATCCCCTTTGTATATTTTATCTATATATGTCTTTGTATTTATATATGTGTGTGTGTGTATATATATATATATATATATATAAAATATTCTGTAACTCTGTAACTTCTGTCGGTGCTGTGCTTTTTTGGAAACCAAATTTCCCAGAGGAACCCACCCGGGGGATTAATAAAGTTTTATCTTATCTCTTATCTTAAGTTCACAAAAGTGGAATGAAAGTGTTCTTTAATGGGTTAAAAGGAAAGCCCATAATATAAGATGTAACTCTTCTGTCACTTAATCAATAAATTGACACGATTAAGACAGTTATTTCATGATGAAATAAACAAAAACGTGGATAATGTTTTTCAGCCTTTCTGTTGTACATTGATCCAGTTTGGGACAAATTTTAACTGATGGCCTCACATTTGGAATATTTTGACATAGAGAGGAGTTCATGGTCTACTCAGGGACTACAAGTTGTTCATGTCTTATGGCTGCAAAAAAAGTCCTCTTGTATCTGTGCTAATATACTTAATTGCAGATGTGGTGCTGTGAAGTTTAGTTTTTGTTAAATAATTATAAATACTGTCGTCTAAGCTTCCACTTAAATTATTTTACAACCTGAAAATGACTAAATTATTTATTTATTCTTTTATTTATTTTAATGCTCGAATATGGAAAAAATAATTGAAGAAGTAGCTTCTTCATTTTTCAGTTCTTTTATGCATGCTTGTTCATTTGTATAGGCATTTTGCTCATGTACTGCATCAGTCTAACTTTTACTTTGTATGGGGTGGCTGTGGCTCAGGTGGTAGAGCAGATCATTACTGAGCTTGGTGGTTCGATCCTTGGCTTCCCCAGTCTGTATGCCTTGGACAAGATACTAAACCTGAGTTGCCCTCTGATGCGTTCATCGGAGTATGAATGTGTGTGAATGTAGCTTAGGTTGCACTTGAGTTTAGAAATGCTTGTATGAGTGGGGGTGAATGAGGCATGTTGTATAGAGTCCATTTACCAGATCAGGGGTGGTACCTCTGAGGTGGCAGTTAGTCGAACCTTGGACAATGCAGTTTTCATCCCGATCGTGGAACAGTGGACCAGCTCTTTATCCTCTTGAGGATACTTGAGGGTGCATGGGAGTTTGTCCAACCAGTCTACATGGGCTTTGTGGACCTGGAGAAGGCACTCGACCATGTCCCTCACAGTGTCTTGTGGAAGGTACTTCAGGAGTATGGGCTGTTTGGCCCATTGCTATGGATCACTCAATTGTCATACAACCATTTCAGGAGCTTGGTCCGCATAGCCAGCAATAAGTCGGACTGGTTTCCGGTGGGTGATGGATTCCACCAGGGCTGCCCTTGTCACCGGTTCTGTTCATAATTTTTATTTAGAGAATTTCTAGGTGTAGCCAAGTGGCAGAAGGCTTTTACTTAGGTATTCTCTGAATCTCAGCTCTGCATTTCGTATGTGATGTTGTTCTGTTGGCTTCATCGGCTGATGACCTCCAGCTCGCACTGGAATGCTGCACAGCCAAATGTAAAGAAGTGAATGAGAATCAGCACCTCCAAATCTAAGGCCATGGTGCTCAGCCAGAAAAGGGTGGACTGTCCACTCGGGATCAGGGATGAGTTCCTGCCCCGAGTGGAGGAGTTTAAGTATCTTGGGGTCCTGTTCACGAGTGATGGGAGAAGGGGGAAGGAGACTGACAGACAGATCAGTGCTGCGGCTGCTGTACCTGTCCATCAGGGTGAAGAGAGAGCTGAGTGTAAAGGCAAAGCTCTCAATTTACTCGTCATACTTTATAAACCAAAAGAAACCAAACCAAAGAAAGTCTCTAAAGTGGTCTTGGTGCTCATACTCACTCCATATGAGGTATCAGTACTTCTACTTTCTTTGTTATAAGAGCTTTTGTGAAGAATCAAAACAATCTTTCTATATAAATCTGGACAATGTTTCTAATGTTTGATTGCACTCATTAAAAATAAGTGCATAACCCTTATTCTTGATATTTCAGGAACAGAAAAGTCAACATATTTCAATTTGTGAGATAAGAAAATATTTATTGACTTTAACATATAAAATAATATGAAATGTGTCTAGTTTATTTTATGGACATTTTTCAGAAATCTAATAAATAAATGAATAAATAATACACAAATACTAAAAATAAATAATAGTGTAAATATTATGAATACAATAAATAAATTAAACCAATTTAGAAATACAAATACATTTTAAAAATTTATCCGAAAGATGAGTTTTAGTGGGCATTTCCCAGAGATTTAATCAGGAATTCGCATCGATTCAGATGATCTTTTGTTATGTTCCTGATCTTCTCCCAGGCTTCAGCACTGTAACCCTACAGAGACAAAACAATATTATCATTATTAAAATACCAGAGGTGTAATATCTCTCATATTGAAATACAGGTTTAGTAAAAATAATGCAGACTTACATTGGCCTTTAGGGTTTCATTTGAGAGGCTCTGGAAATGCGTCAGCTGTGTCGTGTTGCTGTGGCTTCCAACCTAAATAACCCACAAGGAACGAACAAAATATATTTGAATACATCATTCACCACTTTAACTTATTCACATTTGTCAGAGACTGATAAAATATATATAATAGAGACTGAATTCATTGTAAAATTTAAAAAAAAAAGCAATATCATTGTTCATTGTAATGAAAGTGAGCTTACACAGGACTGAAGCTCTTCAGCCATTTTGTCGACAATACTGAGAAAGTTCTCCCCTGTGTTCTCCTCCCATGGTGCAGAGCTGCGATTCTTCTCAAACAGGGCAAACAGCTCCTTCAGAATCTGAACTATGAAAGCCAGTTTATCCTCATCCTAGAAGAAGAAGAAGATGAAGAAGAAGAAGAAGAAGAAGAGCTCAGTATAGAAATATATATATATATATAGGTAAAGACAAACTTTTGTGGATTTGCCATCCTGACACTTTCCATTCTTTCATTAAAAAAAGAAACAACTTTATGTAAAAAGCTGGGGATGACTTACTGTTGCGTTGGACATCTGGTGATACAGTTGATTAGGAAAAGCCACTGTGTGCTCAATTTCAGCATCCTTAGTGGTGTTAGTAATCTGCATCACACACAAAACACACACACACATCAGATCCATGGAACTAATCAAACTATTTAATTCAATACCATATTAAACATATGCAAAGAAGTGCACTCACCATCATATCAAGGAAACCCAAAGCTCTGTTTTTGTACACATTGAATTGATGTTTTATGGAGTCTCGATCTTTTACAATCCATTTGCAACCTAGCAAAGAGCCCGTACTGTACATCCCGAGAAACAGGCAAGCGATGAAAATCCTGCTGATCATTTTTGAAAAATGTAGAAATTTTCTTAGTGTGAAGCAAATTCTCAGGTCTCCTGGTGTTCTGATGGAGCAAACCTCCAGCGCTTCATTTATAGCAGAGCCCAAGGACCCACCTATTTCATTTTCTAATCAGCTGGAAAATCGTATCAAAAGTAAAAACATAGCAGATTTATGTCATCTTTTTAAGTTTTAATATGTTCTTTCATTCATAGAGAGTGCAAGATTTCGTTTTCTAATTATATCAAGTAGAAAGTAGAAAAACGTGAACCAGAAAAAAGATTTATGTCATCATTTTCAGTTTGTGTTTGTTTTTTGTTGTTGTTGTTGTTTTTGTATGATAATTGTGTCATATAAAGACAGTATTGTACAAAAATTGGCTATGATATAACAAAAACTGAGGCAGCAGCACCATGAGATGACGTCAAGTTACCACATAAAAGCATAAAAACACAAATCTCCACCTCTATTAGTTTAGATTAGATTAGATTAGATTAGATTAGATAAAACTTTATTAATCCCTCGGGTAGGTTCCTCTGGGAAATTTGTTAACCTCTATGTCAATCTCTTAATAGTTGCGATTAACATGAAACCTTTAGGCGATTTTAAAGTAAACGTATAGTCGTTTAATTAGTTTAATTAGTTTAAATGTAATTTAATTACCGTCAAGTAAAAGTTTATTTATCCAAAATCTGTTTTTACTTCTTGAGTTTAATCTTGGAAAATTGAAGATAGGAGATTTACAGCAATGTTTTTCAGGGAGTCTTTACTTTCTTGGCAGTTTGCAAGACATTAAGGTAGCTAAAATTAAAAAAAAAAAAAGTTTTAGTTTTTTAACCTTCAGCTGATTTCAAGTAAACGTCGGATAATGGTCGTTTAATATATGTGTATTTTAATTACCGTCATGTAAAAGTATATTCATCTCAATTCTTTCTTACATTATTTTATCTTGGAAAATTGAAGGTTGGAGATTTACAGTAATTATTTTCAGGCAGTACTATTCACCTTCTTTGCGGGTTGCAAGCAGTAGCGGTTTTTGATATCAGCATTGTGGTGGGGGGGCGGATTCACGGGCATCGGCAAAAATAAATAAATAAATAAATAAATTGCTCGTACTCATGCTGCCCCAACATCAGCCAGGGCATATTATTATTATGATGGCTGTTTGGTAGCCGTTTGCATACAATGCATACTCTCTCTCTCTCTCTTCATATGTGTGTGTGTGTTTCTCTGGTGAAATTCAGTATGGTTCCGTCCAACAGTTTTATGTTAATGTACAATCCTTAATATGTTTTGTGTGTGTGTGTGGGGGGGGGGGGGGGGGGGGGGCGCCAGAGTGAGTGTTCGCCCAGGGCGCCAAACAGGCTAGGACCGCCACTGGTTGCAAGACATTAATGGCAGTTTAAAAACAGAATGTTTAAAAATGAAAACAGTCAACGTCGAACACATTTCGTTACTTATGATGAAATAAAATGAAAGCGGATGTGGCGCTCCTTACGCACGTTTGCTTTCATTTTCAAGTAGGGTTGATTACAGGAGAGAAGAAAAGAGTATAGAGTGATTTAAGTTTATGTTTTTTCAGGTTCTGAAATATATAAAAAGCCAAATATACTGGTCATATAAGTTGCAGAGTGTGTTATGAAAAGTCTTTAGCAGGGCAGGAGCTGTGAACGGAGAACAGAAAGTCTGTGGCGTCTACAACAATATGTAACAGAGCACTAAGGTGTCAAATAAAATGTCAAAGAGATAAATGTATAATTTATTTATTCCATCAATTAAACATACATTTCCTATTCATTCCCAAACAGGACTCAAACCATATTTTACTAATATTCCAGCTGCACATGAGACCTATCAAACCAAAGGTGGGAGCAAATAACACTACACTGCAAACCTTCACACCCAGTTTAGAGACACTGCAATCAATTTACTACTGGGCACGCACTGCAAACAGTTCTGGTCGCAGCACAGCTGGGAATCAGCGATATGCGTAACCTGCAGTCTGGATTTATGAAAGGGAAGTGGCAAAAATTAATGAACGAAAAGATAAAAATAAAAACGAGAGAGGTTAGTCCGCCTTTTATTCATAACGGTCTTTACGGCTGGACGGACTAACCAAAGGAAATTACAAATTAACCAAAAAGAAACATTAACTGCAGAGGCATCACAACAACAGAATATTGATCGCGCGCAGTCGATCTACAGCTTGAACACCATTAAAACTTCACATGAACAACATACCCACTCGAACCAGAGTGAGTTAATTGTCTCTGGAACTTCCCACAGAAGAGCGCTGACCTCAACTCACACACCTACTACCTTTTCAAAGTTCCTCTGCCAATCACACGGCAGAAGGCAGCAAACAGCCAGGTGACACTTGTTCCAAATAGAAACTCTACGCCGCCTATAGGTGTTACTCGTAAACTACAGCTTCCACCTTGTTTTTTTGTTTTGTTTTGTTTTTCTACCTCTTCTGTTTAGTGTTAGTTAAGGTATAGATACTGTTTGCACGTTGATTTTGCTCATTTTAATAACCCAGAAATCAAAAGACACACACACACACAAAATACGAAATGGAGAGATACGGCTCAGGTTCACAATTATTTAAATTTAAGTAACGGGCCAGACATGCAAGTGACACAATCCATGTCGTAAAATATCCTTTGGTATCACATGTATCATATGGATGTAGCGAAGAAGGACATATAGAGGGTTGGCGTGTTAGAAGTTCGTTATATGTCCAATAAACTGTGATGTTTGACATTAATAATGAAACGCTGGGGCTATTTTAAAGGGAGTATATTATATTGCTCCATTATTATTATTATTATTATTATTATTATTATTATTATTATTATTATTATTTAAGAATTTAACAACAGTTAGGTTGTGATGGACCGAGCAGTGAAGGAAACTTAGGCACAGGTTAAAGTCCAAAAAAATGATTTTTTATTTAACCCAAAAAACATAATTGGTTAAATCATGCAAAAAGAATCAAGATCTTGGGCCCATAAAAGATAAAGTTGACAACACTACTGGTAACGCAAACAAACTGACCTAACTTGACGAGACAAAGGGGAAACTTAAATAGTGGCTGATCAGCCCACAAAAACAGGAGAAGGGGTAAAACACACAAAACCTAACTAAACCTAACATAATGAACTCCAATTCCCCCCCATGGTCCCGAGTTATGGCATGAACCAATTTGTAGTCTTCCTTTAAAGCTCGCTCCGCCCCTTTTCCACCTCTTTGCTCCTTAATCAAGGGACTGGAACAGCTGCAACTAAGGTAACTCAGAAAACAAAAGATTAATCATACATAACAGTGTAAACTAAAATGTGCGCACTTATTTTAGAATGCAGTGTTATGTGGGTATGTGAATGAATTCTAAACCAAAACCAGTTATTTATTGTCCTGTAAATTAATTCCTATATTTAAAGAAAGACAAATGTGAATGCAATGTTACTTATAAGCCTCTACACTAACATGGTGGTATTACCACTGTGTGGCTGTAAGTGCAGCCATCACATAGGTAAACGTTTATTTGTCGACATCACTTTTACTTCGTTTGTCTTTTATTAAAAAAAACATTGGAGGCAAAAATGTACAATTACGGGTCAAATATATGAAATTTCAAATGCATGAACGGTGTGTACAAAAACACACCGGTGCTGTGTCGTCAGACCGAGGAAAATGAAAGCGGCTGCCACGTGGAGGAAGAATGAGCGCAGGTATGAATGAGCAGGTGTATTTGTCTTGGTGCATTGCATCATTGAATCATTTCATGTGGCCTGCTTTTAGCTTTTTTTGCAGTTTGTTCATTATTAAAAAGCTTGCGCTTCTGTACTTGTAAATGAGTTGTGATGTATTTGTGTTAGCCTCATGTAACCAATAGTGGAGGGCAAACCAGGAGTCTTCATCAGCGATAATAACTCAGCTCCGATTCTGACTGAGTCTGATATAACGATAATAAAAACAGACCCCCTAACCAAAACAATAAAAGAAAAGAAATCCAGCACCTGTAGTAGTTGCAGGGACGTTATTGTTAACAAATATGTGACCTCTGATCTGATCAGTTTTGTTCCTGTTTTGTTGCGTCACCTGTTACAGCTTATAAAGACGGATTAAACTTCTGTCCCACGAGTCGTGTTCTGCCTGCCACACACCGTTTCTTGACAATAATAGACGTAAATGTCCTAAAAGCAGCATTAATATCCCAGTAACACGTTAACTGTTTATTATCAAAAGGTACACGTTGTGGTTACAAATAAAATCGTCAGTCGTGAGTTGTGTTTGTCGTCATGTTTCTTAGGTGTTCAAATGGATGTGTATCTCCAGGAATCCTCATAATTATATCAAGTAACTTTTAACACTTATAAATTATGATATCTTATCTTCTTTAAGATATATTATCAAATGTGGGATATTTTCTTTTATTTAGATGGGAATTTAAATCTCACGTGTCCGCTCACCTGCGGGTTTCCCAGGTATATAGAAAATGAAATCTGTTGCTCTGCTATAAATGCGGTGCTGCAGGTCTGCTCCATCAGAACACCGGGAGACATTTGCTTCATACAAAGGAAGTTTATACCTTTAAAAAATGATGAACAGGATTCACTTTGCTTGCCTGTTTCTCGCTCTGTCCACTGAAGGCTCCTCGCTAAGCTGCAGATGGATGGATCATAAATTCAGACAGCACAACGAAGAAACTCTGAATCTACTTGATACCATGGTGAGTGTTTAAATTTTTTAATATTAGTTGATTCGTTATTTAAATAGTTTTAGAATTATTTCACTTTAGCATCTGATGACTAAAACACTCAATGTGTTTCAGGCTAAGAACTCCACTAACACCACTGAAGTGGAGGTCACCGTGGCCTTCCCTAATCACCTGTACCACCAGGTGTCCAAATCATCAGTAGGTGAACCTCAGCTTTTGCCTATTTAAAGAGAAAAACACAATTTTCCCTTAGGACAGATTAATTTAGTCCTTTTAATCCACTTTTATTATTATTAAAGCATTTCTAAAGTGGTCTGTGTTTGATCTTCTTCTTCCAGGCTGAGGATAAACTGGCTTTCACAGTTCAGATTCTGGAGGAGGTGGCTGCCCTGTTTGAGGAGGATCACAGCTCTGCATCATGGGAGGACAGCACAGTGAGGAACTTTCTCAATATTGTCAACAAACAGGCTGAAGAGCTTCACTCCTGTGTAAGTTCACTTTCAGTTAGGTTTTTATTACATTCGAATAGTTTACATGACATGACATATTCTTAATTGTCGTTTTGCTTGTAATTAAATTAGGTTGGGAGCCACAGTCACAAGAAGAAAACCACAAAGCTGCACATGTACTTTAAGAGACTCTCACATCATATCCTAAAAGAGATGGTAAGATCACATCATTCTCATTAATTTGGGGTTTAGATCATCCTTAAGATAAATAGATATAATAACTTGTTTCAATAACAATACGAATATTAATATTGGTATTTCTGTAGGGTCACAGTGCTGAAGCCTGGGAGGTGATCAGGAAAGAAGCCAAAGCCCATCTAATGAGAGCAGAACAGCTGGCTTCATCTCTGCACACGGCCCACTAAAACCTGTCTGTTATCATGTCTGTGATGACGACTGTGCTAATTTAATTGCTTGACTTTTTATTTAAATTATTTATTTATTTATTTATTTACTTGGTTATTTGTATATTTTTGTTTTGATTGTTTTTCTATGCTGATCAAGATTTTGGAATATTTTTTATTTTTATAATGAGCAAAATGAACATTTTGTAAAATATATTTTACTAAATAAAAGAGTCTATCTTCTTACAAAGTGAATTTATTGTTTATATTACTTTTTAATATCAAAATGGTGAACTTGTAAGTTCCTTTAACCAGATTTCGATTGCAATTAAACTAAAAAATGAAAAACAAAACTTCACAGTGATTGGAAGTTCACGAAAGTGGAATGAAAGTGTTCTTTAATGGGTTAAAAGGAAAGCCCATAATATAAGATGTAACTCTTCTGTCACTTAATCAATAAATTGACACAATTAAGACAGTTATTTCATGATGAAATAAACAAAAACGTGGATAATGTTTTTCAACCATTCTGTTGTACATTGATCCAGTTTGGGCCAAATTTTAACTGATGGCCTCACATTTGGAATATTTTGACATAGAGAGGAGTTCATGGTCCACTCAGGGACTACAAGTTGTTCATGTCTTATGGCTGCAAAACAAGTCCTCTTGTATCAGTGCTAATATACTTAATTGCAGATGTGGTGCTGTGAAGTTTAGTTTTTGTTAAATAATTATAAATACTGTCGTCTAAGCTTCCACTTAAATTATTTTACAACCTGAAAATGACCAAATTATTTATTTATTGTTTTATTTATTTTAATGCTTGAATATGGAAAAAAGAATTGAAGAAGTAGCTTCTTCATTTTTCAGTTCTTTTATGCATGACTGTGTATTTGTATAGGCATTGTGCTCATGTACTGCATCAGTCTAACTTTTACTTTGTGTGGGGCTCAGGTGGTAGAGCAGATCATTACTGATCGGAAGGTTGGTGGTTCGATCCTTGGCTTCCCCAGTCTGCATTCCTTGGACAAGATACTAAACCTGAGTTGCCCTCCGATGCGTTCATTGGAGCATGAATGTGTGTGAATGTAGCTTAGGTTGCACGTAAGTTTAGAAATGCTTGTATGAGTGGGGGTGAATGAGGCATGTTGTATAGAGTCCATTTACCAGATCAGGGGTGGTACCTCTGAGGTGGCAGTTAGTCAAACCTTGGACAATGCAGTTTTCATCCTGATTGTGGAACACTGGACCAGCTCTTTATCCTCTTGAGGGTGCATGGGAGTTTGTCCAACCAGTCTACATGGGCTTTGTTCAACTTTTACTTTGTGTTGGGCTCAGGTGGTAGAGCAGATAAGCTACTGCTCGGAAGGTTGGTGGTTCGATCCTTGGCTTCCCCAGTCTGCATGCCAAATATCCTTGGGCAAGATACTAACCCTGAGTTGCCCTCCGATGCGTTCATCGAATGTATATGAATGTAGTTTAGGTTGCACTTGAGTTTAGAAGTGCTTATATGAAGCAATTCTTCATGCTGTGGGTAAATGAGGCATGTTGTGTACTCCGGGAGAGTATAGAATCAGACCATTTACCAGATCAGGGGCGGTACCTCTGAGGTGGCAGTTAGTCGAACCTTGAACAATGCAGTTTTCATCCTGATCGTGGAACAGTGGACCAGCTCTTTATCCTCTTGAGGATACTTGAGGGTGCATGGGAGTTTGTCCAACCAGTCTACATGGGCTTTGTGGACCTGGAGAAGGCACTCGACCATGTCCCTCAGAGTGTCTTGTGGAAGGTACTTCAGGAGTAAGGGCTGTTTGGCCCATTGCTATGGACCACTCAATTCTCATACAACCATTTCAGGAGCTTGGTCCGCATAGCCGGCAATAAGTCGGACTGGTTTCCGGTGGGTGATGGATTCCACCAGGGCCACCCTTGTCACCGATTCTGTTCATAATTTTTATTTAAAGAATTTCTAGGTGTAGCCAAGTGGCAGAAGGCTTTTACTTAGGTATTCTCTGAATCTCAGCTCTGCATTTTGTATATGATGTTGTTCTATTGGCTTGATGACCTCCAGCTCGCACTGGAATGCTGCACAGCCAAAGGTAATGAAGTGAATGAGAATCAGCACCTCCAAATCTAAGGCCATGGTGCTCAGCCAGAAAAGGGTGGACTGTCCACTCGGGATCAGGGATGAGTTTAAGTATCTTGGGGTCCTGTTCACGAGTGATGGGAGAAGGGGGCAGATTGACAGACAGATCAGTGCTGCGGCTGCTGTACTGGTCCATCAGGATGAAGAGAGAGCTGAGTGTAAAGGCAAAGCTCTCAATTTACTCGTCATACTTTATAAACCAAAAGAAACCAAACCAAAGAAAGTCTCTAAAGTGGTCTTGGTGCTCATACTCACGCCACATGAGGTATCAGTACTTCTACTTTCTATGTTATAAGAGCTGTTGTGAAGAATCAAAACAATCTTTCTATATAAATCTGGACAATGTTTCTAATGTTTGATTGCACTCATTAAAAATAAGTGCATAACCCTTATTCTTGATATTTCAGGAACAGAAAAGTCAACATATTTCAATTTGTGAGATAAGAAAATATTTATTGACTTTAACATATAAAATAATATGAAATGTGTCTAGTTTATTTTATGGACATTTTTCAGAAATCTAATAAATAAATGAATAAATAATACACAAATACTAAAAATAAATAACAGTGTAAATATTATGAATACAATAAATAAATTAAACCAATTTAGAAATACAAATACATTTTAAAAATTTATCCGAAAGACGAGTTTTAGTGGGCATTTCCCAGAGATTTAATCAGGAATTCGCATCGATTCAGATGATCTTTTGTTATGTTCCTGATCTTCTCCCAGGCTTCAGCACTGTAACCCTACAGAGACAAAACAATATTATCATTATTAAAATACCAGAGGTGTAATATCTGTCATATTGAAATACAGGTTTAGTAAAAATAATGCAGACTTACATTGGCCTTTAGGGTTTCATTTGAGAGGCTCTGGAAATGCGTCAGCTGTGTCGTGTTGCTGTGGCTTCCAACCTAAATAACCCACAAGGAAAGAACAAAATATATTTGAATACATCATTCACCACTTTAACTTATTCACATTTGTCAGAGACTGATAAAATATATATAATAGAGACTGAATTCATTGTAAAATTAAAAAAAAAATGCAATATCATTGTTCATTGTAATGAAAGTGAGCTTACACAGGACTGAAGCTCTTCAGCCATTTTGTCGACAATACTGAGAAAGTTCTCCCCTGTGTTCTCCTCCCATGGTGCAGAGCTGCGATTCTTCTCAAACAGGGCAAACAGCTCCTTCAGAATCTGAACTATGAAAGCCAGTTTATCCTCATCCTAGAAGAAGAAGAAGAAGAAGAAGAAGAAGAAGAAGAAGAAGAAGAAGAAGAAGAAGAGCTCAGTATAGAAATATATATATATATAGGTAAAGACAAACTTTTGTGGATTTGCCATCACGACACTTTCCATTCTTTCATTAAAAAAAGAAACAACTTTATGTAAAAAGCTGGGGATGACTTACTGTTGCGTTGGACTTCTGGTGATACAGTTGATTAGGGAAAGCCACTGTGTGCTCAATTTCAGCATCCTTAGTGGTGTTAGTAATCTGCATCACACACAAAACACACACACACACATCATATCCATGGAACTAATCAAACTATTTAATTCAATACCATATTAAACATTATGCAAAGAAGTGCACTCACCATCATATCAAGGAAACCCAAAGCTCTGTTTTTGTACACATTGAATTGATGTTTTATGGAGTCTCGATCTTTTACAATCCATTTGCAACCTAGCAAAGAACCCGTACTGTACATCCCGAGAAACAGGCAAGCGATGAAAATCCTGCTGATCATTTTTGAAAAATGTAGAAATTTCCTTAGTGTGAAGCAAATTCTCAGGTCTCCTGGTGTTCTGATGGAGCAAACCTCCAGCGCTTCATTTATATCAGAGCGAGAAATTCATTTTCATATCAACTAGAAAGTTAAAACAAAAAAGATTTATGCCATCATTTCTGTTTGTATTTGTGTTTTTAGGGGATGATTGTGTCATATTAAGACAGTATTCCATAAAAATAGGGAAATGTTCGAGATTAACCTTCAGGTGATTTTAAGCAAACGTAGATCAATGGTCGTTTAATAAAAATGTAATTTAATTACGTCATGTGAAAGTATATTTATCTAAATTCTTTCTTACAGTATTTATATCGTCGAACACATTTCGTTACTCATGATGAAATAAAATGAAAGCGGATGTGTGCCAAACGTCAGTGACGCTCCTTACGCACGTTTGCTTTCATTTTCAAGTAGGGTTGATTACAGGAGAGAAGAAAAGAGTATAGAGTGATTAAAGTTTATGTTTTTTCAGGTTGTGAAATAAATAAAAAGCCAAATATACTGGTCATATATTGTTTCAAGTTTTTAAGTTGCAGAGTGTGTTATGAAAGTCTTTAGCAGGGCAGGAGCTGTGAACGGTGAACGGACAGTCCTGTTTCGTCTACAACAATATGTAAAAGAGCACTAAGGTGCCAAATAAAATGTCAAAGAAGTAGATTTATAATTTATTTATTACATCAATTAAACATACATTTCCCATTCATTCCCAGACAGGACTTACAACACATTCTACTAATATTCCAGCTGCACATGAGACCTATCAAACCAAAGGTGCGAGCAAATAACACTACACTGCAAACGTTACACCCAGTTTAGAGACACTGCAATCAATTTACCACTGGGCACACACTGCGAACAGTTCTGGTCGCAGCACAGCTGGGAATCAGCGGTGACCTGCAGTCTGGATTTATAAAAGGGAAGTGGCACAAATAAATAAACGGGAAAAAAAAAACAACAGAAAGAGAGGTTAGTCCGCGCATCATTCATAACAGTTTTTACGGCTGGGCGGACTAACCAAAGCAAAATTACAAATCAACCAAAAGAACAACTAAAAGTTAACTGCAGAGGCATCACAACAACAGAATATCGATCGATTTCCACGTGCGCTGTCGATCTACTGCTTGAACACCATTAAAACTTGTCGTCACACGAAAAACATACCCACTCGAACCAGAGTGAGTTAATTGTCTCTGGAACTTCCTCACCGAGGAGCGCTGACCTCACCTCACACACCTACTACGTTTTGAAAGTTCTTCTGCCAATCACACGGCAGAAGGCAGCAAACTGCCAGGTGACACTTGTTCCAAATAGAAACTCTACGCCGCCTATAGGTGTTACTCGTAAACTACAGCTTCCACCTTGGGTATTTTTTTTCTCTTTACCGAGGAAAATGAAAGCGGCTGCCACGTGGATGAAGAATGAGCGCAGGTGTGAATGAGCAGGTGTATTTACATTGGTTCATTGCATCATTGCGTCATTTCATGTGGCCTGCATTTAGCTTTTTTTTTTTTTTTAGCAGTTTCTTCATTATTAAACTGTTTGCACTTCTGCTGTACTTGTAAATCAGTTGTGATGTATTTGTGTTAGCCTCATGTAACCAGTAGTGGAGAGGAAACCAGGAGTCTTCATCAGCTCCGATTCTGAATGAGTCTGAAATAATAATAATTGAAAAAAGTCCCCTCAGCAAAACAAAACAAACAAACAAGAAAAGCAATCCAGCACCTGTAGTAACCTACTTGCAATGACGTTATCGTTAACATATATCTGACCTTTGATCAGTTTTGTTTCGTCACCTGTTCATGCATGTGGGTCCACCGTCTGCCTGCCACATGCCCGTTTCTTGACAATAATAGATGTAAATGTCCTCAAAGCAGCATTAATATCCCTGTAACACGTTAACTGTTTGGTATCCAAACGTAAGCCTATACACGTTATGGTTACAAATGAAATCATCAGTCGTGAGTTGAGTTTGTCGTCATGTTTCTTAGTTGTTCAAATGGATGTGTATCTCCAGGAATCCTCATAATGATGTCAAACCCTCATACATTATGATATCTTATCTTCTTTAAGATATATTGTTAAGTGTGGGATATTTTCTTTTTTATATCCCACGTGTCCGACATTACAGCTTGTTGTACGCTGAGGTGAAAACCTGCGGGTTTCCCAGGTATATAGAAAATGAAATATTTTCGCTCTGCTATAAATGCGGCGCTGCAGGTCTGCTCCATC
Source organism: Neolamprologus multifasciatus (assembly GCF_963576455.1). NCBI lineage: Eukaryota > Metazoa > Chordata > Actinopteri > Cichliformes > Cichlidae > Neolamprologus > Neolamprologus multifasciatus. The sequence goes on along the minus strand of NC_140446.1, from coordinate 6,575,226 downwards.
AGAACACCGGGAGACATTTGCTTCATACAAAGGAAGTTTATACCTTTAAAAAATGATGAACAGGATTCACTTTGCTTGCCTGTTTCTCGCTCTGTCCACTGCAGGCTCCTCGCTAAGCTGCAGATGGATGGATCATAAATTCAGACAGCACAACGAAGAAACTCTGAATCTACTTGATACAATGGTGAGTGTTTAAATGTTTTAATATTAGTTAATTTGATATTTTTCGTGAAAGAATTATTTCACTTGAGCATCTGATGACTAAAACACTCAATGTGTTTCAGGCTAAAAACGCCACTAACACCACTGAAGTGGAGGTCACCGTGGCCTTCCCTAATCACCTGTACCGCCAGGTTTCCAAATCATCAGTAAGTGAACCTCAGCTTTTGCATATTTATAGAAAAAAACATAATTTTCCCTTAGGACAGATTAATTTTCTCTTTTAAATCCACTCTTATTATTATTAAAGCATTTCTAAAGTGGTCTGTATTTGATCTTCTTCTTCTTCCAGGCTGAGGATAAACTGGCTTTCACAGTTCAGATTCTGGAGGAAGTGGCTGCCCTGTTTGAGGAGGATCACAGCTCTGCATCATGGGAGGACAGCACAGTGAGGAACTTTCTCAATATTGTCAGCAAACAGGCTGAAGAGCTTCACTCCTGTGTAAGTTCACTTTCAGTTAGGTTTTTATTACATTCGAATAGTTTACATGACATGACATATTCTTAATTGTCATTTTGCTTGTAATTAAATTAGGTTGGGAGCCACAGTCACAAGAAGAAAACCACAAAGCTGCACATGTACTTTAAGAGACTCTCACATCATATCCTAAAGGAAATGGTAAGATCACATCATTCTCATTAATTTGAGGTTTAGGTCATCCTTAAGATAAATAGATATAATAACGTCTTTAAAAATTAATAATAATAATAACAATAATAATAATATTGGTATTTCTGTAGGGTCACAGTGCTGAAGCCTGGGAGGTGATCAGGAAAGAAGCCAAAGCCCATCTAATGAGAGCAGAACAGCTGGCTTCATCTCTGCACACGGCCCACTAAAACCTGTCTGTTGTCATGTCTGTGATGATGACTGTGTTAATTTAATTGCTTGTCTATTTATTTTATTTATTTTATTTATTTATTTACTTGGTTGTTTGTATATTTATTTGTGTTTTGATTTGATTGTTTATGCTGATCAAATTTTTTGAATATTTTATATATATCTTTATAATGAGCAAAATGAACATTTTGTAAAATATATTTTACTAAATAAAAGAGTCTATCTTCTTACAAAGTGAATTTATTGTTTATATTACTTTTTAATATCAAAATGGTGAACTTGTAAGTTCCTTTAACCAGATTTCGATTGCAATTAAACTAAAAAATGAAAAACAAAACTCCACAGTGCTTGGAAGTTTACGAAAGTGGAATGAAAGTGTTCTTTAATGGGTTAAAAGGAAAGCCCATAATATAAGATGTAACTCTTCTGTCACTTAATCAATAAATTGACACGATTACGACAGTTATTTCATAATGAAATAAACAAAAACGTGGATAATGTTTTTCCAGCCTTTCTGTTGTACATTGATCCAGTTTGGGCCAAATTTTAACTGATGGCCTCACATTTGGAATATTTTGACATAGAGAGGAGTTCATGGTCTACTCAGGGACTACAAGTTGTTCACGTCTTATGGCTGCAAAACAAGTCCTCTTGTATCTGTGGCAGAAAGCTTTTACTTAGGTATTCTCTGAATCTCAGCTCTGCATTTCGTATATGATGTTGTTTTATTGGCTTCATCGGCTGATGACCTCCAGCTCGCACTGGAATGCTGCACAGTCAAATGTAAAGAAGTGAATGAGAATCAGCACCTCCAAATCTAAGGCCATGGTGCTCAGCCAGAAAAGGGTGGACTGTCCGCTCGTGATCAGGGATGAGTTCCTGCCCCGAGTGGTGGAGTTTAAGTATCTTGGGGTCCTGTTCACGAGTGATGGGAGAAGGGGGCAGATTGACAGACAGATCAGTGCTGCGGCTGCTGTACTGGTCCATCAGGATGAAGAGAGAGCTGAGTGTAAAGGCAAAGCTCTCAATTTACTCGTCATACTTTATAAACCAAAAGAAACCAAACCAAAGAAAGTCTCTAAAGTGGTCTTGGTGCTCATGCTCACTCCATATGAGGTATCAGTACTTCTACTTTCTATGTTATAAGAGCTTTTGTGAAGAATCAAAACAATCTTTCTATATAAATCTGGACAATGTTTCTAATGTTTGATTGCACTCATTAAAAATAAGTGCATAACCCTTATTCTTGATATTTCAGGAACAGAAAAGTCAACATATTTCAATTTGTGAGATAAGAAAATATTTATTGACTTTGACATGTAGAATAATATGAAATAGTTTATTTTAATAAAAATGTACAAAACAAATAAATAAATAAATAAATACATAAATAAATAAATAAATAATACACAAATATTAAAAATAAATAATAGTGTAAATATCATAAATACAATAAATAAATGAAACCAACTAAGATATAATTTAAAAAATAAATTAACAAATATATTTTTAAAAAATGTATCCGAGAGATAAGTTTCAGTGGGCAGTTCCCAGAGGTGTAACCAGGAATGCGCATTGACTCAGATGATCTTCTGTTATGCTCCTGATCTTCTCCCAGGCTTCAGCACTGTAACCCTACAGAGACAACAATATTATCATTATTAAAATACCAGCGGTGTAATATCTGTCATAGCTAAATACTAAATACAGGCTCAGTAAAAAAAAATAATGCAGGCTTACATTTTTCTTTAGGATTTTATTTAAAAGTCTCTTGAAATACTTTTTTGTCCGCCGTTGCACCTTCTGTGTCGTGTAACTGTGGCTTCCAATCTAAATAAATCAAGAGAAATAAAACAAAATATATTTAAATAAATCATTCACCACTTTAACTTATTCACAGTTGTCAGGTCTTTTACACAAGAGAGATTGAATTCATTGTAAAATTACAAAAACAAATGAAAGTGAACTTACACAGGAGCGAAGCTCTTCAGCCTGTTTGTTCACAATATTGAGAAAGTTCTCCACTGTGTTCTCCTCCCATGAGGCAGAGCTGTGATCCTCCTCAAACAGGGCAAACAGCTCCTCCAGAATCTGAGCTGTGAAAGCCAGTTTATCCTCAGCCTGGAAGAAGAAGAAGAAGAAGAAGAAGAAGAAGAAGAAGAAGAAGAAGAAGAAGAAGAAGAAGAAGAGATTACTATAGGAATACTTCTGTGACACTTGAAGATGGATGGCTTAGAAAGTCAAAGAACAAGAATCCACACAGCAATGAAAATTTTCCCAGATATATCTTAGATTGCACAGGAATAAATGGTTGAAAATGAGTTCTTTGTATTTCGTCCTTGAATTATGCACAGGAGTTATGACAGAGTCGTGATAAGAAACAACTCCCTTGGCTCTGTGGGAGAGAATCCCTACGACCCTTTAATAGCTGAACAGTCTATATATAGGTAAAGACAAACTTTTGTAGATTTGCCATCCTGACACTTTCAGTTCTTCCATTAAAAAAATAAACAACTTTATGTAAAAAGTTGGGGTTGACTTACTGTTGCTTTGGACGTCTTGCGATACAGTCGATTAGGGAAAGCCACGTTGTGCTCAATTTCAGCATCCTTAGTGGTGTTAGTAATCTGCATCACACACAAAACGCACACACATCACATGCATGGAACTAATCAAACCATATAAATCAATACCACATTAAACATTATGCAAAGAAGTGCACTCACCATCATATCAAGTAGACCTAAAGCTTGTTTGTTGTGCAGACTGAATTGACTCATTCTGTCGCCTGCATGTTTTACAATCCATTTGCAACTTAACGAGGAGCCCGTACTGTACATCCCGAGAAACAGGCAAGCGAAGTAAATCCTGCTGATCATTTTTGAAAAATGTAGAAATTTCCTTTATGTGGAGCAAACTCTCATGTGTCCTGGTGTTCTGATGGAGCAAACCTCCAGCGCTTCATTTATAGCAGAGCCCAAAGACACACCTATTTCACTTTCTAATCAGCTGGAAAATCCTCCCAGGCTGGCACACGTCTCAAAAGTAAAAACATTGCAGATGTATGTCATCGTTTTCAGTTTTAATATCTGTTCTTTGGGATAATTGTGTATAAAAATTGGCTATGATATAAAAAAAGTGAAAACTGAGGCAGCAGCACCATGAGATGACGTCAAGTTACCACATAAAAGCATAAAAACAAAAATCTCCTCTTCTAATTATGTCCACCTCTTAATGCTTGAGATTAACATGAAACCTTTAGGCGATTTTTGTAAACGTAGAACAATAGTCGTTTAATTAGTTCAGTTAATTTAAATGTAATTTAATTACCGTCAAGAAAAAGTTTATTTATCCGAAATCTGTTTTTACTTCTTGATTTTAATCTTGGAAAATTGAGGATAGGAGATTTACAGCAATGTTTTTCAGGAAGTCTTTACCTTCTTGGCAGTTTGCAATACATTAAGGTAGGTAATTAAAAAAAAAAAAGTAAAAAAAAAAAAAAAAAGATCAAACAGCCAGTTAAAATCCAGTTTGGACACACACACATCAGTGCTGTGTCTGTAGACACACACATCAGTGCTGTGTCTTGGCTGTAGACACAAAGGAAAATGAAAGTGCGAAACTTCCTTACGCACGTTTGCTTTCATTTTCAAGTACGATTACAGAGGATAAGAAAGGAGTATAGAGTGATTGAAGTTTATGTTTTTTTGAGTTTCTGAAACCAATAAAAAGCCAAATATACTGGCAATATATTGTTTGAGGCTATGCGGTGGAGTAGTTTATAAGTTGCAGAGTGTGTTATGAAAAGTCTTTTGCAGAGCAGGAGCTGAGAACGGAGAACAGAAAGTTCTCTTGCGTCAACAATAGAACCACTATGTCGCCTTTAAGTGTTACTCGTAAACTACAGCTTCTACTTTGGGTTTTTTTTTGTTTTTTGTTTTTATTACCGCTTCTGTTTACCTTTAGTTAAGGTTAGCAGTTAACCTATTGTCTGCATGTTGATTTTGTTCGTTTTTAATGTGTTGTCTTAAATAAAAAATAACCCGGAAACCATAAGACACAAAAAATATGTCGACAGTAAAAATGAAATCTCGCCAGAGGATTGGAAATCAACTTGAGTTGGAGCTCGTTTAGATGGTGAAATGCAAACACGCTCTATGTAACTCCTGCCACATTAAATCCTTATATAAATAAGCTAAAAGCATACATAACAGATAAAACAATTTTATTCTATTTACTTTTTTCTATTTAATTGAGCTTTTTACTTTCGTGTATTTTTGTTATTTTCATGTTATTAAGCTATTTGGGTTTAACCCTGTACAAATACCAGGATAGAATGGTTTATCTTCTGGGTGATAAACCATTTTATCATTCAGAAGGGCAAAATAGCCATTTTTGTCTTTTGTTTTTTGTTTTAATGTGAAAGTCATAAAGCTAATAGCTATGTCACTTCTAAGTCAGATTAAATAACATAGGAGGTCACTTTTACAATTCATGAAGAATAATTTTAATGTCAGGGGCAGGGTAGGCATGCAAGTGACACAAATAATGTCAATAATTATTATTATTTTTTGTTTTGTTTTGTTTTTGTTAAGACTGAGGAATAAGTTCAGGCAAGAGTTTCCATTGGCTGTGATGCTCGCAGATGACATTGCGATCTGTAGTGAGAGTAGGTAGCAGGTGGAAAAGGACCTAGAGGTACGAGCCATGAGGGAAGGTTTACAAGACAGGAAAGAGACCTGCTATGATTTATGGTTTGGAGGTGGTGACATCGACAAAAAGACAGGAGATTGAGCTGGAGATGTTAAGGTTTTCTGTGCAAATAATCAGACTGGAAATGAGCATGTCAGAGACAAAGCTCAGATCAAGTACATTAGAGATAAAGTTAGAGAGATAAGGCTGAGATGGTTTGGACAAGGGATACTGCATATACTGGGCAGAGGATGTTGAAGATGGAACTCCGTGGAAAAGGGGAAGACCACGGAGGACGTTCTTGGGTGTAGCGAAGAAGAACATGCAGAGGGTTGGTGTGTCAGAAGAGGATGTATAAAATAGGGTGAGATAGATGATCCACTGTGTCCTTGAAGAGGATGAGTAGGAGAATGAGAAGAAGATCAAGAAAATTATAAAGAAGCTCACGAAGAAGAAAAAGATCGACAAGAAGAGAATCCATGAGAACAAGCCCAGTTTCACAGCATTTGTGATGGAGCCTGAACGCATCACTAGTCTGAGTTCCCATGATGCACTTCGTCTTCAGTTGGATGGTGACAGTCCAGCGTCTAAAGTCGAGCTGACTTCTGCTCTATTTTTAGGTGTTTTGGAAACGATGGAGAGTGACTGCACGGATTTTTGTGCCTCTAACGTGCAGCTCATGTGTTTACGTTAATTTAAGGAGGCCACGCGCTTGTTTTTCGACCTGTTAGCTAGGCTGTTTGTTTCGGTAAGCAAAACTTAGCTAGTAAAAGCCGCCGACAACGTCTGATTTTACTATTATTACATAGCCGATAGACATTTCGTTATTTACACAGCTTTTTTAAATTGCTTTTTTATTTTATTTGTTTAATTTACAGTGTTTCGGTCGTGCATTTCTGTCATTAATGCACACACGCCCAATGCTCGTCACTGCAAAGCGTCTGCAGAGAAAACGAATGCTTCTAAATGTCGCTTTGGGTGTTTAAAACGAAACTATTAACCAGCCACTGTTTGGTAAACAGTACTTTGTTTGCGGATAGCCCAACACTTGATGTATTTAACGCATCTTATTTGGATGTGATGATGTCAGGGTGGTTGGATTACATGCTAATTAGTTCTCAGATTGTCTCTCAGTTTTTATTGGGGAAGTAAGAAGCTACTTCCCTGCAGACGTCTTCTTTAATCTGTGCTTCACATGACTTAGAGGGTCACTCACAGAAAGCATGAAATGGCAGATAATGTCACAGAGCACAGCCTCGTGATAGGAAATTCTGGAAACTCGATGTGAGGAGGGAAACTCGTTTCCTTCTCGTCACATGTCTGGCTCGGAGGCGTGGCCATATTCAGGATACAAACTCGCATGACTCGTTTGGTCGCTGTTAGTCAAGCCTGCAAGTGCAAAAAGCGCAGGTCTTTTTTTGTGTGTTTCAGTGTGCCATGTTGGAGTAACTTATTCCAGGAGGTGCCATGCTCGCCACGCAGACTGAAGCTCCACACGAGACTAAGGATGTTAAAAAGGTAAGAATCAGCTCGTTTCACGTTGCGGATTTCACTTCTGTCTGGCTCCTTCCTCTGCTGGTGAGCCAGCGTGAGAGTTGGCTTGTGATATTTAAGTAGTATTGTAATGCAAAGTACCCCCTTGATGTTTAGGTTGTGGGGAACACGGGGTGCTCCAAAAGGAAAAACAAAACAACAACAGCACAGCCTGTTTTCAATACGCCACTAATAGCGGATGCAGCAGAGGAAATGCAACATAATCCCGGTGCTAAGCTCATCAACAGAGGATTTTCATTATGTTTAATGGTGAAGCTGGTCTTGCATAGGTGTAGTCCCACCCAGGACTACAGGAGGTCTTCTGGTACAGACAGGAAGGGAAACAAAGGCCCAGATGGACCTCTCTGCTGCTGTTGTGCACACTTTAGGGGACCTGCATTGAAAGACTGAATGAAGGTTAACCTAAGAAACTTGTAACAAGTTCTATTCTTTTGGATCAGTGGTGGACATGTTTTCTCTCACAGGGTCTTACTTACTTTGATAAATTAACCCAAGAGTCAAATATTGAACAATTAATGTGAAATAGTTTCACATATTTCAGAAGTATTTCAAGATTTTTTCATAGACATAACTGACGCATCAGGCCTGGGTGATCGTGTCAGGAATCAGGAACTTGCTGTTAGTACTTTTTGTGCTTGTGTGTCTATGGTGAACTGTAACATAAAACCATAAAAGCTGAATTACTTAACAAAGAATAGATCTGGCTAATATTTGCTGTTTACTTTTAATATTTTAACTCACACATTGGCTTTCTTATACTTGATACATGCGGCATTAGTTTATTTTCAGTGTGACTATTTTTGAGAATTGATTATAACTCTGAGATTTTAATGAATCATCCCGTGTTTCTTGAATCTAAATAATGACAACAAGTGAGACGGTCACCTCTCACCATCAAAGCTGTTATGTTAAACATGTTATTGCTCCAAATGTGTTTGGGTTTGTTTTTAACCACTAACCACAACTAAACTCCTCAACATCATTCATATTCAATCTGTTATGATGGCTTGCCGAGATTTGTTGTGCACTGTATATGATTGTATAACTTAAACTGTGTTCTTAACTGCCACCAGTCTGTGGGCTACTCTTTGAGAGTCTTAACTCTAACCTGAATGGTAGACTTCAGAATCAGAATACTTTTATAATCCCTAAGTAAATTATGTGTGTTAAAGTTGCTCCAAGACAGTAACAGACCAAACTAAATAAATAATGCAATATGCTACAAAGGTTACAAATTTAAGAAACAGCGCTAACATATACAAATTGCTCAATTATAAATATCAAGAATATTACAGAGGTAAATATATATGATTGACATTTAACTCTAACCTGTGAACTTTGTCATTTGATATTTTACTGTAGAGAGTGTGCAAAAGGGTGTAACTATTGCAGTGTTTACAGTATATTAGATGGAGGACTTGTACAGGGAGATGGCCACAGGCAGGAATGATTTCCTGTGTGGTGCAGTGTGCTTTTTGGTAATCCGTCTCTCATTGAACGTGCTCCTGTGACTAGCCTGCATGTAATGGAGTGGTATTATTCAGCATTGTCCTTATCTTGGACACCATCCACCTCTCAGACACGACCCTTCCTGCAACATTACTGGCCTTGCGGATCAGTTTGAGTCTGTTGGCATCTGCAACCCTCAACCTGCTGCCCCAGCATGCAACAGCATAGAGGATAGCACTGACCACAACAGACTAACAGAAAATCCTGAGCATTGTCCGACAGATGTTGAAAGACCTCAGCCGCCTCAGAAAATAGAGACGACCCTTACTGTAGAGTGCAGTGGTGTTCTTAACCCAGTTCAGTTTATTGTCTTTGTGTACTCCAAGGTATTTATATTCCTCCGCAATGTCCAGAGGGTTCAATTAAAGAAGAAGTGTTCCAACTAGGCTTTCCTAGGATCATAAAAATGAAGACGTAAATGATCCTTTAACAGTAGGAAGCCTGAGTCATAGGTGGGGCTACCCACTAAAGAAGTTTTTGACCTTTCACCAAAGAAAAGTATCCAGAACTATGATTACAAATATTTGTAACCAGTATTTTTTTTTTTTTTTAAAGTGAGGCTTATTTTACTCAAGTTTAAAATACTTTTTTTAAAAATTTGTTTATAAAATAGCTAAAAATAACAGGGAGAAACTTCTGTTAGCTTAGATAACAAATCTTATTTTCCGTAACTATGGACCAGTCGTGTGTAGTCATCCTCCAGACGCCAGGAAAACCCCAGGGTTATGGGTTTTTTTCAAATGTGTTTTTCAGATGTTTCAATGAAAGGAAAAAAGATTAGTTAAAAAAGCGTAAATAATTTTTATGTTTTGTTAACAAGGCTTTGAGACCTCAGATTATTAGGTAAGGTGAAACAAAGTCATTGCTTTGAGTATAGTTGGACAAACTGTGCTTGTCTGGCCCATCGTGGACCGTGGAAAAACCCTGTAATTCTAGTTTTGCAGAAAATAACCCCGCTGCATTAATGTACTGTATATGTCCAAGTGCTTGGAACTAGACCTGTAGATGTTTTTCTTCTAACAAGTCAAGCACCGCAAAGGAAGAGTTCTTCAGTGCTCAAGAGCACTAAGTTTCTTGTGTGTTGCGAAAGAAGCTGCCTTTGTCCTCTAACCTTTAACATAATGTAGGTCTAATGTGTTTGTTATTTTTTCCCCATCAGCTGACAGTGGGTGACATGTGACAGGAGGTTATATACAGGTTGAGTGTCATAACATCACAGCTGATCTCAGACTGCTTGTTTGTCATCACACTGTGGAATGAAATGCAGAAAAAAGTGCCAGTCGATGCTTGAAGATGTTTTCTATGTATGTGGTTGAACAGGAATTTTTTTCTTGTTTGACAGCTGCTTCCCATCAGAACCAGTTGAGGAATGTGTTTTATTAAAATCTTTTTCCTCTTCCACGTATTGTTTCTTAGATCAAAGAGAAGTTGGCGCAGTCGCTCAAGGCCCTGCAGAAACGATATGTAGCGTCAGACTCGGTAGTCACCAGTGATGATTCCGATGCTAACCTCCTCTGCTCTGCCCTGGAGGCCATCTTCATCCACGGTATCAAGAGCAAGTACGTCCGCTCAGAGTCTCGAAGCAGCAGTAGGAAAGGGGACCGTGGATCCCTTCCTCAGCCTTTTTTCTGGAGCCTCCTCAAGAGTGTCACCCACCGGTAAGTCAGAACCAAGGCACAATTATTCCTAAACTTTGGGGGTTTTGGACTTTTTCCCTTTGGAAAAAATACATTTGGAGATTTTATCGTAGACTTCAGGTTAATTTTATTGTAGTGTCTTTACCTTATGCAAAGTGCCTTGAGGCAACTTGAATAATCAAGTATTCTAACAATTATTCCACTGATTAATCGAGTAATCTGATGACAACTACTTTTTTGGGCTAAGGCCTGTCCTTGCTATCAGAGGGTGAGAGCCAGGGTCCACCCTGCACAGGTTGCCAATAAAATAAGGTATACATTACTCTCCTTCTTGGAAGACTATCTTCCAGGAGGCAAAAAGAATTCTGACAGTATTGTGTCTCCTGGATGAGGGGGTTTTGGTGTGTGTTCATGTGTATGTGTGTGTCTCTTTAAAGCAGCATGTGGTGGCTGCAAAGAAGAAAAGTGAACATACAATGTTCAATCTTCTCAACAACAATGTTATTGAGAAATTCAGATCAGTGATTCCCAAAGTGTGGCCCTCAGCTTCCTTTTGGGTATTGAAGGTATGCAGGTTGTCTGTGTGGTCAGTGAAACATTTACAGTTGTTGAGCTTGAAGTTAAAATCTTCTGAGTTCCCTGAGTAATTTTCAAGTTTTAATATTTCCATTTACAAAACAAGTACAAGACAAAAGATTTTAAAAATTGACTGATCATTATCAGATGGCAAAAAAAGGCTGTTAATAAAGAATTACACAGAATAAGAGAGATGATTGATCAAATGAAATGAAGAACAGAAACGTCAGGAGGTCATTAATCCGAGTCTTGTGTTTAAATCAGAGTTTTTAGTAAAGGGTTAGAAGTGTCCCTGAAGATTTTCAGAGTTCATATTGAGTGATGCCGTTCTTAAGTTTAAGTATGACTGATTTAAGGTATTATTCTGTGAAAATGCAATATGTTTATCACACTCTTTCTTTACCTAGTGATGTGATCACAGAGCTGGAGAAGATACGCTTTGTGGGCACTGATGTGGGTCGCTGCCGAGCGTGGCTGCGGCTGGCCCTCAACCACGGCCTCCTGGAGTGCTACCTCGTATCGTTGTTCCGCGAAGACTCCAAGCTGCAGGCCCATTATCAGCCCAGTGCCTTGCTCCTGAACCCGGAGGAGCGAGAGGTTCTGCTCAGCTACCTCCAGGGTTTGGCCTCCCTCACATTCAGCCTGTCTTACAAGTCATCTGTCCTCAATGAGTGGACCACCACGCCTCTGGCTCTTGCCGGACTCTGCCCTTTGTCCCAGGCAGACTTACTCGACCTGCCCCTCAATGGTGGAGACACTCCCACCTCCAAGCCCATATGGAAGGAAATTTGGGATACAGTGTCTCAGTCATCGGGTTCTTCGGACGCACTGGATGTACAGAGAGGCTGCCCAGTTTCAGTGGGGAGGGGATCAGATCTTTTACAAGGGAGTGAGACTGCTCTTCGTTCTTCTAATTTAAGCCTGGATACCACAGGCTCCTCTCAGCTGTCCTCCAGCTTGAGCTCTGACAGCCTTCTGCATGGACAGGACCCCCGCAGCCCGACAGGAGAGCATTGGTCTTCATGTGACTTGGAAGCAGCCATTAATCCCAACATCTGCACCAAGAGGCCACAGAAAAAGTATGTATACATTTTAATCAGTTTTTAAGCATTCTTGAGCAAATAGGAGTTAAATAACTTTGTTCTTAGCACCTGAATGAGCCCCACCTTGTAGTATATTTTTAGTCAGTCCCTCATACACCATCCTGTTGTTCTGATAATCACCAGAGCACCAGATATGTGTTAATCATTGGCAGGAAATAGCCTCCAATAAAACTGAAAGATATGTGCACATCCACCCCAATATGGGCTCTGGCACGGAACTGAAAAGCAGCCAATAACCAGTATATAAAATTAGCAGCTTGGATGCAGAGGTTTTGTTTGTTTTTTTTTTTTTGGTCTTTCGTCAACAAAAGCTTTTCTTTTATTTAACTTGAAGTAGAATGCATGTTTTGAGTTGTCTGTATCTCTGCAGCTCGCTGACTGATTTCCGGGAGAGCGGACACTGCAGTCAGGACTCGACACAGGAAGACTCATTTGTCTCCAGCATGGGTGCTTCTCAGTTCTCTGAGAAGGGTATTATCAGTGACAGTGAGCCCCAGGCTTCTGAGTACCAGCCTCCAAACTTTGGACAGCTTGATTTAGAGCAACCAGAAACAACCACTGAGCTGCCATCATCTGATGATGATAAGTGTCCCGCTGAAGTCTGCAAAAGTGCCTCTTCAGAGTTGCACTCGGACATATGTCTTATCTCAGCAGTCAGTGAACCTGCAGAACCTGTGGAGGAAGTAAGTGTCACTGTTGAGCCTGTCCAGGAAGAGAAGCCAACAGAAAGCTCTGAAAAAACCAACGCAGACTCTGCAGTTCATCAGTGCCCACGTCGCTCTACAAGCATCTTGTGCAGAAAGTCATCTTCAGATTCACTATCAGTAAGTGTAACATGTCTATAGAGGGTAACCGTTATTTGAGCTAAACCACAAACTTTATCTGGCCTTAATGCAAATTTGTCAAATGCACTCATATCAGTTCATAAATGCTGTGGTTGCTGATTACATGAAACACAAAAAAACCTGTTTGATATTTGTTGCATGAAATGTCAAGTAGGATGTTCAACTCTTAATCTTGAATCTTGAATAATGCATGGAGAAAAAAACAACACAATCTTTGTAATAAATAATGGGAAAATGTTATTTTGTGTTTATTTTTTCCCATTTTAAAACCCCTCACAAAAATGGTGAGTAGTCGCATTAGTTTTACTAACTTAGTCTGTCCATCCATCCATCGTCCGTCCATCATCTAACTCTTTGTCTAATTAGGGCTAACTTTTATTGACTGAGTACTGAGTCTTACTATAGTACTCACATCCACAGCGACGTTTTACCTGAAAAACACCTCTCTGTGGAATCTGTGGGAAGTAGCTTAAGCACGCAGCAGAAACCCACATGGGCACAGCAAAAACACACCAACCGGCTGTTCTAGTGTTCAGTGTTAATAGACTGTGAGAATACTGCCGGAAGGCAAACTGGTAGTGATATGAAACCAGTCCTGTGGTGAAATGTTAATAAAATGGAGTACAGAAAGTAGCCATACTATACCAGCAAATGCCTAGAGTGAAAATAACTCTTAATTGTGATCTCTGAATGGGAAAAGCTAAAGAGATTTCTTAGTGTTTTACATAAATATAGGAAAATCTCTTAACATTAGTCAAGACAGACACATTTGTGCTTAAATTCACATGACCGTTTAGAGACCAATGTTTATAGCTTCTACACCACTAACACCAACGACACATGATAAAAGGGGAACCATTTTTTTGCAAACTGCACTCTGCTACTTGCCATTAACATGCAAATGAAACCCTTTGGTTCCCAATGCTAAATAAAACATCTCCTGCTTTTTGCAGCATTCTTATTCTTGGATCTCAGACGATGACATTTATAAGCCCCATCTGGAGAATTTGCCGGACAGCGATGACGCACCTGTCTCTCCTCCCGCACCTGAGCCCAGCATCTCACCGTCACGTCCAAGTGTCGTCCATCGCAGACAAATAGGTACCATCCCCTGTCCCCCAAGCTTTGAGTGTAAAACCTATGGTAAACGGTTGTATGAAAAGAGTTTTGGGCGCTGGGCATAATTCACAGCAGTCAGTGCTCAATGTGAGAACATAATAAAGATTCTTTTCTTTCTTTTTTTTGTAAATGTGCACTACAAGCTTGCGTATGACAAGGAAAGATGTAAGACTTTTATGCGATATCAGAAAAATGCATAAATGAAGGAATAAGTAATTATGGGGAATCTCAACAATCTCACTGCCCGAGGAAAGAAGTCTGAGTTTCAGAATCCTGTCAACTGAGTTTCTCTGAACAGACTGTGTTTCTGTCACAAATAGATCATTGCATTCAAGTGAAAGAGACAGAGCTGTTAAAGAACAAACTAAACAGAGGTCCACATGTAAAATCGTTGCTCCACAGCACTTCTAGTGGTACCTGCAGTGTGCGCACACCTGGTCAATACAGGCCACTGAGGGATTACAAATGAAGTAACATACTGCACTAAAGTCCGGGAGCACTAGAAAGCGTGGAATGAGATTAAAGCCACGCCCCCAGATTTTCCCAGCAGGTAATTTCCTTCAGGTCTCAAAAGAGAAAACGCCTGCTGTTACGTAATGCTTGGCGTGTGGCCACATCACTGTGGAATGTGATCTTACTACATTTGCAGGACGTCACCTGGATGAGTCCCACGGCCTGTTTTAAAAATAGAAATAATGTGAAAGAGAGTAACACAGTAACATTAACAGCGCAGATAGTGAAGCATGTCATGGGACATTTTGTGACAAAGCATATGGACTATGCTTATTATTTATTTTTTAAATTGTTTTGTCAATAATGGGACTGTTCACGAGTAGCTAATCTCAGTCATTCACATCAACAGATTAGATTATTTAACTGTGTTGTGAGTCAATGTTAACTTATCTATTGAAGCAAATAATGGGGAATGTTGGCTGGTGAAATTATGCCACTGTCAACTTGAATTCCAAGCCTTCTTTTCATTTTGTTTTCGCGCTGCTAACAGGAACTCTGAAGTCATGTAATAGTTGATTGGAAATCCATTGACAGCTCACGTATCGGCCTGTTCTTTTTCTCGTAACCCCGTTTCCTTCTCCATTTTTTTTCTCTACATTGCATCACTGTGTTGTAGCAAGTTGAGAGGACTTGCCAGGGAAGAATTACTTTCTGGGGAAAGTAATTTGTTAGATTACTTATGTTACATTTGCATTACCATATAACGTGGCCTAAATGTCATAGAATTACCAGACTGTAATAACACATTAACAAACAATATAGTTTCTTACATAGACACAAATCCCTGTCCTAATGAGGATTTTTCTTTTAGTCTTTAGGTTTTAACACATAGTTGACAGCTACATTGAAAACCAGTCTAGTTTTTATTTATTTTTTTAATTTTATTTATGACAACCCTGCAAATTTGCTCAAAATAATGCAAAAGGTTCAATTGTTTCTGTATGTATAGCTCAGCTAGTAAACATGGATGTAAAAGAGGCATTCTCAGTGTGAAAACACAACAATGTCATCTATGTGTTTTTCCCAGGGCTGTCAAACCCCTTTCGAGGGTTGCTGAAGCTCGGTCACCTAGAACGACGCAGCGCCGTGGGATTATGGCGCGACTACTACTGCGAGCTGTCACCCTTTGAGTTCCGCCTGTATGTGAATGCAGATGAACGGATATGCTGCGAAAACTGCTCCCTGGTGCGATGTGAAGACGTTCGTATCACCTCATCTGAGGGCCGCTTTGACTTGATCTTCCCCGGAAAACGGCTTTACCTCCGGGCGGCCAATCGTGACGAAGCTGAGGACTGGGTGGACCGGATTATTGAGGCTGTCAACAAAAGCCGACCAGTACCGCATGACGAGCAGTGGGAGGTGCTGCACACCGGGTGTGAGAATGGTGTGGATGAACGTGCAGTTTCTTCGCCACCCTTGTCCCCTTCCAGCCCTGAGCAAGGCCCGTCTGGTTCTGATGCTTGTGGAGGGCAGGATTCTCCATCTCCTCCTCAGCAGGAATTTGACTGGACATCGACTACAAATTTAGAAACAGATTCCATCAAAGAAGCTGTTTTGTACTTCTCCACAGATCCTGAGGCCCGGACGTGGGAGCGTATGGTTTTCTCTCTCTCCTTGGAGACCTTGAAAGGATTTCTCGTAAAAGAAGGAAGGAAGCTACAGCGGCTAAACTACCCTGTTGAGGAAATCCGGGATGTGGTTCCCGATGTTTCTCAGGGGGGACCAGCCTTTTTCAAGCTCCTGACAATCCGAGAAACACTTAGATTTAGAGCGGAGAATGACAAGGAGGCTCGCTTTTGGAGGAGGTTTATCCGAGATGCTCTTGACTCATACCTGGAGAACGGGGAGTGTGAAGGCTCTGAGGTACCTTTGGAAGCGACTGGAAATCTGTACAGACTGGTGCAGCACAGGCTTAAAGAAGATGGAGCACTTCTTGTTCACCTTTTCAAAGTTCCCTCAGAGAAGGGCCTGGACACTCAGGGCTTCAAATGTGCAGGTAATGTTAGAATTTTAAAAAATATCTTTAAACCTTTTTAAGCCTGTTTGATGTAAAATCAAGCAGATTTTGCTTGTTGTGGTAATCCATCCTGTCTGCAGTAGCAAAAGTTGAAGCTTTTCATTGCACTTCTAGTGTAAGTGATTGGGTCAAAACCCTTTACTGGATTTGAGCACGCCCTTTTTTTATTTTTATTTTTTAAATTTAAGACTTCAGCAGTCTGAGACGGACAAAATCAACCTTGTTTTAAAATTCTCAATTTAACAGCATTAAAAAGCATGTTTTTAACACCGTTTTGGACTCTTGGATAGTTTCGTCCTTCATTAATAACCTTTACAGTAAATGAATGCTTTAATAACGCATTTGTTTGCATTTGACTAAAGCTTAAAGTTAAGGGTATGGCCTAATGTTTATAATGTGCCTTTTGGAACATTTTAATGGACCTGACTTCCTGTGTGGTACTGATCATTGCAGATGCGTCTGTGTGTGTGAACCTATGGCTTGAGCTTGCTTGTGTTAGCTAATAACTTTGCACTTCAACCTCTTATTCAAATATTGTTCACTTCTGGCTCTGCAAAACTAATATATTGACAGCCAAAACAATAATGCTGAAACTTTAAAATCCAGGATCCATAAACCAGTAGATAATGTAATGTTATGTACTAAAATAATAGAAGAAACTTTATGGAAGATTTGCACTTGTCTGTTCAGTCTGTTCATTTCCTGTTGTGTTTAGTTTGGTTTTGAGTGTGATGATAAAAATCAACATGTTGCCTAGGAGTCTAAGACCTGATCTTGTCGTTCAGTTGTATTTTTTACGATCCTTTTACCCAAAAAACAATAAATCTCATCTTTAAGATCCACCTATTTTCCCAAAAGAAATTTAAAGTATTCCTTTGCTTTTGTCCCACTTTTCCAGCAAGTATCTTAAAACTTGGTCAGGTGTTTCTTTGCGTAATCCTGTTGACAGATCCACAAACAAACGGCAATGCAAACATCACTTCAGCCAACGCGACACCTTGTTTACCTGCAGTATTGAAGAACAAAGAGCTATTTGCAAACGTGGAATGTGCCATGAGTTAATGATTAGCGCTTGTTTGGTTTATAATAGTAAGCAGTGATTACATTTTCTCACCTTTAGCCTCTCATATGAAGTTTACAGCCTGTGTAGGCCACTTTGTCCAGCCACAGTCTCATCCATCTGTTTTGGGGTTTGTTCTTTTTGTGGGGGGGGGGTAAATCTTGGGATGATGGGATGAAAGACAGCAACTTCCGACACGCGGAGCAGATCAAGCATAGCCTTGTAAATAATAAAGTATCACTGGCTGGAATCAGACTCATTGTGAGAGTGGATGTGACTCAGACTGAGTTGTGCTTTGCTGTGTCTTGCAGGCTGTCCTCAGAAGATTGGACTGTCACTGGGCAGAGCCAGGTTATGTGAGTTCTCTGGGCTGTACTACTGTGAGTCATGCCACAAAGGTGACACCTCCATCATCCCCTCACGCATGGTACACAACTGGGATGTCGCCCAAAGAGAGGTAGGTGCAACACATAACTATCTGCAAACAAACTTCTATAAAAAAATTAGTTACAAATTTACAGCAATTAGAAAAAAAACATATATGACTTCCTACCTGCTAATTTAGATGAAAGCTTAGTGTCATTTGAAGAAACTGGCCTTGGGTATTAACACGAGTGCTGCAGACTGGAAGCATGAAGCACACTGTGTAATGTGTTACACCAAACTCTATGAACACATCTTAAAGGTCTGAGTCTCATTTGAAACTACAAAAATGTTTTCTAATATTTGTTTTTTTGTTTGTTTTTTTGCAACTTAACTGTTTTGTGACCTCTGAGGTTAAATAAAAAGATGGCTTTGCTAAAACAATCAAGTCAAAAAGTAAATGCCATTTCAGTTTTTAATATCTCAAATTTAATTAAGGAAATATTTATATTCACATACACTAATTATGAGCATAAATGTGATCACTGTCATAAATATGAATGAGTAACCTTTTTCTTTATTTCTTGCAAGTTTTGAGGTTTGATTCAAACATTGATTTATTACAAACCTGAATCAGGAATTGAAGAATGTATTAGGCTAATATGTACTAAATGTGCCAACACAGTGTTTATATTTTGAGGTCACCTCTTTCTAAGACCAAAAAGTCTGGTTGTTGCTGTTTGTCACAGAAACTCTTCACACAGCGCCATCTGCTGGAATAGAGTTAAATGGCAGTACAGACTATTTGCATTTCCTCCAGGCTAACTGACAGTACAGTCCTTTTACTGTTTTTGTGTGCGGGTTTGTTTTATGTATTCTAATCCACTCATAACTAAATATTCTAGTTTGTCTTTTTTTTTTTTTTTTAAATTGCTGAACATTTTGAAGCAACATGTCAGCCTCATGAGACTGCTTACACTTGTTTGTCTGCACAGGTGTCTAAGA
Source organism: Neolamprologus multifasciatus (assembly GCF_963576455.1). Taxonomy (NCBI): domain Eukaryota; kingdom Metazoa; phylum Chordata; class Actinopteri; order Cichliformes; family Cichlidae; genus Neolamprologus; species Neolamprologus multifasciatus. The sequence continues at coordinate 6,556,173 of NC_140446.1, read as the reverse complement.
AAGCCCTGTGGCTTCTGAAGCAGGTAGAACAAGAGCCTCTGCTCAACCTGGAGCAGCTGAACCCTGAGTTGGTTGCGCACACAGAGTCCATGGGTCAGGCCCACGAGCAGAGGCAGAAGCTATGCCTTCTGGTTGAATATCTGCGTACCTGCCGCAGTGGAGCCTACAAGAAACTCCAAGCGAGGTGTTTGGCAGAATGCCTTGGCAATAACAATAAATTACTCTAGGCTACATTGTTCCTATTGAATTTCTTTTTAATTGGCACAATCAATTTAAATGCTATAAAACATGTTAAACACCTTTCTTTTCTTTTTTTCTTCTCCTTCCATTTCTCTAGAATGGGGCAGCGAACTTACCTGTTGGAGTCAAACCACCTGTACAGTGTCAAGGACTTGCGACAGGTAACCTTCTGGCCCACTTTCATTGCATACAGGATCCGCCACCTTAAAATACCTACATATAGGCATTTGTATTTTTTTTTATTTCTTTTTTGTCAGGTAGCAGAGGGCCAGTATGTAAACTTTCTGCGCAGGCTGGTGCAACATGCCTCTAATCACGTGTTCAGCTGCGACCTTTGCACCCAGCGTGGCTACATTTGTCAGATATGCCACTCTACTGACACCATCTTCCCCTTCCAGTTTGAGACAACCACAAGGTATGTTTTCCAAAGGCATCTCTCTTCATTCCTCATTCTTTTTATTTGTTTGAACTAGGGCTGCCACAAACGATTATTTTGATAATCGACTAATCAGATCATGCATGCATTGGACGTACAACGTACAGCTTATTGCACCAGCATGCATCTGCTCTTATATAAATATCATTAGCTTACAGCTTTAAGTGTTTAAGGTATGTGCTAACTAAAAATAAAGACAAGATGATGGTTTATTAAATTTTAATGAAATTTGCAGATTGTTTTGGTGAAGTTTAATAAACTCAGCCGTCTGCTCCTTGCTATCTAAAATATACCGGAGTATATTCTCGAGCATCTCACACTTCTGATAATCAGTTGTCTGCTTGACGTTTATTCAGCTGTGTAAAAACTATAACTTTCATCTCAGCCAAACCGATTTACTCAGGAACAAATAAAATACTAAAAAAAGCCAAACAATAACATTTTTAAGTTATCTAAATGACTTATACATCATGTTTAACCTGAGTAGCGAAAGACGGCGGTGGGTTTGAAAACGATTTGCCGGGAGTCCGGTGTTCTCACGGGCTCTAGTGAGCCTTGCCCCCGGCTAGCTATCGAGCTAGTGGCTAACAGACGTCTCCCAAAACGTCGGAGCGCTTTTGAAAATATGTGGTGTCTTGATAAACTGAGCAGATATTTGAGGTTTACACAGCTACATTCTCGCCTGAAAATATGTTAAATGTTTATTTTGTGACCCAGAAAGAATAATAAGAGTAATATTAAAACTAACTAGCTGCCGCCATTGTTGGAAACTGAGCAGGGCTGCGCTATGAATTCTGGGACAGAGCTTCTTCTTCGGGGTTTACCGGCAGCTGGCATCCATGTACATGCAGTGCTGCCATCTTCTGTTTCAGTCCGTTATTACACTCTTAAATCCTACTACTTATTCCTACGTCTTTTGTGATCTTACAAAGCTTCAAACGACGCGTCGACTATTAAATCAGTCGTTGACGATTTTGATAGTCGACGTAATCGTGACAGCCCTAGTTTGAACCCTAAAACAAAATAGTTTTAAAAAGAAAGGAAAAAGTCTCCACAATGAGGCCAGCCTTGTTGTCCAAATATTCTAAATTAAATGCTAAACACCAGCTCCAACTTTTTAAACATCCTGTTCTTCTGTGTGACTTCCTTTCCCTTGTTTTCAGTGTTCTGTTTAGTCGCCACTGTCTGTCGCTTTTTAACGTGGGCTACATAAAGTGTAAACAGGACAAAAATAAACCGAAGCCCTCTTGTTAATATGAATAGCAAGACACAATCTACCAGAGAGACGTAGAAAACACTTTTAATAAAGCACACAGACCAAAATGATCTTCTTTTGGCTGCTACTTTTAGGGGTCGCCACAGTGGATCACCTGCCTTCATCTCACCCTATATGTAGCACCCTCCTCTGTCACTCCAACCCGCTGCATGTCTTCCTTCTCTTCTCTGTGGCCTTCCGCTTTTCCTCCTGTCTGGCAGCTCCATGTCCAAACCATCTCGGCTTTGCCTCTTTAACTTTGTATTCAAAACACTCATCCTGAACAGTCCTTCTGTTACAATAAACTTGTCTGTCCTGCTCACTCGCACTGAATCTCTTAGCATTTTAACTTGTCTACCTGCAACTCTGCTGGTGCCACCATCTCCAAACCATCCATCTTAGTAGGTCTCACTACCATCACTACTTCCAGGCTCATATGGGATTTGTCACCAACCTAATGAACATCTCTTGACGTCAGTCACACAAACTCTGTAACAGACGATCATCCATGTCTTTGTCACCACCCGGCTTTTCCCGCAAAGCCCTGGACAGAATCCAGTATGTCCAGAACTCATCTGCCAGGCTTCTAACATGCACTAAGCTCGGGGAACATATCACACTCACCCTCATAAATCTCCACTGGCTCCCAGTCAAGTAACGCATTACGTACGAGATCCATCTTCTCATTTACAAATCCCTCAATGCCCTGTTTTCATGTGCTTTTTTTGAAGTGGAACTGAAATCTTTGCACTCTTGTCAAACCAGCCAGATTCCACTGACAAAAATAGTAATTATACCTGAGAACACACTTTAGATTTAGATTAGCAACTGCTGTCTGGTGGCTTTGAAAATTACAATGTACTCATTAGTGTGGAGAAAGTCCAAGGGGGCTTTGAGCTTCTGAGTGAGAGTTGGTGTGATTCAAACTGTTCTAATATAAATGACTGTCTTGTCCTGTACCTCATTTTAAAATATTGATAACATCTTAAAATCTGTGTCTCCAAAGCTATAAAAATAACACCTATATGTGTGGAAATTATTTGGGAAACACATTTTTCTCTATCGGAGGATTTAAGGCTGACACTGTCAACTGACTGAGAAATTCTTTTGTGAAAATCATACTTTAAGTTTGTGGAAAAGCAAAACAAAACCTTTAACACATGCTAACTTTGGTCATTAGTATTTTTACTAGAAGTGGTGTGGAAATTGTGTCCACAGTGCCTTTAATTTGGTTTGTTTTTTCTCTTGTCCAGGTGTGAAGATTGCAAAGCTTTGTTTCACATAAGCTGCAAGGCTGATGAGCAGTCTTGTCCTCGCTGTCAGCGGATGAGGAAATACATGGAGAGGGATCTGCAGGACTGAGCACGGTCAGTAGGGACAGTGCTGAGCTGTGAGCGACAGGGGCCAGACTGTTAAACGTAAGCTGGTGGAGAGTGAAGAAAACAAAATTTAGCTTTCACATGATGTAACCTCAAGTGCAATTATGAGTTTGCCTGCCCTAACTGACTTAAAGCAAGCATGAAGATGAAGGTATTTGAAGTCACAGTGCTACAGTAGCTAGACTCTCTTGCACTAATGTAGAGGCATTCAGAGCCTCGTGCTGCTCACATGATGCAGCCAAATGTTACTGACCAGTGATTTAAATACCTCTCTGATTTCTGATTCAGCCACGACATCAAAAAAGGCCAGGTCAGACGTCGAGGGTGCTGCCAATCTATTGTATCCAAACATTTTTTAGAGTTGGCCGTTTTCCACTGCAGGAACTAATAAGTAGCTTGCACCATTACCTATTCTAAACTCAGGAATCCCCACACCCACTCCCGTAGAACCTCTTCTAGGACTGCTTCTGGATCAGTATCTACTCCGGGATAAGAGCCTGTACTTAGAGGTTCTTAACTACTATGAAACACTACTTTTTTTTTTTTTAGTTTCAGAACAAGAAAATCTTTGAAAAAAACCCAAACCTATTCGAACAAAGAAGATTAGGAGTCTTTCAAATTGTAAAATTTAAGTGGATAAAACGAATGACAACCATCATCATCTGGTTTCACGGATTCATAGTTTAACTAGTGGTTTAATAATTTTGAAAATGAGACCGAAATCAAATGGAAAGTGTCGGATTTCAGTTTCCTGAACCAAAGCATACTAGTCTGGTAAAAGCTGTAATGCACCGATCAGTGGAGGAAAAACCAAGGTATGAGCAGAAATCATAGCATTGTCTTACCCTTCGCCTTTTTTTTTTTTTTTTTTTTTGGTGCATTCAGGATCTCCACAGATTGTAAGAGCTGATCATGGGGACTTCCTGTAAACTTGGTTCCTGCTACAAGTTTGTGCAGTGGAAAAGTGACCATTCACGCTCTTTACTTTGCTTGTCACATCAATGTCTTCTTAACCATCATGTTTACACAAGTGATCCACAGTATGTTTTCTGTTTGCTCTCAATGCACAAATTATTCAGACATGATTTCCAGCATTAATATTTAGTACTGTACTTGTAGAATAATGAGAAATGTTTTGATTAACAGATCTTGATTGTGCCTTCTTTTTTTATTTAAGCTTTACAGTTTTCCCATGATATCTCACTATTACGGGGCCAAAACTCTTTTTTTAACCCATAATCATGCAATAAAAAAATTAGATTGATCAATAAAAAAAATTAGATTTAGTGTAAATATGAGCGCTTTGTGGAATGTTTCTATATATATGTGTGATTAAACAGGCCATTCTTAAGGCTCACAGAGGAGATTTGTTTATGCTGCTTATTCATGCATTTAATGAAATAATTTAATAAAAAGTTTGTGGCAAAAACATTAAAAATGAAGATTTGAGATGAGTGTTTATAAAGTTTAAAATGTAATTTGCATATTTGCACTCGGAAATGACTGTTAAATGGATATTTCAGCTGAGTTATTTGAGCTCTGATATTTTCGGCCACATTAAATTATCCCTAAACTAAAAACCCAGCTGTGTTTATGATCTTTTTTTCCCCCTTTTCTTTCATTTTTGACTTTGAACTGGGAATCATCAGACTTCTCTGGGGTCTGCAAAGAACAAAAATAAGTTGAAGATGTACTGAACTCCATTTTGCGATGTGCAGAACATATCATATGCAAAGGGAAAATTGCATATACTGCAGTACTGTTATTTCCTGATTTGTATTTATTTCGTCTCATTATGTATGAATGACTGTATTGAAATAAATGTCAGTGTATTTGATTCGGTTGTCTTTTATTTTAAGCCTTTCACACCAGATAATGTTCATTTTACTCACAAAGCCATGTACGGAAGAGGATTAGGGCCACTGGGAAGGGAAAAAAAAAAAAGTGGGCACGTCTTTTTTTTCCTTCTTCTTTTCCTGAATTCTGACTTTTTTCTCAGAATCCTGAAAAAAAAAAAATTTTGATGAAAAAGTCAGAATTCTGACTTTTTTCTCAGATTTTTTTCCAGTGGCCCTAATCCTCTTCCGTAGCCATGGCACACACAGGCATACCGGCTAATTTTCATCATCAGTCCCTGGAAGGCTGATGAAGACCAGATGCTTATTTTGCAGTACACACACCCCGGCACCTCACAGTCACAGAGTCATCTCTTCAGTAAAACAATATTAATTCCTAATAAAGTCAATAATATATAAACAATTAAATACAACTGCCAATAACATGCAAACCTGGATTGAATAGTATTATTGTGCATTACAGTCTTATAGCAGCTTGCACTGTGGTGCACTGAGTCTTTGGCTGAAGATGCTACTGTTGATAACCTCCAGGGCATGGAGTGGCATGTAGTGGGTGGGTGAGGGTTGATCATAATTGACTTCACTTTTGAGAGGATTATTCTTCCACCACCTGCTGGACTACCTCTGTTTTGAGACTGTAACACAGAGCTAGTCTTCTTGATATATTTGTCTCCATTGTGGACACACAAAAAACAGGCCGTGCAGTGCCTACCATATAGAGATGTTTGCTAATGCACATACTGTGGTCTAAGGAAGCAAGCTGTAATAAGGTTTGATTTGACACAATAGCTCTGATATACGAAAAGACCAGTCAAGCGTCTTAATGACATGTGGTGAGCGCTATGGGTCTTGTAGTCTTGGTATTTGGTGTGATGACTCTCCTTTGCAACAGGGACTAAGCAAGATGTGTTTCACAGGCTTGGGACCTTTTGCAAATGCAGGTGTGCTGGAGGACCACATATTTCTGCAGAACATGTTTTAACAGTCTTGGGCTGATGTCCCATGACCCTGTATAATTCAGGGGTAGGCAACTCCAGGCCTCGAGTGCCGGTGTCCTGGAGGTTTTAGATGTGTCCATGATCCATCACAGCTGATTTAAAGGGCTAAATGACTCCTCAGCATTTCTTGAAGTTCTCCAGAGGCCTGGTAATGAACTAATCATTTGATTCAGGTGTGTTAACCCAGGGTGCGATCTAAAACCTGCAGGACACCGGCACTCGAGGCCTGGAGTTGCCTACCCCTGCTGTATATGAAAGTATTCCAGTCAAATGTGAGGCCATTTGTCCAACGCTAAAGCTTGGTTCAATAATAACACGGTGTTTAACAAGTTCCTCTGTGCAATAAGGAAGTCAGGAAGTTAGTTTCATCGCCATCTGTCACACTGAAATCATTGTAGGAATTTGGGTGTGTCTTTACATGTAGAAAAGATAGAAGAGAAATTCCTGTTTTCAACAACTTTTAAGATGGACATTTTGTGCTTTTCATCATTTTCTGTCATATTTATACGGATACATCAGGGGATCCTTATATTAAGATAAAAACATACCAAAATTGCGAATAGTGAAATCAATATTTATAAATGACGAAAGCTGATGCTTCAAAGTGTTCTAAACAGATAGTTTGATCCTCACTCTGGACTCTGTTTTAGTTCATTGAGCGTGGATATCCCTTATATGGTCACATGTGGCACACAGCAGTCCCACAGACCTTATGTTTACCAATCAGAAGAAGGATGGCTTAAAGCGAGAGGTCCTAAAACAGTCTATGGGGCTGTAACAAACACCAGTATGAGAAAAACAAGGATTATTTTAAACTGAATAATGCAAAGCTACTCTAGTTGAGTCCAAGTTTAACATGAACCTTGAAATGTGCTTTTAGAGACAAAGAGTTCCTGCAGAAGGAAGTGGATGACCATTAAATGTGATTTACAGTGTTATGGGAAATAAACAGGATCAATGAAACGAATGTTTTGACCTTCATTTCACTAGAATTGAACTAGAATTTAGGAAGCTCCTGAAGAGGGGAGGAGGGAGAAGTCTTGGCTGTATAACAGGTTGACAAGAAAAGGAACAGATGTATCACTCGGAGCAGATTCCTTAATACCAAACCTACCTGCCATACTTGACACTTCTATGTTCTGATTTCATCTGTGTTTGGGGAATTAAAATATCCACTTCACTGCTTCTAACCTGCCTGTTTATTGTTGAGTATACTAGCATGATTATATTTCACTCTATCACAGAGAAATTACACGCAATGTGTTAAATTTTCATGCGGCCCATTTAAACAAATGATTATTAATGACTTAGGTATTCTAAATACGCGACACCTCAGTGCGCTTTGGTGTGCCGAACTTGCATGAAGGGCTCATGCTTATGGGAGGAGTAAGCAAAGGCAGCAAGCCTGAAAAACACGTTCCGCAAAGCCTCCAATCCAGACGGTACTTTTCTCTGAGCCAGAGCGACATGATCAGGTCCTCTGAGCCGCCACAGCATTCACCTTGAGCTTTGTTAAGCACTTTTCGGCGGTTTTTATTTGGGGGACGTGGCGCTGCTCATCAGGCAGGAGTGTCAGAGCGCAGAGCTGGGATGGATGCTGCTCAGAGAGACGCGCCGGTCAGCCCGCTGGAGAGGAGCAGCCACACCGCGTTCATACACAACAATACGCTGTATGTGTGGGGAGGTTACCAGGTAAGATGAGCCGAGGTGTAATTATAGCCTCGCTACCTGTGCAGGTCCCCAAAACTTGATTCTGTTAATCTGAACGTCATGGGGGAAACATTTCGTCACTCATCCAAATGACTTATTCAGTCTCGCACTGATGATGAAGAGAATGAACTTTCTAGAATTTCTTCTCTTTACCTGGATGATTAGGTGCAGGTGTTTCTACGCGGAGCCACGTCATGACAATACATTTAAAGAAAAAGTCACTGGTGACTGCTTCTATGGTAACTCTGCGTCCTCGCTGTGTTTACTTTGAGGAAATTGAATCCTAAAGGAATAAATTACCGGAGTATATCAGTGTTCGTATTTATATGATGAGTACGACAAATAACATGCATCCAGCATGTGTCGTTGAAATGTATTACAGCTTGAGCTGCTACTGAACTGAGTGAGTTACACAAAGGTGCACCTTTGTGTAACTGTTCACTTTAATTAAAAGTGAACAGTTGTTTTGGTTCAGTGCGTTTGTGACTGTATATGTAGACTTAAAAAAACACTGCGGAAACCAACTTGGCAAATAAACTGGAGATTTCAAATATCCTTCTAGGAATCCTTAGCTGCAGGAGCATGTTTCAACAAGAAACATTTTTTTTTAAACTGCATCTTGCTGCATCCATCAGCCATCTAAAGTCACCACAGCTTTTCAGCAATGTGCAGCTTTAGTGAACAAAAGAGGACATTCACAGCTTTATCTTGTCTTTGTTCCTTCACAGGTAGTTGCCGGACAGGATGTCGTGTTGCCCAGTGATGAGATATGGCTCTGTGATTTAGACAGTGGGATGTGGTAAGATCAAATGAGGGCTGTTTATCAGCTGAGATAAACGGTGTGCCACACTGACACGTATCAGAGGATAGGACAAACTAGATATAAGTGACTTAGCAGGCTGTATAAGAACACAGATTCAAAAAACAGCCTTTTCTTTAATGGTTATTTGAGTCAGGTCAACTAAAACCAAAGCCAACCTTTCTTAGTGTTTACTTATAGGTGTGTCTAAGATTTCTAAGGCTTTACCTTCTTATCTTTTACAGGCGTTTTTTAACGATTTTGTCTTTGCAGGGAGCGGAGAGAGATGACTGGAGACATCCCACCAAACCTGTCGGCCTTCTGCGGTGCTAATATTAACACTAAACTCTACATCTTTGGAGGATATGAAGCAGCTGGGTACTCCAACCAGGTGAGATGCTGGGCCACACATTCTGTTCCAACTCAGACCTGAGCATCACGTTTGATAAAGATAAATGCTTAAACTTCTACAGTCATACAAAAACCTTCTTTCAATTTTATGGTTTTATGTATCACGACATAATAAAATAAATCATCTGGTACTTACCACGTTCATCCATCAAAATGCAAAGGTGGTGTCTGAAAAACTTCAGCGGAGGAAATAATTATGCACAAGGTTGTGTGACAGCGTTTCAGCTTGGTTGAGGTGTGGACCTTGATTTTTTATTTTTTTATTTTTTTGTCTTGTTTGGCCAATTTAAATAGTCTTTAACATGAATACAGCCATTACTTCCTCTTGAAAACATAACACTAAACCTTTTACTGTAAACCTATTCCAGTATTCTTTATCTCAACTCATCTTATTTTAAATGATCATATCTTTCATTAAAATACTTCTGGTATTGCCAGATGTCGACACTTAGACATCTTGGCACTATCCTATGGATGCTGGAGAATCTGGATTTTCATTTTCTTCTTTACGGTGATTTTCTTATCTTGGACTGGCAAATCATGCGCTCCATGGCGTTCACTTGCTTGGTTCCTTTTCTTGTAGTCCTTTTTTATTTATTGAGCTTTCACTCAAGCTGTAGTGAGTGTCTGACAGCAGATTGCATAGCCCTGTTGGTTCACAATAATTCAGCTCTACCAACAAATGCACGGTGGTAAGTTAAAAATGGGCCAGTGTACATGTTTCACTAATGAGACACTAATTGAACAATTTTCTGCAGGGTAAGAACTTTTCCATGCAGATATTAGTACTTAAGTAAATGCCTTCTTGTATGGCTCAGTTTCAAGGAAGTTTTAAGTTGTCGCAGAGATGTCCCCACATCTAGAGGAGTTCATGCTCCTCTGGCTGCAAAATAAGCCCTATAATCATTACCCATCCACCACCGTACTTGACAACTGGACTGCCATGAACTTTTACATTTAACATGTTAACAGAGGCCTATAGAGTTTGAGCTCTTGGGTTTTTTTTCAGTTTCTCAGAGCATGCTGTTAACAGCGCTCCAGCTACTTCCATCCATCCATTTTCTTCAGCTTATCCAATTTGGGGTCGTTATGGGGGTGGAGACTATCCCAACTGTTATAGAACAAGAGGTGGGGTATATCCAAAACGGGTCGCTAGTCTGTTGCAGGGCAATCATTCACGCTCACATTCACACATATGACCAGTATAAGTTCACTATTTCACTTAACTAACTTCATGATAACGTGTGAAACTGTTGGAAAATTATTTTAGCCTTTCTATTTGACTGGGTGTAGATGTATCAGTGACAGTTTGCCTACCAGTTTGCTCCTGTCAGATAGTTTAATGTGAAAATTGGTAAATGAGTTGTACAAACATGTAATCCTGGTTTAGAAGAATGGACAAGAAAGTGTACCTTCTCACCTACTCCCATCCTTACCTCCAAACTGTCACCATGGCAGCTCTTTTTCATATATACAGTTCAATATTAAAACGTCTCATTCACATTGGAACATTGTATTTATACACTGGCTGTTCTTTGTCTTTGATATAATGAGCAAATATTAGCATACACAAAGTCAAAAAGTTAGCTAGTGACTTGAACTGGTGTAAATGTTAGACCTGAGAGGCATCAGCATCTTGGCACTGTTGTTCTTGTTCAAGTTCAAGATCAAGTTATCATTCTGAACGTTGCTAGACTTGCTCACAGTGGGAGTACATACTTCAGCAGAACTGTTTGAAGGATAGTTAACTACACCCAGCTACCTGCCCGTCAACTTTTGATATCAGACTTTACAGTTTTTGGTAACTTGCAAAAAAGCAAACATGTTTTTTAAAAGTCAGTTTCAGCACAATATTACTAAGATGCACGATAGTAAGAAAGCAGATAAGGCTCACTTTCTAGGGGTTTCTAAAAAAACAACTGACAAAACAAAATTCCTTGCATAACTACTTGACACTTTACATGTATGTGCAGCGGTGTGCATGCCTCCTTCCCCAGGAGCAACACATTAGAAGTTATGTATTTTTTTTAAAAGTGTAATATTGTTCATTATGTTTCAGATGTACTATTTGAGTCTTCTGAGCATTTTTTTAAAAGAAAGCTGTAAAAGTTGTTTGACTTTTTCAAAGGTCGTCAAATATTTGTCTCTTCTGAAAACGGGCTCAGCTGTGTGACGTCATTGTTGTGATAATGTTTAAGAAGAACTCACTCAGAGCCTGACCTGTTCTTTATGCTTTCTGGTGGCTGTCACTGATATGAAAGATTGGACAATGTGATCGGACGTGCATAAAGATTGCCCCAGAGTCGCAGGGGCTTGTCTGCACATCAGTGTTTAGAGAGGCATAAAGGAGATTCATCTATTTCATGTTTTGACTGTGGTGTTTTGATTCAGGGTATGAAGACAGTCTCCAAATGCAGTTTGTCTTGTGTATTATTCCAAGCACCGTGTGTGCGTGCGCGTGTATGTGTACAATTCACAAATGCTGTTTTGCCAGGCTCATACCAGACTCTGTAGAGACTGGAGATTATCCAGCTCGATCATCTGTTCTGATAGCTATTTGAAGCGTGTGAAAGCTCTGTAGAGGCAGACTAGAAGTTCACAAAGAATGGCTTTAAAATGAAAAGGTGCATAAGCAGTGTGGGTTTACCATCCATATAATATGCAAAATTAAGAGTCAAGAATTTGTGGTTCATTTTTGACAATAAAATACAAACACAAGCAGCCAGGAGCTCCTTTAAAAAAAAAAGGTTTGAATTAAAAATTGGCTAGATGGCTAGACCGTGTGCTGAAAAAATATCCCCTGCACCATTACCACCTGAACCATGTATACAAGGTAGCATGGATCCTTGCTTTCATGCTGTTTATGGCAAATTTGCTCCTACCAGTTTGGTTTCTCCTCTGATGTGTGACATCAACAAGGCATTTTTTCCCCCCCCAGAGAGCTGACACTCGCTTGATATTTTCTCTTTTTTCTGACCATTCTCTCTAAATCTTAGTCATGGTTGTGCGGGAAAAAAACAGTAGATCAGCAATTTGTAAAGTACTCGGATCAACCCATCTGCCACCGTAACCATGCCACATTAAAAGTCTTAAACCCCCTTTCCTCCTCATTCTGATCCACAGTTTGATCTTGGCCATGTCTAACATGCCTAAATGCATTTGACCATATGATTGGCTAATTTGATATTTGCATTACGGAGCAACTGATCAGGTGTACCTACCAAAGTAGCCAGCGAGTGTATTTTTCTTCTTTTGTCTAATAAATTGAACGGTGTTTGTAGATGTTCAGCGTTGACCTCTCTGAGCCGTGCTGCTCATGGAAGAGAGTGACTGACACGAAGGGAACGACCCCCTCACCTCGTAACAAACACTCCTGCTGGGTACACGGAGGCAGGTCAGTTACTACAATACACAAGCTGTCAATGAATAGCAGCCCCAGTTTTACAAATACAAATAGCAGTGGTTTATGTTGCACCTTCACCTCATTGTTTTGTTTAATTGATGGATGTTTTCACAAATTCTTCCAGGTTTCAGTAATTTCATTTGTAAATGAAAGTTAAAAGAGCAGTATTGTCTCCTATTTTGTCTCTGTGCAGCTTGATCTACTTTGGTGGCTATGGATGCAAGACCTTGAGGGAGTTACGAAACACATCGTCATCAAACTTCACTTTAGAAGAGATGTCCTGGGTAGATATTACTCTGATATAGAACTTTGGTTGCCAATTTATTGGTTAATCGTTGTTTTACTAATGATGATCGATATGTTTTTCTTTTTAGTCAGGAGCTGTAAATGAAGTAACTCTGTGCAAAGGATGGAACAGTGAGGTGAATGTGTTTGACACACTCACAGCTACATGGAGCATGCCAGAGACTCAAGTGAGTAAAACAATAAGATGGTCTTACTTTTGAACTATTAGGCTATAACCATGCTAGCAGTTCTCAGAGGCTGTATTCAGACACAGCTGTACCAGAAGCTATACTAAACCTTTGATGTTTTATGATGTTTTATCACAACGTGCTGACATCAGCCTGCTTTTCTAACAACACGCTGATGTCTGACCTTTGACCTATGACCTTGAAGCATTACACACTAAAATGGTATATTTTATTATCTTTAACCAAATGACTGGAGCAGAAGTTGATCCCAGCTGAAAAATTCCACACTTTTAAAAAAAAAAAAAATCTGCAATTTACTAAATTAATACCTTGAAATAATTAATAAAACATTAAAATAGCAACTGAGACAATACACTCACAAATAAAGTGTTTACTGAGATCATAATTAAGGGAGCTGAGGGCTGTTTTTCCACAGACTTGTACACAATTAGACACCTTTTTGCAACTAGAGGAGTCGCCCCCTGCTGGCCATTAGTAGGAATTAAGGTTTTAGCTACATCCTACATTGTGTTTACAATGCTCATATAATAGAATACCATATGACAGCATGGTGGTATATAATCGGTTTTTCATGTATGTAGAAAAATTAGGGTCTAACTGAAAGCGAAGAGATAGGTTTCAGTGGTAAAAACACTGTATTGAAATGCTGGTGGTGCTACAGGAAAAGCTGCGGGTCTAAGCTTCATCATCTGAGGACCATTTTGTGGGGAATTCGTTTGATGGTTGTGGGGAAAGATCACCAGCCTCATCAGTTCTTGTCAAGCTTATCAGACCAGCAAGGATGATGCTCTGGGTGGGCCTATAATAAATTTTTAAAAAAAGTTAAAAAAAAATGGAAAAGGATGATGTCACAAAACTATAATTTGTGTTTTGCTGATTTTTTTTATAATAAAATGGTGTGTTTTCTTTTGTTCAGGGTTCTGCTCCGTCCCCCAGAGGCTGCCATGCCAGTGCCTTGCTGGGGAACAAAGGTTACATCAATGGTGGTGTGGTGAGTTCACTTTTCTGAGCTGCTTAACGACACCATAAACGGCCAAAAATATGCAGACACTCTTGCACGCAACCTATTTTGTATCGGTTTATCTGCATTTTTGTCGTCCTCAAAGGGAAACTTTAATGCTATTTTAGACAATACTCTGCCTCCAACTTTGTGGTAATAGTTTGGGGAAGGCCCTTTCCTGTTTCAACATCCCTTTCCTGTTGTGACGTGAAGCCACTCTCATGCACAAAGCCAGATCCTTTATAAAAATGGTTTTCTTTTTTGGTGTGAAAGGATTTGACTGACCTGCACAGAGTCTTGACCTCAATCCCATCCACCCTCTCTGGGATGAGGTGGAAGTCAATGCTTATCACCTAAAAACAGTGTTCCACCTTACAAATGCAGCTACAGTCTGGTGGGAAAATCTCAGAAAAGTGGAGCAGAAATACGCCAGATTAATGGACATAGCTTTATATTGAGATGCTCAACAATAATATATATTCTGTGGGCCATGTAGTGTATGGCAGATTAACAGTCACTCTCTTAAAACTTTATTTCTCCAAAAATATGATTTTAAATGCCAAAAAGTTCCAGGATTTAAGAATCACGTTAAATTTCCCAGCTGCCTCTTTTAGGTTTATCTCCTTCCACACCTCCAGTCCTCTCCCAGCATGCCAATATTATTAGTTTGCTCCATAGAAATTCTGTTCTGACCTCAGACTGACTCGACTGTCATACAGTAAAAAATATGACAAAGTCCAGGTTCAGATGCTAAAGGTCGTAATAAAAGGCTTATATTTCTGAGCTCACACTGAAAAAATACACCAACTCATATCAGCTTGCAGCTTCTCTATTTGGAGACACAAAGAGGCAAATATATTTTCACTCACCACAGGTGTGATTAAAAGTGTAACGTGAGCACCCATGGGATCACACAATGAACATAAACCTCAAGGCGCTCTAAAAGGCTGATAACACCTTTCTTGCCCAGAATGGTGTAGACAAAGAAGAAAAAAATAACTTTGCATGTAACTAGTCCTGTAAGAAAGATGAGAGAGCAAAGTATGCATTGAGACCAGCATAACTGGTGGCCTTAAAGGCATACATTTAATATGCCTTATCTTTGTGTGAAGCTTCCGATTTTGTTGCATCATCTTTCTTTTAATTCGACTTTAATATTGAGGATCGACACTGCAGCATTCACAAGATTGTGTGGAGCTGAACCTGAAATTGGCTGCTTTTTACCCCTCAACTGCAAAAGGGTGATGGGGTGTTGTTGTCACCCCACTGATCGGGTGGCGTGGACACTTAAGTTTGTGAATGCAATAACTTGAGAACAGGGTGATTTTGAAATCGATACCATAGGTGTGTCTACTAGGAGGCTGAGGCGTTTTAGAGTTTTGTGAAAACAAGAGCATATTACTAACTCACCACCTGCCCTACTTGGCAGACTGTAACTTCCTGTAACTTTGTCCTCCTTCTCCTCAAAATAAAAACATGTTGTTGTTTTGACAGACTGGTGGAAGAGCCAGAAAGTAGTCAAACAGGACTTCCAGACTGTACATAAAGGATGGACATAGCTTCCAGGTCTGAAAAGTGTAGCAAATATGGAAGTGCTTTGAGCTTTCCTTAAATGGCCATCAGGGGGTGATTATGTCAGTCCCTCTTTTACATACAGTCTAAAAATAGCAGCTGCAAAATAACCGGTCCAGATGTGCACAAATTTATAAAGTTGTTGTACTTCATTTTTTTTTTTTTTTTTTAATGCTGAGTGCTGCAGTCATATACAGCCAAGTGTAGTGCCTCAGGCAAGAGCAATGCCTAAAATCTGAGTTTACATTTGCAGGAAGCAGAAGAGTTGGACATGTTCTGCTTAGACCTGGACACCTGGACCTGGACCAAACTGTAAATTTTCTTTCACTCTTGCACACATACAAAAGCAATGACCTAACACAGGGGTGGGCAACTCCAGGCCTCGAGGGCCGGTGTCCCTGCAGGTTTTAGATGTGTCCTTGAACCAACACAGCTGATTTAAATGGCTAAATTAACTCCTCAACATGTCCTGAAGTTCTCCAGAGGCCTGGTAATGAACTAATCATGTGATTAGTTCATTACTAATCACATGATTCACATGAATCACGAATCATGAATCACATGATTTAGATCTCACCCTGTGTGTTGACCCAGGGTGAGATCTAAAGCCTGCAGGACACCGGCCCTCGAGGCCTGGAATTGCCCACCCCTGACCTAACAAGATTTGTCCTTAGTGGCTTACTGACCACTGCTCTGTATTTTTTATTTTATTTTATACTTATCTTTTTTGAACAGTGACATCTCCACAGCTTTTGCACCTCTTGGTCGCTCTTGGCATACCATGACGCCCACGTCAGATCACACGCTGTTCGTGTACGGAGGTTTTGGCACAAATGGAGATACTTTAAGTAAGTCTAAGAACCCGGAATAAGCACAGATCTGTTATGGTATGAGACAAAATACTACAAGTAATTATAAAGAGGCAGAAAATGAAGTGGTTCTTTGTGGTCAGATTTCCAAAAAAACTCCCAAATATTCTCTCCCCAATAACTCCCCCCCACCCCCCCCCCCCCCCCCCCCCCCTTGTTTTGCCTGATGCCATTTATAAAACAGATAACCATTCTGATTGCATATAATGATAATCATTCTTTTGGTTCAAGGAAGTGAATGGTTTGTGAAAGCGAAGCTTCATTATTTTATCATGAGCCTCTTTCTTTTAGATGACGCTTGGCAGTTTAACACACAAACAAGAGAGTGGACCATGATGATACACCCCCACAAAGACAAGCCCAGGTAATTAAACTCATTCTGTAAATGTTAAAATTAAGTGTTTCAGCTTCATAGTTTTATCATAATTTGTTCTCACAGAAATGTCTATTTTATCCATAAAATCTTGTTATTTATTGCCCAGAACTCTTCAAAAATGCACAACATTTAAGCCTTTCTGCAGTAAACCTTTATTTACTTGTCAGAGTTTTCCATACGGCGTGCCCGGGGAGGGATAGTGACGTTGTGGTGTTTGGGGGAAGCAGGAACCTCCGCATCGTCATGGATTCGGTATGTGATTAACATCAGTCATATTGTTTTGTTTTACTGAATAAATCCATTGTGGTATAATCCTTTCCCATTGCAGACATCATCAAAGGGCTGCTGCATTAAACAGCAACTTTCCTTAAATACTTTTAAACCACATTACTCTTAAGGCAATTTGTTGAGTCAACCAATTACAGCGTCGTCTTTAACCAGGAGTGTTACATAAATGAAGCATAAGTAGTTTAAGGGCTCAAAGTATTAAATGCACCTGCAATGTGTTGCAGAGTCATGTGAAAAATAACCTCTTTCAGTTCTAAGGTTTTACATATCAAGGCAACAGAAACTGTAATTTGTTCCTTAACGGGTCTTAAAATGAGGTAAATGAGCCTCAGAATGGCACTTTACAAATTGCCATTATTTATTTAACAAATACTAAGCCAAAGTGAAGTTTATTATCTGTTTATCAGATCATCAGCAAGTGTGGAGAGCTCTATAAAAACATACATTTTGGCAGTTTGCTGGTCTGGAGCCTCCAGCTATGTGTTAGCACAGTGTAAAGGAGGAGAGACACCAGCGATGATTTCAGAGAAGCCATTATTGCTGCTAATTGATCTGGGAAGGGTTATTGGGTCATTTCCATTTTATTTGAAGTCCATCATTCTACAGTCAGAAAGTTTATTTACGAGAGGGAAGCTGACGATGTCTCCCAATGTGTTTCCCTCAAGTTCAGATCATGCAATGCTTAAAAAACTGCAAAAAAAAACAACAACCCTAAAAGCCACATCTCAGACTCAGATGTAGAACTTTTAGCATTATGCTTCGTTCACAAACAGAAAACTAACTCAAATAAGATGACTGGGATCACTGGTGCTGATGTTGCACAGAAAAAATGAACCTAGGACCGTTGGTGGGAGAGAAATCATGAGCTTTAAAGACGGGGGAAAAAAAGCATTTTGACATTTCATTCTTAATGTTAAATGTAGCAGTACTTTAGAAAATGTCAGGGATTTGAAGAAAGCCTTTATGATTTATTATCTGCAAGAAGTCCGTGCAAACGTTGATATGACCATACAGTAGGACATACAGAGTGTTCAGTGAGTGCGGCAACCATAAACTCTGATTCAATTTTTGTGCCCAAAAATGTTCAAGTAGGGACAAAAAGTATAATGATTCTTTCATGTATCATCCATCCTCATGGGATTATTTTGAATCCTGTCATCAGATGGTTATTTTGAGGCTTCCATCACCACATCACTGCAGAGACGTACTCATCTTTCAGACTCAACCTTACTCCCTCTCCAGGTATGACTAACTAAAATTTTAGGATTTGTTTAACAAAGATGCAGCGTGGGTTTCATACTTTCTGTTGTGTTAATGATGTATTTACACATGTATTTCTTGTCATCACTGAAACCTCCATTCACAATCTCCATTTACACAGAATCAGTTTTAATAAAGTCTGTAAACACAGCTATGCAACGCCTTGTAGTTGTGCTGCCTCACATGCAGCAAGGCGTTAGATTAATAAGCTTTATTTTGGTATTATACGAACACAGGTCACTTTATTAGGTACACATGTTTAACGGCTTATTAAAACAAATATCTAGTCATCTGGTTACATGGCAGAAACTCAGCTCATGACCAAGACAACCTGCTAAACTTCAAACTGAGCTGAGTATTTTAGAAACTGCTGATCTTCTAGGATTTTCCTGCACAACCATCTGTAGTTTTTAGAGAGAATTCTCTGAAAAATACAAAACATCCTGTGAGCAGCAGGAATAGAGATGCTTTCAGCACTTTGTCTGTATCATAAATAATTATGGCAGTTTTCAAGGCAAAAGAGGGCCCCAAGCTGGTACTAGCAAGGTCTACCTAATAAAGTGGTTGGTGAGAGTGTAGGTGACAGAAAACGTAATGGTTCCCTTGAATAAATAAAACTGCACGCTGAGGTATTTTCCTGTGTTCTGCTCTTCTTCAGATTATGTGAGGATGTCATTGGACGAAACTCGGAGCTGCTCAGGTTGCAGCTCAGCCGGCTGCCATCGAAGCTACAGAGGACACTTGAGAAGAGAATGAGCTTTTTTTCTGCCAGTTCTTAAAACTTAGAGAGGACTATGTTTAGACTAGACGCCAAGATTCTGAGCAAGTCTTCACTGAAATGTCTTCATTTATAAGTTGGGAATATGTATTTATACTTTGAAAAATGGTGCTAAAGATACTTTTTAACTTAATTTGTAAATAAAGCCTTTTTAATTTTGGGTAAAATTATTCCGTTTTGTGGTTTCATGCTGTGCTGTCTGTTTAACATTTAAAAATTGTCTGTGCAATAGTAATAAAAGTTATTGATGTAACATATTAGTGTAGCTTTTTTTTTTTTTATATCACTTTAAGAGTGGAAAATGTTGCAAAATAAAAGCATAAGTAATTGTAGCTTTAAAAATACACTGGATAAGATTCTACTCTAAGAGTGGGCTCTGTGCTAGTAAATGTTACCCTCCAAAAATATAAATAATTAGTAAATCTGAAGATGAATGGGTTTTATTGTGATTAAAAAGCTTTATTATCAATATTTATTCTTCATGGAAGTCAAAGAAACCATAAGCGGCGCCCCATCATACGATTTGAAAATTACATTTATGGAAAAAATGCAAAGCAGAACCAGGCAGGGATGCTTTTTAAATGCAATATTTCATTTGCAAAAAGGTGATTTTTAAAGCCTGATTGCAGGTGCGGGCAGCAGATCCATAGCGCAGGAGGTGGATCTCTTAATATCTGCTGGGCAGAACTGTTTGTTTCACACAGGTCGTACATAGTTAGCAGGAAGCATGCCCCGCTGCCCAGTGCGCTGGTTAAAGCCGAACACCCATCCCTCGTCTATCGGCTCCACATCTAAGATCACATCACCTTCCTGCAGAGAAAGCTCATCCGCTTCAGCTGCCATGTAGCTGTACATGGCCTGGTAGCGCTTCTGGATGAGTGGAAACGCACAGAGAAGAGATGAATGAACAGAACCAGTCAGACATGCAGACACACTGATATAGCAGATAAGAACATAAAGAGCACACAGTCTACCAGGATACATTTGAATTGAATTTCCCTACAGGAAAAATAAACAGAAGCAAATGTGCACATGGCAAGAAGTTTTAATATTAATTCACTAGAGCTCGCTGTGTTTATAGTTAATCAAATCTAAAGTCTAAAACTGTGAGCATTCACACCTATGGTGAAAGATTAAAAACTACAGTTGTGTTTTATGAATTGATAAAATCCGGGATCTGTGTTATTGCTCCAGGAGATGAGAGAAAATTAAAAAAGCTTGAAAAGCATTTCACACAAATACAGGGTATGCTGTATGAGCCAAAGTGTGTAGACACCTTTCTTTACTATTAAAATGTGGGAGGACACTTGAAATGACGTGTATAGAAAATATAATTTTGTGCAACAGATTGTGTTTCTTCTTGTGAGGTTTTTTGGTAAACATATTACCCAGTCTACACAGTCGCGTCCATAAAAACCTGGTTTTCTAGTCTGGTATAAAATAGATTTGGTTGAACTGGAAGCCAGGCTTTATCAATCAACAATCACAGTGAATCCCTGCAGATTCAACCTCTGGAGGAATCTCTCTAGATGATTGATGCACCCACAGAATGAGGCCCATCTTAAAAGAGAGCATGCTATCTATCTACTTAGCACTTTTAATTCTTATTTTTATTTTTTTATGTCTATATAAGCGTTATATGACAGTATGTTTGCACTAAGTACCGCAGCAATTTCCTAATGTTGTAAACCTGCTCAACATTTGGCAATAAAACCCTTTCTGATTTCACACAGGTGTAATGTATGTGTCCACATACTTTTGGGCATACGTTTGCTTATGTATTGTTCTTACCCCTCCACTGTGTGGCGCTACAGCAGCAGTACGCATTTGTCCAGCAGACTGACCGAAGTCACTGACAGGGTTGGATGGCTGGTCCTCGTAGTCTAAACACACACACAGTTCATACACACATTTAAAGGGAACATTGTTATAAAGTCCCTGCGTAAGGATCTGTCTCACCTTGCCTATTTTCCGGAGGAGGCGCGTCACTTCGAATCTTGCTCTTCTCAAATTCTTCATGGTACTTTATCTGCACACACATGCACACATGTTAAATCCACACGGGGGTGCTAAGCTTTCACATTTGACGGTTCAGCCTCAGCAAACCCTCCCACTGTGAGAAGCTGCTCACCATTTTAGGAGGTGCTGAGAGATGACGAGTGGATATTGCGGCCACAGACTCAGAGATAGAAAAACCCACATCTATTTAGTGTCCGCTTTTATTTGTCTATTTTCAGTAGTTGCAGCCCACTTGCTCATTTTTGAAGGTCAACCACTGTCACATTGGTTTCACTTGAGAGTGGCTCAAAAAGCCCCCACAGGCTCCCATGTTAAAAATACTGACCTTTATATCATTAAATACCATGTTTATAGCCCAATACAGAGAACTGGTTTTTCCTTCATTAAATAAACAGGAAATTATTTTTTAATTCATTCATTTGGATATTACAGGGAATCACTTTGATGTGCAGGTCTGTCTTCAAGGCTTCACTTCCAATAACAGGGTTAGGGTTATAGTTAGGGTCCTCTGAACTGGACCGCTTTGCCATGTTTGTGCGTTTTGAAGCTTTTTTAATGGCATTATCAAACTTGCTGCGCAGTTACCTGTACTAACAGCATGTCCTAGAAGCTTCTTTTGGTGCATCTTACACTTATCAATAATTATTTCTCTGCACTGGTTGCAAAAGGAAGTTGCAAATGCAGTCGTACACTTCAGTTTATCTTTGTGGTTAGTAAAGACGTGTGACGACCCCTGACTCTTGTTTTCAACCTTTTCACATTTGTCTTGATGCGCGTTCAATCATCTAGTTAAGGAAATCTCAAAAAATGTTGATTCTGTTCATCTGGATGTAGCGTTTTCAGTGGGAGAAACGTTTTAGATGAACAGAATCAACTTTTTTAGGTTTTCTCATTTGTTTTGATGTCGCTGGTGGGCAGAGGAGGGTTTGTCAGTGCCAGCTGTTCCCAGCACTCTCTTTTTCCCTCCTGCTCCTTGTGACCATCACACCCTGGATAGCACTTGTTTTTGCACACACACATACATTGCACACGTACATTCACTTGCTTACATGTCCTCACTCATCTACAGTGTTGGTCAAGTTACTTGAAAAAAGTAATCAGTAACTAATTACTGATTACTTCCCCAAAAAAGTAATCCCGTTACTTTACTGATTACTTACTTTCAAAAGTAATTAATTACTTAGTTACTTTTTAAAAACACGATTTACACCCTGAATAGGTGATAAAGCGATAGATCTTTCAGCCCAATTCTACTTTTTCTGCATAATCCATCATACAAAATGTAATCAAATGGAAAAGTCTCTTTTTAAAACTTGTTTTGTTAGTTTTAATCTTTTAACTTTATGCATCAAGTAAAAATTTAATTATATGCAACATTCTCTGACTTGAAGAAATTAGTTTAACATTTAAACCTATTTTCTGCATATTCCAGCACATAAAATAAAATATTTTTTGTGTTTACACTCAGTCTTTCAAATAGATGCAAGTAAAACACAGCAGAAAATAAATAAAATCAAAGACTAGCGGTCCTGTTGCTCTATTTTCACCTGTAAAGCAGGAGTGGGGTAGGCGGAGGTTTACCCTGGTGCAGGTGTGCCGCAGCAGTCAGTGGAAGAATCCGCGAGTTTCTCTGTGAATTTCCCATTACGTCGTAGCTACTCGGAGCTTGTTTAGGGTTTTTTTCGCTGTAAAAAGAAGTTTTCTTCCCACGCACAACGGACACTAATGTTTTTGTAATGTTTTATGGAATCAAACTCAAAGTAAGGTCAGTACTTCCACGCTTTAAACGCTGCACGCTCATACTCTCTCCCGCACTCGATATACGATCCATTGTTGATCTGCACACAGCTGTTGTCACGAATGTCGCACTCGCTTACGTCACTGTCATGAGACATTCTCGCAAAAAAATCACGGTTTTAGTAACGCAGTAACGCAGCGTTCCTACGAAAGTAACGGTAATCTAATTACCGTTTTTGCACTAGTAATCCCTTACTTTACTCGTTACTTGAAAAAAGTAATCAGATTATAGTAACGCGTTACTGCCCATCACTGCTCATCTACACCCTACGTCACTGAGGCCATTGATTTGCAAATGTCAATAGTTTCTATTTCAGTTGTTTAATTTGGTTTAATAAATAATGTTTATATTGGCGAGCGGTGTGTCGACCTTTTTGTCATGGCCTTATGAGCCATATTATTTAATAAAACAATGTGTTTATGCTGTCAATTATGTTGCCATTCAGACTAATACTGATGACAGATCACTGTAATATGTCATGGAGATCTACCCCTCACTGATTAAAAAAAAATAAACCAACATAGCTATGCCAAAAATATTCAAGTTGAGGCTTTAAAACAGAATTTCACTAATGACCTAGTGACATCACTGGCTGAGCTTTTGTATGCAGTAAATTGTATTTGCCTTTTTTGGTCTAACTGTCTGAAAGCAACTTATTTTTAAAAACTGCTTTTTTCAGTGTTTTCCAACAGAAGCTGCTGGTGACGGGGTATTCAGTGACACAAAGCAACTCAAAGATTCTTGAACTTTATACGTGTTGAACTTATTTTGTTGTTAGTTTGGTATGTTGCTTGTGCAACATACAGTATATCCCCCAAGAATAAAAACAACTCTGGGTCTAGTACTTAGAGGAAACTGGATGTTGCTTAAGGAAGAGAAGGAGCAGCCTCCTGTGACCTCGAGAAACCTCGAGAGGAGTAAACAGAAACAGGAATTTGTGGGAATAAAACTGGAGGAAAGGGATTGTTTTTAAAGTGGGAAGTGAGGGTGGAGAAATGAGAAAAAGACTGATACTAATACCAGTGGAAAAAAATAATATATTGCCCCTTTGACACACAGCTTATCACCCATGATTCCTTTCTACAACTAGTGCGCTCATGAGAGAAGAAGAGAAAGTTTGTGTGTACGTGTGTGTGGATAGCAGTTCCCTTTGTGTCCACAGCTGAGAGACTTTGACCATATAGGGCAGCTGTTCCTCAGTGGATGGAGAGAAATGCCTGAAATGTGCCTGTGTGTCTCTGCAGGGTTGTACTCTTGACATCTTTTGCTGCTCTTTGCAGCAACATGTTCTCTGCTTTGTATGCTGAAGCCATCAGCAAATCTACAATCCATGTTGCCATAGTGAGATGCATGCCAGATGTTTGACAGTCAAGGCCAAACATCCAGCAGTTTTCCTCATTTTTGCAAGTGAAGAGCAAACTGAACATACAAAAGTTCTATTAGAAGATATTGAAGGAGTCTGACAACATGACTGCACTTACGTTACTGATCTGATCCTGTGTCTTCTTCACTCTCTGCATCTCTGGAGTATCGACCACCACACTGAAACCTTTCCCCTTGTTCTTCTCAAACTCCTCCTTGTAAAGGGCCTGCAAATTTCAGAGTTATTTTAGAAGAATAATTTGAAGTTTAAAGAAAAATCTGCTTTCTTGGTAAAAATTATTCTAAAAAAATTGACTCCACTCTCTTTGTGTATCAGGACTGAGCTGTATCTGTTATTAAAATCCAACCGCATGCCTTTTTTTTTTGTTGTTGAAAAGATGGAGATACCACTTGAAATTACTATGACTAAAAAATATGTAGCAATGCTGTGCTTCCTTTCTTTGGCATCAATCTTGGTTGCATTGTAGCCCAGGTACAATAACATCTGTGTGTACTGACTTTCCTTATTGCTATAAGGTTTAACTGCAAAGGTCTATATTTTTCCTTTTGTTCTTACAGACTTAGAGCTGTTATTGACTAGATTACATGAGAACGGTTTAAAGCAGTTAATATGAAGCCGCTAACAGTCGTTAACTGTTGGGTCTGTTCCCCAAATTCCTCTTGAAGCATGTATAAGGTTGACTAGTGAACACTTTCTCTGTGAAAACAGTGGAAAAACCAATCTGCAGCTCTTAGGGGGTAATGTTATTGATATTAAGAGGCCTAATGGTTAAACTAAGCCAACTGGCTGGTGGTTCATTATTAGCATACGGACATGAGAGTGTTGTCAATCTTTTTATCTGCCTCTGACCAAGAAAGTTGAATGGTCATATTCCCAACAATGATCCAATATTTCTTTAAACATTAAACAAGTTAAATGACACAAGTGGAAGGAAACAGTTCGCTTTGTTACATATCGAATGCATGCATCGTTTTATCTTTGACATCAGCTAAAAACACGGAAGTCGAGTTTTAAAACGAAGCCGCATTCAGTTTCACTGGGCATCGTTTTACTGTTACAACAATCTGTTATTACAGCAACAAAAAATCCAATCCTGCAGCCTGTCTACCATGCACGCTAAAAGAAAATAGTTCTTTTCATGGCTTCTTTGCAGCCTGAAGTGGAAAATCTAAGACATTTTGCAAATGTTTCCATTTTAGTGAAGCTTGTAAACTAAGCAGATATCTCTTTAGAACTTTTCATCTATGCTTTTATTATTTTGCAAGGCACACCTGCAATTGTAACATCCTGGGATTATTATGATTATTTTTAATTTCATCTCAAATGTAGCACAACCTGAATGCAGCACTGAATCAAAGACAACAAAGGATGATTAACAAAGACTTTTACATGTATAAAAAAGAATAAGATGGTATGGAAGCCCATGCAGACATGCAGATAGCAAAGCCGCATCACAACCTTCAATAATGTTTTAAAGAAGGAGGGAAAAAAGAAGGAAGATCATTTGTTATAATTGGAGAGATCATGGATATCGGAGAATTTGATTCTTGGTGGTCTTTAAGGTGGACCGAGCATACGTTACTGATCTGGTCCTGTGTCTTCTTCACTCTCTGCATCTCTGGAGTGTCAGCCACGGCGCTGAAACCTTTCCCCTTGTTCTTTTCAAACTCCTCCTTATAGAGCGCCTGTAAATTTTCATTCATCAGTCTTTATTGTTCATTTTAATGTTTTTAACTTAGACAAAGGAGCTTAGGGCAATGCTTTGGCTTAAATTCTCAATTCTAAAGGGTTATACTTGCTAAAATGACCATGTTAAACATTTTTACTGCATTTTAATCAAAAATATACAAAAACTGATTCATGCAGGGCTTTAAATGGCCTTTTGGTGAGGATTTTTGAAGCTTAAAACCTCAAGGAAACACTTGCAAACTTATTCCATGCCTGCATGTTTATTTGAAAGTAAATCTGAGATCCCCGCGAACTCACGCAGACATGCAAACATAAGTGAGTCATGATGTTGCTATGAGGAATATGCCTCCTCGGTAAGAGAGCTTGACTGCAGAGACTTTTATGGTTATAAACAATGAACTTGGCTGGTTTGATGAGTAAAGCGCAGAACGGGAGGGGTGTAAATTTGATCATGCTGTTATAACAGCCGTGTTGAAATGAAACGACAGATTTAATTGTTAACCAAAAATACAGCCGCTCTTGGCGTGTTTGTCCTGTTTCATCAGGTGCTTGTTTATTTAGAGACTAACTGTTCAAAGAGACAGCTTAAAAGGAATCTAGTGGAATAAAAAATAAAACATTCACATTTTTTATAGGACTCAATCCTTTGAAAAAATAGGAAACCAGAAAAACTCAGTACAGCCTTACTGTGTCCATATGAATTAAGAGTGTAAGTTGCAGCCAAGTGCTGCTAATCAAATACACTTAATTAACTGATCGTCAAAAAGTTTCAGCACTTCCTGGGGGTGGATTTCCCAGCAAATTCCCCCCAAATTAGACTGTGCTCAGAGAAACAAAAAAAAGAAAACAAGAGTTATATATCAGACCCTACACACAAACATGTTAATAATAAAATTCATAACAGCAAAATTTTAAAAAAAAGGTGAAACATTGTTTTGCTTGTTTGGAAGAGTTGGTTAGAGAAAGCCTCTACATGGCAGTAGACGATATATCAAATAAACTTAATGTATCGCAAATTTTTCCCACTATGATGGTTAAAATGGCTTTATCATAACCATCCGTACCCTCAAACACACAATAATAACATGGACTGAACCACCACTCACAACCACTAGCACTTTATATACCTCTTTAGAAATTATCCACATATCTCACTTATCTTAACTGCACTACTGTATAGCTCTGTGTAAATAATCATTCTGTACATACGATAATTTTTAATCCTACAACTGTTTATAACTTGCATAGTTCACATTTCTGTATAACTGTATATCTCAGATTTCTGTATAGTTTTTTTTATTTCATATTTATATCCTGTTCATAGCCTGTACATACTTATAGTTATAGAATATTCATAACATACTTCATACCGTGTACATTATAACATACCATAATAGACCCATTTCACCCATTAACATACTTACATATCTATATTATTGCTAATATATATTGTAATATATCTATATCACTAAAGCACTTCTGGATGGATGCAAACTGCATTTCGTTGCCCTGTACCTGTGCATGTGCAATGACAATAAAGTTGAATTCTATTCTATTCTATTCTATTCTATCCAGTATAAACGGCCATGGCAATATTAAGCTGTCTGCACGTAATTCAGAGTTTTTTCTCCCACACGCTGCGAATGCATCATCAATCTCCCCTCCCAACAGGTACATTTCCTCTTATCACTCAGCCCTACTTGGCAGTATGGTTTAGGTTTGCAAAGCTGCATCTGAACGAACTGCAAGACTTTAGTAACAATGTGCTTTTGACAGAGGAGAACAAAGTGGAAATGGAGCCATAAAGAACAGCAAACCAAACAAGCACCACATATACCTTACACATCATGAGGTTTTGCAACCACGGGACCTGGGCAGTCACTGAGTCGACCATGAACTCTGTATACCAGAGTATTCTAGAGTCAAAAGTGAGGCCATGTGGCTGACAGCTAAAGCTTGCAATAGGACAATGATTGCAAGCACAGCAGCAAATCTACAAAAGAAGGGAATGACCCAGTCAAGGTTACACTTCAGCCCAGGTGAATTGTTGTGATGGGGACCTTAAAAGAGCTGTGCATAAATGAATGCTCACAAACCTCAGTGAACTGGGCAAATGTAGGTCACAGTGCCTCTCATCAAACAGATATGCTAATATTTACCATGAATGGTTTTGATTTATTACCACATGTTGACACAGAAACACTTGAAAATAGCAACGTGGTAACAAAGGAAACAGAATAGCAGCACTGAAAGTCAATACTGTTTGATGCATTTATAGATGACATCAATGAAGCTACAAAAATATCAAATGGTTTCATGCACCTTAATACACGTGTAATGGCTTCTGCTGTGTTACTGCAACCTTTGCATTGTTTATTGCATTGTAAAAGTTACATTTAAAACTGTGTCCTCTCTTTTCAAAAGCAGTTTATGTGTTGAATAATTCACAAAATTCACATTTTTCACTTGGATGATTTTTCTTGGCAATGCAGATTAGCGTTCTGCATACCTACGCAACTGGTTTAGCTTAACTGCTGGCATTATGAATGGGGGTAGGGGTCGAGGACCATCCAAAAAGCTAACTGTGCCCCCTCAGCTATATTCCTTTTACATATTTATATGTAAAATCCAGTCATACAGTTTGTTAATTAAGAAGTGAAACACCCACATTGCTGCTAATTTATTGTAATAACAACCAAGCTCATGTTAATGATTCTGTGAATCGCACCTTAGTGCATCTGCAGTAAACACTTTAGTATGACGAAGGAGGACACTGATTTTGGAGCATATGGGCCTATGCAAGTCAGACTTTGACAAGTACCCCTCACTTTTCTTAAGAACTGAAAAAATACCATTCACCAGCTTATGCATTTTTTTAAAGCACTTGAAAATTTAAAAACAAATGTGCAAGTGTGCATGAATACTTTCCTATAGAAACCATTTCCTGATAAACAGGAAACGTGAACTGGTAAAAGGTTATGCCGTGTTCAGTTAACTAAATTTAACTATTCTCTGCAAATTTCGATATTCTGTCTAACAAATACAGGTCTGCACGGGTCTTGCAGAAACGCAGTCGTGAGTGGATTGCCTAACTTTTTTCGTCCTTTTAAAAGGGAAGAGAAGCTTCACCTCAAAATGCTGAGTGGCAAGATGATCCTTAAAGTTTAATCCGTGAAGGAATCTCTTAAATTTTGCATGACTTTCAGGACTTATCTCTTTGATCAGGTTAGAACATGTTGGCATGAACAGTGTGATTAGATTAGAGCTTAAGAACAGGGATGGCAGGGAAAAGGAGGCCGGTAACCACATCAGAGGCTAAAAGGAGACTGGATCTGAGAGTACAGTGGGGCAAAAAAGTATTTAGTCAGCCACCGATTGTGCAAGTTCCCCCACTTAAAATGATGACAGAGGTCAGTAATTTGCACCAGAGGTACACTTCAACTGTGAGAGACAGAATGTGAAAAAAAAATCCATGAATTCACATGGTAGGATTTGTAAAGAATTTATTCGTAAATCAGGGTGGAAAATAAGTATTTGGTCACCTCAAACAAGGAAAATCCCTGGCTCTCACAGACCTGTAACGTCTTCTGTAAGAAGCTTTTCTGTCCCCCACTCGTTACCTGTATGAATGGCACCTGTTTGACCTCATCATCTGTATAAAAGACACCTGTCCACAGCCTCAACCAGTCAGACTCCAAACTCCGCCATGGCCAAGACCAAAGAGCTTTCGAAGGACACCAGGAAAAGAATTGTAGACCTGCACCAGACTGGGAAGAGTGAATCTACAATAGGCAAGCAGCTTGGTGTGAAAAAATCAACTGTGGGAGCAATCATCAGAAAATGGAAGACATACAAGACCACTGATAATCTCCCTCGATCTGGGGCTCCACGCAAGATCTCATCCCGTGGGGTCAAAATGATCATGAGAACGGTGAGCAAAGATCCCAGAACCACACGGGGGGACCTGGTGAATGACCTGCAGAGAGCTGGGACCAAAGTAACAAAGGTCACCATCAGTAACACACTACAACGGCAGGGAATCAAATCTCGCAGTGCCAGACGTGTTCCGCTGCTGAAGCCAGTGCATGTCCAGGCCCGTCTGAAGTTTGCCAGAGAGCACATGGATGATACAGCAGAGGATTGGGAGAATGTCATGTGGTCAGATGAAACCAAAGTAGAACTTTTTGGTATAAACTCAACTCGTCGTGTTTGGAGGAAGAAGAATACTGAGTTGCATCCCAAGAACACCATACCTACTGTGAAGCATGGGGGTGGAAACATCATGCTATGGGGCTGTTTTTCTGCCAAGGGGACAGGACGACTGATCCGTGTTAAGGACAGAATGAATGGGGCCAAGTATCGTGAGATTTTGAGCCAAAACCTCCTTCCATCAGTGAGAACTTTGAAGATGAAACGAGGCTGGGTCTTCCAACATGACAATGATCCAAAACACACCGCCCGGGCAACAAAGGAGTGGCTCCGTAAGAAGCATTTGAAAGTCCTGGAGTGGCCTAGCCAGTCTCCAGACCTCAACCCCATTGAAAATCTGTGGCGGGAGTTGAAAGTCCGTGTTGCTCGGCGACAGCCCCAAAACATCACTGCTCTTGAGAAGATCTGCATGGAGGAATGGGCCAAAATACCAGCTACTGTGTGTGCAAACCTGGTAAAGACCTATAGTAAACATTTGACCTCTGTTATTGCCAACAAAGGTTATGTTACAAAGTATTGAGTTGTATTTTTGTTATTGACCAAATACTTATTTTCCACCCTGATTTACGAATAAATTCGTTACAAATCCTACCATGTGAATTCATGGATTTTTTTTTCACATTCTGTCTCTCACAGTTGAAGTGTACCTCTGGTGCAAATTACTGACCTCTGTCATCATTTTAAGTGGGGGAACTTGCACAATCGGTGGCTGACTAAATACTTTTTTGCCCCACTGTATTTTTAAAAATGCTCTCAAACCTCTGATCATTTACAAGAGTTCCTGACGAAAAACGCATTTGAACTTCACGAACGTCAGATTGGCTCATGTTGTAAAAGTAGAGTCTCAAAATGACACTACCATGTCCTTGTTTAAGTAACTCATCAAAGGGTACCTTTGATTTAATCAAAGGAATCCAATTGTCATGAGAGCAGAG
This sequence comes from Neolamprologus multifasciatus, assembly GCF_963576455.1. Lineage (NCBI taxonomy): Eukaryota > Metazoa > Chordata > Actinopteri > Cichliformes > Cichlidae > Neolamprologus > Neolamprologus multifasciatus. The sequence continues at coordinate 6,525,015 of NC_140446.1, read as the reverse complement.
CCAAGATCTGCGTCCTGATCTCCTGCTCTGATACCGAGCTGAGTGAAGGATATATATATATATAGAACTTTTCCACCAATGGGTTGCTGTTGCCAGTGCTTAACCTAGAAAAAGATCCACTTATTTCCACCTTTAAAAAGACTGATGCTGGTGCCAAAAAAGCTGACATCAGCACAGCTCCAAACAATTGCTGCCACCAAAGTTGGAATCACTGCTCTCAGTGGCAGTGTGAGGGCCATGGCGGAAAATTCAGGGCTAATTTTAATAAAACATGAGCCAAAGCAACTTCTGTTAAAATGTCCAGCTTTTACAATGTAACATTCAGTTCCCTGGCGTATCTGGTTATCAAAGACACCAAAGCAGAACTGTTATTTCTCGCACCAGCTTCAACACTGTGATGACGGAAAAGAGGCAATCAGGACTGACAGATATGTAACACCAAGCGATGTTGCTGCAGTGAGCTTGCAAACAGTATCTCCTTTCTCTGCCGGTCAAGACCAAGATAAATGATAGCAGAGATAGGTCTGAACTGCTAAAGTCTCACCTGACTATTAAGCATGCTCTGTTGTTTGAGACGCAGATTCTCGGGGGTGTCGGTCACTATGGTGAAGGAGGTTTTGGGGTAATGCCTGAAAAAAAAAACAGAAGGGAAGAAATTAGATAAATGAACATTCACATCATGCATTCATCCACCCATCTATCCAGTTAAGCAGCAAGACCATGATTAGATTGATTGGTGTTAACCAAAGTCCTACAACATAACAGCAATCTTCTATGAAATCCAGCCCAACAATATGATTGGCTGATAGAGTTTTTCCATACATTTTAGTTCAGGTTTTGCTGAATGTCTTCTTCCTATGGATGTTCACTGGCTTTATGCTTGGCCGCTTTGTTTTTTGCTATATTTGATTTTCAGGAGAAGCAAACTGTTGTCAGACTGAATTGAATAAACTGATTAATTTGTTCATTCTGCAAATAATTTGTGCCTTATAATATTATGTAAAGAGCACAGTAGATGAACCCGGGTTGCTGTTTAATAACAGTCGGACAGCAAATTTCTAATCTCACGTCAATCTTTAGGAATGACTGGAATCACATGATTCAATCTGTCTGCTCACACTTCTCTTTTCCATCACTTCCACATGCTGTCTGCAGCTTCTCCTGCTCAACTGCTTCAGAATTTAACTTCTGCTCATGTGGTAGATTTGTTAATGATGAAACAACCAAACCTGTTCACAGATAATAGAAAAAAAGGCCGTAGTAAATAATTCCTGTTATGCTACGTATTATAATTTTGTGGCTATAGTTGTGTAATGAACAGATTTTGATTGACGCTAATGTTACTTAATAACAAGCTGTAACCTAAAGGAGCTGAAAAAGTGAAACGTCAAAAACTGTAGTGTCTCTAAAGGCCATTTTAGGCTGGCTCCAAAAGTGACTCCCATGTTAAAATGTCCAAATTCAGCAATAAACTTACAATATTTGCCTTTTATGATTACTCTACAGTGGATTTTTCCCCCAAGAAATCACTCATTTGGATTTTGTAGAGGCCTAAAGTAGTTGAGCCCTTTCACTGACAGGTGTGCCAACCCCTAGCCCATAGCCGATACTGTAGGCCTCACCTCCAGTAATCGGCATTACTGAACTGTACTTCTGGACCTCGTGTGTTAATGCAAACTCATAATATCTGACTTATAATATATGGCATGCTGCAAAGCACAGCCTGTCCAAGAAATCTGTGCTTCAAATTCAATGAATGAAATTCTATAATTTATTAGTCAGTTACTTGACACTAGTTAGCACACACAGTGTCTGTGTGAATCACCTCTACAGTGTAAGGATGCAGCTTTCTGAACAAGCTTGCTAGCGTTTCCTCATAACTTAGCGCTTGACTCTTTCATCCAAATAAGGCTGGCTCAAAAATAAGCAAGCAAACAAACAAAAAAAACACCACGTCTACGTCTGAAATGCTAATGCTGAGGCTTCAGAGGAAAGGTAACCACATCTTTTATATTTTAGATACGGTTTTGTTTCTTACAAATGTACTGCAAGCTCTTAACAAAGAGTCAGATGCTATCCAGCTAATTTAAGTGTTTGTTTTAGTCATCATGGTGGTGCATGCTGTGAACACTCACATAGTGCAGTAAGGTTTCTTCTCAAAGCCTTTGTAGTTCGTCATGCTCAAGGCCATCTTGCAGACCTCACAGCTGAAACAACCTTTGTGCCAATACTAGGGAAAAAAGAGAAGAAATAAAGTCTGTATTAAATAAAGTATTAGACTTAGAAGAAAATGCATTTCCATCGACACAAATTTAGATCTGTATTAACCTTTTTTGACAAAACACTGTGGAAATCTTGTTCACTCTTACTGGCTGATTGAATTAAATGGTTTTTCATTTGAAAAAATAAAACTCTCTTTCTCTCTCTGAACGGGGAAATCCCTTGACTCCTCTACATAAGGCCACAGCTGTCCTACTAATCTGTTTCTACTTCTCCCATCACTTCACTAAAAGATTTCCAATAAGAAATGGTTCCAATGGAAAATGACTGTGAGAAATAATGCTGTGAAATTAGGTGCATTTTTAAACCTATGCACTATGCATATAAACTTTCCCATAAATATATTTTTTGCATTATTAAATAAAAGTCCTGCAGGAAGCCATTTTTCCAAAAAGAAATCAGGAATTGATAACATCTCTGTAACTCAGGTCACTTTGCTTTGATTAAGTCCTTAAATTGATTAGATTATCTTGATTATAAATGATATTCATCTGATTCCACTAAAATGATCAGAATACATCTATTTGAGAAACCAAAGATACATAGATTATTACTGATTATGTAAGATATCAATTTTTTAACATTTGGAGATTTCTAGTTGATTTTATGTGTATTATCTGGACTTCCATTTTGCATGTTTTTTTTTTTGGCTTGGTTGTGACTGTACAAAATATGCACCCAGTTAAAGCATCACATGAGATATGACTGCATAAAAATATTTTTAAAACTGTAGAATAAAAAAGAACTTTTGCAAGTGGACAAAACTAATTAAAATTTAAAATATCTATAATAAAATTGACAGTATAAGTTAGTCTTGAAACTCACCTGATAAATCTTTGCATACATTAGAGTAAATTACATTAAGGTCAGTGGATGGGCTTAAACTTGTTTCACCTTACCTTATCAAGGCAGTTTATTTTTTCTGTTGGGTAAACTGGTTTATTGCATCTCCCACAGGGCGGATTCATGATTGCAGAAAAAACAAAAACAAGTTTACTAGTCCAAAAGTTCAGGAGTAAAGGACCTGTAATGGGCAGCTGGTACTCGAACCGTCCTCCCGCTTTCTCGCAGGCATTTCAGTTAATATGACCACAAGGCGAGGAGGAGTCAACTGTGCGGCACGGAGACCTCATGTTGCCTTTACGGGTCGTCGGACATAGCAATTAACTTCTGGTGTTTAAGTAATTAATACGAGATCGTCGTCAAATGTGATTCCAAATGATATTTTTAGTAACTTAAAACGAATTAACAACAACATTGCGCATCATTCAGCGGCCTCTTTATCTTGTCCAAATATGTTTCGTAAATTACAGGGTTTTCGCATGCCATGAAGGCAGCATCGGCAGCGTTGAGGAGAAGTGAGGTTGATGACCTTAAAAGGAGTAACAACATAGACTGATCCAAATGTACTGTAATAACGCTTTTAAATAAATAAGGTCGACTCTAAACATAAATTTATCGCGGTAAGCTCTAAATATCTACATTTATACAACAACGGGGTTACAACTGTTTATTAAAAAAAAGAAACATACACAGCACTAACACAAAAGTTTAACCAGTAAAGAAAACAAAGAATTATTCTTTCTATTGATGACGTGAATGATAAATAGATATCTCCAACTGCTACGTGGGGACATGATAATATCCTGTACTGCGGTTCGACTTTGTTTATTTGACGCCCTCTGCTGGAAACAAGCTCGATTACAACCAGGTCTGCCATTTTGTTTACATTGTTAACGTTAGCGGAAAGCTTCGGACTAAACAAACCTGTGTATTATAATATAGTTGGATTTATGAGTAAATGCAAGAAACAACTACTATAGTATATCCAGCGTGTCAGTACTGAACATGTGGTATATTCATATAGCCAAAACTTGGTGGGCTTGTACATCGGGGGTATAGCTCAGTGGTAGAGCATTTGACTGCAGATCAAGAGGTCCCCGGTTCAAATCCGGGTGCCCCCTCTTTTCTTTCCTTGGTGACTTTTTGTCGTTGCGTTCGTATAAATAAATGTAATAGAAAACTTCACCGATTGCTTAGCGATATATGAAGTTTATTCCTTACTTAACGAACATAATCTCTACGAGTAGCCGTATGTCTTTTTGTCGCTTTTATGCTTCCCACCGCACCTTAAAATACTATATTCCACCTTATTTAAAAGAAATTCTTCAGAGGGTTTTACCACTAAATTAATTACATGTCCCAATGTGTACTGTTACTTTACTTTTTGATTTTGTCACCATTAGTTGTGTGGAAAATCTCTTTTCTTATTAATCTGCAAAGTTTACAAGTATTTATACACGTTGCAAACGGTTAATATGCCTGTATGTTAGCAAAACTATCGGAATATCTGTCTCTGCTCGGTACACACCTTCATTTTTAAGATCAATATAATAAATGATCACCGTGGCTGCGCTTGTCATGTGGAATTTCGTGTTGTGTTATGGCGCCATCCTGTGGCAATGCTGTGCACAGCTATAAATACCTTACATTTTTGCAATTTTTAACCTATCATGGGACTTCAGCAAGGAAGGAGATAAATTTCCATCCCAGCTGTCTCAGGGCGAGAGATGCATTTGCTGTAAAATAAATTTGCATAAAAAATGAATTCCATACATGCAGTCATTTTCAGTTGTTATCACAGCAGTGCTTAAGATATAATGTAAATTTATTTTTAAAAATTAGATGCACATGAAGTATTAATGCCCACATAAGGTATTTCTCTAATACTATCTTTAATGCTGTTTCCTTCTATTTTAAGGCTCATTCATTTAGTTATAAAAATTGAAAACCATCTAAATAGATTTGTTAGTCACTCACCAGACTATGACCTTGAGATCAAAATCCAGACTCGTCACCAGCTTTTATTAGAAGACATTTAAACAGAAAGGTTCAAAGAAAACCCTCATAACTTCACGTCTCTAAAATTCATCCAAACAACATACGTCCTTATAATCACTATCAGCTATAAAGCTAAATATCTGTTGTAGTGAAGTCCACATAGATATAACATTTTATGAACTCATCGTTGCTCACGTAGAAGTTTCATTAAACAAAAGTGACTCCATAAAATGGATAAAAACAAAAAAACACAGAGTAAAGTTGAGTGGTACATTGATTTGCAGTATGAAGGCTAGTTTAATTCATTCCCTGACAGGCCCTTGCATCGTTGGCTTTTGGACATTTGCATCTCATCATTTCTGTACTGCTGTCTTCCTCTCAAACCCTCCAACCCTTAGATAATATGGCTAATCCCCTGTGTGATGGCAAACAGCAAAAGACACAGAGAAAGCTGGCAAGAGCTACAAGAGCAGTTACAGTAAACACTGTCCAGCCTCAAAGGTTGGAGTAAGGACATCGTGTGTTGATGGTCAGCCTGAATGTCCATATTCATCCTCCTGTAGTACCGCAGTTTTCCTCAAGATGGTGTCCTCTCTTCCACTGATTGAGTCCTGCAAGTCCTAGACCCTTAGCAGCAGTGCTCAGCTTCAATGAAACCTTCCTTTTCATGGCCCCCGAGCTCGACTTCAGCATAACTGGAGTGACAGCCCTGATTGCGGAACTTCATAGAGGGCCAGTAGTTATTGGTGCGTCGCTGCAGACAGAGAAACAGTAGTAGGTAAAGACCACATAGCAGGTGTTACGGATTCAAATATTGAGGATGGATACAGGAGGAAAACCAAAAATAACCACACTGGTCTGGCCGGGTCAAGTCAAACGATGATTTAATGAACACACACGTGGGAGATGGACACCATACAGCAGACAGCATCAAATCTCATTACAGACTCCACACACTCATTGTTTTATGAAAATCAGGGTATTCGAACGCCCCCTCATGCGTACAGGTGGTACAATACAGTCAATATTGACAACTTTAGACACAGCAAGAAAAACATTCTCTTCGTCTCGAGGACAGACACTGGCTCCCACGCCTCTCCTTAGAGCGAACTGTCCCCTACGGAGACACAACATTACAGCTGCAAGGTTTTGCAAATTATCAAGTTGACCTGTATATAATACGCTGAATCAGGGATACAATATTAAATGAATGTTGGTTTAATGAACTACCACTACTTAAAAACTTAATAAAAAGATATATCTAAATAAAAATCACAAAGAATCACATGATATCAGTGTTATGTAAGCGCGTGCAACCTCCTGGGCCCAAAGTCATCCCACACCATGGATCAGCCAGTCATAACGCTGACTGAAGTTTTTGACCTTTATTAACTCGGGCACAACTCTATAATGGGCAACAAACTGCCATATGTATATGGTGATCATGTTTACACCTGCAATGAGAGATCATATAATTATTCTGACACCTGTAAGTAGAAGATTAACACCAGGTTATAGCAATCACTGTAATACAAATGTTAAATGTAATGTCAATAGCTTCAATCAATGTTTAATGCAATGCTTATTAAATGATTCTGATATAATAATGATGCTACTGCTAAAAAATAAAAGTAAAACACCCCTTTTTACCCGACACAGGCAAATGGGAAGATGCGGGCTTCAACCATAGACGGCATAAAAGATGAATGTAGCCACTGCGATGGGCCTATTGCACATCCATAAATCCCCTAAACTTTACTGCAAGTGCTTTTATGAATTTTAAAGGTGAGTGTTTTCAAGTCAACAGTGGGTTTTACTGTGAAGCCACAAACTCATTGGCCCATTGGAGCTTAAAGATCATCAGGAGAGTGTTTCCAGTGTTCAGGGCTGTTTTGTCACAGACTCCTGCAAGTCTTTTTGCAGACACATGAACATCACCCACTTCTCATTCATCAGGTGAATCTGTCATTTCATTGACCTGTGAAATAAACTGGTCACCAGTGACAGAGTATGCATGCTTACACGTTTCACCTGTCTGAAGTCTGGTAGTTATGTAGACATTATAAAAGATGGACATAAGTTCCAGGTTTGAAAAGTGAAGCAATGCAGAAGTGCCTTAAATCTACATTCCTTTTAATACCAGCATCAATGATGTATTTCAACAGTGGCTTAAAACAGCTTCAATGTGCATTACCACCACCATCTGACCATAGCAGTATATTACAGCCCACCAGGTCAAAATTAAGGGAAAACATATATTTTAAGACAAGAAAAGGTCCTCTATATTTTAAAAGAAAATTAAAGTCTGTGACCATCCCTACTGCAGAGGGAATGAGAGCTGGATGTTGTTTTTCTGACCTGCATGAGGTAGAATGGTGGAGCCACCGTGGGATGTGTGTTGATGTAGTAAACAGCCAGTAAGGTGAGAGCTACAAGCAGAACTAGAGCAGCCACAACGCCTGCGATGATGGCCGTGTTCTCTGTCATCCCGTTGTTTGGAGGGCTCGTCTGTATATCTGAAAGGAAGGAAGATTGTTGCTCCTGTTAAAGCATTTCTAAATATAGAAATGTCTAGGTAGCTAACTATGGATTTTACTTTGGAAAACTCTGTGGCCAACTTCCTAAAACTAAGTGGGGACGATTTTTCTTTTTAAAATTTGGAATATTTTAATTCATAGTGCCCGTCTGTTAAGAGGCAGAGGGATTTTTATTGAAAATCTGTAGGGCATTGCTGTTGCACTGAGCTATTCTGGTCTTTTATCTCATTGGATGATGCTTGCATCTGTATATGTATACATGTATTTTATGTTCAAGTATGTGTGAATGTGTACATTTTTGTATATGTATGTGCATATTTGCATGTACAGATATTTTTTGTAAAAATATATGGATGTCTCTTTTTTCTCTTTTTCTCTCTTTTTTCCCTCTTTTTCATGCTATATTGGTCTATTTGATTCACCTTTGCTTCTATTGTTTATTTTATTTTATTTTCACTTGCTAAACACGGGACAGACTTGACTGGGGAAAAGAAAGGGGAGAAAGAAAGAGGGAAAGAAACGGTGATAAAGGGCAAAAAACAAAAACAAAAAAAAACAAACAGACAAAAAATACATATATCAATCACCATATATGGATGTCTTACAGTGTTTTCTATAATGTTTTCATCTTATCTATTTTAATTATTTTTATTATATTATCCCTCTGTTCAGCACTTTGGCTGACACTTGATGTCTTTTTGATGTGCTATATAAATAAAGATGACTTGACTTGACTTGACTTGACATGAGTAAAGTAAAAATGATTTGTCCTTTATTTACCACATTATATTTAAGCCTTTGAATACCTTCTGGATTCTTATATGAAGCTTTTAATTACTATAAGTTTATAAATGAACTGACATTAAATTAACATAACTCCTAGAAGCAGAAAGTGATGCGTGGATTGAAAAAAACAAGGGAAAAAAAAGAAGAAATTCACGTTCACTTGTTTGTATTTACAGTAAATCTCCCCAAAATCTGTATACACAGAAAATCAACAGAAAAACATTTAAAAACAATCCTCAGTCTCTTCCCAAAGTCCACATGGAAAAACAAATATTTGACTACTTGACTGTTGGACTTTATTAAAGTTGAGTTTGACACTTACATAATCTTTATTTAACTAGGATAATAGAATACATGAGATTTAAAATCAGTGGGTTCTTAATTAGCAGAATTTATACAAATAAATAAGTAGAAACATATTGATGAACTTGACATTTTTGAACATATTGAATGAATAAATTGTGGTCCTAGGATTGATCCCTGGGGCCTACCCCTGGTTAGATTACAAGCTTGGGAAATCATAGCTTCTGCTCACACACTTCTAATGGTTTCTTCTGATTATTACTGTCAAAAATGAAAATGTAGTCATTCATAAAAAGAGTCCAAACCAATGCAACAAAAGGCACTCCTATTTGCCTAGGTAGATTTGATTTTACATAAACATGTCTTTGAAAAGATCTACACAAAATCTCATATATAAATACACAGATAAGATCAGCAATTATTAGTCATAATTTTATAGTGAGATTAGCTTCATGATAAGCTTTCTGTTATTGTTATTTTTTACATTCTGAAAATGTTTGCGAAGATGTACAAGTTTAAATCTGACACAGATTCAGGGGCTATCTCCTGTTTATATTGAGTCGTGCAGCTGGTACCTGTATGCTTATGCTCTCTATGGAAATTCAGCTTTAATTCTGTAATGCTCAGAAGTCAGAGAGCTACTAGTAATTCTGCTTCTCCTTAATCTATTCACAAAGGGTCACATTTTGCATGATCCCCCAAAAAATAAACAATTAAATATTCCTTCATTAATGCTTCACCAGTTGTGGGACTGAGTTTTTGCTGACATACCAGCACTGTATTTTCCAACTCACCCCTAGTAACAGGCTGTTCTTCAAGCACTGAAACGGTTGGACCTGGAGAGGAGTGATTAAAGGAGCTCATAGTTGCTTCAGGTAGAACTGTGTTGTAGTCCTCACACATGCCTTTAGCCTGAGTGAATGCCAAAAAGAATGACTCAGGAATCAGTAACAAAGCTACTCATCTCTCTCTTGTGTGATATGGTAATGAGTCTCACCTCTTCAGGGCAGTTGTAATCCAGCCATTCTTGTCTATGCCGGTCTATACCATCAGAACATCTAGAAATGAAAAGCAAAGTGAGAAAAGGCGAGAATCTCATAACATCACGAATTGAACTTTGTCTTACCGTTGAAGTGTGTTGCACCAGCCACAGCCGCTCGTCAAGTTGGATGTTAGGCAGAGATCACAGGATGTGTGTTGAAGACAAGCTGGGGGAACGGGAATCGCATCGTTACGCAGTTACGGGGTGAGCAATGAGGCTAGGCTGTCGAACAAAAGCCAGTTTGAAACAGGACTTACTGGGCAGAGGTGTGAACTCAAAAGCTGATCCGCTCACAATCTTTGTGGTGTCAATGGCAACACGATGATACTCATAGATAGTACGCCGCTTTGCTTCTATCAAGACAAAAATTGAATGTCAGCCTGCAAGTCTTTCTTCTCTATTAAGTCTCATGTGGTCAAAGGAGCTTGCAAAGAAAAGCGTCTGGACTTCTTTAAGTTGCTTGAAGACGTTTCACCTCTCATCCGAGAAGCTTCTTCAGTTCTAAGGTCAAATGGTGGGGAGTCCCAGATTTAAACCTAGTGGGAGTTTCCCCCCACAGAGGGACAAAAGGACCCCCCGATGATCCTCTAATCGCCTGAGCCAAGGTGTGAAACTGGGTGTGGGTCCCAATCAGCCAGGGTTACGGATGAGCTCGTTGTGAAACCTGGCCCCACCTTATCATGCGAATTCCTGAGGTCAGATGGCCCAGGATGTGAGTGGGCGTTAAGGCGTCTGAGGAGGGAACTCAAAACTGGATTATAGATGGCAGACAGTTGGTGTCGTAAACCACCGCCTCTGTTCAAAGATGGTCGCTCACAGTGGACATAGATGGCTTCTTTCACTCCTCTTTCAAACCATCTGTCCTCTCTGTCCAAAATGTGAACATTGGCATCTTCAAAAGAGTGACCTTTGTCCTTAAGATGCCGATGGACTGCTGAGTCTTGTCCTGTGGAGGTGGCTCTTCTATGCTGTGCCATGCGCTTGTGAAGTGGCTGTGGCTTGTGAAGTGGTTTAAATCTGGGACTCTCCACCATTTGACCTTAGAACTGAAGAAGCTTCTCGGATGAGAGGTGAAACGTCTTCAAGCAACTTAAAGAAGTCCAGACGCTTTTCTTTGCAAGCTCCTTTGACTACGATGACTTGGATGACTGAGAACCTTCACAGACATAAGTCTCATGTGAAAACTTAAAAAGAAGTCTGTGCTCCATGTTTCTGAGAGGGGACTAACTCCTGTTCAAATTGAACTACTTGCAATGGAAAGTATTTAGTTTCTGCTTTTACTCCTCTGCCTTAACTGGCTTAATAATTTACTAAAATATGAATAATTACTTTAAATTAACAGTAGAGGAAGCATCTCTTTTTTATTTTAAAGGAACTGACCTGACAGCTGTGATGTAGGGAGGTATCCCATGAAAGCGTCAGACAGTCCAACTTTCAGCGGATGCTCAGTAGAATTTATTTCCTCCACTGGCAATGGGATCTCAAAAAAGGACAGAAGAGTGCGTTTTGACACTGGTAAACCTGACATTCAAGCTGAGCTGTGTTTATTACAAAATATTGAAGTGGTGGAATTATATTTTTTTGCTACATCTGATTAAAAATACATAACTTACATCTTTGTAGTTGAAAACAATTGTTCCATTTTTGTGGAGCGCTGCCTGGAAAGTAAAAGGCCCCGCTGCCTCTCGGTCCTTTATCCGCACTTTGTCCCACTGCACGACAAATAAATTTCCTGGGTAAAACAATATAGAAAGGCCAGTCAGAGATACCCAGGAGCTCCCAAACTCTAGACTTCATAGAGGAACCTTTACCTACCATTATCCGAGTACCTCACTGTTGAATTTTTAGAAAAGCTAGGGTCAAAATTGGCCATGAGGGGAGCGACATACTGGGTGGCGGTTAGCATTCTGTGAGTTATTTCACCCATGTAGATGAAACCTGAAGAGAAACATTAAGAGAAGTGAACAGTTAAAGATTTTAAAAACACCTCTACCCCGTGGTCGAACAGCATATCTTTAAACTGAAGCATGTGACCTACCTCCAGTTGCTATAATAATTTGTCTCAACTGGTGCCCATAGAAGGGGAAATCAAAGGAGAGTGCCACTCTCTGTGAATAAGAAGACATGTCAGATGTGGTTAAATCTGTATGTAAATCAGACATTAGTGCTTAAATGTGCGAACGCTCATCTCACCGCTGCCTGTCGATGCGCGTTGGACAGTATGCCGTGAATTCTGACTTGGTTTTTGTGCAGGTTGTCCATATCCACCCACAAGCTTGCAGTCTGTCTCTCTGTTGGACCAAAACTCTGCCATCTGTAGTACCTCTGGGAGTCCTCCTGAGAGAAAGAGGTCACTCATTAGACAAGTTTCCTGAATACATTAATCATGGTGAGGTAGTTTAGAGTAGGTCTCTGTATGAAATAGACTGATTTATATTGAAATCAGACTGGATAATTTGAAATGTATACATTTTGGGTAGCTCTAGCCACTCCAAAATAAAGATGTGTAGTTTTCAATCTTGTTTTATGTACATTTTAAACTAGTAGTCTAAAGGATTGCTGCGTGCATTTCCATATAATAATAACAAATGAAAAAAATAGAACATCTTACCCTTTTACATATCTCTGAGAAGAAATCTTATCAAAGAGAACTCATCTTTATGAACATTTGAGGGATTTTTGCATCCTATTGTACCAGATTCTAATAGCTAATCAATACATTTATCATCGTTCTAAACAGATTTCTTTTTACATTTGTGTTTGTACAAGGTACTTTTTTTAAATTACCTTCTTCAGAACTTCACCAACAGGAGGCAGCATTTTGTGAGTTGGTTTGTTGAGATTTTCCAGTGTTTACATGTTGATATATATGTTTTAAGCTACTCTATTTCCTGTGCTCTTAATGGCTTACTTAGTTAAATAAAGCTTATAATTATTCGCTGCACTATTTTGTAGTACAGGTATTATTACTGGTATTAGATGAAAGTCCAGTCTTACCTTTTTTCCTCTTTTTTGTGAAAAATATTTAGGTTAGTGTAAGTGTGAAGTGAAAAAAAAGTCGATCAGCTCAAAAATAATGTGAAAAAAGCAAAAATGTTGTATTTTGACTCATGCAGGGATTTTTCCCTTCAGTCCTGGCCACATAGTACCACTTGATGGAGCTGTTTACACATTGGCTTTGACAACAAGACTTGTGTCTTCATACAGATCTCCAGTCTTGATGGCATTATTAATGTATAGCATAGTTGAAGGTGACAGAGAGCAATGGTTCTGGGGTTTAGTATGGGCTCAGAAAGTGGAGCAGTTAAATGCAGCGCTCTCACAACCTCTCCGGCTGCTCCACTTACAGCAAGTGACCCACTTTTTTCTTCCATCTCCACTGCCTGACACCGGCCTGTATTTTCTAGGGGGATTCTAGGTGAGGAGAATAATCATTTATTTTCCCTCACAGCTGACTGACTTATTGAAATGACTCTGATTGGACAGGAGATGGAGGGTTTTGGAAATTGGGATCAGGCCTCCCCCTAAAAAAGCAGCAGCAGCAGCATTATAACAGGGTTACTTGTGATCCAATCCAAGTGAGTCACACACACATGCACATACTCGTGCGCAGCCATGCTTAAACAAACACTGTAAGCTGGCAACACAAGCATGTGGTCTGTTTTCAATTTGAATTGTAGGGAGAGGAAGAAAAAAACGTAGAACACAATTTATTTGGGCTAATTTTTGCTGAGGCTGATTGAAGTGAAAGATGAGTCTAGGAGGTAAGACACTCATAAAAACTCATCCCGTGCACTAACAACGCACACACGCAGACACACACTTCTAAAATAATGACTGGAAAATGGCACAGGACAGTGATGTCCTACAGGCTTTACCTTCGACTAAACTTTATTTTTTCTGGCTTAGCAGTACCTACTTGACTTGTCAGCACAATATTATTACCAAAGCCATTTACAGTTACAGTTTGCCTCACATTTAACTCTTCATATTGTCATACACAGATAACAATGAGCTATATTAAAAGTTAAAATGTTGTTAGGGGTCAGCACACCAACCTGTGATACCCCACCCTACGGTTAGGTTAATTCTGCAGCTTTCGTGAAAGTAACTCGTTTCTTGGTTTAAAGATTATAATAACCATGTAAACATCACTATATTGATTGACACTAAAGATTCTTTGGCTTTGGTGTAATGGATGGTTTAGTTTTCCTAAAATAAGTAGGGGATATTTATCCCTCAGGCTAATGTAATTTTAAGTTGGCAGCTATTAATGCCCTTTTTCTTGCAGAACCAATAAATATAAGAATTCTCATTTCTGTAATTCAGCTGACAATGACTTGCACAGCTGTGTTGACCTCATTCTCACTGGTCACAGTTTTTGGGGCAGTTTTTCTCATGCTCTTACTGGTTGTAGCTCTGTGGCTGTACAGTTTTCTACAACAATGAGCCCTCCATATGCAGTTTAGGCTAATTTTAGCATAATTTTAGTAGAGTTAGATAATACAATACAAATAGCACATTCTGAAGCCACATGCAGTGACGCAGTCTCAACATACAAACTTAGCAACAAAACTGACTCTGTAGACACTTCCTCTGTAGAACTTTTAAAGTTCAAGACAGTACAGTTAGAAAATGGCTGAATAATATGGGTTGTTTGGACTGCTCTTCTCTCCAGAAAGAACATAACAGCATGCTAAGGTTTGCACAGTTGCAATCCTAAGTGACCCTTGGAAACATAAAACCAAATTGAAGATGTTTGGTTATTATGCACAGTGCCATATTTGCAAAAAAACCAAACACAGCATATCTGCTCAACAGAAAACCTCATACCAACTTAGAGTTATGACTGCTGAAAGTGGCTCTATAAGAAACTGTTGGCGGTTTTGGCCATCGCAGTCTTACAAAAGGTTTGCCAAGCCAAAAGCATCTGTTTTATTCTAAATAGGACCATAATTTCCTAAATGAACATTATTCTCGATTGAAAAAGAGTTGACCATTTAAGAAAAGATAAGATAAGATAACATTTATTAGTCCCACACGGGGGAAATTTGTTTTGTTACAGCAGAAAGTGGACAGTGCAAAGTTATATAGCAAAAATGAGAGAACACTGGAATACAATAAGAATAAGATACTGAGCTAAACAATTAAGACAGTAAAGACATTGGGAAAGTGTTTACTTTGGTATGAAATCGACTGATATAAGGCTCACTTTCTCATGGCCATCTATACAGCTGGACCACAACCAGAGCAGATGCCCCCTGCTGGCCATTAGAGAGATTGAAGGCTTAAGGAACAGCTGTGTAGCTTTAGCTTCAAGCATAGGCATGATGTCATTATTTTAGAGCTTACATTAAACTTGATATTTACTGTACGTGTTGTTAGTAAAAGAGCAATTGGAGCGTCATTTCTATGAACATAATTTAGGCCATATTAAAATAGTTGATTTTCCTACTGCCACTATTGTAATCTAAGGTCTTAGCCATGAATCAGTCGTTGCATCTCACCACTATGCGAGTCATGTTGTCAGGCAGGGGACTGATATCAACTCCTCCTCCTCCTTCAGCCTGTGAGCTGCGGGCTTCCCTGTGTTTGTGTGGGGTCTGCTGGTCTCTCCTGGTTCTGTGAAAACTGGACGGATCTTCCAGAGCAGTTCCACTCCATGGATCTAGAACAACACAAGCAGTACACATACATTCATTCACGATGATGTATTTCTTGAGGATTTAATCCATGAATAAATACTCTCACCACATAATCTCTCACCTGTTGTTAACCATCAATTTGAGACATAAGAGTTCAACAAAGAAAAAGTCACAGACTTGCTTACTAAATCACAATTACTTTGAGGAAAAACAAGATAATGTAATTATCTCTCAAAATGTGTGAAAACTGTCTTGTAAAATGTAGTTTTTATAGACATTATACTGACTTTGACTTTAAACTCTGTGGTCACATCTGTTCTTTATTGGTTACCATAATCTGGATCATTAACAGGCATACATATCTAAAGAAAATTAAATCCATGTTTAGAGGTCACGGAGCAATAACTCACACAGAGACAGAAATAAGATCAGCACAAACAACACCGTAGATTTTCTATACATCTGTCATGCAGAAATAGGGGCACGATTCCTTTTTAACCATGTGGTGCCAACATTGTTCTTTGTTCAAATAATCCCTATGTATGTACAAAAGGATTGTGGGGATTTGTCTGTGTGTGCATCTTTTTAGAGCACTCACATCTCTACTGACCACCTACATTTGTGTGGGCTTTCGTGACATCTGCTTAACAGATCATAGATGGCTGTTTATGGTTTTTTTCAACCGATCTATGACTCACTGTCCACATTTTTAGTTGGCAGTTGCAAAATCAGCAGAACTCACTGATAGTTCAACAGGGTTAAGAGCTCATTATTCCCTCTGAAACAGAGGGATTAAATTCCCTTTGCTGTCTCGTTCTGAGCTGTTAGTTCACTGAACTGAGCTATTAATTAACAGCATGTTATGAACACTCCCTTCAGTGTGAGAAAGATGAACCCCGTCTCGAAGTTATGGCCAAAATTATGTGGATAACTCCCCCCCCCCTCCTCCCTTCAGTCTGGAGCTGTTTTATTGGATTGACAGTTTGTTCTGATTAAAATGTTAATGCCAGATTATTAGTTTAGCAGTAGTTTGTATTCCTCCCCTGTCTCATCTAACATGAAAGGCCTGTGTACAAAAAAATAGGCCCATAAAAAAACGTTTTTCACCGTTTGTTGTTGAAGAACTGCACAAACCCCCAACCATGACCCCATCCTGCAGATCTGGTATGAACTGAAAACTTTGACTGTGATCCTAAGATGACCTAAGATCAAAGGCTGGACTTGCTAACGTGCTTGAAAGTGAGATTGTCAGGAAAGCAAATCGCTGCTGCATAGGCATAGCTTTGTAACCTTCCAGTTTCTTAACACAGGTGGTAAATTAACCATTAGTAGTTTTACTAGTAATTTTTTCACAGTCATCTATACAATCAGACTTCGTGTTGTGACCAGTGGAGTCAATCACTGCTGGGGGAGAGGGGAGCTGCTTCAAGGCACTTCTGCATTGACATTGCTTTCCCTCTTTTATATAGACATATAGACTATATATTAATACAAAAACTATGAATATTTATGACTAACTCACACCTAATCATAAAGACTGAAAAAGATGGATGTAGTTCCTGGGTCTTAATGTATCTTAAAACTGCATTATTTTTAACGATCACCAGGGGGAAATACATGTGGTTGCAAAAAGAAGAGAAAGTGGCCCTCGTCCCAGGCCTCTGTAAATACTCATTTTGTGTCATACTGAATAAAATAAAATAAAATAAAAGTCAATTTTGTAAACTTTGGTTTCTATGTGTCAGAAAGAAGGATTATCTAGCGCCTTGGCGTACAACTTCAAAACACTTTCAAAACAAAGAAATGTCGACTCAGGTTGAGGCTTCATAATGGGACTTCACAAGCCAATGTGTCACGGTGGCTACGACCTTATAGTTTTTGTGCACCTAATATAGTTAAACTTAGTTATAAAAAAATAAAATTAGAAATTTGTGGCCTCAACATCAAAAGGTTCCTGTCCGGTTTTAAAGCCCAACATTAACTGCCTGTATTTTGATTGTTTCGCTGATTCAAAAAAACATGCACTCCACAAAGTTATACCTGATACCACACAAACAGAGAGTGCATAAAATAAATATATATAAAATGTTAATTTTTCTAAAGTAAGAATGATATTAAATTAAAAAGTCTTAAGGGACAAAATAGGACAAGTGAAAAAGAGAGGTTATTACACACTCGGGGGAGATTGTGCTAATGAGGAATCTTGTTTGATTATGGTGCGGTGGAAGCTAATTTCACTGCTGCAGAGCAAAAAGCTTCTAACTGGGTCAGATTGGCACTCATCATCATCATCATCGCTAAACAGCGGAGGAGGTTTCAAACAGCAGAGTTAAACAACGAGGAGGAGCTTTGAGGAGCAGGAAAACTGAAAAGGGGAGTTCAGGAGCTGCACACAAGTTAGCGCAGTTTAGGCTACAGTCTAATAGACCATGACTATACTTAGATTTTTCCTGCCACCCTTACAATAGGTCCCTTTGAGATTTGCTTTACAGATCTTCCAAGTGTTCACATTTTCTTTCCTGAAACATCGTTTAACCTTATCTAACTATCTCCATGTGGGGCTGGATGAACTTCAACATCAAAAGTGTGCTGGGCTTTGCATAAGGACCTAGACTTAAGACAGGCCTCAGTAGCATCATGTCTGGCAGACACATGTGCGTGTGGACCCTGCACTGGGAATGTGCAAACTGGTGCAAAAAAAAAACCTATGCTGATGAATCTGGAACATGGCCAAATGGTCTAATTGTTGACGTGACAGATGTGATGTGTGACAGATGTACGGGTGAATAGTCAGTGGCTTCACTGCAAAAATGCCCTCCGATGTTGCTGCTAAATAAAATCAAAGGCATAAAAAACACGTTCTGACAGTCCTTTGAATTTACATCTATGCATCTGCAGGATGTCAGATTTTCTGCTTTCTGCCAACAGCAGAAAATCCTTATTTCTGTGCCAAGTCTGTTGACTTGATTAAGAAGCATTAAATCCCTTAACAAATGCTCGCTATTTTGAGGAGATGGCACCTGCGTGGCAGCGGTGTCCACTGTACCTTCACATGTGTCTGCATTGCAGCAACCGCCACAAATCTAGTGGGTGTTGTCAAACTAGGACACAGCCTGATGAACCATATACATCGCTCTGTTGATACATGGATTGTATTCATTCATGCCAGTACCATGTTACACGCTCCTATTTCCATTTCTCTGATTTTTTGCTCTATTTTCTTCCTTTATAAGTATGAAAATGCAAAGCTGTAATATAATAACAATATAAATACACAAACCTTTTATTTATCCTTATAATTTACCTCATTATCTGTTGTCAAAGACAGATATCTAAGATACACAACAGGGTATATTTTTTTCTGTATGAAAGTATTTTTTGAAGGCTCTACAAAAACCAGAGCCACGTTCCTAAACTGAGACAAAAGCTAAATGGCCTTTCAGTCTGCTCAGATGGATCAAGTCCATGGGCGAAAAATACATTTCTTCTGAAAACAATATTTTCCTGGGTAAATGTGCAACACTTTGAAGTCTGAGTACAGGCGGGAATACATCGAGGGCATGTACTTGGTCAGTGAAGGGGAAAGAGAATTATCTGCAGGCCCATCAACAGAGAACAAAAGGCCAACATCTTTGCTCCAGAGACAGACACACTGAAGAGAGTGAACTATTGTGCACTGTCCAAACACAGCACACGAGAGCAGATTAAATCTCAAGATACAATCAAAGTCTTGACCCTATCACTCTTTTCTAGTGGTGGAAATGAGACACAGTATTACGTGCTTTGTCAGGACAGGGATTAGGGAACAATAATCACAAGACGAGGTCATCGCTTGTCGACTCAGTATAGTTCAGTGCAGTGGTTTTATTATGTTTGGATTTTAAAAGGGTGATCTGTGTTAAAACCAGCCTGGAGCTAGTAGCGTGGGAGGACCCTATTTGGCACCTTATCCTCAGAACAGCAGTAACCATAACACACAATCGCAAACACTAGCAGCTGGAATGATAAAGACCTGAAAATAAATAGAAAAATGTGGTGTTTAGATTAATGTGCACAAATTGACAAGGGTCAGTTGTTTATGTTTTTGAACGGATCTTTCGTTTTCAGTCCAGATGACATATGATTTGAGTTTGCAGATGTGCTTGGCCAGTTGTAGTTAACTGTTTATTTAGTGCTTTAATATTTATAGTCATAAATCTGAGATTACCTTAGTAAGAAATGTGCAGTAGCAACCAAGAAATGACTTCAGAGGAAAATAATGTTCTGCCCCTTGAAATGATAAGTGCAGCCAATCAGATTAAAATCAAAATAGTCTTGTATAGATGCCACATTGTTTAAAAAACTCTTAGTAGTGCAAATCCATCTACATGAGGCAAATGTTAACCACATGGGGCTAAGAGGTAGTCTCACGTTTTAACGTCTAAGTTTAAATTAATGATTTGGCAATGACCATCTATTGGAAAATGCTGTTTTGTATTTGAAAGCAATTTTCCACAACTTATTATTAATATAAATGAAATGAATCTATACTTATAGTCTTTATACATCTGTGCATTCCCTTTTTCTGTTGTAAATACTGTTAAAACTTTAAATATTATTTCAGCTGCTCTTCTCCCGCCTACTGATCTTTGGGTTGCAGTAGGTCAGCGCATCTCTTTTTGAACCATGTGTTTCTTGTGAGACCCACATGTGTTCACTTTTGTAAACTAGTTCCAATCAAAATGCGAGACATCATCTCAGTATGTGGAACGGACAAGGGACAAATATGCTGTGCATTCCCATATAAAGTAGGACATCTGGTAACCCTTGCTTCTGGAGTCCATTGCCAATTTTTGGAGGTTTCCGGAGTGTTCAGGCGATGTCCGGGCCAAGACTTTGTCCTCCGTCCTCTATTCACTGTTTGTTATGCAGAAAAGTTTTTTCAGCTAAGAAAAAGCTAAATTCTCGTCAGGTTTAAAAAAAACTACCCTTTGGCTAATGTCTGTTTGGCTCTTAGTGCAGATTGTTTGCCTGTACACAACCAGAATCTGCTCAAACATGATTGGTCATTAGGAACTTGGACTGCAAATGGAAACCATAGAGCAGGGGTCTCGAACTCCAGGCCTCGAGGGCCGGTGTCCTGCAGGTTTTAGATCTCACCCTGGGTCAACACACCTGAAACAAATGATTAGTTTATTACCAGGCCTCTGGAGAACTTCAAGACATGTTGAGGAGGTAACTTAGCCATTTAAATCTGCTGTTTTGGATCAAGGACACATCTAAAACCTGCAGGACAGCAGCCCTCGAGGCCTGGAGTTTGAGACCCCTGCCATTGAGGTAACACAGATCCTGTCCCTTATAGTGGTTACTTGTACATATATATAAATTAAAGCTACTTTGTCATTAAAGATCCTTGTGATTATAGTTTAGATTTCAAGCCAAGGGGGTTATCGCACTTTAGAAGTGCACGACTGTGCATACGAAACATAGGTTGGTGTCATTTGTTGACCAACAGAGGTCTTGCAGCAAAGGCATTTTTAAGCAAAAAACTCCCTGTTGCCTTTTAAACTTTTAAGCTCTGACACTGCATTATTGTTTGACTGACGTGTTTTAGCTTTTGACCTTTATCAGCATCATCAAAGCCATCAAGACCATAAAGTCAGACCTTTTCCTCTCCACCTTGAACGTAGGTGGTTGTGCCAGAAACCTATACTGTGCTTCTTCCATTAGGTTCTAGTTGGATTGGTTGTTGAGGAAATTTGGTTTAGCTAACATGAAGATGATTAGTGAATAACCTTGGGCTTCTCATCTAGTGCTATTAGCCCAGATACCTGGCCACATGTTGTTTGTATTTAAGATTAAATGGCAAAAGTTAGCATGCTAACATGCTAAGGATACTGACTGCTAAATACTGTTAGCACTGTTGTTGCAAGTTAGCAACTAGCATCTTTATAGACTCATAGTTACAGTGTTGCCTGCTTTTGCACAAACTCATTAGCACAGGTATTTTCCTGGTATTTGTCAGACAGATTTGATATAATATGATGATATCTTGCTTATAAAAGCAACACATACATGGATATATCAGCATTCATAAAATGCACACATATCTTTTATGTGGTGTTTAACTTCTGTGAAATTTGCAGATGTGTAAACAGTCTTGATGGTCTTGACCTTTGAGAAAGTGGGGACAGCCATGTAGTCTTTTTACCTAACTCTGCTGTATTATTATCTGCTCTGTAAAAGAGATTTGGCATCATCTGCAGTCAGGCGTTCCTTTAAGTCATTGAGCGTGTAGTCATTTAATTACCAAGCTTCCAGCACTTCCTTTTTAGTTTAGAGCTGTTCTACTTTCTGTTGAAACAGAACACTAATCTAAAAACGTCTGAGTTTACAGGGCCCAAAATACAGATCCACCTTTACGAGGGAGACTCTAATAAATTGATCTGGATCACTGATTTGGGAGTGTTAATGGGAAAGATGAGCCTGGACATTGTGCTGGACTTCGTGTGACCGTATATTTGAGGAGATGTGTCTCTCTGTATGTCTAGTTGTCCTCTGCAGAGCTAGGCCCCTGATCAGAGGAACTGGGACCACAGGAGAGGCCAGAGAAACTAGAGCACTGCTGATTGTCGGAGGAGGAGGAGGAACAGTGGAAGAACGGGGGCTGGCTAAAAATAATATATCTCCAAGGAGAACAAAAATACATACATGCACACACGCACCAACACACACCTACAGATAGGACGGCAGAGGATCCATATACAGGAAATGCACAGAGCAGGTGATGAGACACAGTCTGAGATGAAACTTTCCAAATTTAAGAAATCCTAGCTCAGATGCTGTTCTCACTGACTGACTTTCATCTTTCACTTTGGAAATGAATCTTAAAACCTCAAATATTTATTTGTTAAAATCCAGAATTCTCATTCACAGGATCAGTATTATTAAAGCAAATGAACCCCAGACATTTATTTTTCCTCCTCCAAACTGGAAATACAGAAGTTTTGGAATAGCATCATGAAAAGAGAGAGAAAATAAAAATCCAGACTCGCACACCATCTTTTATGTGCTTCCTGTGACTGACAGTGAGAACTACCATGAGACCAGTTAACTTCACGCATGCACGTATCCATAGACATGCCATAAAAAGTGCCAAAAAAGCATTTTAAGCCTTCCATAGTTAGTGACAACAAATTCAGGTGTGCGTGTGTGTGACATTAACTTTAACTGAGATTTTTAGAAGCTGTTTTGTGTGGCACTTGACAGTCTGTTGTGCAGAAAGGTAGTCGTAATGGTGGTGTTGTTTGTAGATCTGTATTGGGTGTTGACGTTAAAGAAAGGGGGCTTACCTTCATGCTCTTGAGCCCAGACTCTGCCTAGCTCAGCCTGGGAGAGACAGATGAGGAGAACAGCATAAAGCCCCATGTCCGGCTGACTGTTCTCCCTCCTTCCCCTTCTCTTGATCACTCCTCGTCTTCTTCTTCTTCTTTTCCCCAGTTTTCCCTCTCACTTTGTGTAAAGGAATGGGGCGCCTCACTCCACCACTCCCCCACCTTTCGTCTCTGTCTCTTCGCCTCTGCTCACCCACACAATTGCTGTTTCCTCACTTCAGCCAAGTTTTACTGCTTTTCCCCCTCCTCCTTTTTTGCCCTTGTTTGGCCCTCAGAATACTGTCTCAGATGATCGGTCCATAACGCAGGAGAGATGATAAACAGCTGAAGTGTTGCAGAGTGAAGAGGTGTGTTTTCTCTGTGCTCTTCCTTTGCTTCAGTCACATTTCTATCTTTGAATTAGCTCTGCACTCGGTTGTCTCACCTCCTCCCCTCTGGATGTCTGTCTGTCTCTCTTGTGTTTTTCTGTTTTCTCCAAAACAGAGCTCTGGATTTTTAGAAGACTTCCCAAAATGAAGGAATATTTATGTATTTCTACATTTTTTCCTTTCCTTCCACAGTAGGAAAAAAAAGGGGGTGTTGAAGATGGGAGGAGCATGTCTCCCCCATGTGGAAGCAAGCTGAACCAAAACAAATGTTGTAGTTAAATGGTTGGCGTTTTGAGAAGAACTTCCTCTGTAGTCTGTTACAGAGATAAAGCACATTTTTAATTGAAAGGTTTGAAAATAACTGTTTTTCTACTCTTGGTAGTAGGAGATTATTTGATGAGGTAAATATGTTTTGTGTCCAACACTTGAAAAAGAAGAACCTGGAATTATTTAGGTGCTGTTGATAGTGGTGCTATGGTGACCATTTTTATTTACCAGTTTCTTTTCCCTCTAGGAGTGCTATATAAGTCTCTGACCATTTCATTAGGTACAGATTGGTAGTTTGGTTTTCAGGACTATATGAATTTTTCGTGGAAAAAATTAAACGAGGAGCTGGAAAAATTCCTCAGACATTTTGGTCCATGATAGCATCACACAGTTGCTGTAGACTTCTTGGCTACAGTTCCATGATGAAAACTCCCATCTTATCTATTGGATTGCTGGATTTTATCAGAGCTTTTCCTGTGTTCACACTAGATGCCTGATATGTCTCTCAAAAAACCCTCTCAAAACTATGGGCCACTTTAGGAGGGAAAGACTGGTGTCGGTGCTTTAAGTAAGTAATTAATTAAGCAAATATTGCAAATAAAAACTAACAAGCACACAACTTCGGTGTTAGCCTTGTGTGTAGTTTAGTAACTTCTTTATTTGTAGAAGAATTGCTGTTATGATACGTGCTGCACAGAGTCAGGCACCGAGAATCGATGATATGACTCAAACCTAGGGCTGGGCTGTCCTAAAATTTTGGATTTTGAATCTAACTGGTGCATGGATTTGTATGTGTATGTTTGTATGTGCTACTAATTTTGTGCTACTCGAACAGTCTCATAAAAGGAACTTTAATCTTTATTGTCTTAATTTTCCTGGTTAATTAAATAAGAAAAACAATAATTAAATCATCTACTCTGACCACTAGCAGTTTATAAATGGTAAATGGTCTGTCTATGGTCTATTTATATAGCGCTTTACTAGTCCCTAAGGACCCCAAAGCGCTTTACACATCCAGTCATCCACCCATTCATGCACAGGTGATGGCAGCTACATTGTAGCCACAGCCACCCTGGGGCGCACTGACAGAGGCGAGGCTGCCGGGCACTGGCGCCACCGGGCCCTCTGACCACCACCAGTAGGCAACGGGTGAAGTAAAAATTAAGATTATCTGTTTTTAAACTGAACTATATTCATCTATTATCACGTCTTATTCACAAGGCTCTGAACAATAGCTCCAGTTTTGGCCCATTGGTAAATTGGTAATTGCCCACCCCTGCCCTCACTCACACAAAGAAATTATGTTTAGGCACAAGAAACATCATCTGAAAGCACCTCACAAGCTTCTCCATCTGTCCCAATAGCATGTTACAGACAGCTGTCCACATAAAGAAAAAAAATCTCTAAAACTGAAGTTTTTTGCTTTTAGAGAGCTTACATCTTTTTCTTTTTAGTTTGTTTTTATTATTGGTCTTATATAAAGATCACAAAAGTATAAAACTAAAGAATAATTAAACTAAAATAACAGGTTTTGTGGCTGGCCTTATTTTAAATCTCATTTAAAAAAAACTAAATCATCGTCCTCACCTTCTCTAAAACGCACAGCAAATTTATGTAAGATTAATACACATTTAGTGCTCCAATGAGCATTTCTGTTAACAGGATTGGACGTCAAGGTGTGCATGCTTGTTGTAATAAGGGAGCATGTCACACACTGAATTTGTGATGTGCGTGTGTGTGACTGTGTGTAGGTTGTAGCTGCATAACAATATTTTTTTACATGAATCTCTTTATTGTTTTGGTCTTTTCATAGGATTTGTTAACAATAAAGAAACCACCAGCATATATTTGCAATTGGTGCTGCTCTACTTTCAGCAATGAATGTCCCAGTGTAGTGGGATGACAAAATGTTAGTAGGTGTATTAAGATATTCATAGTTCTTCTGAAATGATCAATTAACGCCCCCCAATATTTTCTCCTATATCCTCCTGTGTTTTTATGAACTGGTAGGAGGACATCATGTGGTTCTGTGTAGAGTAGGCCTTGTTAAATTCTTGCATTTATATTATAAATGTTGAAACATGCAAATTCCCAGAATGAAGCACATTATATTTTGGTGCATAAACCAAACAGAGCGGATGTACACAACACTAGACCTAAATTAAACAGGCAGTGTGGTCGGCTTACTTTAAGCATATTCTTCTTTTTGTATTGTATAGGATATTTTCATTTTTTGTTTTTTCTTTTATCTATGTGTCTACCTCGGGTTTCTCCTCATGTGACTTCTTGCTTGTTCACAAGGTACCATAATTAGGGCAAAACTCTGGATGAAACGTGAAAGAGGTTTAACTTGACTAAACCAAAAAGGCCAACTCAAAATGTGTTTCACGCCTGTCAAAATGTTAAATGAGCGCATTTGTCATCAATTGGAACAAGATGTTGGATGGAAATGAGTTGCTAGATCTGGCTGAAAATGATCCAACACACTCTGATCCTTTAGCGGGGAGAATTATGCTTAAAATATGACCTGCCTTGTGATTCCCCATAAACTTACACAATGTTTTATCTTCCCCTGTTTTAATATGCAAACCCAGTGACTGTTGAGCAGAAGGTTTTACTGTTTTTATAGGTTCAGTAAGCCGGCAAATTTGTACCACATGATTACTTAGGAGACTGTTTATTTTGCCGAATGATGTGAGAAGTTCATTAAAAGTATATTCACTGATATTGCTACAACACACAAATGTTTGCCAAGTATGAGAATTTCTTCCAGACTCATAATGTTTGTGAACTGTGTGAACTGTTTAAAAAAGAAAAGAAAGAAGAACAACAAAACTAATGTGAGCAACACAATGTTTGCTGCATTAATAAGAAATGTTTTATATGTACACTTTAATCCGCTTAAAACTTTAAAGCCTGAGCCATGAAATATTTACCAGAAAGTAGTGTCTTAATTGAAAATTCTGTTTAAAAAAAAAAAAAAAATTAATTTGCATATTTGAGTTTTTAACTTCACTCACACTGATCCTTGAAACACTAGATGTTAAGTGGTTAAAGGTATTAGATAATAAAATGTGTAAACTAACTTTATTCAGTTGGAGAATGACAATATGAAGTAATACAGTAACTCTGGCAAAATTGGTTAGTAAGCTGCATTTATAAAGCAGGGCCAGGTGTGAGAGAGAATTAGGTCAGAGGGTGACTGGTCGCCTTAGCAACAGAGGCTTAAGTTAGTGGAAGTTTAAAAAACAGGAAGTGTAGTGCAAAGCTGCAGAGGCATATTAATAAAATACAGGGAGCAGAACTAGTAACACAGAAGGAGTTGTTTTTATCAAAACTATGTGTGACATGTAAAGGACCAAAATAACACCTATATGATACACATTTTTGATTTCTAATGCAAGAGATTTTTGCAACTGGCTTTGGGCTGTGCAGGTCTCTCTCTTCCGGAAGATGATTAAATAAAATAATTATAAATATTTTGACTAACTGAGTCGTGCTCTCTCTATTCAGTAAAAGAATCACAAGAACCAGATTTAATAAAAGTGTACAGGTGCACAGTGGAGATGTGGAAATGACTTGTCATGGAGTCAGCCTCAAGTGGCCAATCCGGGAACTGCAGTTTGGGCACTTTTTTTGGTTTCTTTTGGTTGCTGTGAGCAGTTTATTATTTGTGGGCTTCGTAAAGCTATTTTTACAAACCTGATGCTGGTGCCCAATCTAGAACTGGATCCACACATTTTCACTCTCAAATACTGGTGTTGGTGCCTAAATGCTGACACTGGCACAGCACTACAAAATTGCAGGGTTTAAATTTGGGACCACTGGCATGTTTGACTTGCTATGGATAGGGCTGCCACAAGAAATCCATCAGTAATTAGAATCTGGCTGTTTTGATTTTTTCTACCACAGAAATTTTCCCAACTCCCAATAAGCAATATGCTTGGGTTTTCAAACATAATGCCACCTGGTTCTCAAAGAGCACCAAGGAAGAAAGAACTGGTACTTCACTACTAATTACTTAAAGCTCAATGTCAAACTAAATATGAAGGTTTTATAAAACTGATAGATGCACAGTTATTTCAAATCAGACACAGAATGGGGGGTCTTCAAGTAAAAAAAAAAAAGTAATGGCATGTGTGTATTCTAAGCTCAATCACAAACACAAAAGGAATAGAAGCAAGATGCCTGTAAACTCAAGACTTATTGCGCAATCGTTTTGATCAAACATTTATGGGAGAGTGTGGGAATTTCCCAGCAAAATGGAAAATCTAGCAAATTTCAGACCCTTGTTGGACCTGTGCTAAGTTCAAATCAAATCAAGCTTTTTAGGGCTATTCTCCAGGGTCTTAAAAATATTATAACCCACACACAAACAGCATGCAAACACCCTACCCCCCATATTCAGACACACAACTGAAGCAAAAAGTCTACCAAATGTCCTAGATATTTTGCTGTACACATCCCAAACAACACTTTAACAACTTATGGGTGAAAGCTGTTGATCAGTCTGGAGGTTCTACCTTTTATACTACGGAACTGTTTACCTGATCGTAGTGGTTCACAGAATTTGTGGTGTGAGCGGTCCTTTATAAAACATGTTTCTGCCCGGTTTCGAACCAGGGACCTTTCGCGTGTGAGGCGAACGTGATAACCACTACACTACGGAAACTGCTGCATGGGGTCAGTTTCCAGAGTGTGTGGATTTGCCTCTACATCAGGAGATTAAAAGATATCAGTCTCTCGATTTCTAGGATAGCAGTGTCAGTACTTGGCAACATAAAGCAGGTTACATTTCCAGCAAGTATAATCAGAGTGAACAGGTCAGGTAAGCAGGTGGGTCAAGGGTAGACTTTCCCAAAGCATCCCTGAGCATTGGAAAAGACAAGTGAATAACTATTACGCAGAATTAACTCAAGCAAGCTGATAAGTAACTAAAGGCCTGAGCAATACTACCAAATGAGTATGTTAATAAACTGGCAATGCATATTGAAGGCTGAGTTAAAACACTATGCTGACTGCAGATGGATGACATGTATGGCTGGTCAGGGTTTCTTCCCATCACTGGAAGACATACACTATATTACAAAAGCGTCTTGATGCATCCAGGAAAGTAAATCTCCAAAAGTTGATTCTGTTCATCTGGACGTAGCGTTTTGTGGGAGAAATGTTTCGTCACTCATCCAAGTGACTTCTTCAGTCTCAGCTGACTGCAGGTTGGACTGCAAGTTGACCTGCAGTTTGACCTGACCTGCAGTTTGACCTGCAGTTTGACCAGCAGTTTGACTTGCAGTTTGACCTGCAGTCAGCTGAGACTGAAGAAGTCACTTGGATGAGTGACGAAACGTTTCTCCCACAAAATGCTATGTCCAGATGAACAGAATCAACTTTTGGAGATTGCCAAAAGCATTTATCCGTCCATTCACATCACTGGATTCATGTGTTCAAATCATTTCCATGGTCAGAGATGTATAAAATTAGGCACCTAGGCATGCAAACTGCTTCTCCAAACATCTGTGAGGTCTAAGGAGCTTATTGAATTCCAGCTTTGTACTGTGATAGGATGCAACCTGTGCAATAAGTCCAGTCATTAAATTTCCTCACTAATAAATATTCCAGTCAGCTGGTAGTGATATTATAACAAAGTGGGAATGATAGCAACTCAGGTTCTGTAAAGCAGGGTCAGCAGATATTGAGGTACATAGTGGGCAGAGTTCATCAACTTTCTGCAGTCAGTTATTGCAGATCTCCAAACTTCATGCAGCCTTCAGATTAGTTCAAGAACAGTACATGGAGAGCTTCATAGAATGGGTTTCCATGACCAAGCAGCGGCAAGCCTTGCATCACCAAGTGCAATGCAAAGTGTTGGATGCCGTGGTGTAAAGCAGCTAACCCTAACCTAACCCTAACCCCCTCTAACCCTAACTGGATTCTAAAGGGTTGGGCCACGTGTTATCTGGAGTAACAAATCATGCTTCTCCATCTTGGTTTGGTGATTGCCATGAGAACAGTACTTGTCTGACTGCATTGTGCAGTCACAACAATTTCAGGCTCCCACCTTCATGGGAACAGTTTAGAGATGTCGCCTTCCAGTTCCAACGTGACTGCACACCAGTGCAAAAAACAAGGACCATAAAGACATAGATGAGAGAGTTTGGTGTGGAAGAACTTGACTGACCTGCACAGAGTCCCGACCTCAACCTGAGAGAACACCTTTGGGATTAATTGGAACTGAGACTGCGAGGCCTTCTTGTACGAAATCACTGTCTGACCTCACAAATGCGCTTCTGAAAGAAAAGGCAGGTGCCACACCAGGCAGACAAGGAGAGCAATGACACAGAGTTTTAAGATCTTAACTCTTTTAAAGTGATGTGTTAGGCAGCTCTACACCAAATTAGGGGAACGTTTTTTACGAGATAGACCAGTAAAGTTTAAGAAACTTAAAAATATATACCAAAATACACTGAGGATGTTCCAAAGGTGCCTATTTTGACACAATTTACACTGTTTTTTGGGGTGGAAATCCCCTTTCCTCAAAAAGAGGATGTTTTCTGGTCCAGTTATATGCTTTAAACTAATATTAACAACACTTTTAACTATTGGGCACCAATGACCCTTGTTCTACATTCTCTTCTTGTCCTTTGCTTCTTTTCCCATCTTAATGATAAAAACCCCTAAACCTGGCACAAAGAAAGCACGCCTGTTTCCCATTATAGAAGGAATCACACTCTTAGGTCTTGTTCCAATTGAAAACAGGTTATAGAGAACATTATTTAAACCTGGATAGGAGTGTACTCAAAGATCTAACGACAAAATAAACACACGTTTGGTTCATTTGAGGTTATTTTTAGTGTTAAGATGGGGGTTTATTTTGTTTTATGGATACAAAACACAGCTGACATAATACTATCATGAGGTTTAGCACAATGTGTCCCTGTCAAATATGTGTCTTTGCAGGATTACTGTCACTCTATATTAGTAATCATAACGGACAGATGTGGAACTGGTTGAGTTACAGAGGCAGACATATGGTGTTTTTTTGAATCCTTCAGCTCACCATATATTGTGTTAGTTGATTTCAAGATGAGTCAAATTCAAGACTTATATTTTCTCACATCACCCTTTTAAGTTCTTTTTTTCTGTATTAAATTAAAGCATAGAAGTTCAGTTCAATTCAAGAACAAGTCATCTTATTTACAGAAAACTTGGCACTAAACATAGGAGCCATTCCCTTAGAAATAACATCTGTTTTACCAATAATAAAGTTCCCTCGTTTTTAAAGAATACAGTATTACTGTAACTTTACTAGTAATACAAACTTTACTTTAGATGTTTTTTCACATGTACGTGTATTTGTATTTGTGTACTGATGTGAGTACAGCTTTAATCCTATCTCAGTCCCAGCAGCAGTCTTCTACCTGCTAACATCTACTGGCTTGTTTCACTGCTCACTTCACTTCATGCAAAGCACCATAAAACCTCTGCCCTGCTTGCTCAAGGTGTGAATTGCCTGCCCACAAACACAGACAAAAGGCTTTAAGGCATTTATAGCACCTCATTTTAAATTGTAACCTCAATTTGGAAGAACACTATGATAGGAACATATCGTGCTACAGGGATACAGCCAGATACACAGCGTGGGAGTGACACCTGTACACATTCTGTTCACACTTCTTGAATTGTTCTCGGAGGACAAATTGTATGAATATCGAATATCATTGCATTTATGAATGTGTTCAGACACTTGGATGGAAGTTGATTATTTGGAAATCAAAGTCCAAAAAGTCAATTTATCCTTTAAGGGTTACAGGATGTTGGCCAAATACAGAAAAAACATGTCTGTAGCTTTAAGATTACAAAATAGTGAAGCTGATAAGAAAAACATGGATGCCCCTTTCCCCCCTAACAGTCCAACAAAAAGAACAATGTTAAGCTTTGTAACTCTACACAAAACAGGTAAATTAAGTAAGTAAAAAAGAATGGCAGCGAACCCCTACAAAGTTCTTAAACTCATCAAATCTAGTTATAGAAACCACTTCTGACTATGAGTAAGAAAGACAAAATGTGTGTGTGTGGGGGTGTGGGGGGGGGGGGGGGGGGGGAAACAGAGCTGCAACAGCATGCTGGTTTAAACAAACATAACAAACATCAGCAGCTACTCAACACGCAGGTCGCTAACCAAATCGCAAGGACCACTATTTCAAGGACTTGATATCCAGATATCAGTTTTGCAGAAGAAAGTCACTGAATGTTACGCCTTGTGTTTTTAGGCATTTGCATGGCTTGCAGCTTTAGGGAGCTTCTAACATCTTGAAACTTCCACAACAAACAGAGTAATGCTGATATTCATTCCAGTGTTAATTTTGATAAATGGAAGTCAATTTAAATCTATGGTCTCCAACAATCACCGAAAGAAAAACATTGGTCTCTTTAATGACTAATTTGGATCAAAATGAGCTTTAAGAAAACAAGTCTGCCAATACTAGGTTCACTGTTTCCACTGCCTCCTTCTAGAATGGATACAAGATTTGATCCATGCTAGCGGATCAAAGTGTTACACATAAGTAACATAGCAAAGGAAAAGCTAACCATAAAAACAGAGAGAGAATCCCAAAGACAAACGTGCAAATGCAATGACAAAATAATTTTTCAATATTTCCAATTTTGCCTTAACTTTACCGTCTGCAGATCTTTTAAAATTAGGTCTGAATAATGTAGTCATTGAATATTTTCTGATGCATAAACTGCAAATAAACAATGCGCTATTTTTCGCAGATACTTGTGCAGCAAACATCCGAGCTATGAGGTGAAACTCCCACTTAGCATAGCCATTCACTGGCCATTCAGCCAGTTGAATTGGGCTTTTCTGTCTTTAGCCTGTGGCAATAATGTTGCATGGATTGTGTTCGATTGACAGTTTCTTGTAAACCTAATGGATTTAATCAGAAGTTTAATCATTTATGAATGTGCAACATGTGCCTGTTTTTGTTATTGTGTCATTACTAAAGCACATCTACATTACTTTTGATTTACAAATCTTTCCCAATACATCTAAACCCTTTTTCTTTAAATCATAACTACTGGTGAACAACGCAAAATCAATGCTGACAGTTTTCAATCGTACACCAACCACTAACTGATTTTATTGTCCATAAAGTTTCCACTCTCCAGTTGTCACAAAACATTCAAGCAACTAACAGAAGAACAAACAACACAGCTGATGTAGCACAACTTGCTTTTGCCTTTCCCGGACTATAAATATTTATTACCATGAAGGCCTGGTATCATCTGACACTGCACACTGTAGTTTCAGTAATGCTGAAACGAATTGTTTTCCATTGACCTGAATAAACATACACTCTAAGGGACTTTTCTAAATTTTCCATCCGTCTTGCACTAAGTGTTTTCTTGGAAGTGGGAATGAGGACTAGTCATAACCTCCACCATTCACAGCTCCCCATGGTGGTGGTGGAGGTGGTGGTCTTGGGGGGTGCGGGGGGGTCAAGGTCCATTACAATGGGCAGACATCAGCTTGTCTATTGTCTCTCTTAATCCCTAATTGCACGACCATCAGCGATGTTGATTCTTTACATGCATTACAAGCGTCATTAGCAGAGTCATTAACACAGGGAAAACATGTTGAGGACCGTAGAGAGACAGTTATCTGTCACTGCATTGGGTAAATAGTCAGGGTGATATCTTACTGTAAGTACAGATGTATAACAATAGCGTTTTTGTAGAAGAATGATAAGGGGAGGGAGTGGGTGTAGTTTAAACTGTAATCCCTATGATGCAAAATGCAGTGCTGTAAATCTTATTAGGAAGGATGAATATGTGTATGTGTGACTCACTTTAAAAGTTCTGTTTAGGAGTTACAGAACAGAAAAATTGATGATGCAATGATGAGTCTGCAAGCTCTAAAACTTTTCCTACCAAAAAAAACATTGAAAAGATGACTGTGCCAGACACGTACCTAATATTCAGATTCGGCTAAAAAGTAAAAAAAAAAGAAACAAGAAAATATATTACATTAATATGATATAGTATATTTAGTGAAAATGTATCCTTTTACCACAGGTTTTATTTGAAAGGAAAAACGACATCATTACGGGGCGATCGTGGCTCAAGAGTTGGGAGTTCGCCTTGTAATCGGAAGGTTGCCAGTTCCAGCCCCAGCTCGGACAGTCTCGGTCGTTGTGTCCTTGGGCAAGACACTTCACCTACCGCCTACTGGTGTTGGCCAGAAGGGCCGATGGCGCAATATGGCAGCCTCGCTTCTGTCAGTCTGCCCCAGGGCAGCTGTGGCTACAACTGTAGCTTGCCTCCACCAGTGTGTGAATGTGAGAGTGAATGGGTGGATGACTGGACGTGTAAAGCGCTTTGGGGTCCCTAGGCGGGACTAGTAAAAGCGCTATACAAATACAGGCCATTTACCATTACTTCTGCAAACTCACTCAAATCGAACCCCTTTTTTTTATTATTAACAATTTTCATTTCTGCTTAAAACCAAAGCAAACGGAGAAACAAATCAGCTTAAAGACTAATAATAACCATTACGCTTACCTCAGTTCTGCTCAATATTAATTGTGTCTCTTTGTAAGCTTATTGGTGCAGCCCACCACAAGAATCCTAGTTTCTCATGTGGTCCTTGGAGGAAATGGATTGCCCCTCCTCTAAGTATCACCCTTCTCATGTTTTAATCGGCAACAAGTTGGTATATCTTTTCACCCAAGTCTACACAATCACCGTAGAGACAAAAATAATGGATGCAAGAAGTTGTACCCTTGCATCCTTTGACATGATTTTAATGTTCCAAAATATACTTGCCCCTTCTTTACCATCTGACCCAGCACCTTCATCCTAAGAGGCAACACTGCTTCCCAGTTCCCCTGCCTCTGTGGGAATAATAGGTTTTCATTATCCAGAGGTCCATATAAATATCCTTACCACGAAACACATATCGAGATGTAACCCCATGAGAAACAGAATTTAAGGTCAAATGCTGTTTAACATAAATGCATACATGGAATGGACATTGTGTAGCTTTGTGGTTGCAATCAAGTCACAGCAAAATAATAAGTGAGTCGGATGTGTTTAAAAAACCCCACATACATAACACATTATCATTTTTGAAACAACAGCTAGGCATCACCTTGACATCTACTAAACTTAACCAAATATAACCCAATTTTAGCTTTGATGTAGCCTACAATTTAGAAACATTGTAATATTTTTACTAGAGATGGACCGATCTGATATTACGTATCGGTATCGGTCCGATACTGACCTAAATTACTGGATCGGATATCGGAGAGAAATAAAAAATGTAATCCGATCCATTAAATATCAAAAAAGCACCTCACAAAACTTGGCGACATGGCGAGCCGGAGCAGTGTGGTCACATGATAGAGCGCTGTGTGTATTTGTAGCCTGCTAGCAAACATTTCATCTCCGAGGAAGTTATCTCAGAGAGAAGTAAAGCAAGTGTGTAAATTCATCTCTGAATGTTTGTAAAGCATTCCCGCGTTAAGCTTAACAACCGATATATAGAGCAACTGCCTCTTCTCTCTCTCTCTCCTGCTGCTACTTCAATCGTGAAACTGATCAATGATCAGCTGATCGGCTTTTCTGTCTCGAGTGTCTCTCTTCTTTGTTTTTGGCCCACTTCTCACCAGAAAGAGGAAACCAGCGGCTGAACAACAGCAGCACTATTAAGCTTGATAAGCTGTTGTTAGAATTTATTTAATATTACTTTCTAGACCAGGATCTTTTTCTATGCAGCTGACGGCTGGTAACTGTGCAGGGGCGGATCTATCAAAGTTTAGCCAGGGGGGCCGATAGGGCATTAACAGGGAAAAGGGGGCACAAAGACATACTTTTCTTTCTTATTCTCATTTAAAATATCTAGCTTTTAATTATTTAATAATTATCTGAATCTTACACCCAAAGTTTTAATCTGATGTAAAATGTATAGAAGTCCATTACTGTATATAGTAACTGTTAAGTCTAATATACCCTAGTACTTTTTAGTAGTAGTACTTTTTCCTTTGGGAAGGTACCATCTGTGCAGTCTGCAATTCTGTTGAAGAAAGATGTTGAATCTATTTAATTATTCTTGAAAAATAATTTATTTCTGTGAATTTTTTTCACCCTGCATCAAATTAAAGTTGATTACATTGATTAAGCATCATGAGGAAGAGGGTGGTTCCCTATTTTCTTTTGCTGGGAGTTTGCAACCCTATTAGTTAGGTTGCTTAATATTTCTGCTAAGTACTCTTTAAAATACCAGAATAGGGAGGATGGGGTAGATTTAACTTTATTAGATTGATCAGTGTTGCTGATCTATGAAATATTTTGGGTGCAGTGTGTCTTTTTTTACATACAGGTATAACAGAATAGCTTTAGTGTTGTTGTTGTTTTTTAACTTGAGTATGAACTTATACAAAAAGCAGCAAGATATTAAAAAAACAGTTTTACTGATTAAAAAACACACTATATCGGATTCATATCGGTATCGGCAGATATCCAAATTTATGATATCGGTATCGGTATCGGACATAAAAAAGTGGTATCGTGCCATCTCTAATTTTTACCAATAATGAACAGAAAACTGATGAGTACGATAAAACTATCTGTCATTTATTTGAATGGATTGGAATAGATTATATTTTCTTTCTCTCATTAATGCATCCCTTGCATTACCTCTTATAACTCAATAATCCAGTCAAAATGATTAGACTGCTCCAAAGGCTGCATAACCCTGACACAGTACTTATTTACACATTGCTAATTGCTACTATTGTGCCCACTAACTGTGCCATTAGTCTGTGCTACTCTGTTCTGATAAGGATAAGGAGCTAAGACAGTCCCAGACTGCAATATCTGTGTATCTGATCTGGGCTGTCTGCCACTTAGAAAATGTAAATTAGTGACAATTATTCAGGCACCTCAGTCTGAGTAAGAAATACCTGGTAATGTTAGATAAAGCTCTCCATACAAGGTGCATTAATTACAATTATAGACAAGACAAGATGTTGTCTTAGTTGGAGAGACATTAAGTGGTGGGTTTAATAGTGGCCTGGAGGCTCGTGAGTGAGACAGAGGGTCTGTGTGGGCTTATCGAGGTGTAAGCTATGACTACATTCATCCAAGCAAAACAAAGAACCAAATCCAATTTCCAAAAAAAAAAAAAGATTGGATGCTGTGTACATTGCAAATTTTAAAAAGCGTGAAACCTCTATAACGAATGTTAAAAATGTGAAATTGTATGTTTTTGAAAATATATACATGCTTATTTTGTTTTTGATACAAGAATGTTTTACAAAGGTCTGCACAGGGGAAACGAAGACTGAAAAAGTTTTAAAATGCCTATAAAACATCTTGTGGAATCCAAATGGAAATGAAAGAGAATCCCAGAAAGAAGAAGATGACTGTTTCTGAATCTAAAATTACATTTCATCATGGATGGTTCATAATATAATTAAGATTTAAAGGAACTGGAGAAAACTCTGGATGCATGGGACAAAGCCCTCAATCATTATTGAGTAGTCTTTGAAGCTCTCAGTCAGCTCTTCATTAAAAACAGACTGTCTTGGACATCACCGTATGGACTCAAAACACTTCAGTAAACCATGCTGTAGATGTGGAGTGTCATTTGAAATCATGGACACGAATCAGAAGTCACCATTGCTGATGGTATGGCCTGTATTTATGTACATGGGAAACCTTTACATCTGTGAGGACACTACTGAAGATACTGCTATATTTTTAAGGGAAGGCCTTGCTCATTTCTGCAAGAATGACCACATTTCTGCATGATTGCTGATGCCATAAAGAAGACTCAATATCATCTGAATTTTAATAACTACCTAGAATTATCTATATCTATATGTGTAAAAACCACAACCAGTATAGTCTATGTCTCACAAATGTTTATTCCAGAAGTCAGAACAGTACGGAAGGAGCTTAAATTGTCATAACTGGTCATTGTGGGGGAGTTTAAGCTCTTTTGGTCAGTGTGACTGATTTTAATTTTACTTTTGTAATGATCTGTTATATGACTAAATCATATGGGAGACTTTTACCTGGATAAATAAAGCATAACGAAATGATTTCAAACACAGACTTTGTGCATATTAAAAACTTAAAACTAGCTGATTGTTGGACATTTCAGTTATTATCATAACTGTATTTATAGAGAATTGCTTGTCCTGCTTGTCATGTATAAAGATTCCAGGACAAAAATGTGAAAAAAAATATTATTTTTATTCCCCTACAGCGCCTTGTCTTCCTTCTCCTGATGGTAATTACATTTAATGAGTTCAGGGTTCATCCGCAGGGTGCACTTCTCCAAATTGCTCACAGCATGGGGTCTGAAGTGGGATAGGGTAGGGGGTATCAGGACAGTCGAGGTCGGGGCCAGGAGTGTTTACCCAGTGTTTGGGGTCAAGACTTGCAGTGGCTCTACTTGTCAGAGAGCAGCGAAACATGTCATTAATTTGTCTGCTTTTGTCCTGCTCGTTTGTTTTTCTGGTAGAGATAATCACGTGAAGGTGGTGCTTGTCTTGGCTCTATTGTGTGAAACTGTTGTCAGTCCATCACCACCCTCAGTGCCCCATCTCTCCTCATTCCCTTTCTCCCCACTCCATGAATGGCCATTTTGCCACTATTTTCTGACTGCAGGGGGTGACCCCAACAATTTAGTTAATCCATTAACAACTAATTGTCTCCTCCTACTCTGTTGTTTGGACAAACAGCCTGGTGGGGGGAGGTCAAGTCCTTCTGACCTATAAAAGTCAAACCAGAAGAGCAGTGAGCCACTGTCACTGCATGGATACCTTCAGTACTGACTATTTACACTTTGACTTGCACTTTTAAGCTCTGGATTTTTGTTTTGAGGTTTCCTGGCTTTTTAACTCACCTCTTTTTAAGTTGATCATTTTTTATCAATCCTTTTTGTGCATTTTGGAAATGTTTGGAAATCTGTGGTTGGTTTGTTTGTGTCTGTCCTTTTATGGCACAGAAGCACGTATATGGGCCTGGATGCTGAACATGCCTCACAGTCCTCCCAAAGAAGGAGCAAAAGCACTTCGACAGAGCGCTCCTGTTGCCAAACCAGTCACGGTAAGATGCTTGAAAGTGGCCATGATTATTTTGTTTGAATTAACGAAATCATTTGACATCTGTAGAAAAGGTATGAGAGCAACATGGTCTTAAACTGGGCTTAGAATTTCAGGCAAAGTTTGCAATGATTTCCTTCTTTTCTTCAGGCTGCATGTGACCACGACAGAGCTTGTGGAAGGGGTTTCTCATGTGATCGCCACTTTGGCCTTTGTGTGCCTGTAAGAGGGGAGGGTCATTACTGTCGGAGAGATGCACAATGTGTTCGTGGACTTAGCTGCATGTTCGGGAAGTGCCACCGCAGTATCCCCGATGGACAAGAGGGTAAGGGTGGACCAACAAATGTAACCAAATCTTTTAAATTTCCCAATTTTTTTTCATACGAGACCAGAAGTGACCACTGTTTCCTTAATCCAGGTGCCAGGTGTAAAGTTGACAGAGACTGTGGAGCATCCATGTGTTGTGCCCGGCATCATGGTGAGCAGGTGTGCAAAAGAAGACTGACGTTAGATGAGAGCTGTTATGTGCCTGATGGTGGCCTGGCATTCAGCATCAACCAGATTTGTCCGTGTGATGAGGGTTTACTTTGTCGTGAAAGCAGTGGAAAGCTACAGAAAGAGTAAGTACTACAAACACAGCTTTTCATCATCAGATATTTTACTCAACAAACAAAGGGTTCGCTAAAGTGACTGATATCAATATTTACTCCAAAGCTTTTAGTTTCATTGACAAATCAGTTCTGGGGTCTTTGTTATCTAGATTTTATTGCAAAAAATTAGGCAAATGACAATCACATTTATACCATTTTGTGGGTGTTAATTCAAATTCTTCCTGGACTTCTACATAATTGAATGGACATACTGGGTTTTCTGGACTTTTAGGCCTTAGGCTCAGTTGGTGAAAGGGCAGGTCGAGGACTAACTTCCCAGAAAGCTTTTAAAGCTTTTAAGCCTCTCTGTTTGTACAACTGTAGAAAAGTTTATCTTTTTATGTTACTTTTTAATTTTTATGTTGTATTGTGTATTTTTAAGACTTTTACAAACTAAGTAGGTTTAGAGTCGTTTTTAATTTATACTGGAAATGTACATGTCTTTTGGCGTAAAACAGGTTCCACAATACAATTTACAGATGAAATTTAAGCAGTGCTCCAAGATGGAAAAGTGAAAAAGCCTTTAGCTAAGACAGTAAAAGAAACAGCTCAGAAAAGTTGCTCTACATTGCAAGGAAAATTTGTATGTTTGCACTATGTACTATGATTGTCTACTAATCTACAGCCTTAGTAACAGCAAGCTTTAAAGGCCTTTTTCTTTCATTCTATATGACAATAACTGCAAGCGAGTAATATGTTTCAAACATGATTCAGTTTATCTAAAATAATTGCTACTTGCAAAGACTAACTTGGGTTTGTTTGTCTTTCAGGGAGGAGTTTATATACCAGCCAGAACGAATAAGCTGGACCTGTCAAGTGCCCAACCTTTGATATATTATCAACAGAAGTTCTATTTTCTGTGTAACTATACTGTATATATTTAAATGTATATATTTTTAAATATGCTGTATTGTTATTTGCTCTTATTAGAGGCTTAAAGAAAAGTTGTTTTTAATATTTCATTTTGTAAATTTTAACAAAAAGCACTACTGTATGTAGCTGGGCTCAACAAAGCTAGTGTCTTATCCAAAATCTCCATCAGGATCATTTGCTGATCTTTCTTTCTCTAAATGTCTGAAATGCTTCAAGTTTTAAGCATAAATTAAAGAAAAGGTTTTCCAAAACTAATGAGTATAATTTGTGTTTCACAAAAAATGTATTACAGTTTCTTTATTTTAAGGCTTCCAAGATCATTCCCAATCACTAATCAAAACATATGGGTGATGAGTAAAGTACTTGTGCATACAGAAACATTATATACACATACAAATGTAAAACATTTATATAATCCAGACTTTACAGACAAAGAATGTTTTGAAATCAAAATATGTTTTTGGAGAATTTTGCCAAATAACATCAAGATAACAAAGGTAATTAAATATAGCAAAAATGAGAAGTAGCATCAGAATTATACATTTTTAAAAAGTAATGACAGTAAAGTCACTATTATTCTTTAAAATAAAATTATTTTAGATTTTAGGGTTTGTTTGTTTTTTAGATAATTTGTATATATTCATTTAGCATACAATCAATTAAAATGTAGAGACATTTTGAGAAAAGTTCATCTTCTTGGATGTTTTGTTGTTTTCCTTACCACAAAGCTAACCTTATAGTAAATTTCAAAGTACATGTTTATATAGTTAACTGTTTAAAGACTGAATTATGAAATAATTGCCAAAAATTCTTGGCAGTTTTTTAAAAAATAACAACCCTAAATGAAATATTAATTGGAAATATAGGAGTTTAAAGTTGTTGTTTTTTTTTTCTTTTTTTTTTTTTTTTTTTTGCAATTCCTTGATTTAAAAATGTATTGTGCAATTTTGTTTAGATTTGATTATGTAGAATTCTCAGAAAACTTATGTTTCAAATATGATGAAACTGAAACGATTTTAGGTGCTGTATTCCTTTAAAGCACTAAGTCGACTGTGCAATCTTATGAAAACAGAGTCTGTCTCCCTCTGAGCACGTTTCTTGGACTACAGGAAGGAGTTACATAATATGAAGGAATCTTGCAGCTCCTAATTGTTAGCATCACCAGATGCTGTAATGCTAGCTGTCCCCTGGCCCATTCTTAGATCAGTATCTTCCTCGGACTACGTCGGGCATAGTCTGAGGGCCATTTACATGCTAATCGTCCAGTTTGCCCCTTCAATTTCACGGTGACTTGAATTGTTCTGTGAAGGACATTAGTGTCTAACCTCTTTGCTATCGTGTTACAGAGCTTATCATTAAGTCTTTGCAAGGTGCTGTGAACAGAGCCTCACGACAAGAAAGATTGGAAAGTCTTAGGATGTTTTATTAAGGTATAGATGTGTTTTTTCTGACAAACCTTTTGATTTTATTAACAAACAGGATGTAAAAGGCAAAGAAGAATTTATGCCAGAAATAATGCACAGTAACTGATCACAACTAGAGTTATTAAGGCTTCAGGAGAAGCCAGTGTGACTGTTCTAAACCTGCCAGTGAGAACACACGTTTCACACACATAAGAAAGGCGAACGAGACAAAAGCGATATCTAATAGCACAAGACTTTGAGAAACCTTATATTGCCGAACGGTGCAAAACAGTGGCCTATCATCTCCACTTAAGAACAGAAGTTACCATTGTAGGCAGCACATATCACAGTCAACAATCGCATTTTGGAAGTATCTATACATGTCTGTTTGCACTATTTAGCTTCTTAAACGGTTTTCTATTCCTGAATGCTTTGTCCTCTAGCATGAAAGGAAATAAAACCAGTGTAGAATTTGAAGACATTTTAACAAGCTGCCTATTTCTCTTTTTACTCCAGATTTCTGTAAATATTCGCCTGATGTATATATACAAAACCGATCTATCTATAACTATAAAAAGTGATTGTTTTTTGTGAAGTTCGTTTTTATTCTATTATTTCATATTTATCTATTTTTATACCCTTTATTTAACCATAAATGCTTCAGTGAAATATAAAATCCTTTTTTACAAGAGTTACCTGCCAATGTAAGCAGCAGTATATTCTGTTACCAGGTATGGAGTTAAGGGCGTGGCCACCATTATTAACAGAGGTACCAATCATAGATCCTACAAAAGGTGGATGTAGCCACTGTGATGTCACCCATTGGTTTGTGAAGTCCTATTTGCAGGCTCAAGATTGGTGTTTATGGACAACTTTATTTAAAAACAAATTATGCGACAAAGATAACGCTTCCTGCAAAGTACAACCAACCAAGCAAGTGAAATTTTAGCATTTTATAAGTTACTTAGTGCTAATTATTAGATATGTGTTTCTTGAGTTTCATTTAGCTTAGATTAGCTAAGATTTACCCTCCCCCCTACAGGTGATAACGTTTGGCTAAAGAAAACCTCAATAAACTCCAAAAAG
This sequence comes from Neolamprologus multifasciatus, assembly GCF_963576455.1. NCBI lineage: Eukaryota > Metazoa > Chordata > Actinopteri > Cichliformes > Cichlidae > Neolamprologus > Neolamprologus multifasciatus. The sequence goes on along the minus strand of NC_140446.1, from coordinate 6,482,442 downwards.
TAGTGTCCACAACCAGTGGTCTTTAGCCCTCAAAACCACATGAAGGTCAACTCAAAAATCAAATAACTCAATGACGACTCTACTGGTTGCGTAAATCATGTTGTGTTGGTCAGATGGGCTTAATTTGATAAAACTTGCATCCTTCTGGCTAACATTAGCTTTCTTGCTAACACGGATCTATGTGCATGATATTAATATTAGTTTTGCAACAATAGCAACACTGATCGCACATAAAGAGATCACACATAGAGAGACTCGCTTTAAATTTTGTACTAGTCAAAAACTAATAGTTTTAATTGTATAAATTTAAGAATTCTCTGTTAGCTGTCTTGAACACACTCTACGACCCTGAGAGCTAATCCTTTGAGAGACTTTGGTCATTTGAAAGTCAATGTCTGAGCAGTACAGAGAGCTTTTGTGAGAAGCTGACAATAGAGCTCTTAAACCCATCCTGCCAAGGGAAAAAGTGGAGATAGGAGAATGGGTGAAAGTCGATTAGCCTTACCTGTGATAGTATAAAATCCCTCCCTAAGTTATCAAGAGTTGTTAGCTCTTGAGTCACCACTCCAGGTAAACTGCTAAAGAGCCATGAGGAACCTCTGACCTCAAGGTGGTTGAAGACATTACTTCTGTCAGGTAAGCGTCATATGTGTTATATTTTCTCAGACTTACTTTACACATTATCCTGTTATTGATAATTCTTGAATTTCTCTGCAGCACCACACTATGGCTTTTGTCAGTGCACTGTTAATGCTGCTGCCTGTTGCATGGTCATGCATTCCCCAAAAAGCAGGTAAAAACACTTTGACACAAAGATGAGTATGTATTTAACATGCTTGTGCCTCATGACTTGTATAGCATTTATATGTAGATTTTTTGGTCATTGCTTTTTAATGCAAAAATCACCATGCATCCTAAAACTATGACTTATATGAGTTATTTTCATACATATATGAAAATCATCCCTAAATGTGAATAAAACTCAAGAGGAAAAACAAAGAAGGAATTGATAACCACTACTGTCACAGTATGATTAAATAAACTGTAAGGTACAGTGTATAATATTCCCTTTTTATTTTCATTTTTACTTCAGATTACGTTATGGTGTCATGTTTCCCTAATGCCATAATTGCCAACGTCCCAGAGTGTCCTTACGGCTGGGAGATTGAACACTTGTCTCTCGGTGGAGTCTGTTACAATGGAATGCACAGCCCAGGTTACTACCGCTTCACCATCCCAGATCTCACACCCAAAAATCACTCATACTGTGGGACTCAGTCTGAGGTGAGAAGCCAAGTAGGCCATAATAACCAGTACTTTGCCGCCATGCTTAGAGATTAATTTTGTCAGTTTTTCTTGAGACAATACCTGAGATTATTGTTGCCTCTTTACCTTACAATACAAAGCACCTTGAGGCAGCTGTTGTTGTGGTTTAGCACCATATAAAAAAACTGAATTGAAAGGTGAAATACTGACTTTTTATTTTGCAGACATAGGACAGGGACTGGAAATGTAATGAAGGCATTGCATTGCAGTGCATTGAGGAAAACAGACAATCAACAAAATACAGGGTCACTAAAATGCAATCATGCTGAGGTTATCCCAAGGTCTTGGCATATAAAATTAAAATGATCTATGTAGGTATAAAAACTACTGCATTATTTTTTGTAATTTGGTCTTACTGTCCCTTGAGGATAGTACTATTTAAATACAGAGAAGTCTCTCTCAGTTTATTTAAAAGTATTAATAACAGTATTTTATACTTTTCATGCCACAGTACATTCCCGGCAAAGACCCCAAATACATCTTCTACAACTCCATTGTGTCCAATGATACTTCACTGACAGTCAGAAACCAGCCTGTGAACTACACCTTCAGCTGCACGTACCGAGCAGCCTATCTGGTTAATAATGCGGTCTTTAGCCAAAGGTAAGCACCAGTTCAGGATACGAGATGACCACAGCTGCTGTCTGGATGATATGTGCCTTCTGACCCAATGACTTGCAGCGTTTTTACTAAACCCTCTGCTTTTTCCAGAGTGGCTACAGTTTATGTCAACAATGGGAGTATAGGCACTTTTAGATCACAGTTGTCTATGAATGTGTTCACGGTGAGTAGCTGCTCAAAGATTCGCCCGGTGGAATCGACATGTTTAACGTAATAAATGCTTTTTATCAGTGTGTTTTTGTTATAAATACTGTCTTTAATAAATGAAGGTATTATCGTGTACACACCACGATCATTGAATGCAAACGAGAACTGCAGACATCTTGAAAAACACAAAATGTCCCATATTTCATAGAATTCAAAGTTCCTGTATGCCAAGGACGCTCCCTATGTGATTGATACCTCTGAGATCGGCTCTGAAGTATTCATTGGCATCGAGGCAAAAGGCCTAAGTAACAGGTAGACTTTAGATGTTTGTATGTTTATTTTTGTAGTTTTAAAGGTAAGATTCTCCCAGACTTCTAAAGCGCATTTGTCCTTTACATCTCAAAGATTCAAAGTTGTGATAAACAACTGCTGGGCCACTCCTTCACCTTACTCCACAGACAGGAAAAGGTGGAGCCTCATCATTAACAGGTACTAAAACACAAAAGGCTAAATTCAACTTAAGGAACATTTTGTTCCCACTTCTTTATGTTTTCTAGGATGTTTAATTGCTGTTTTCCAACAGCTGCTCCTCTGACAACACTGTGACTATTTTTGAGAACGCCAAAGACAGCCGCTCCATGTTCAAGTTCAACTCTTTCCGCTTCCAGCGGCAGGAGAAGGTGTCCACTGTTTGGCTTCACTGTGAGGTCCAGGTCTGTGATGGAGAAATGATCACCTGTCAGCCAGTGAGTGTTTTGTTATTTAATGATACCAAAAACATTATAGCACTGAAGTCGTTCCCATCTACATGTTGCTGTTTTGCAACTGCTCTTTTTAAATGTCATAGTAGAAAAAGCACAGATGTTACTAATAATATTAACTGTGGCTCTGTTGTTAATTTCCAAAGTTTGACACGCACCAGATACAAAACCTGAAACATCTAACTGGAACTATCTCTTAGTCAATCTTCTTTAGCTCATCATCTCTGAGAGCTGATTTTCTTCCAGGCTTACCTGATTTGTTCCCTGGCAGCAGACCACTTAATAGATGCATTTACAAACCTGCAGGTTAATCTGGGCTGACCAAACCATTTTAGATTAAACTCATTAAACTCACTATCAATGGACTGATGCAGACTGCAAGGCTAGCAGCATTAACCAATACATTTTAAGTCTAGCTTCCACATAGCTGCTAAGTTGCCTTTACTGGCCAGTCCATGTTTTGGCCTTTGACACCATGCAATTATAAACTGAATAACAGATCACTATAACATTCAATTCTGTGTCTTTATAAAGGTAGGTAATTTTTCTGCAATAAATACAAATTAGTGATTTTCCTCTATTAACAAAAAAGCTAATTTCATATTCTGACTGGTTGTTTTTCAAATTCTTATACTGGCCTTTAACATCAAGTTGAGTACAGTGTAAAAAAACAAACTAACTAAACAGGAAACTATGGTTGCTTTTTCCTGAAGAGCCCCTGCTCTGTAAGGAGTTTGTCATCAGACGTAGACCCAAATGGGGGGATCCTTACTGCTGAATTTCGCATTAAAGGTGGAGTAAAACGTGACATATTTATGACTGAGATCAATAAAGAGTAACTCATGCAGTCGATTGTATAGTATGAACAGTACTGTCTTTATTTTAACAGGTAATCAGTCTTCTAATAATGGACACATAACAGGTAAGAAACAATGCGATGATAATTTTGATTGAAATCATAATCAAAAGATTTATGCTTTAAATAAATGGAGTAAATAGAGTAAATAGAGTGTAACTGAAATGTTTAAATCTGTGTACTGCTTTGTACATGAGCTGCAAAACCACTCAAGTTTAACATGAACTCATCCTCTCAAGGCTTAAGCTCAGCTAATCGTGTTCAGACTTGGTTCTCATTCACTGAGGTTTGATCTGTTAATTTTTTTTCTCCCTCCTTTAACAGGCGTCTCAGTGCTCATCCTGCTTGTGGTCCTGATAAACACATGTTATGATTTCATCAATGGATCAAGAATTTTATAAAACAAAATCATCAGTTTCCATTAACACACAAACACAGAGGGGAGTGCCACCCAGGACTCAGGGAGCGTATGAATACATTCCTCCCCACGCGATCATTATCTCACAATATGATTTTTATTTCGCATGTTTATTGATGCTTTGAACCTTGTGTGATATTTCACTCCTTCCTCTAATAAAGATTCATTACATTTTGAAAGAAAAGGATTTTTTTCCCATTTGTTCCAAACCATAAAAAACAAAAAACAATTTCATTCAGTCCTTAAATTAAAACCAGATTTTCGGTCTGACAGCACTACAACAAACAGAGCACATGACTAAACATAATATTACATTTTTTCTATTCCCATGACACAATCTAGAGCAACTATAAAATGTCTTCCTTATTTCATGTTACACTGAAAATAAAAACTCTAATATGGGATTTATTTATTCAGAGGAAAAATGAAAACAGATTTTAAATCTCGTTGTTTGCTTGTCATGTTTTTATGGAGTGTTTTATAATGGGAAGAGGTGTTTTTCTCAGTGATCAATCACAGCTCAAGCACAGGTATTTGATTATTATTATAATAAGCATTATCAAACTTCTGATTTACATAATCTAACCAAACTCCACAGTGATTGAGTTTAGTTATTTGTGAAATAGTCATATGACAATAATAGAAAAATACTCAATTACTGATGTATTTATTCTCTCCAGGTCTCAGTGGCCAAACTGTGCACAGCTGAATGACAGATGTTGATACAATAACCAGCTCTGCAGCTGTAAGAACAAATTAGAAATGCTTGATTAGCTTACAAAATATTTTCTTATGAGATAACTTTAGGCACATCAGAGCTACATGTGCCACAACAAACAGTTTGAATGGAACGCTAAGCATTTTGAAATAATTTACAGCCTTGTGTGCAAAAGTGGATCCACTAAATACTTAATCATAAAGAATAAAGAATTATAACTGCAATTAATTGCAATCCAAACTGCAGTCTGTGTTCATAAAAGCTGTTAAAAACTGATATCTTAAAATAAATTTCTGCAGTATTCCCTGCTAATTAATATGCGCCTTTTCTCTTTAGATGTGTATTGGAGGTATCGTGGGTTCAGTTATAGGAGGTACAGTCAGGTTTTTTGGGGCTCTGGTCACTCCTGGTTTCTTCAATGGGAGAAAATACAGTAAAACAATAAAAATACAAGTCATTATACAATACAACATATATACATATAAATAAATATTTGTGACTATACCTCTGTTTTTACTGGTGAAGAACCACGGTCTGTGAAGACAGGATTAAATCCAACTCTGTTCAGCAGCCAGTACGTCTTTTGAGTCCCTTTACCCTGTCACAAAGAGAAAGACATTCTGGTCAACCTAACATCTTTGTTATTTCATTTCGAGGGAAAAAATATTACAGACTGTTCACCTTCATTTGAATTTCTCCTCTTTCTTCCAGTTCAAATGATCCAGCCTGGAAAAGAATGTCTGCCGTGGACTGAGATACATGAATCTTCAAGGCTGTATGTGACATACACATATACTTCTAAAGAGAGATTTTAAGCACCTTTACCAAGACAAACTCCTAGGTTTGCATGTGAGTTCAACAGCTCTGCATGTTTAATCATGCAAACATGTTAATATAGACCATCACATCAAGCTAATTTTTAAGGCAAAATACGACTACTGTAGACTGTTAGCCTGAAGATTAGCACAAAATGCAGAAGGAGAATGCCATAAATATTTGTAGGTATAAACCAACCAAGAACTGGACTAAATGAAATATTGACCTGATGAAATATTATGAAATATGAAAAATTAAGGGATTGTCAACATAATTAGAATTCATCCTCAAGGCACCACTAGCATCTAGAGAAAATTTCATTTCATTCTCATACACTGTACCCAACATAAACTCGTATGAGTGATGGATATATCTAACAAACCAAGGACACTGCATGCTAGCCACTGGTCTCTCTGTTGCCAATGGGGTCAGCCCTGACTGGTCATGTGAAAGAATGCAGTCTTGTGGAACTTGGACACTGACTTTGCTTTCAGGCCTTCAGACCCAGAGAGTGCATCTATCATTTATTAACAATGCCACAATGAGTCATTAAAAAGCAGCCAAACTGACTGAAATCTAAAATTGTCAAACTTGTAGTGAAGCAAGAAATCAATAGAGTCATAATAGTTTTGATTTATTTATCTGCCCTATTAAAAAATTAAAGTTACAATAGTCACTTCAAATCATACCACAACTACATAAATCTTATTTTTTAGGGTTATTCAGAGTTTAAATTTTCAATTTCAACTGCTTACTCACGTAAGCTGTTGCTTTCCATGCGAGAAGCTGTGTTCACTGTGTCACCAAATAGGCAGTATCGAGGCATGGTGGTCCCTACCACTCCAGCAACCACCGGACCTACAAAATTTTTAAAAGTCGGAATGGATTTTGTTTAAATTACTCAAATGTTCAATGCACAAACTATTTTTCCCGCTACAAAGTCGTTCATACTTCTTGTCACTTGTACTTAGGTCTCAGTAATAGAGCTCTAGGAGCTTGTCAGTGACCATATGCTAGCCAAGTGGTGACAAAGGAAAAATATGTATTCCATGACCAATTGGCAAGTGTTTGCTGGAAATTGCAGGGTAGTGACTAGTGTGAAATTGGTCCCAAAAGTATATAGTCCTGGACCAAAAGCCCCTGTCCAATAGCTTTGGTCACGATTTCCATGGTTGCCAGTAGTTTGTATGGAAGACACCAACTTAAATATTTGCAAATAACTGAGAAGTGCAACACAAGCCAAAAAGAGAAGTTTTGCCTTCAGCGTAAAAGTTGTGTCTTATAGGTGAAACCAACACATTTTAAAAGATGCAACTTTTACACTGAAGGCAAATAATGTCAATTTCCAGTTTTGCTTTGCACTTTTTGAAGTTGCACTACTTCTTTGTGGTTAGTCTTTGCAAACAATTCAGCATCTTCCAAGCAAACTATGGGTAACCGTGACAATCTGCTAATGACCAAAATAATCAGAAGGATTTTTCTTTGTGCAGCATTCCCTTTGTGACTAATTTTACCCAGCAACAGCCACCAACCTCCAGCAATCACTCACCAACCAGTTGGGGTACTTTTCAAGACCTTCAAATTCTGTAATGCCATGGTCTCCATTGCTACTGTATCTTACCAGAGTGTATCCCAGTGCGAATTGCAAGGCTCTCATTTGGCATGTGACGGATTCTGAACACCTTTATGCCTCTCAAGAAATGTAGCGCCATTGTGGATATCTCCAAAGCATGCAAGTTTCCATTGGTGATAGGTAGACCACTTGCCACCATGTATGCATCACCAATTGTTTCCACCTTGTAATGTAGAGATGTAAATGACACTTTTAAAATAAAATAAAGCTGGAAGAAAATAAAACATAGCACAAACAGAAAAAAAGATCCCTGAAATTTCAAGGAAATTAAAATTTTCATTAAACAATTGTAAATTGTTTTTTTTATTTTCTTGTAATAGCAAATACATTTTCTAAAGTTTTAACTTTTAAGATTTTGCTTTTAATCAGATATGATTTCTCTGCATTGCTGGTTAAATTTCTTTAATTGTTTTTTTTCTTAATAAGATAATGTAACTGGATGCTGAGTCAGTAAATATGGAAGGAAATGGTAAAGCTATTCTCATGTCTTGGTAAGAAAGTCAATATTTATCAAAATATCTATCGTATGATAGATATTTTGCTTTTTATGATCACAGTATGTTCACTGTCACTTACTTTGTAGACATCGTACATCTTGATGATGTCATCAAAGAGACTGTAGAGGTCGTTGAGGAATGTTACCACTTCCATCGCAGAGCTGACTGAGCACATGGAAGTGAAGCCGACAATGTCAGAAAAGAAGATGGTGACCAAGTCATAGCTTTGTGGCTCCACTGACTTCCCTGACATCAGCTGTTCAGCAATATATCTAAAATCATTGCAAAAAAAACAACAACACAAGATAAGGTTGACTGAGTATAGCAATACAAAATTATATAGTTCCTTTTTTATCAAGTACCCTGGCAACATGCTGGCGAGGAGCTTGTCTGCACGAGTTTTCTCCACTGTAAGCTGATTGGTCCTCTCCTCCACCACATCCTCCAGGTGATTTGCATACTTTTCCAACTTGTCCACCATATTATCTAGAATGTTTGCATGGCTACAAGATAGAAATTCATCATTAACTCTTTTGCAAAGAGGATTTAGTTAGGTTAAATCTTACTTAGATTTGAGTAAGACTGAAGACGGTTGGAAGTTTTAGCTTGTGAACTTTAACATTTATGGGCATTATGGTAAATTTGTGTCTCACTTAAATAAAAATGTGGAATATGATTTTATACAAAAACTTTATAAAATAAAAAATTAGGGGTATGATATTACCTGTCTGGACTAATGTCTTTCAGCCGCCTCTGTATAGAACCAAATGGCGGTCGGTAGTCAGGGTTTTCACTCCAGCAGGCTTTTAGCAGTGCATTGATGTTCTCTTCAACCAGCTGTTCAGACAGCACTGGTCGGAGGGGTTCCCCTTGAAAAGGTGTACTCAACTGCATAATAATCTCTGTAAGAACATCTAGCATTAGAGTTTAATGGGCTATATCTTTCAACTTTGGTTCAGACTAAAATATAATACCGGAAAAATTGCCATAAAATTTTGTACTTCAATCCAATGCTACATTATTTCACATATACTCAGTAATCCACAAAGATACTTAAGAACTTGGTTGAAACCATCACATTTTAAAGTTATTACAAAACTGGGATAGACTGATAATTACAGCGCAAAAAGAAAATGGAAGTAGAAATGCTTCTAATGGTGCCAAATTGCCAGAAGGTAAATAAAGCTGTAGCTAACAAACAGTAACTGATTTTGGGAGTTGACAAAAAATTTGTAGGTTAAGACCGTTAAGAAATCATGCCAACCTTTAGGGTCCAGATTGATGTCCTGATATGGACCAGCTTTGGAGTTGTACATTAGTTCCCACATTATGATGGCAAAGCTGTAGACGTCACCTTTGGGTGTTCCATTGATCGGGGAACCGACCTGTCTGAGAAGCTCAGGGGCGATCCAGTACATCTCTACAACATGTTCTCGTGTGTTACTTCTCCATCATGTGAGTTTATTTAGGATAACAGTGATTATTACAACAAATTCTGATTTCACTGACCTTCGTAATTGGGGTTTTCCAGTGAGTTCATCTTGCCTTTGTTTCCATATTTAAACTCCCACAATCCAAATCCAGAGAGTTTGATTTGTAGTCGGCTATCCACCAAACATGTGCTAGGTTTCAGGTTCCCGTGAAATTTTAGGGTACTTTTGTGAATAAACTCCATTCCCTGGACAACAATTTAATTATTTTAAGATTTAAATAGTAAAACATTTCAGATTACAAAATACATATTCAGAATTTTAACATATAAAAGTAAAAAACCCAAAAAATGGTATACGTACAGTTTGATGTCTATTTTAAAAATGTGAAAATACATTTGCAACTGATTTTTTAATTTAATTCAGAACTTATAAAAAAGATTAATTAATAAATTCATTCATTCAGTCATCTGTTTCTTTTTGTAGATATGTTTTAATTATTTTATTTATTTATTTTTTACAATTTTTTAGTCACTTTATTGTTAATAAAGTTCCTGCTATGGACCTGATTACATTTTTTAAATTGTTATTAGAATAAGAAATTTACTCATTAAATAAATAGACTTACATTGACAATGTCATATGCAAAAGACAGCTTGAACATCCCATCTAAGTCAATGTCTGAAGCCTTAAGAACATCCTGCAGAAATATGCCAACATGGTTCACTTTTAAGTTAAATGTTTATTTATGGTTAATGCAATCCATTTTGAAAAAAAGAACCTTCAGACTTCACTGACCTTCAAACTACCTTTCTTGCAGTACTGGAAGACCAAGCAAATGTTTGGTGGTTCAATGCATGCGCCAAAAATTTGCACCAAGTTCTCATGTTTCATCTCTTTCATCTGTCTTGAAGAGTTTAAGAAGGTTAGGTACAACATAAATAAAAAGTGAAGTAAAAAATAATAGGTTGTAGTTCAATTAGATGCAGTCCACCTGGATTTTTGGCTGTTAGAGTTTTCAGAGTAAATAAAAAGTAAATTATGTTTTATCTTGAAAAAAAATGAGGAACTTTACCATATTGAACTCTGCAATGATTGAAGGCTTCTGGAAATTACAGCTAACAGGGTTCTCAGTGTACTTGATAGCCACTTGATTTCCCTATATAAAAAAATAAAATAAAAAATATATACATATCTTAAAGTCATACTAAGTAAAGAAGAGTATGTAAAGTACTAAGTAAAGAAAAAAACACCTCTTTATCTAAAAAAAGAAAGAAAAAGTGAATTACATAAGCATTAAAAGCTTTCTTTATAATTCTTAGATAAACAATAATTCATATTTGCATATGTGTTGATACATTTTCTTTTGCATTTACATTAAATAATATTTGAAACTAGCCATTCAGACAATAAGCTTGTTTACTGAATTCATAAAAGCCTATATGATACTCAAACTTTGACTGGAGTCACTGCAATTCACATTAATTAAAGTCAATTTTGAATTGAATGTTGAATTTGAATTGAATTGAATGTAATTTGAATTACACATATATTCTGTGTTTGTCTAAAGCATGCCCTATGTTATCATTATGTTTAACATGTACATGTAATGGATCAGGTATTCTGTCCTTAACCTTAATATAATCCCAAAAGTTACACAGGCTCACTGTAAACTCAAAATAAAACTAGTACCTGGTAGAGACCTATGGTGGTGTAGATATGTTCTTTGCCTGCTTTGTTGGTGCTGTTGGTGGATAAACTGGCCTGAGAGCTACCACTCCCAGAATGAGTACCTGAATTGCTTAGAGACATACCCTGATTTTCCTGAAGGAAAAAAAAAACACATGTGAAACCTTGTACACTTATCATTGTTCGACTTCACAACACCTGTCGAATGCTCATACTGTAGGTTCCCTGATGATGGTGATGTCGTTGTAGTTGATCATCCACCAGTAGGAGTCATCCAGCCTCGTCTGGAGTCGTAACTTCTGCAGCACCAGCACCCCAATGCTCAGAACTGCCAGTACCCCAATAACAGGGAAGGTCGCAAGAAGAGCCAGCAGGGCAATGTCTGTGTCCAGAGAGAGCAGTAAGTTATTATGACAGTTAGACATCAAAGTTTCTTACACACAAAATAAAGTCTTAGTGTTTTGAAACGAAAAATGTAGGTAAGGCATGAAGTCAAGCTGAGCTGCAATCTAGCAGACTGGTTGATACTGTGGCATACTTAAATAATTTGCGCTTTTAAACTGTGCTTTTAAGCTGCTTCTCTCACCCCAACCGGTCGCCCCTCCCTGAGCCTGGTTCTGCCGGAGGTTTCTTCCTGTTAAAAGGGAGTTTTTCCTTCCCACTGTCGCCAAAGTGCTTGCTCATAGGGGGTCATATGATTGTTGGGTCTTTCTCTGTATCTATTATTGTACGATCTACTGTGCAATATAAAGCGCCTTGAGGCAACTGTTGTTGTGATTTGGCGCTATATAAATAAAATTTAATTGAATTGAATGTCCACATCTGCTTCACATCTGCAAGCCACTTTGCAACCTAGTAAGTCCACTCTGTATTTTGTATCAGCTCTGCTCTGTGCTTGGACGTTGCTGCTGCTTTCTCTACCTGTGCCTTTCCTGACATGGGTGTGGAAGTCCCAATAGGCATATGAAAAACAAAAACTGAAATCTAAATCCATAAGGAATAGGTTTTTACCATTAGTCACCCATTCACAGATTTCATTGTTGAAGCCACATATTGGCACATCAAGTGGAGGTCTTCCTTTCGGCCACACCATAGACGCAAACATTGAAGTTTGTCTGAAATAAAACATTGTCTGATAACTACCATGTCTCTGTTGTGTTTTTTGTGTTATCATTGAGATGTGACTGAAGATTGTTGTCATACAGATGTGATACAAAACAATTTGGTACCTGATATTTTTGGTGTGACTGTCAAAATGGAGGATTGGGACAAACTTGGTGACGTCACCTGTGTGCTGGAGGTCATAAATTGAGTAGTCTAGATTTCGCTCTCCCTCTCCATCAAAATGGACCAGTCCAGAGGCTCCTGCAATGACAATCTGTTAGTGAATCAAAGTGTCATAGAACATTATGTGTCACCTTTGAGTTTGATTGTTTTAGCAAAGTGTTTGTGGGTGTAACTACAACCGATTAAAAGTCAATTCACCCAAAACATACAGTATCACCAACCCTCTGCCCATGGATCTGATTTCAGTATCAAATTGTGTTACATCCACAGATGAAACTACTTTTAACTACAGCAGGTTAAAAAATACCAACAACTAGATTGTCTAACTTTTGTAGAAATGAGGAATTCCCCAATTTCTAGATGTAAAATTTGAACTTGGATGCCAAACTCTATAACACGAGATATCTGATAAAAAATACAATTAAGGTAAGTTTAATTGATTTTTTAAAAGGTTTTTTCAAAGTCAAAGTAAACTTTATTGTGATTATTATTTTGTGATTATGCTTTGTAGACATGTTGATTTACTGTAACAGGCCCAGAAATATCCTCTTTATTGTTGCTGCCATTCCTCTTCCTTGTCAAAGTTGTGGTGTCTTGACTACACTGATGAATGGTTTGGACAGGCATGGCACCTGGGACAGTTTATTAGATTTCCCATTCATGGGCTGAACTGGTTCAGTTTACATGTTTACCTAATGCAGCTGTGCCGTGACGGCGTTACAGAGAGTGAATGTGGCGCGTTGAGGTAGTTGGCATGGTTAAAAAAAATAATAGCATAAAAGTTACTCATGCTTTAAGAGCTGATGGTCAGCTGACATCAGCATTATCCAAATTTATATCAACAAAACAAACTGTTAGCACTAAACTGATTATTTCCTTCACTAAAGAATATAGAAGAACCAAGTTCAAGAACCAAGTAAAAAAACAATATTTGCACTTTACACTGAGTCAAAATTAAAATACAGGTATTGAATTGTGTAGCTACCATAAAATTGAAAGTTGTTTCTTTTTTTCAGGATCTGTAATAACTCCCGACCATCATGAGGGTCTTTGCCACCTTTAAGGACTTCCTTCAGTGCCATCGCGTACAAAAGCACAGCGTCATGCAGATAGGCAGAGTATGGGCTAACCTGAAATACATTAAATCAGTAAAATAAATAAGTTCAGTATTTTCCATGATTCAAATTCATGCTTTCTGTTCCCTGTGCCTACTTGCCTGTTTTTCAGATGTTAAGTTACTCCGAAATGGATGTCCGCTTAGTCTTTCAAAAACTTGTTCAAAGAAATCATAATACTCGTAGCCTTCGTAGGATTTCTGAGCAATAATGAACACCATGTCAAAAGCTCTTACGGCAACCTCGTCTATCCTGCTGTTCAGGGCATTTTTCCACAAGTTATCCTGCTCAGGAAAAGAAAAAAGTTTAACATGAATAATACATGAGTCAGTAAATGCATAAGCACTTTGAGTACTCCAGGAGGGTAGAAAAGCGCTATATCAAAATCAGTCCATTTACTATTTACCACAAACAGCTTTGATCAATTTTGATGGCTCATAAAGATTTAACTCAGTCTGGAAGACGGATGCTATGATGCTACTTTATTTAAAAACAAATAGTCATATTCCTAATCATACATAAAATCATGTATAAGCTCACTAACCCTGCACCACTCTGCAGATATAACACAGCAGTAACAAAGTTTGCTTTTATAGCACAGCTCATGCAACACTACATGCTTTACATGCAGGTTATTGACACAAAGGAGCAAATATTCAAATCCATGAATTAAGTTATATCCAGCATGTAGGCACTAAAACTGTATTTGAGCCTTTAATTTTAGATCATGTGTGCCTTAAAGTTTTATTTAGTTTTTTGATGAGTTCTAAAAGACAACATATCCAACTCAAGAGTCATTCGAAAAGTAAAATATTGGACTTTCTGGGACTAATTTAAAAAAAAAAAATCAGGAGGCTGTACGTAATTAATATTGTTGAATTTTGTTTGATAAGAAATAGTCTCAGGATATAACGAATTTATTTGAAGCTTACCTCTCCTGTGTCTTTTCAGGCTTTGTTGTCTTGGTGTCCCCGTTTGTTGGTGATTTACACAGCTGAATATTTGTCTTCCTGTGTTGTGAAAGTTTGACTCACCACAGTGCCACTCACCTCAAAATGTTGTACCAGTAAGAAAATGTAGTCGCCATTCATCAGACCCTGACTCTCAGCCTCCAACAACAGAGCCATAGTATCCTCTTTGTTCGATAGTACCACAATAACTGAAGAAGGGTGGATGAAGAAATTAGAATTCAATTAAATTTTATTCATACAACACATAAGAAGTTCATAAAAACAAGGTGCTTCTATTGTAAGGTAAAACCCCTTCAATAATAGAGGTAGAATCACAGAGGTCCTCAAGGCGACAGTGGGGAGGAAGAACTCCGTTTTAAGCGTTTAAGCGAAAGAGACCTCGAGCAAAACCAATCTCAGATTATGGGATGAAGAGAACAAGACAACAGAAAAGAACAGCCAAACAAAAAGCAGACAGAGGACAAACTATTGCAGAGACTAAAAAAAGGGAAAAATTAAAACAGGAACAGATGACAGACAAAAAAGTGGTTTCATAGTTTGTGTTTCAAAGTGCTCATAGACATTTCTCTTACCTCTAGCAACCTTGGAAATGTACCTAACATTCTGTTGAACTAACTGGGGATCGCTGGTGTCAAATTTAACCCCTGCAGTGAGCTTGAATTTGGCTCGCAGAGGATCCTCAATCGTTTTCCACAAAGCGTCAACCTTGTCCCAAGTATTCGAGTCCAATCCCCCGCCGATCAAAGCTACATGACTCCACCCAAAGAACTCCAAGGTCTTCACCAGGACCTCGGCGCTTCTTTTAAGAGGGGGCATTACAGTGATGTAGGAATCGTAGATGTCACTGTCGTCCATTTTGGATGATTGTCCCACAAAGCCAAACATTGGGATGTTCCATTTAGACGCAATGAGACCAGTCACCTGGAAAGCAGTTTTAGTAAGTAAAATTTAAAGGGTAAGATTTTGTTTTTTACACTTTTTTAAAACACAAAAGGGGTTGGTTTATCAGAAAATGGGAAAGCAAGTTTTGAATTAATATTAACTTTAAAAGGAAAACATCAAAGCCTTACAACAACAGACTGTTTTTATTTAACTAAAATGTCTTTTTTTTAGAAACACTGAGAGATTTATAACATAAACTCATCCCTGACGAGGGGAACAGCAACTTAATAACCTGTAAAATCAACCACCTTCTTTGGGTGTATGGATGCACAATTAATTTCTAAAAATGTCCTTATCCTTATACTAAACTGATGAATTGCCTGATTTGTTTTAGGAAATATAATATAAGCAATATTTCTCCAGTTTTCCATGTTCAGTCAATATCTTGTCAGTAATGTAAGTTTGCCCTGATTAGTTTACTATTGTGTGATATGGCAGGTTATTGTAGTATTAAGAAGGCTTTAAAACTGACTATAATTAGACCTTGGACTTCAATCAATTTAACAAATTGTTTTGATGGTTTGATCCAAACTTCAAGCTGCAAAATAAATCTAAATAAATCAGAATCTTATCCTCTCCTCTATTGTCATTTTCAGTCTTTGCAGAGACTTCCCATAGCCGATTCTGGACCACTTGAGGAGCCAATTTGGCCCACAAGCCATATGTTTGATGCTCCTGCAATGAATGAGTCTAGCATACAATAACAAAAAAAGTTAGAGTAAATACTGGTAAAGTCATTTAAAATCCATCAAATGCTCTTTATTTACAGAATTTTATAAACTTTTAGGATGATTTACAATACATCAAAAAGAACCATACTTTCTGCTTATGCAGGAAGTATGCAACTTATGCAGGATATGTATTTCACATAAACAAAAACATTCATTTCACATGAATTATACCTCAGCTTCTTCAGGACATGCTGGACCGAAGAGCGCAGACACCTTTTCTTTCCACACCTGGTGAATAAATGCTCCTAGGGACTCTTTGGGACTACACTCAGTGTCCTTGAACACAAAATCCAGATTGATGTTTCCCAGTAAGGCGGGGTTGGCGTTCACCTTCTCCACAGCTATCTGTATGGCTGAGCCCAGCCGCAGGGCGCTGAAAGGGAAGGTTATGTTCCAGGGAGCCTGGAAGGCAATGAGCAGCTTGTGAGGCTGAGATCCATTGGTGCCATTGCTGATGCTAGCAGCAGCAGTTAACAGAAGTGTGAAGTGAAGCACCAGCATGGGACTCGTGCCACGGCAATATACCCCCCTCAGCATCACTCTCATCCTGCTAGTGGCTTCGTGTTACGGAGCTTAAATACGCAACTTCACTGGTGATGCTGGACATTTGGTCAGGGAGGGGGAAATGTAGGAGGAGGGAGGTGGTATAGAGAGGGAAAGTTTATTATTCTTTTTGTGGTTTGATCCTCTATTCAAAATAACTTTTAGTTGATACACAAATAAAATAGTAGAATTTGTGCTCTTTACTTTACTTTTCTTCTGTGTAGCTCATATTTTTATCCAGAAAACATTCAGCAATCCAAATAAGAATTCAGAATTATCCAAAGATTAACTTTTGATTTTATTGATTAACAAAATAAGCTCTTGATTAGGTTTCAACTGCAATAGACCAATAAATCCAACTGGTGTAACATTTATGTGCACATGTAGTCTCTGCTTGCAATCATAAATCCAGTGTCAAAGTTCAACCCGATCTGTTTTACCTTTAACAGTGTCATGCTTCCACTTCAAACAAACACATAGCAAAGAGGGAGAGGAAAAGAGGACACGTTTATTTAAAGAATGTGGGCTAAATTCATAAAGATTTTTTAGGGGGGAATGGAAAGTGAAAACTGTTGTAACTCTCCCAGGTGTGTTGTCTGCTTATGCAGGGCTGCAAGAGCCAGATGAGGCAGGTCGAGCCTTGCTCTGTGCAGAGGAGTTCTCACACCTGTGTGCAGTTTAAGGTGCTAATGACTGCAGGTGGGCAGGCTGTACATTAGTGGTGTTGCTTGCTTCAGCTGTTTTTTCTCCAGGGAATGAGCCAGCTCAGCCTGGGCCCCAACTACTGCCGCTAATCCCACCAGGTAACTTTTAATGAACCTATTCCCTTCATCTCACTGCCTGACAAAATTAACTCATTCGCACAAGAAAACCTGTTAGAAGATCAGCACTGTGTTCCTTGTTTTAAGTGAATTGACAAAGCTAGGTGTGGCGATTGTTTGTCAGACGTGTGTTCTGTACACACAGATAAAAGTTTGACAAGTGAGAAAACGCACAGATAATTTGGTGAATTCATTGGTATTCTTCAGTATTGCTGTTCGTTTCACCATTACTGACTGTAACCTGATGATAAGATGAGCAAATGTCAGGTGGCGTTTCCTTTTATCTAATCTTTCCTGATTTCAACACTATGCAATACACCTTGTACTGTCTTTTGAGGGGGAAAAGTGCTGTGTGACAATATCCAAGGTTAACTTATGGGATTTAAACACATGAAAGAGTCAAAATTGAGCTTAATAAACAGGAGATAAGAATAGTGCCCTTTCACCAAGTGCAACCTCTTGGACTTCCCAGTGTACACGCTGTCACTTATCTATTTGGACAGAAATCAAAGAAATTTTGTGGTTGAAAGGTAGTTTAATAAATTGCACAATGTACACTTTAATACAAGACAGGTTTTGATCTCTGTGATCATGTTCTCTCTTTTTTTTTTTTTTTTTTTTCTCTTTTTTTTATCAGCAGAGGTGATGGTGGTCAAGGTTCAAAGGTTTTGAAGTCTCATGCTCATTCATTTTTATGGCTTCTTATTCTCTGTGTTGCCCTTCAGAGCAGAGGAAGAAGATCTGCTGTGAGCACATGCCAGGCACCTCTAAGGACCAGCAGCAGGTAGGAGAACCTGTCGCTATTTCTAATTGTGTTGGTTAATTTCTAAACTATCATTAATTTTAGGACCTGTTCTTAAAAATCTCATTATAAATGTGTCAATAGATTTGCTGCACAAAAGGTAAAATATTTTTAAATGCACCTGCTTGACTGTTCAGTTGTCTTAATTAACATCTTTACTTAAGTGCAATTCAGCAGTTTGTCACGACGGTCAAGAAACCTTCCTATGCTTAAAGTAAAATGGCCATTAAAGTATGGATTTATGTTCTTCTCGTGTTAGGTGTTTGTAAATATTCTGCAGCACTTACTGTCTTTACACTGTACGGGCTGTAATTCTCTCTTGACCTTTTTATGGGTTGGACTCTAACTTGAGTGACTAGAATAACTTGCACAATTCATGTTGACTTTGAACTTGATTTATGGGCACAATATCGAGAGCAGTGTGAAGGAGCCCAGATGCATCACAATGATGTTTAGTTTAGCTTAGCTTTTAAAGAAACTTGACTTACATTTGATCAAATAGTAAAGACCTGGAGGTCTAAATCTTTATAAATCCACAACATTGTTCTGTATCCCTGCAGACTCTCCACCATGGACTTCATCTTTCACTTCCTGTTCTCCCCACTCCCAACCCCTATAATTGTCTCCTTGTTCGCTTTGGCCGCTGCCACCCTATTTTACCTGAACACTCGACCAAGTCCCATCCGGTCCCCCACTGACCTCAACTGCCAAACTATGGGTATCAAGGTAAAAGTCAGAAAACTGTCAGATATTGTCAAATACGACTGTTAAATTGGTGCATAAACTGCTACAGAATGTCACAGTGTCTCTGTTTGAAACCCTTAGGATGGTGCAAGAAAGTCTGCTTTGTTGGAGGATAACAACAACCTGATGTCATATTACTACAAAGATGCAAAGACACTCTATGAGGTTTTTCAGAGGGGTCTGAAGGTTTCAGGTAATATCACTGAATTTGTTATATGCATCTTTTACAAAACAAATCCCAATGTTGCCTAGCTTTCTTTTGAGGTTTAATGAGCATGTTTTCAGTATGCCTTGATAAAGCTGGGTGGTAGAAATGGCAAAGGTTACAATGTTATCAGTTCATGTTATCCACGGTTCTGGTTATCTTATTTTAGATATGGATTAAAACCTGATAACATACAAAAGGATTTAATTAACCGAAGACCTAAGAAAGTTCTCCAGTCTTAAAGTTGGCATCTACCTGTCCCTTATACTTGGTGGTTAGTATATTCTGAATTTAACTCCTCTGTACAATTTCTTCAGATAGGAACAGTAATTCCACTTGGGTGTGACCCTTTTGTGGGTGTGGTCTTAGTCCAAATCCAAAAAGAACTCAAAGTTCTTATAAAAAAAGATAAGTCAGATCGAGGTTGGATCATGTTAACTTCCATATGTATGCTGCAGGTTTAAGCTAAACACTCTTCTGGTAGCAATGAATATGCAGAGTATGTGTGATGTAGTGATGTGTGTGGATGGTGAAAATGTACCATTTGTAAGGAATAAATGCAACAAACAGTTGTATAGGCTCTGCTGTTCACACTTCAACTGTATAAATCCAAACATGTTAATTTCAAACACCGATACCCTTTATAAACATTAATAGGCATAACTGTTTACAATAATGTGTACAACTATATATAGATAAATAATACAAAATAGATAATTTTAAAAAGTCAAAAATTGGTACCTAAAAACAAAAAGGTAAAAGGTGCATGTAAATTTAAGCGTTCATGTGAAGTTCACTGGAATAAAAGGGGCTGACTACTGTGTCGGCAGCCCTATGCTTTTGGCCACGCCCTCTTCTCAACAACGCTGACAGGCGTCTTAATTGCGCAAGAGTGACGTAGAGCGAGGCCTTGCTAAAGAGGAAATCACAATAAACCAAATTACTAGTCAGGCTCATAAGTGGGATAACTCTTGTGCTGAACATGGCATAAAGCATTTACACTCTGTTTAACAAGACAGTTTTTCCAAGCAGGAAAAATGCTTCTAAAGGGAAACTCACAAACTAGATGCTGCTTCTCCCAGCTGAGAAATGGTCCTAAAGCAAACAAGTGAAAATGAAAAACTGATAAACTAGTTAACTCTTATATTGATTGCATTCCTTTAAGCACCTTGACAGTGTTGTGAAGCTCATGTTAAATCTCTTGTTGTTCCAGGTAATGGACCATGTTTGGGCTACAGAAAACCAGGAAGACCATACCAGTGGCTGAAGTACCAACAGGTAAAAGGATCAGCATCTATCAACAACATTTACACTGGGGGAAAACATTAACACCGAATGTGAATTTCAGTTCATACTCACCCTCCCCCCCTCTCCAAAAGGTGTCTGACAGAGCAGAGCACCTGGGATCTGGGCTTATTCATAAGGGTTTGAAGCCAAACTCCAACACTTTTGTTGGTATCTTTGCCCAGAACAGACCTGAGGTCAGTGAAGTTTAGATTTATTTTTTGTCTTTTTAATGTGATCAACATGCTTCAAATGTCTTACTGTTTCATTGGTCACTTGCAGTGGATTATTGGTGAAATGGCGTGTTACACCTATTCAATGGTAGTTGTTCCCCTGTACGACACGCTGGGTCCTGAGGCTCTTGTGTTTATCATCGACCGAGGTAATTGAGTTTCTCTTTGAATCCAATTCTGCTAATTAGAGCTGGGTGGAAGTCCGGTATCTCCCTGATCCCTACAGGGATCTGTGGCTTTCCCTTAATCTTTTCTTTTCCAATGTGCTCCTTCAAACATATTTTGCTTTTGATTTTCTGATTTAGCTCTGGAAAATGTATTATAAGTGACATTGGATTGAGGCATTTGATTGTCTCAAATTGTACTGGTTTCAATTTGAACAATAGCCTTCTAATTTAATGCGAGTCCAGCTGATGTTTTCCTCTGTTTCAGCTGAGCTTTCCACAGTGCTTTGTGACAATCAAAAGAAAGCAGAAACACTCCTGCAGAATCGGGAGAAAGGCCAGACTCCAGTCCTCAAAACCATCATCATTATGGACTCTTTCAACTCCGAGTTGGTCGAGCGAGGAGCAAAGTGTGGTGTGAACATTGCATCCTTGGAGGAAATGGAGGTAATGCACGCTGAGCACAAATAGTGGTTACAGATGTGTCATTGCTTTTGTTTTCTCCTCGCTTGGGAACGAACATTTAAGATCTGTACTGAAACTGCTAGAAGACATTCAGCATTATTGAAAACATGCTTTGTTTTTATTCTCCAGGCACTGGGGAAAAGCAATCCTCAAAAGCCAATCGTAAGTTTCTGATACAGCCATGTAATGAAATTCATTTGAGTCTTAAAAATGTTGCACACTGTTCTGATGAACTGATTTCATGTTCCAACAGCCACCAAAGCCAGAGGACCTCAGCATTGTTTGTTTCACCAGCGGCACAACAGGTAATGGTTTTAAGAATATCAAAGTCATTTCCTGCAGGAATTAAATCATTTAGGAAACTTAAACTTGATGAAGGTTAAATCCAAGTTTAATATAACAAGACAAAGTGGCAATGATGAAGGTGATAATTAACCACAATATTGAAAGGATGGCAAACTTGGTCTCAGTGAGGGTGGGAACCCTTTGGAAGGATTGCTATAAAATTATTTTGCACCAAATTTGGTGACTCGCTGGACTTCCCCATGAGTACAAACACGAAGTTAACACTTGTGGTTTGAAGCAAAATGTGTTGACAGCTTTGATGGAACCTTTTAACCCTTTTTTATGAATATTATGTTTCTATCAGGAAGAAATGAGGCGTTTATTACCCTGACCAACAATTTGCAACATCAAATGTTTTCTAAATGTACATATCTCCTTAGCCTGCAGCCAGCCTGTATATTTGACACACAATTATATTTGCTGGGGGGGTTGTTTTTCGGGGGGACCCGCACCTAATGAATTGCCCATTAAAATAAATCAAATCCCTAGAAATGTTTTGCCAAACTGTCTTTAGGAAATGTGTCTTGGTATCATGATGGAAGCATGTAAGGAAAACATGTTCTTCCTGGCCTATTATTCAAAGCAGTTGTGAAGGAAACGGTGTGAAAACATTTTGGGAGAAGTGGATGGCACTATGTTTGATGTTTAGGCTTTTATGGGTAAATCATTGTACTCATTTGTCAGGAAATCCCAAGGGAGCAATGCTGACCCATGAGAACGTGGTCGCCGATGCTGCAGGTGTACTCAAAACCATTGAGGTACATGAAAAGTGGAGTGGTTTTTGATTTATATTTTTTTTTTTTTCTTTCCCCATTCTAAATGTTGGGGTGAAACTCGTGTAATGAGCGAAAATTAGTGCTAACAGAGCTTGTGTGTAAATGCAGGTATCGATTGTTCCAAACACCCAGGATGTCGCCATTTCATTCCTGCCATTGGCACACATGTTTGAGAGAATCGTGCAGGTAAAGTCCAGACTTGATCATCATTCAAAGTTCTCTTTAAGTGTGCTAACTTTTTTGTATTTTGCAGACGGTGATGTTTGGTGCTGGAGCTAAGGTGGGATTCTTCCAGGGTGACATCAGACTGCTGCCAGATGACATGAAGACGCTGCAGCCCACCCTCTTTCCAGTTGTGCCTCGACTTCTCAACCGTATCTATGACAAGGTGGGTGTATATGTGTGTAAGCTAAACGGCTCACATTCCTTTTAAATATACTACAAAGAGTTGACACAACACAACTCCAGTTTCATTGATATCAAGTGCACAAATTTTCTTTTTGACTCTTAGGTTCAGAGCGGAGCCACTACACCTTTCAAGAAATGGTTATTGAACTTTGCAGTGGAGAGGAAATATGCAGAGGTGAAGGATGGCATCATCAGGAAGAACAGCGTATGGGACAAGCTCATCTTCAACAAAGTCCAGGTACTGCTTCTGTTTGAATAGCTGTAGTTCTCAAGCGACACACACCTAATAAAAACACAAGCAGCAGAGTAAATTGTGTGCACTCATGGCCACTTAAGTACATCTGTACTTAATTTAAGTCAAACATCTGATGAGCCAGTCACATGGCAGCAGCCATGCATTTATGTTCAAAGTTCAAACTGATGATCTTTAAGGGGAAGGAAGGTGTTTTTTAAAAATTCTATGAACGTGGCATAATTCTCAGTGTCAGACAAGACTGCTCTTAGTATTTCAGAAACTGCAGAAATGCTGGGATCCTTTTTTTCTCCCCCTCCCCCACACACTGCCATCTTTGGGCTGTAAATGACCCCAAAGCGCTTTACAGTACATTCAGTCATCAACACATTCACACACTGGTGATGGCAAGCTACCTTGTAGCCACAGCTGCCCTGCCCACAGATTAGTGGCTGACCTGCTCTGCCGCCTGAGCTACAGCCACTCCATTGTACACATTTTCCAGCAGAATAACACACAATGTCATAAAGCACAAATCATCTCAAACTGAACATGACGGTGGATTCACTGATGTCAAATATCCTCCAGTCACTAGATCCCAATCCATACACCTTTGGGATGTGGAAGAGGATATCATGGATGTGCGACTGAATCTGCAGCAAGCCTGTGACAGTTATGCCAATATTGACCATAATCTTGACTAGGCTGTATGGCATAAAGAATTAAGCAGAAGGGGATCCAACCCAGTACTAGCAAGGTCAAGTCACTGACTGCATGTTGAATTGTCAGTGCAAAAAGGGTGCACAGTTCATGAGGAAATTGTGATGTTTTGGGATTTTGCATTCACGGGGAGGACCCCCTGATCTTCTAGTTAATGTAACCTTCCCCTTAAATATTCAAAAGCTGCAATGTATTCACTAAAAGTATATGTGCTCGACCTTTCTTTTAGGAGTCTCTAGGGGGG
This sequence comes from Neolamprologus multifasciatus, assembly GCF_963576455.1. Taxonomy (NCBI): domain Eukaryota; kingdom Metazoa; phylum Chordata; class Actinopteri; order Cichliformes; family Cichlidae; genus Neolamprologus; species Neolamprologus multifasciatus. The sequence continues at coordinate 6,458,498 of NC_140446.1, read as the reverse complement.
CGTGTGAGGGTCATGGTGACTGGCGCGGCACCCATCTCTCCCTCTGTTCTCAAATTTCTCAGAGCTGCTCTGGGTTGCCAGGTAATAAACACTTTAATCCTGTGTGTGTGTAGTTTGTATTCAGATTTCTATGACTCACGTAGTCTCTTGATATTGAAATGTACTATAAGATGAAGACTTTCAAGGGCTTTGGTACATGTTGTTTTCCTGTAAACATGCACATCTTTTTAAAATAACAACATTAAAAGTGAATTAGGTCCAAGAACAGGAGGTTCCACACTGGTATCTTACAGATTTAAGATTGTGACTACAATGTTCACTTTTATTGGTCCCCTTAGATCTTTGAGGGGTATGGTCAGACGGAGTGCACAGCCAGCTGCACGTTCACCATGCCATGTGATGCCACTGCAGGTACATGGCACAGAAGCATGCTGAGTTTATTATCACTTCTCACTGACATTTTGTGTTTAAATGTTATTTTCATCTTAAACATTTGGTTTTGTTTTTTGTTCCTCCTCCTATAGGTCATGTTGGGGTGCCGTTGCCTTGCAATTTTGTGAAGTTGGTGGATGTTGAAGATATGAACTACTTTGCTTCAAATGGTGAAGGAGAGGTAGGCTTTTTGCAATTCAGACAATGAGGCTTTGGGATATTTAAACCTGCAGCAAGAGCAGTTTAATCTGAAGTACTGAGGTAATTTATCCAAGCATGTTCTTAAAGAATAAATAAGAGTAAGTTTTTAAACATCATCCCTATAGTTAATCGTATAGTTCTGCATCTGTTTTCTCCATGAATTAAAACAGGTGGGTGGGCAATAGTTTACTTTGAACTGGTTTGTTTGTTTTAAAGGGAAAAGTGGATAAATGCATGGATGGGTTAAATAAAAAAATTAATGTCCTACTCATCCTGTAATTTCATTACCTTTTTTTTTTTTTTTACAGGTCTGTATCAAGGGCAACAATGTGTTCAAGGGGTACTTAAAAGATCCAGAGAGGACTGCAGAGGCCTTGGATGAAGAGGGTTGGCTCCATACTGGAGATGTTGGGAAATGGCTTCCGGTAAATAGTCAGGCCATTTTTAAGTCTGACTAAAAGTACGACCACATGCTTTCCTTCCATGTACCCATCATGTAGAACACAAAATGAAGTTTAGTAGAAAATAATGAGGTGAAATCAGAGTTTAAGAGCTCAAAGGCTCTTATAAGTGAGCTACTAAATTCGTTTTTTGTTTTTCTTTTCACTGCTTGCCCTGGAAGACATGGCGGTTACACTGCCTGACAAGAATGTAGGGGATTTCTTGAGGTTCTGCCATTTAAAAGGATCAGACTGACCTTGAGGTGCTTGTTCTCTTGCATGTTAAGTTTAGTGAAGACATCCAGCAACTCATTTATCTGTCAACTAAATGTAAATCTTCAGCAAGAGATGGCTGGCTTTTGAAAGGCCTGGGGATTTAAGGGGAAAGTTGGATCTGTTTTAATATGGGGAGGGGGAAAATTGTTTTTGGGTAAAATTAAATCTAACAACATACAAGCTCCTTCACTTTAGAAGTACTGGTGAACAGAATAGGTTTTTTGTTTTTCCTGCAGGCTGTAGCTTTTGGAGTGTTATTGGTTTTCAAGGAACTATTACCAAGAAAACCAACATGACTTCCATTTAAAAATGTTTACTTGAAGCTCAGGAACAATGCTTTCCCAGATGTTGACCATTATTTTAATGAGATGTAGGGACACACAACAGTTCAAATCACGCTCCCATTCTCTGATCTGGCCTGTTTTTTGTTTGCGGCAGAGTGGAGTTCTCAAGATTATTGACCGAAAGAAGAACATCTTCAAGCTGGCTCAAGGAGAGTACATAGCACCAGAGAAGATTGAGAATGTGTATGTACGCAGTGCACCAGTGGCACAAGTGTTTGTGCATGGAGACAGTCTACAGGTAAATCTTTGGGCACCTTTGCTATGTATACACAGTGGATAAAATTCACCTAGACTACACTGCCTTCTTTGTCTCTAGTCTTGCCTGGTTGCCGTTGTGGTCCCTGATCCTGAAGTCCTGCCAGGTTTTGCTAAAAATCTTGGCTTCCGTGGTTCCATTGAGGAACTCTGCAAGATTCCTGTAATGTTTTTGTCTCTTGCAAGTTTTGTAACACAATCGTATAAACTTGAAATGACTTGCTGAAAATTTTTTATTTGTCTTTGTCTGCAGGAAGTTAAGAGAGCCATTATTTCAGACCTGACCAAACTAGGAAAAGAAGCAGGACTCAAGTCTTTTGAGCAGGTCATGACTCATCCTTTTATTGCGAAAATGAAACAGCTGTGTAATGTCTCGGGAAGTTGGCTGTCCACATTATCAACACCTTTTCGGGGGTTTTCTGCACTTCTCAGTAACCTGGCTTTTATCACCCTCTAACGGTTAAAATGTGCAAAATCAGCTAATTCTTCTCATGTGCCCCAAAATGTCAATTTTCTTTATTATTATTATTATTATTATTATTATTAGCCTGTTAATCTTTGGTTTACAATATATGCCATAACTTGAGAAATGTAACATTAATTTGCTTTCTATCATGGCTAACATTTTCCATTTTACTTACTCATGCAGGTTAAAGATGTGCACCTCCATCCTGAGCAATTCACCATTGAGAACGGCCTGTTAACCCCCACCCTTAAGGCCAAGCGGGCTGAGCTCAAAAACCTCTTCCAGTCTCAGATTGACCAACTTTATGCTAAAATCCAGTAACCTGAATAAAACACTTAAGACAAAAAAAGACAAGTAGTTATTTTCCATCATCTGTCAAATTTTATAGAATGGTGACTTAAACATTGGTTTTAATGTTTTGGTTTTTTCTTTTTTCTTTTTCTTCCTTTTTTAACCAACATTGAAGAGCACTGGGATGATGCGGTTTTGTTGGCACCAATTCACTTGCGTTATAGCTCAAGTGAATTATCGAGTTCCAGTTAAAGGTTGAAAGGTCACCTAAGTTGAGGAAATGGGTTTGGTGAACTTGGTACAATCTAATAAGAATAAACTGGGGGGAAATGCATTATGGAAAGTGAACTGAAAACAAAAGCAAAACAAGCAGTGTATACAACTTGATGCTGCCGCTGCCTGACTCTGAGGCCTGTCTGTATGTGGTCCCCAGGACTTATATCAAGTTTGATTACAGATGAACATTTCTGCTGTGGCTCAACACCGCCCTCATGTGTTGCTTTCAAACATAGCAGGAACAAACATGTTTCGTGCTAAAACAGCTGTATTAAAGGGCAATCAAATGAATCATTTCCAGTCTATACATCAGTTTTCAAGTGTTCAGCACTAAGAAACACTGATTTCAGCATTAAAACGTAAGGTAGGCAGAACACTGACACTTTAAGTTCACAGCTAACTTAGATCTAATTTCTTGTAGGAGTTGAAGCTGTGCTTTTGCATTTCAATTTTTTATTGAACCCCTTTGTGGATGTATGCCAAGATAAAATCTGAAATTGTGTATATTTTGACTGACTTGTAAACATGGTTGCCAGATAAGCTTAGCACAGAAAGGGGGAGAACAGGAAGTAAAAAGGCTCTTGGAACCCTTTACTCGTTTAAGATGTTCAGTATTAAAAACCAGTATATTTTCCTGCTCCAGTAATACTTTCCCCACTCTCCTACCCAAACTATCATCCTCTCCACTCTTTTAACTCTCCCCCTTGTGTACAATTCTCTTCCTCATTGACTCCCTCCTACCTTCTCTTCTCTCGTCTTCCCTCTCTCTACTACGCCCTTCTATTCTGTACCTCTTTCATACTCACCACTTTTTTTCTTTCTTTTTTTTTTTAAAACCTCTTTCACTTCCACCTCCCTCTTCTTTGTCTTCCTTAATTTTTTTCACTTCAGACTGTTTCTTCGCTCGGCGAGGATGTACCCCTCTCTACCTACCACCAAAGAGATGTTTTCAGGTTGTAGGTGGGTTTCAACCTGAAAGCAGAAATATTACATTTCTAATGTGATCAAATGTTAAACACTGACCTAATTGTGACCCAAGATACCTTTATTGGTCTGCTCCATATGAAAAGGTCATGCTGTGAGGAAGTATTTACCTGCAGGAATCTGGAAATTACACAGAGCGGGGAATGAGAGGCTTGAAAAATGAATTTTGTTAAACATCAGTCGAGCGGTTTGAGGTAATGGGCACCAAAGTTTAAATAAAGAATTATTGAATTTACTTTGCATATTTTCTTTTTGTTCAAAGTCAATTTAATCATTTGCTTGTATTTTATTCTGAAATGCAATAATAGACTAATCCTTTCTCAGGCAAATATGAAAGAATGAAAACAAAGCGCAGCATGTCTGCAGGTATTTATCGTACGTCTCAATCAGTGATTGACACATTGTTTTCAAAACAGCCTTTGCAGTGCTGTGCAGCTCCAAAAAAGCTTGAATAGTTTTCTTTGTTGTTCTTTAAGCAAACTGTTACACTGTGCAGAACCATCAGGGTGAAACTATTAATGTAGCTTCCACACGTTATGTAAAAACTTCTGTTTTTATTCTAATGACTTAACTTGGCAGCAGTTACATGTTTGCATTCACACTGACTATTAATCCTTCTGTGTCTAAATCTTTGATCCATGCATCAGCTTATGATGTGAACTTTTTGATGAGCAGGGTCTCAACACATAAAATTCTCACATAAAACTGGTATGTCAGGAGTGCTGATGTGCTTTTACAAACCTTGGTGGTAGAAATGCCAGCAAATCTATTCTGACTGAAAGTTTCAGTTCCTGAAAAAACATGATCGCATTAATTTGAATCATACTGGAGTTTATTTGCACTAATTCCTCTTCCTTCCCTTATGTTGAGACAAAGAGTCTGTTTTTTTTTTTTAAGGTTTTTATAATATATTTTATATTTTTATGTAGTCATATGTTTAATTGTTTCAGCAGTTTGCTTGTTTGTCCTTTTAAAACCATTAATTTTAACAATTCTATTATAGCAACACAAATTTTGAAATGGTCACTAATTTAGAAGATGGCCCATCATATTCACCTATTTGTTTTCCCTATCCACGAAAGAACTTGATCACTGGCTCCATATTTCTATTTTTCAATACGAAAGGGAGACTGACTTTAGTTATTTATAATTTAGCTCCTTATTTTGTGTGTGTGGCTGTGTGATTTCCTTCATAGATATTTAGAAAATATTTGGCTGATTGAAAAATAATGAACACTTTAAACATAAAACACCAGAATAAAATAAAATGGAATAATTGAATGAACAACCCAATGGGTTTTGAATGGGCTTTCCTATATTTTATACAAATACATTTGATAAGTATCATCCATTATTTGATTTCAAGTCGCCACATAGGAAATCTGGGGGGAAAAAAATCACATTAACTTAATCATTTATTTCCAAATTTCTGGCATCTCTGAATACATATACTGAATATTAGTCCTAAAATAATATATATGCGAGTTTTCCAAACGTGTATTCACTGATATTATCGCCTGCGCCATATTTTTAGCAGCCATAATACAACAAGCTAAGATACTACAAATGATTATGGTGGTAATGCTGCCCCCTTGTGTCGGGACTCCTTCTGCGTCGTCTGAGCGTAACTGCAGGCTGCATCTGCATACCGCTCCACCGCCGCACCTGGACTTTTTACCGTTTCCGAAGAACTTACACCGCCCCCTTCCTGCTCCCTGACCACTTTAGAGACTCCTTGGGGCTGCACGTTTAGTGAGAAAGTGAATCTATAAGCAAATGTCACCTCTTTTTAAGCGACTATTTGGATTCAGGGTGATTTTGTTGTAAATAAACTTACCTGTGAACCGGATCAGCTGCGCTACACACCTTCTTCAATATGGCTTCTCCCGCTACAGGTGATCACGAAGATCAGGTAAGTGAACTTTTTAAGTTGCCCCGCTGCTTAAAACAACTTCACAGCACAATGAAGGAGGATGTAGCACCTTGTTGGACCTGTTGTCGTTTGTTTAGACTGTATTTGCAAATGCAAAGAACGTGTAGTTTACTCACAAAGCACAACTTTGTCACTGTTGATTTAAAGTTTTATTTTCCTCAAAAGGAAAGTGAAAAAAAAAAAAACAACAGCCATAAATCAAGCGAGCTGTTGCATCACGTATCTAAGAATTCCTTTGACATCCAAATAGTTGGTTAAACTCCTGGTTTAAGAGTTAATCCGTATCGGTAACACATGCATTCCTTGTGTTGACAGTGCTGATACGATTCCATGAAATTATTACTAATGCTTAGTCATCACTTTTGTCCTGCTATCCTCTCACATTTCATGTTAGATATGCAAAGGAGCTGCAAATATTGCAAAAAAAAAAGGTGACCGGAAACCCGTTACTACTTGAAACGATGGTGTGAATTAATCCCTATTTTGAAAAGTATTTTCTTGTGAAGCTCAGGGAAGTACAGTTTGCACAGATACCGTGACCCTTTTCATGCCTTTATACACTTGGTGTTTCACTCCAAGAAACGATAAGGACTGAATTAAAACTATATTAAATGTATATGTTTTTTTATTATTTTATTTTTATGTAGATTATCGCCGATACTGCACATTTTAGTGGTTCATGCAGACTATGGTGTAAAAATATTCTCATATTCTTTATCCATAATTACTAGAGATGCACTGATACATCGACCTATGGCATATATAATATTTATCTGTTATGTAATGTAAATTTTGCACAAGTTCAATATATACATTAAAATGTGTAATTGAGGTGTAAAAATAATTTGTAAAACATTGGATATTTATTCAAAATAAGGGTTTTACACACATTATTTTGAGTTGCTTGATACAACTATGTTGTTAGAGCGGGAAAATGTGTGTGTTGGGATAGTGAAATGATGGGATCTGTAGAGCAGTGGCACACAAACTGGAAATGGAGACTCTTTCCAGTGGTTGCCAAGGTCACTAGACCCATCTGTCAACCACTTGCCAGTCCACTGGGAAATAAACAGTTTTTCTTGCTTTTTGAGGGGCAGTAAACAACCACCTGTGCTACTGGAGTCTTATCTACTTGACCCTAAACTGTCACCATGATTGACAAAATGGGCAAAAAGGCAGACAAGTTGAAGCCAAGTCAAGAGGTTAGTGGTCACGTGACAGTAAAAAGGCCACATTGTTATTCTAAACCTCACTGCTGCTGCAGAATTTCACTGTTGGTGCATCACATATTACAGACAGATGACAAGCTGAAGAAAAGAGCAAACATAGTGTCTTTCTAAGGTGTAGGTAATTTGTGCTTTGCAACGTGTGCCGCAGACAGTGCTGAGAGTTTTGTAAACAGCAGACATCAAACTTCTCTGCTAGACAACCTGTGTTATGGCATAATCTCTGAATTACTCCAGACATTGTTTTCTGTATTAGGTTCATTGTCAGATCGTAGAGGACAACATAGCTGCTGATGAAGTTGCAAAAGTGCACACTTGAGGTGACAGTGTCTGCAAATGCGTTCTGCCTCAGACTGTGTGAGGTTCCAAACCCTGACCCAGTGGAGGAATGTGTTTTGCATCAGACAGAGTAATTAACAGGCTTCTACGTGTCCCTCTTATCAGTACTGACATAGTTACTAACCCGACACAACTGCTGCAAATATCATAAATATGTCTGTTAGTGCAAGAGTCTGAGCTTTACTTTGACTTGCGTGTGCACGATTGAGACTCTTTTAGTCTCTCTTCATATAGATGTTAGGTGTCTTTCCCATCTCAGGGCTAAAGGTGTCACATTCGAAAGGTGACCACTGAGGAGCTACATACTACTAAAGTATCAACACTATACTGATGTTTATGGTCAATTTTGGCAGATGGCATACACAACCTTAATGGACTGCATTGTTTTGTTGTTGAAGAAAATTATGCTGGCTCCTTAGAAAGATGTTATTTTTATCAGACTTGAATATTTCATTATAAGGAAGTGAGATATGCAAATTTAAATACTGACACTGTTATAAAGCATGCCCTCAAACTGGATTTTCATAATATTTTGAACACTGTTAAAGAACAACATAAAAATGCTTCAATAATGTAGTTGCATTAGTTGCACCTTGCTAGTAATGGGTTCGACCTCGTTTTGCCTTCACAACTTCACAGCTACCAGCCTCTCTCCTGATACTTGCTCTATGATGATTTTGGTTCTGGATTTTATTCCGTCTTACCCTTTTTTTTTTTTTTTAATTGACATTTTAGAATCACTATACAATACCATCAACTTCAGCTATCTGTCAGTACATATATTTTTTCCTTTTTTTTTTCTATATTTAAACAACTAAAATATCCATACAATAAGAATGAAAGAAAAAGAAGAAAAGAAAAAGAAGCGAAACAGGAAACAACAAACAAAATAAATAAAAAATACATAAGGAAAAAGGAAAAAGGAAAGAAAAATAAATAAATAAATGTAGGGAGTGTGTTTTTGTTTCCATTAATGTAACTAATATTTCCTCTAGTCTTCTAGTAGTTAACAAAGTCAAAGTCTAAAGCAAAAGCAAAAACTGGCCTGCGTTTTTTAATGTAGTCCATCCATTTGCGTCTTGCCCTTCTAGTTGTCTTGTAACCTGAAGGTTATCGACCAGTCTTGTTTGAGCAGTCTTTGGTGGCATGCAGGCTAACAGTCAACATTGTGGGATGGCATAACAAAAGGATATCGTCTAACAATAGTTAAACCATTATTTAAAATAAATAAATGTATCTAAACTGATGAAATCTGACCTGCTGACAGAAACAGAAATCAACCTTGGTTCAAACACCTTTTCAGAAACAGGATTTTACAAACTTAAAACATGAATAAAATCTTACATGTTTTAAAATGATCATAGTATTATGGAGTGGTATATTCATGAATGCAGGAATTCACTGAGATTTGACCTTAACCCCTACTGAAAATATGTGCATGGCCTTTTATTTACATATGTATTATATTATTCAGTTCTACTCATGTCCTTTGTACATTTTCAAATATTTGCCAACATTTCTGTGAAATACTGGAAATAGTAAAGCCTTTTTTAGCTCTACCAGCTCTCTTCTTTCCATTGATTTCTTTGTGCATTTGTCTTTGCGGTGCCACCTATCTGTCCATTAATGTTGGACCACAGATTGTGATGGGAAATAGAAGGCTGTTCAGTTTTGTGAGTGGTGCTAGTAATAACTGCCTGTTGCCAAGGGGCAGGAGGTTTATTGTGGCAGAACAAACAATGTGAGACTACACCTATGTCGTGCTCAATAGCAAATGGACAACGTGGTGATTACCCTGCAGCTGCAGCCTGCAGAGCTGTGTGTGTACTGGGCGGTCTGATGAGATGAAAAGACTGGCAGTAGTGATATTACTGTCGTCTGTCTCACAATCGGCTTTATCAGCTAATGCTAGATTTTTTAGTCCAATGACACCAATGAGACTTGATTAAATTTCTGATTGCTGTGTTTGAGTTATTTCTGTTTGAAAAATAGTAGTTATAATTTCCTGCAGCTTGTGGAGGGAAAAAAATCTGATTGAAGAAGCTAGAGGAGGTGGCTAGGAAGAGGTCTGTCTTGGCTTCTCTGCTTAGGCTGCTGCTCTCGTGATCCAACCCAAAAATCAAGAAAATGGATGGATGGAATTAAAATAATAAAATTTGGTATTTTAAGATTAATATTGACAACAAATTGGAGCAACAGTGAAGTGAAGTGACAGAAACTTGTGTAAAATGTTTATTTGGCTACATACAGCAATTACTTCCTCAGACATAAACCTGTAAAATTAATATATTTTTGTCAAAGCTACAGAGATGTGCAAAAGAGCCACATGCCACTGTGGAGGTTTTTAAACAATAAGCCTTAAATCATCATCACTGTTCTTTTGTGAATCTGAATAGGTCCTTGTTTAATAAAGGCATTTAGTTTGTTGACTGGATTTTCAGCAGTCCTCTGAAAGCCTAAGTTAGAAGAAGTTAGAAGAAGGTAATGCTTAAAATTAGTGAAGTGGTAAGACATTAAAGCACATTAATGTTTTACCACTCCACTAATATTAAGGATTATTAGTCTCTATTAGAAGCTTATTAACATCAAATTATTTTTACATTAATAAAGAGACAATATTAATATTTTTACTAAGGAATCCAAGTGCTAGTAAATGTATATTTTAAGCTTAAAGCAACCATGTAACAATCATGTAAAACTTTATTTTAGATGTATTAATGCAGGGGTGTCCAACTCCAGGCTTCGAGATCTGGTGTCCTGCAGGTTTTAGATGTGTCCTTGATCCATCACCGCTGATTTAAATGGCTAAATAACCGCCTCAACGTTTCTTGAAGTTCTCCAGAGGCCTGGTAATGAACTAATCATGTGATTCAGGTGTGTTGACCCAGGGTGATATCTAAAACCATCAGGACACCAGCACTTGAGGCCTGGAGTTGGAAACCCATGTATTAATACATATGCAATGCAACATTCAAGTTGCATATCCATCTTCCTATCCATTAAGTCAGCGGTCCCCAACCTTTTTTGCGCCACGGACCGGTTTATGCCCGACAATATTTTCACTGACTGGCCTTTAAGGTGTCGCGGATAAATACAACAAAATAAAACTAGTACCGGTACCGAAAAAAAAGAAAATTTATTCATAACACGTGAAAAGACCCAGGAAAACCGAGTTAACGATAAAAATGATAACAAAATAACGCTGAAAACCGATAAAAACCCTGAAAACCATACATTTCACACCTGAGCCTCAACTCTCGCGGCCCAGTACCAAACAACTCACGGACCGGTACCGGTCCGAGGCCCGGGGGTTGGGGACCGCTGCATTAAGTGATACATATTGAGAACCATAATACAAAGTCATACCAAAAATGATTTAATTATGATGATTGTTACTTTTTACATTGGCTCAGGCCAACACACCTTTGGGTGCCTCCAAAAACGGTAAAAAACACACCCCTAAACTAAGAAATCTCAGAGGATATACGAAATTCCTCTGAAATAATTTCCCTAAATTGACTAATCTGTTGACTGAATAGGCAGTTATTGTGGAAGAATTAGTGTTTCCTCATCCCAAGACCACAGCTTTCAATAGTCTTTCAGTCTTTCAATAACGTTCCCACGTTCATATGAAATTAATCAACAGCAAAGCGCAAATTCTTCACTGAGCAAACTGCTAAACATTAACAGACTCAACCTCGATATATGAAAGGATATATTTAAGTTAGTTTTGTATTGTTGTCAAACAAAACAGGAAATTTTAAAATGTTACTCTGAATTTTATAAAATGATTCCTGTCTTTTCTTTTAAATAAACTCCATACATGCACATAATCAGTCTTGTAATTAATGATTAATAGCACCAGTGAAAGGTCATGAGACCAGTAAAGGTTAACTTAGTCATTGTACACATTTTCGTTTTTGTTCAGTTTATTCTGAGTCCTTTCGTATGTCTGATTATAATGAGAAACTTAAGCTGACTCAGCTTGCTGCAGGGGAGGGAGTGAGCTTACCGAATCGCTTTCTCTGGCTTTCAGAGCTGGGTATTGTAATGAAACAAGTAAACATGACCTCAGTTGTGGTGAGGTAATGTCAAGTCATTGAATAAGTGTGTGTTTATCTATTAGTAGTTTGTGTTACCACACTGCAGTTATGTTTAAATACTTGCTTCAAACATATCGATGGATTTATGCCGATTTAGCGGCAAGTTTTATTTACACTTCAATGTGAATGACTAACGGCTAATCTTTGTGCGTACATATGAATTCTGAGCTTGCTTTTATGTATGTGTGTGTTTGTGTGCAAATCTGTGACTAGCTGAGCCAGATACATAGCAGGCCACAAAGAAACAAACCAGAGACTGTGAAACTTGAATAGTAGTCATTCAGAATCACAGATGGAAGGAACGATGCCAGTGTATAAATTCCTGGTGGGTTTGTCAAGCCGCATTTGTCCCTAACTTTGAAGGGACTGAGGGGTTGTATGAAAAATGAAAGTAAATGCACAATAATTTTGAAGTGGTTCTTGCCAAAAACACAAAACATGGGGAGAGGAAACAAAAATTCACTATTCTTACCCGTGTCTCTTTCCTAAAAATACCAATTAAGAGCAAAAAGGTGTAAAAAATCAAAATATTAAATATTCATATAAGAAGAAAAGTCAAACTTTTGCTCTTCCTTTATTATTACCAATCTTTTTTCCCCTCAGCACACCAAAACCAGATAAGCTGCAGCAGTTCTCTCTTACAGCAACCTGATAAAATAAAATAATGTTAAAAAAAATCCCCAAATTTGCTATAGGTACTATTATACTCCTGTGCTATTCATCCACTAGGATTAAAATGTAAGCATTCCTGCATGTAAACAGATGCTTAAACAAAACTTCTTTCTTACCTGCTTTTGCACACTAAACAGGCACCATAGCGACGCTCATGAAGGTTACAATATTTGATTGTTCGCTGACCTTTTCGGCTGCTGCTTAGCTTTGTGTTTATTTCTAAAGGTGTTCCAGAAAAGCACCCGTCTGATTGGTTTGTTGAAAAGAGAATTAATAGTAATGACTGAGGCCTCTGGTGATGTAAAGTGTGCTGGAAATAAATAAAAAAAAAGCTATGTAAATATACTCGTCTATTTTATGTACCAACACTGTAACATGTGCATGACTAAATGCAATAAATAGATACGGGTATGATCCTGATCCACAAAGTCCTGCCCAACTTTGGCAGTGTGGGTGAAAAGTGCAAGTTGGAGCAGCTCATGTTGGTTGCATCTCTACAGTCTCATTTCCAGCAATGAGATCAAAGATGTTGCTGTCATGGACATGCAAGGCTGCGTCAACAGCTCAAAACTGGTATGCTGTCAGCATCATGCTGACAGCATACCAGTTTTGCCAGTAACCCGGCTTCTGTCAACTTCAGTCAGACGCGGCATGGCGGTACTGATGAGTGTTATTCATATACTGTTATTTTTGTATTCTGAGACTTCTGGCTTGGGAATGCAGTAAACTGAAACAATTCCTCAGTCTACAAGTGAGTTTATTTGTTTGCGGGAAGCAAATGATCAATTCCTCTATTCACTAAATCATCCAACCAGAGCTGAAAACTACTCACAGGAGACATTTGAGTATTGTAGTAGATGAAAATGATCAATTGAAAAATTGATTTGAGTTCATCTCTTAAAAAAAAGTTCTAATTTGTTTTGATGTACACAAATCCTTCTCTAAGGAAAGAAAGTATATTGATGTCCTCACTGTTATTTTTCTAATTCAGAATCCTGTGAGAGATCATTGCATTAAAAAAGATTTGTCTCTAGATTACCCGAGGAAGTGCATGGGTAATTTGATATCATGAAAACTTTCCCTTAGGGATGTACCGATACCGATTCTGGTATCGGGGCCGATACTGTAAAATGTGTGTGCACTCATACTCGTAAAAGTTAACTGATACCATGAACCGATACCAACTTATTTCATTAATCAGAGGGTGGTTTGTCATTTCTGTTGTAGTTTTTTAGATTGGCCACTAGGGAGCCAATTATTATTTTATTTATTATTTATTTTATAATTTTTTATATTTTATTATTTATTTAATAATAATTATTTTGTTTGTTTGTTTGTTTACAATATGGACACTGCAATAATTTAAAAGTTTATTTTATTTGCAAACCTAATTTGTATTTATTTTATTCCAAACAGAAGTGTTTATTTATTATTCTGAAAGCTCTGGACAGTGCCAATAGTTCAGTGATATTTTGTAAAATTACAATATGGAGACTCTGCAATAATTTAACAGAAGTGCTTATTTTTCACTTGAAATTTTTTTGTGGTCATTTTTATTAAGATTTTATTTTTTATCGACAGGGAATATAATAAAACCTGTCTTCCAATTAATTGTATTTTGTGTGTGTGTGTGTGTGTGTGTGTGGTAGAAGTATCGTTTTTTGTGCTCTGTATCGCCAAGTACTCAGATCCCAGTATCGGTATCATATCGGTTTGAAAAAATTGGTATCGTTGCATCCCTACTTTCCCTGTTTGGAAAGTGACTCATGAATCACAATCATTCAAGATTTCCAAGAATACTTTTTTGTTCTATCAATATCATGTATGACAATTTTTACAGCAGCATTTTCATACTGTTTTACAAAAACTGTCACGTGGTTCTGGTATACAGTAAAATTAATGTTATAACACTGTACATTAAATCACTGGCCTTCCTGGGGCCTAAAATTAAAAATCTATTACAATCGGAAAAAAAGTTTCATTTTCTACAGCATACATATTTTTCAAATATGGACATTATTCACTTATTTCACTAAATTATAAGAGTGGGATGGTAAAGTGCAAACTCCATCCAGGACAGAAAAAACTGCATTTTGCTTCTAACTAGGGATGGGTATCGTTTAGGTTTTATCCGATACCGGTGCCAAACCGGTACTTTTGAAACGGTGCCGGTGCTTAAACGGTGCCCAAACCGGTGCTTAAAGAATGGAAAACACAAAATTGGTCCAAAAACCTCTCATGTTCAGCTGTTTTTTTGTAAAAAGATAACAATGTTAGTCTTTTCTGCAGGTATAGGGCATATATGGTATCACTCTTGGCTGGAAGCAGTGCTTAAACAATGGAAAAAACACAAACTTTGTCCAAAAACCTCTCATGTTTAGCTGTTTTCCACTTTTTCTTCGGTCATTTTAGCCTTTTTGGCCAGGGTGAAGGGAGTATCTGCCATCAAACAAGAAGACAGCCGCATGTAGCTATGATGGTGTTTGCTAGTTCACGTTACATGCATTAATTTAATAACGCGGTTAGCTTACTCAACGTAAATTACACACGAACAACATTAAGCTACTCACGCAGAGAAGAACGGCTGCTGCTGCCATCATCATTTCTGCTACACTGGCAGGGCTAGGTTCATCGGATTTAAAGTGTGACCTCCTTTGACAGTATCAGCTTAAAGCACTTGTTGCAGGCTGCTGAGTTTGCATCTTTTGCTGTGAAGTACAGCCAGACTTTTGACCGCTTCGCCTTGGGCATTTTTAATCTGTAGCTCTGCTCTAAAAGAACGTACGTACCTGGACCCGCCTACTATCCTCGAAACGTAAAATGATTGGCTAGAATCTAAAGTGTATCATTCCATACCAGTTGGTGGCGGTAATGCACCTTTCAGTTGTTTGCCAACCGCCAATAGAAATGTAAGGAAGAAGAAAGTGTATCACAGCTCAGGAAAAAAAAGCACCGAAATAAAGCACCGAAATGCGCGCTGCTTTTCGGTCTGGTTACTACCGTTTATGTCAGAACCGGTGCCATGATGGCACCGGATACCGGTACCCATCCCTACTTCTAACAGAACTTTGGCTCTTTGCAAGCATCTGCACAGACAGTTGCTTTTCATCTTTGCTTTGTGTTTATACGTAGACAATAAGAAAAAGATTTTATATGTCTTAATTAGAGATAACAATTTGTGTAGCTTCTAGGTTTGTATTATTAAATCATAATTATGAGACAGTGCGTTTCAGGTCATGTTACGCACAAAAACATGAAAGTAATATAACAAGTAGTGTAACAAATGAATTTCTCCTGGATGTATTTAAGTAACATACTGCATTACTTTTAAGAAAAGTGTTCAGTGTAATATGTGTATTTGTCAGGATCCTGGGTCCCAGCGTTTTTAGTTCTTTGTGATTCTTGTATTTTGTACTCGTGAGATTTATTCTGTGGTTTCTAGTTTTGATCCTTTGCCCTTCATGTTTCTCTGTGCCCCCTCTCTTCTGTGTACGTCTGTGTCTTTGCATGTTTGAGTTTTGTTTTTCTGTCACTCTGTATTGTGAATTATATTCTCTTCTCTGGTCTTTTGTTACTCCCTCGAGTCTAGTTTCTTGTGTTCCATGCTTAGTATTTCCCTCTGTGTATTTTGGTTCTTAGAGTCCTCAGCTTTATGGTTTATGTCTCTGTGTTTCTTAGTTGCTGTCTCCACCGTCAAGTTCGCATCTCTGTGTTATACTTCCTGTTTTACTTTGAAGGTCCGGCTCTTATGTGAATGTGTCCTGCTTTGCTTCCTTGTCTCGTCAGTTCTGATTTCTCCCAGCTGTGCCCTCCTTCTGTGTCTCATTCCCCTCGTTACTTCCCAGTGTATTTACGTTACATCCCTCTTGCTGTGTGGATCTCCCTGTGTCTCCCTGTATGTTTAGTTTGTTATTTCCCAGTTTAGGTTAGTTTGCTTTGTATACTCGTTTTTCCCGTGCCAGCAATTAAAGCTGTGGTTTTGAGTTCATCCCTTGTGTCTGAGTCCTGCCTTTTGAGTCCTCATCTCCTGCCTGCCACACAGCGCTTCCTGACAGTATTAGATTTGTTTTTTTGTTTTTTTTTGAGTGATCACACCAACAATGATCACAACTAGAGGGGAAATAACTCCAACGTGCAGAAACATTTGACCACACAGCATGCAATGAATTTGCACAAATGTAATGCCTTTAATATGCTGCGTTGGTGGTGACTCTCAAAGCAGAGCCAATGACAACCTAATAAAATCTGATAAGGGAACTGATAAGGAATCAACTGATAAAGAGATCAAAACTGGAATTGAAATCACTAAATTCTTATCAATTCCCATCCATAGTCTTAATCTGTAGCATTAAGCATCACAAACAAAGCTTGTATTCTGCTGACACGAGGTTATAAAAGTGCAATACACATTAACCTGGTTTATTCCGTTCGGTTCACTCCAAAGCACAAAGAACTTTAAATGTTAAACATTGACAAAATTCAAAGAAAAAAAGCGTTCTCGTTTTAAACAGATGTGTTTACATGCTGCAGCATGTTGTGCATTCTTAAAATGCAGAGTTTCAAAAGTTCTCCGCTCTGTTTCGATTTTATGGTGCTAAAGATTAAAAAACAACCCGCAATAAAACAGACAAACAACTATTATCGGTTTGTAACTAACAGCATCAGAATGCATGCAGTGGCAGAAAAAAGATCGGTTACTGTCTGAACATCTGCACATAGAAAGAAAGGGTGGATGAATGAATGCGTACCAGTGTAGTAGCAGTAAATACTAACAGACAGATTTCTCAAACACTCACTCACTCAGAGACACTACATGCAGGGTCATTGCACTGACTGACACCAGAGTCTTATGCAGCAGAGACTGAGTGCTTCTGTTATATGTATCTGAATTGGCGAACATGTGACAGCTGCCTCTCTGTCACATGTGTCTGAACAGAACGTGGGTGCTTGGTCACTGAATGTCAGTGATTTCCATCCAGGAATTGTGATGTGAGGTATGATGTAATCGTTTGTACAAATATAGGTGGATGGAAGTATTTCGGATAGCATTCATGTAAAAAATCATTTGATTGAACTGATTTAGCAATGTAATTTTGCCTATTTTACATTTACACTTATTTATCTATACATCCATCCATTTTCTGGCTCTTATGCATCTTATTGCAGGCCTTGGGGCACAGCAGTGTAAGCACAGAACGTCACGCTGGTAATAGTTTACAGGGGGGGACACGCAACAGCCTAATTTCCACTAGTACCTACTCAGCATGACTTAAAAGATCCAAATTCATAAACTATTAGAGGCTTCAAAATACTCCGTACCATCCAGAAGAGTTTCAGCTTGATGAAAGAATAATGATGAAATAATATTTGTCATTGGATGTACATTAAAAACTGAAGTATGGGCCAGGGGAAAGCAGCTGAGTGGTCAGGATCCAGCTCTGCTCTTGCTCCTGTGCCGCTCGCTGGTCTTGGCGATGAGACCATTTTAGGCGTGGAACCATGTCCTTTTCTCTGCCATCGGTATTGTGTGAGAGCGCTGAGTCTCGAGACAAAGACGAATTGTAAATCAGGGGAGGATGGAAAGTCTCTCTTTGTGGCTTGTGTTTGTGTGTCTGCTCTTTCTCAATAGTTGTGTCTGTTTGTGTGTGTGTGAGAGAAGGATTCCTTCTCTTCTGTAAAAGAGGCTCTTTTACTTTACAATTGTTCATTGACCTTTTTTATGTGATGCTTAACTTCCAGAAAAGCACACGTCTGATTGGTTGATAAAACAGAAAGAATAACACCTTGAATAAACAATTCCTATATTCTCTGTAGCCTTTAGTGTTGTAATATGTGGCAGCTTGTAAGGGTGTTAAAAACTGGCCTAAGAAGTTGTGTAAATATTTGAACATGAGGGAGAAGTTCAGCCACTGCTGACTCCTCTATAAAAAGTTCCCGTCACTCTTGGAAAATTATAAAATTGCACAACTCAGTCCCCTTATTTTTGATGTAGTCATTTTATGCTCATGCTGTGAGGTTTTAGTAATAATACACTTCTCCTTATTGGTCCCTGCCAGGGTTGCTTCTAGGATGATTGGTTGCTACCAGACTACCTAACATAGCAATGTATACAACAAGTACTTTGATTGGTCCACAGAATAGAAGCATCAACATGCAAATCATAAACCAGGCACACTGAGGGAAAGCGATTTCTTCTAGAAAGAATATGTAAGACTCTGGCTTGTTTTGGCCTTCTTATAGTTCTAATCATGCCCTGCAAGCTGTGTCCCTTCAGTCACATTAATTATTAGTTATTGTTAATCCCTGGCTTTCTTCCACCCTGTGTCTCTTTACCTGTCTTCCTCCAATCACCCCAACCGGTCATGGAAGATGGCCTCCCCTCCGTGAGCCTGGTTCTGCTGGAGGTTTCTTCCTGTTTAACCCTTTAAGACCTACCATAGAACCAAGTCCGCCAGAGCTTATATTATATTGTTACATGCTGTAACATTTTTGGGAGCATTTCAAGTTGCTATACATCAATACAACCATTATAGCCCAGGTTTTAATAATATGTCTGCATTAAGTGCATAGTAATTACATAAATTGCAAAAAAGTGCAATAAACTACAAAAAAATTTAAAATCGTTTTTGCTTTTTTAACATATATTTCTAGTTAACCTCTTAAGCCCCAAGCCTAACTGATCTCCTGCCTTTTGCCCCCGTATCAGGGGGCGTTGGGGCTTAAGAGGTTAAAGAAATTTAAGAGGCTTATCCCTCAAAACTGTAAATACAAAAAAGTTGCACAAAATAGTTTCCTACCACAGGAAATTTATTTTGAGTGTCTTCATAGTTTTATTTTTGAAATACACCAATTTTTATATACTGCAGGAAAAACGAAAATAAATATTATACTGCAAATTTGCAAAAAAGCAGCATATGCATCAAAATAAACTATTTCCAGGAGTCCTAAGCATCCCAGAAACAACACAGAAAGTCATAAAGTCAAAGATAACTTTTAAAAACACCAGTATAGGCTCATGGGGTGAAATGATGGTTAAAAAAAAAAAAAAAACTACATTTCCGCGAAAATGACGTCACTTCCGGTTTCGGGCAGGTAATGGCGGATATGCAAAGGTTCGTGCTGACGTAGGAAGTGTTATGAACAGCTGATCGGATCGGCAAAGCGTGTTTCTGGAATATTATGTTTTTGTTGCTGCAAGCACTTTTTATGCAGTTTTTGCAAAGCTATATGTGGAAGGAAACTGTGACCGAGGACAAGCTGTTGGCATAAGGTGTAAGTACAACTCCTCCGGTTTCATATGCAAAAAAAATTATTGCGCTAGCTTACTTGGTTGCAGAGCTACCGGTATTTAAAAATAGTTGTGCAAAACAGAGCGTGCCCACTCCCACCGGTTTTAAAGGGTTAAAGGGAGTTTTTCCTTCCCACTGTCGTCTAAGCGCTTTCTGTTAGCAGGGTCATATGATTGTTGGGTTTTTCTGTTTTCTTTGTATTATTGTAGGGTCTTTACCTTACAATATAAAGTGCCTTGAGGCAACTGTGGTTGCAATTTGATGCCATATAAATGAAATTGACTTGAACTGAATTGGAAAGTTGTTTGTTTTTGTTTTGTTTTGTTTTTTCAGAAAAGCCCTACTCAGTAGAAGATTAGAGATGGAGCAGATTCTGTAACCTGGTGGAGAATAAAGAAAATGCAAAAGTTAATAAACAAGGAACTGTGTTTTATAATGAGCTGAATATTAGTTTAATGAAAAATTATTTTGTGTATGCTGTCAGTTTTAGTAAAAAAATGCATTTGGGGTAGACTGAGCTCTTCTTTACTATCTCCAGTTCAAACCACAAGGATTGATGACTCAGAGAAAGGGGCTCAAATCTTTTGTGTTTGTATGACAAAAGTGAATTGAGACAGCAACAGATACGATGATGGTCGTACCAAAATGTATTTTCAAAGCCCAGAGAGGTTCACCTAATAAACGTCTCAGAGTTTTATGGTGTTGTCATCGAGAACTCCTTACACATTGGTTTTGTTGCCATGGGGATCTATCCTTTGCTGTGGCATTGCCTTGGCAACCACGTGTGAACCCGGACTAATTTCCTCATTGCTGGTCATCATCAAGATTCCCTTCAAAGATATAATTAATATGCAGCATGTGTCACTGATAGTTTGTATGGGAGACAGCCGAAATAAAGTCAGCCTATTTATTCCGTTCTTAATTTGAACATTAAAGGGGTCTGTGTGGTCCAACGTGTAGTGTTAAGCTACTGTTTTCTTTGTAGATACACAAAAGTGAGGAGAAGAAGTTAAATGTAAAGATTATAGTTGCAAAAATAGATGGTAGAGGAGGTAAGAGAGATGGAACAATGGAGATGAAAGACAAGAAAAGCAGATACAGGAACAGCTGTTAAGCTTACAGGAAAGACAGGTACTTGATATCAGAGAAGTAAAAGAATGGAGGAGGATTTCTTTTCATTGGAACTGTTTACATGAAACATTGATCGTTATCAGGTTGCTGTGGTTGGGCTGACATTCCTAACTGTCAAGCAAACGAAACCGGTGAAAGCACAAAGGCAAGTTGTGCCTGTGTGAGGTTGTTCCTTATTTAATATCTCTGCTCGGACGAATTTCTGTGTATGGAGGCCACAGTAACTGGAGCAAAACCTCTATGTGCTGTACATTGTTGCGCTTTGTGAGCTAAGACATTAACTACAAATTGAGTTTTGTTCTTTTTTAATTACGTGAGCTCTCTTTTTTAAAAAATGGATTTCACAATCTACAATTCACAGTTGCAACAAGTTTCCACCTGTACTTTTGGCATTAATTTTTTTTAAACTTTGGGCTGAGGGTGAAACAGCATATGAATCAGGTACTAGTGTGTACAGTAAGTACATGTGGCGGGAAAAGTGTGTGCATACATTTTATCACAATTCCACAATATTTTTAGAAATACTGTATTATAATTTTTAATGTATTAAGCCACAAGAGGACATTCTTTGCTGAGCTCAGTGAGCAGTGAAAACATTGCAATTGGAAGTTTTACATTTTAATTAGTAAACTGTTTGTTATAAGGCGAAAATGACTTAGTTGACAGACAAATCTAGCACTAGCCAGACTCCAACATGTTTAGCAAGTCTAACTCATAATTCACTGTGATAGATAAATTTAGTAGTAAATACACTTAAAAACAAGCCGTAGTTGCAGGAGACACTGCACAGTTGACTCCTTTGCATGAATTTGTGTACAGCTGAACACTAAGCAAACCAAAATGTCATGTTACTCAAAGTGTTCATGCCTCTAAAATGGATAATTGAAGACAAATTGATAAAACAATGATGTAGTGAACTGGGAAACCAGAACATTCTAGTGTATGAGTATTGTGGGCAACTTAGGAGTTGTGTTGACTTCATTTTTAAAAGGCCCGGGGATTGCTGCTTAAATGTTAGAAGGAGACATGGAGCTGAAACAGCCTGAATTTAAAGCGGAGCCAGAATTCTGCAGCAGCTAACATGATGATAGAAGTATAGTTTCCATTTTAAAAATATATATATATATATATATATATTTAAAACTACATTTTCTGAGACTTCGACACGCAGTTTAAATGTACAGATAACAACTGAACTTTATGTTAATGTAGACAATGCTTTGGGTCAAGAGACTCTCTCCTGGAAGGACTTTGGTTGCTCAATAATTTACTTTAGCTAAACTTGGTGAGGTTCTCTTTGCCTGTTGCCATATAAATAAAATTCAAATGAAAATCAAATGAAAGCCATTATTCACAGAAAATGGAGCGCTTGTCTAGCTTAGTGTCATGTGTGATAGTAGATTTTCTTGCAACAATAAAGCTTATCCATACAGAAAATCCAAAGCAGGAAAAGTGCTTAGAACCAATAAAGTAACCGCCATCAAACTTTACAGCATCCCTTTTGCATGTGGTTTAGGGAGATGTTAGCTTTAGTTTCCATGCTGATGAACATGCAGTGGGGCAATCTTATATTTGTATATTTGTTATCTGCTGTCACCTCCACCTGCCTGAATCTAGTGCACACACGTAGCCAGATTAGTGGTATCAAGGTCTTTTGTTGTTTTTGTGATGAAAGTTGCATCTCAAGTTTCTGAGGAACGTGTCAACATTTACTTTGTTTATTGTTGCCTACTTTTGAAACAGAAAAAGGGGATTTTCTCATTAAGTTTTTATGACAGTTGAGAATCAAACCCACGGATGCTGCCAATGCCACAGGTAGAGTTTATACCTATCTAAAGGACTTTTATCCTCTATCAAGATTTATGATTTACTTGTTGTGATAAAGGAGTGTTATGTGTTAACACCCACTCAGACAAGCAAACACAAGCCCACCATATGCTTTTGAATCGTTTGGTACTGTCAGGTATTTTAGGCACAGCGTGAAACATTTTAGATTATGAGGAAACTTTTTATCACCATGCAGGGCACAGGGCTGCAAACATGAGAATCACGTAAACGCAAGTTGCAGCATGATGAATAAAAGTGTTATTGTAAGCTTGTCAGTATGACAGTAACAGGAATGTTTCCCCTTCCACCTAAACATTTCCTTTGCTTATTGTTACCTAATCTTGATGTTTCCATATTAATGCATGGGTGCCAAGCTTGGCACCTAAAATCTTTGCTCTCACTGGATAATTGTCTTAACTGGACATTGTGCAAAAATGAGTTCAGAGAAATGACAGGCAGTAAAATTTTGGGCGGCCGGGAGTTGAACTGAGCTGCTGAGGGTGTTTTTGCTCATGAGGTATGCATCCTGAACACTTGGCTGCCAGATTCCTGCAAACAGCCTGAATTTCCAACTAAATGGAAACTTGAATCTTCTGTTTCATATACACTTCGAATGGTCTTTGCAATGAAACAGGGACGTCTTGCAACTAGTTGTTTTCTTGTTTAATTATTATATTTAAAATAAATCCAATGAGGGAGTAAATGCAATTCCAGGAACTTGTAACAAACTTTTTTTTATTGTTCTGATAAGTTTTCTGAGATTTTTAAACCAGTATAACTAAAATAAGCAATTGTGTTGTTTGAATCTTATTTTTTAATTTTATTTCAATGAATAGATATAATATCTCATAAGTAAATGCTGGGTAGTAGAATGAATCAAATGCATGGACTACAGAGTGCAGAGAAAAACACAGTAAAACACAATATAACTTTATTAAGTGCTACTAACATATTGGATCTATTTTTGCCTTCAGAACTGCCATAATTCTTTGAGGTAAAGATTCAACAAGGTGCTGAAAATGTTCCTTAAAGGTTTTGGCAGATATTAACATGATGGCATCACACAGTTGAGGCAGCTTTATCAGGAGCACAATCATGATATCCATCTCCTGTTTCGCCACATACCAAAGTTGGCCTATTAGATTGAGATCTGGCACCTGCGGAGGTCATTTGAGTACACTGAACTCACTCTTAAGCTCAGGAAACCAGTTCGAGATGATTTGAGCTTTCTGACATGGTGTGATATCCTGCTGGAAGCAGCCGTTCAAAGTTGAGTACTCACCTTAGTCACAGTAGTCATCACACCGTTACACCAGCAACAGCCTGAACAATTAAGTAAGGCAGGATGGAGCCGTGCGTGGTCTCGCTTTCCTGTTCTTAGCTGAGATTGGTGATGCATCTGCAGCTGTAGCCAATCTGCTTCAACCTTTGATGCGTTGTGTCTAAACCTTGCACCTCACCTTTGTTTTAACGAGTGATTACTTGAGTTGCTGTTCCTTTCCAGTCAGCTCAAAGCAGACTGGCCTTTCTCCTCTCACCTCTGACATCAACATGACATTTTCTGCTTTGAGAGCAGCAGCTCACTGGAAATTCTTTAACTTTTTGGGCCTGCTTTCATTAAAAACAAACCGCTTGAGAACGTCTTCTGTGCTGCAGAAATCCACATGATGGCTGTCACCGCATTGAGGAATGTAACATACAAACCTCAAAGACTAGACAAATATAGAAAGGTGGTGTCTCTCTTCTCTGATCCTTCCCATGTCTCTCTTCTCTTGCTCAGAATAAAATCTGTTTCAGCCTCTCAAGCACTCGTTTTCCGTCCCATGTCTGAGATTTTCATATTCTTTAAAATACGTACCTGCGAGTGCTTCTCGTCTCAAGTCTGACTGTTCTGGTGCCAGTAGCAATCTACTGGTGCTTTCCAGCCTCTGTCTCCTGTAACCATGAGTTCTCTTTGCCTGTTAGGGTTATGGAGCACTTATTGTGCAGTTATAAAAACCACTCCCTTTTCCAGTAGACCTTTTAGTGGCTAACTGAAAGAGAATATTAGCGGTAAGCGTATCATCTTACCTCTGGGTGCATGGATGTAAGCCTTTGAAGACACATTATTTGGTGTGTGTGTGTGTGTGTGTGTGTGTGTGTGTGTGTGTGTGTGTGTGTGTTTGAGCTGCCATGTTTAATTCAGGATATGAGATGAGGAGACACATCAGAGACTGGAGGCAAAATGAAAGGAATAGAAGTGGACGTAAGCAAAAGGTGGTGTTTGGTGACGTGACACGCTAAAATAAAAGTCATACAAAGCTGGATTGCATCTTTTTT
Organism: Neolamprologus multifasciatus; assembly: GCF_963576455.1. Lineage (NCBI taxonomy): Eukaryota > Metazoa > Chordata > Actinopteri > Cichliformes > Cichlidae > Neolamprologus > Neolamprologus multifasciatus. Next base: position 6,433,694 of record NC_140446.1, on the reverse strand, counting down.
TTAGCTGTCATCATTTTAAGTCACAACACAATGACAAATATCAGTTGTTGTGTTTGATATCGCAATTCCTATTGATGTAGAATTTAAATTTATGCCAGTGGAAAAACTTATAAGAGAAAGTCTTTTCATTCAGTACAACATGCATAAGGGCAACATTTGTTTTATATATGCAAGGGCTTTATTGCCTTATTTTTATGCTCACTTCTATTGTGGAGGAGGAAGTCGTTGTTTTCAAGATTAATTTCCAGGAACTTGAAGCTTCGACTGGTCCCAGAGTTCAATAAACAGACTCTGCAACATCTTCACCACAGACTATAAGTAAAAGATGGCGGTAAGCTTTGGGTCTGAAGGAAGGAAGGAAGTCCAAGGTTAACTGCCATCATAATTTTATACATTTATTATACGTGCTGTATTAAGGCTTCCCTGGCAGCAGAGAGTTCTACATAGTCTGGGAATTTTGGGATGGAGACTTCGGGTTGAAAAAGTAGCGTTGAAAAGAAGTGAGCTCACAGACGTCTTTATCCTCATTTCTGCTTGAGGCCAAAATTGCCACTAGCATCTGAGTAACTGATCAAACTGCTGGTAGGTTGTTTAATGTATCTTTTGTATGGAATAAATATGTTTGGAATATAAGACGTGTTATCTCTGATCCTCCTGTACTGATATTTTTTATGTCCTTTTCAAGCTCACGAGTAATTTACGCACTCTGATGTCAGCATTAATCTTGGGAAAATTTAAAGCTTTACTGACATGGTCTAAATTTCTTTTTATAGATCATTGTGGAAAAAGTAGGAAGCATGCCAATCACTATAAAGTAAATATTGTGTACTTTTTGGTTATCTCTTATGTAATTTGATTAGAGGATCCATGCTATTGTTATGAGGCTTTCTTAATGAAGAACTACAGATACAGGAGATACATTGTTGTTGTTGTTGTAATGACAAACTGTGGCCACCAGATGTCAGGCAGGATTCTTGAGTTAAACCAGGAAGTGTTACAATAAAACTTCAAAGCTTGTTGGTCTCCACATAGATAACAACAAAGCAATAATTAACCTTGACTCGCCCAGAGCCAAAGTGAAATATGGCCGATTATTAAACCTTGTATTGTACCTTATTTCAGTGCATTGTATTCAAGAACTACATACACTGATGGCAAAAGACAGATGGGGTCAGAAACTGCATGTGTGCGTAAGTCTGCAGAGTGTGTGTCTCCATAAGAGAAAAAAAACTTTAATGAATAGCCCTGAATACAAATACTTGAATGCCTCTGCTTCTCAATGGACAATACAGTTTTAATTGTACTGGGCAAACTGACTCACATTGGTATAATCCACTCACAACACACACACACATAAAGGGCAATAATCCACAGTGATCCACCACCAGGGGCTTCCTGTCTTTGTTAATTATTGATAAGGAGGAGGCAGTGAGGGGTGTAATGGGGGTGGCTGTTGAAGAATTTTTGTCCTGCTTTTCCAGTAGCAATCCATCACTTCTTTATTTTGTCCTCTTTCTCTTTTGAACCTGTTACATGAGCGTCTAATTGTAAAGATTAATAAGTTTCTACAAAATGTCCCTTTGTGTTGTTTACATTCCTGCACCAATAAAAAAAAAAAAAATATATATATATATATATATATATATAAATATATATAAATATATATATATATATATATATATATATATATAAATAAATTCTAAAATTCTAAAATCTAAAATTCTAAAATCTTAGAAATTAGCCTTTGGCTATAATCTGGCATGTTTACATTCATGTAATTTTTTTTTTTACATTTATGTTCATTAACATGCACTGTCCTAAATAAATAAATAAATATTTATATATATGTTGTAAGTGGGTGTGGCTCAAGAAGTAGAAGCTTCTAATCAAGAAGGTTGGTGTTTTCATTCTTGGTTATAACAGTATGCATACCAAAATATCCTTAGACAAAATACTAAATCCTAAGTTGCTTTCCAATGAATTCATACACTAAATAAAATACAGCATATAAAAGATTGTTCTGAAAAGTGAAGTCAAGACTGAATTCAAGAATTAGAATAATTTTATTGTCAGAAATCAGTTCATAATAAAAATGCTCATAGTAATCAGTACATACTCATACGTGTACATAGATAACACCTAAAAAATATAGAAATGCATCACAGGATTATATTAATCAGTAAACTAAGTACATTTGGCACAAATAACCCCTTATACACTTTTTTTACTAAATAGGAGCGTGCTCTAAAGTCATCGTAAAGTCATCAGTTGTTGTCATCATATCTTTAGCAAGCTGACAGGGACAAAGAGCAGTAGAGTAAAGCAAAGAAAGCATCAATTATGTTGATTAGCACTGTCGTAGCTGAAACCAATCCACTGGTTCAGCTGAGTCTTTAAATTTTGTTCCTTGGCCACCTCACAAAGCTAACATTAATTAGCCTCAGCCAACTAATTTTGTAGATGACGGCTGCGACAGCTGGAGAAAACAAAAGACTCAAAAAGTCTATTAGCAGTAACAGAAAGAGTCATTTTATACGTCTCTGAACCAGAATCTGGTTTCTATTTTTTTCCATCTTTCTTTTAAAGAAGAAATTATCTCTTGCCCTTTAAACTGTGACAAGCACATCCACACACAAAAACTCAAGCAACCGCTGATGAGCTGGTATTGATCCCTATTAATACTCAAGTCTTCGTACTGTAGCTTGTTGCTGCTCTGCTTTCACTTGTGGAGCGTGTGGGAGGCGACGGCATCCGAAGACAGGTACAAGTGAAGTATGTGAGCAAGAAAGAGCGACAAAAACACACACAGGGACGGAGAAAGAGCGAGAATGTGCGTCTCTCCCCCCCCACCATCACTCCTGCTGAGCTGCCTTTTTGGCTTCTCTTCTCGTGGATAGAGTGTGTGTGTGTAACTCTGTGTGCGTGTGTGTGTGTTTTTGTGGAAGTGGGTGTGAGCAGCTGAGCGAGTTGGCCGCTGCGCGTGCTGAGAGTGGCCACCGCTCCACTCTTCACCGCTCATCCATGCTGGATTAAAAAGACCTTTTTTGGAGTCATACAAACAGCTGTTGGGGACACGTACAGCTGCTGCCATGAGTGGGGAGGCTAAAGACAAATCTGGGGGGAAGTCGGCTCATCACAAGAAGAAAGGAAAGAAGGTAAAAGAAACACTGAGCTCTACTTGGCTTTGTAAACAACATGGTGTGGCTGCTTCAGGTGAAGCCAAATTAATTGTTAGTAATTCAGATTAGAAATGAGCGCCGCTTGTATTTTTATAACAGAAGTTGTAGCATAGTTTTCCAAAAAGGATTTTTTTTAAAATTTCCATTATTTTGTCTTTGTGTGTGGATTTGATGCTGGAGAGCAGCTCTTTTGTTGTGGTTGCTATCAGCCTTTGTTAGGTGATTTGTTGATAGAGCGCTATCTTGATTACCGAGCTCTCTTAACATTTTTAATAACCTTTATCGGTCATATGAATATGGTAATTAATTCAGTATGGATGCAATATTATTTGATGTGATGTTCAATGTGTACAGTTCACTTACTGAAGTGACTCATACAGAGCGAAAGGAGTCGTGATGTGGCAGTAATCCTGTGATACTTGAATATTTGTTTGTCTCACACAGTAATCAGCCGCATATACAGGAACCCTGTCTCTTCAACAAAATATTTTAAATCTGATATTTTTTATTCCCTTTTAATCTGAATACAGTAAACCGCAAAGTGTGATCGTAGGCATTAAGCACCTGTTAACCTGTAAAGATGCTCAACGAGAGCTTAGAATAAGAAGTGGAAGAGATCAACAATGAAATGGAGGGGAGGGTACTCCAGGGAAAGCTGAGACAAAAGGATGACAAAGCAAGGAAAGGCTATGGAGGACAAAGAGGGAGAATGGGTGTAAAAAAAACTGAGAGGTGAAGAAGAAAAGTAGGACAGGGCTGGAAGTGAAAAGTGAACTGAGAGGTCAAGATAGGGGGGGAGGTGGAAATGGGGTGTCTTTGACCAGCAACTGTATTGAAGCCACCCAGGGTCACATCATGCATCATTTCATCAAGACCGAGCAAATGTGGTAATGATTTGTTTGGATGGTAACGCAGAAAATGCTTTCTCATTGCTTATTGTGTGATCAAAGTGGATTTGCCTTTGCTTAGCAGAACCATTAAGATTTATAGTTCTACATTAGCTGGCTCTCTGGCTGAGTGGGTGGAGTTCTGTGTGTGTGCGTGTGTGTGCGTGTGCCTGTGTGTGTGTGTGTGTGCAGCTCTTGGTTGTAACAAAAAGCGCACACCCTTTTAAAGAAGAATCTCTGAAACTATGGTAACAGTTAAGCCATTTTTGATTAAATGTAATCTAATCAAATCACATTTGCTTACACTTACTAGCCACTTTGTTAGGTACACCTGTTCAATCACTTACTAATGGAAATAATTAATCAGCCAATCATATTGCAGCAGCTCGGTGCAGACATGGACAAGGAAAGCTGCAAACCACGTATCACAATGGGGAATAGAAATGATTTAAGACTTGGAACTCGCATGGTTATTGGTGCCAGATGGGCTGGACTGAGTATTTTAGTAACTGCTGATCTACTGGGATTTTCCTGCACAACCATCTCCAGGGTTTACAGAGAATCATTGGAAAAAGATAAAATATCAGCGATTGTGGTGTTTCATGTAAATATGGACCAAAATATCTGAGGGTTGTTTCCAGCACTGTGTTAAAGCTATACCATGAAAAATTAAGGCATCCGAATTAAGGGAGTCCAACCCAGTTCTAGTTTTTATTAAGGAGGATAGTTTAGACAACAGAAACCCTTCCCTGTCTTTAGCCGGGGGCTGCCATTAACCTGCCATTAAGTATAGAGTGACTCTATCACTGTCTGGCATGAATTAATGTGTAAATAACTGAATGAGAGCAGATTGAAACACAAGGTTAAGAAAGGTTAGTCCTGTCAAAGTGTCTATGAGAGCTCAGTGAAGTTCAACTGATGTCATTGCGGTGTGCAAAAAAGGCTTTACTTCAGTGCAGCACTACTTTATATTATTATTTGCATAAATGTTTTTAAGAAATGTTAAAAAGATCTTGCCTACCATCTTGGTTTGAATGCATGACATTGCCCTGACTCTCAGCAATGATTTTCATGCTTCAGTTCATCTTATTGTTGCTAATTAGCAACTTTGTAGCGAGATTTGGTGACTCTTCATACCTCTTTAGCAACTTTTATTCAAGTAGGCACCTAGTGAAAAAAGGGTGGGAGCTCTGGAGTGGAGTGAGGAATGCTTCCCTCTGTACTGTTTGTGTGCTGTGTTTGCTTCTAATTCTTCTGGATAATTGTACCCCAGAAATTATGTACAACTAACACTGCTACATCTTTAACCGGAAGCTTTGGAGATCTGCCGTTGATTACCATCAAATATCCAAAGCTTGCTAGCCATTTTAAAAACCATAAATTACTTTGCTCTTCTTGCTGAAGTGGAGGCGGATGTGTTTTACTGTCTATACAATTTGTGGGTTCTTTGTGGCCCTACTGCCGCAGACTAAAAACTGCAAGCTAAGCATCATTATTCTGTAAGATTCAGCTTTATGTTTAGTCAGCTATTCCTAATAGCCTCTCTGCACAGATACACCATAGTCTTCTTTGTGAATTCTGTGTAACAGGTGTTTCTTGTCGTCCCAGAAAGCAACATCCCATACATTTACTGCGCCTTCTAATATTGATGTCCTTTGGAAGCAACATTATATCAGTACATGTTGGGCTATCATACTGGTGCTAAGATTAATGGTTCCTATTATGTTTCAGGAATGCAAGTAGGCAGTCAAGAGAGGGCAGAGGGAAATGAGGCTGGAGAGAAATGACCAGAAAAGTAGTGGGTAAAAAGACAAAGGAGGAAAAGGCGACCAAGTTAAACAAAAAAGCCAAAGGAAGAAAGAAAGAGAGGGAATGTGATTAATAAAGTGCAGAGAGTGAAAAGAGAGGAGCGATTGGACTGATAACCTCACGATTCGGTCGTGGGACGGCGTCTCAGCTGATGAGAGATGACTGCTGTGTCGCTGTGATCCTGTGAGGATGAGACAGTCAGGGAGAAATGTGAAGGAAGGGGAGAAGTAGCAGCAAAAGCAGATGAAAGAGTGCAGACTGAAGTGGAAGAAGAGGAGTTTGATGGCTCTATTTTAGTAAAGAAGCAAGAAGGCAGATGAAGAGATGGGTAGGCAGAGAGTGAAGAGGAGGGATATAAAGAGGAATCCAAAGACAGGATAAGTAGAGAGATCAGGAGGATAATCTGGAAAAAAGGAGGGGTCATGTCTCCGCTTTGAGATGAATGTTGCCTCCACTTTTTGCCTTTTGCTTTCTTCGGTGGAAAAACCAGAGCGGAACAGGAGCGCAGTTGTTGATGACAACATGCTGGATGAGTAACGCAGGAAGATCCAAGAACCATCACACACCTCTAAAAGGAACAATTGAATGCTTGCATGTGGGTGTGTTTAAAGTGAAAATTATGTGAACCTGGTGTTATATTTCAGTGGGAGGACCTCAGATGAAGCTCAATAAACGTACTGTTGTCTCAGCTGGGTTAATTCCAGTTTATTTCCTTTTAATTTTTCTGTTGGTCATAAATTGGACCGCCCAATTCTGCCCCCAACAGTTAGCTGTGATAACGTGTATGTTCTCCAGCACTCACCTGGGAAAAACTTTCAAGCTTACGATGCTTACTTCTACATACACAATTGCTGAATTTGTGTTTTGGGGAGTTTCAGGCCCACTTTGGTGTCCATGTGATTAGCTCTTAACCTTAACTTTTTGACACTACTTCCTGGTGACAGTAGTTGTCTGCAATGGGTCTGCTGAGCGGACTTCTAGTGTTTAATTGTGTGTTCCTTGGCAGTAAGAAAAGTTGTGTATTAGGGCTGCCACAATTAGTCGACTAGTCACGATTATATCAAAATCGTCGACGACCAATTTAATAGTCGACGGTCGTTTGAAGCTTTGTAAGATTCCCAAAGACGTAGGAATAAGTAGTAGGATTTAAGAGTGTAATAACGGACTGAAACAGAAGATGGCAGCACTGCATGTACAAGGATGCCAGCTGCCGTTAAACCCTGAAGAAGAAGAAACTGTGTCCCAGAATTCATAGCGCGGCCCAGCTCAGTTTCCAACAATGGCGGCAGCTAGTTAGTTTTAATATTACTCTTATTATTCTTTCTGGGTCACAAAATAAACGTTTAACATATTTTCAGGCGAGAATGTAGCTGTGTAAACCTCAAATATCTGCTCAGTTTATCAAGACACCACATATTTTCAAAAGCGCTCCGACGTTTTCGGAGACGTCTGTTACCCACTAGCTCGATAGCTAGCCGGGGGCTAGGCTAACTAGCGCCCGTGAGAACACCGGACTCCCGGCAAATCATTTTCAAACCCTCCGCCGTCTTTCGCTACTCAGGTTAAATATATATAAGTCACTTAGATAACTTTAAAAATGTTATTGTTTGGCTTTTTTTTAGTATTTTATTTGTTCCTGAGTAAATCGGTTTGGCTGAGATTAAAGTTATAGTTTTTACACAGCTGAATAAACGTCAAGCAGACAACTGATTATCAGAAGTGTGAGATGCTCGAGAATATACTCCGATGTCCCGTTATATTTTAGATAGCAAGGAGTTTATTAAACTTCACCGAAACAATCTGCAAATTTCATTAAAATTTAATAAACTATCATCTTGTCTTTATTTTTAGTTAGCACATACCTTAAACACTTAAAGCTGTAAGCTAATGATAGTTATATAAGAGCAGATGCTGCTGGTGCAATAAGCTGTACGTTTTACGTTCAATGGATGCATGATCTGACTAGTCGACTAATCGCAAAAATAATCAGTGACTAGTCGACTATCAAAATAATCGTTTGTGGCAGCCCTATATATATTGTGTATGATAACAAAGTTAACTAATGTTAGCTGGTAACTTTTTCATCCAAATACAGTATATTCTGGCTCTTAAAACAAACGTTGAAGTAATTAAAACACCAGTGTTAAAGCTTCAAAATGCATAGTCCAGAAGCAATAGGTGACATCATGGTGGCTTTGTCTATCTTTTATGTTGTCCAATGCTGTGGACTGCTAATGAACTTGCACAGGCTATTCTAGGGTAAATACTACATTTCCCATCCTGCAATTCAATAACCTGCTAAACTTCTTTTGTTAAACCTCTCAGCTGTGTTGGTAATCACCATCACACATTCACTGCACTCAGAAACTGCTACTTTCACTCTGCGTCATTATTAGCCGTAGAGTCATCCAACCGTCATTGTGTGATGCATTGTATAGTGGGAGTTGTTAGCAAACATTGTTGTACATGTCATAAACCCTTAGCCTTTTTTTACTTCCATTGTGCAGCTTTTGAAAGCATCATAAAGTGGACAAAAGTACTTAATCAAAATTTCAACAATCAAGTAAATCTATAAAAGTGCTAATGAGTGCAGTTATGCTGTTTTATTTTTATAACTCGGCGCCTGGTAATTAACCTGGGTGAACTAGCAAAGTGATGTTGTCATTATACTGCCTACAGATAAAATATTTTTAGAGTAGCCAACAAAAGGTGATCCTATTTTTTCTTGTCTTTATTACATCATGTTTTGGTCTAGGTTATTACATATCAGCGGTTTTCTTTAACGCAAAGTCTCTGAATGTTGCAGAAATGGAAGCAAGAAAAGGTGAGAGGCGGAGACCCTGTGGGACCAGAGAGCTTAGCAGGTGTGTTAATGGATGTAACTATGACAACTAAAGACCTGCTGGGAGAGGGAGGAAGTGAGAGCATCAGAGTGGAGCTGTGGAAGTTAGTCATCAGGTGCAGAGAACGCATAAAGGCTCACGCACTGTGTGAAGTTGTTTCATAAGTGGAAATCGTTCAATTGGGCACTAGAATGCACGTAAGTTTGCCCAGAGTAAAAGTGTCTCTGAATAAACTGGATGAACTCGAGGTTTGGAGGATGAACACATATATATCAGCTGTTACACCCTGTGTGGGTCCACTATACACACATATACACTTGGTTTGTATGTCCAGAATGGACTCATGCAAGTAGGGAAGACAGGAGACGTGCACGTGTACCAAAAAAAATACCTCAGCAGAGTGTGGAGGTGGAGGTGCCAAATTCTAAGAAATCTCTTCAGTCTGCTCAGAAGTGATGCTGGTTTATCTAAATACTTAATAAAATATGACCGAATCCAATCACAATGTGTGATAATGCATTCATGTGAGGTATCAGCTCAGCTCTGCAGGTTCAGATTGACTTCAGGAAAAAGCCTTCCATCTGTCAGAGGTAGGTGAGCGGCACATGTATGCCCGGTGTATCAGTGTTTTTGTGCTGTTTTAGTAAGAGAAGTGGACTATTGCTTATGTAACATGACTGCCCACGTTCAGTCATTTTCAGCCCACACCCTCTCCAGTGTCAATACTGTCAATGCTTTCAATAGGCACGAACTGGTAGTTTCAGCACACTGGCAAACTGCTTTATATGCAGTAAAGAGCAAGAAAATAGAGTTGTTTGCTGAAATTGTACTTTGTCATTTACAAGAAATGTATAAATGTTGATCTAAAGCTTTTACTGCTTACATGACTGCTTTGTTTAATTAATAAATAATAAGGTCTTATCTTTTGAGTATCCTTCGCACTCAGAAGGGTTTATAGTGACGATGCTTTAGTCAGAGGTTCATGCAAAATACAGTGGATGGCAAAAGTCCTCAGATCAGAATAAATGTAATCAAATTACTCAGAAGCTTTATTAATATTACACTCCCATAACATTGTTTTATATAAATCTAAAAGGATCAAAACTGACACAGACAGGATATTTCTATTTATTATAAATTCTTTATTTTTTCATTGGTGCCTATATCGCCTGCAGTGCAACACGACTGGATTTCTGCTGCATTTTCAGGTGTATTACGCTGTAATATAGCTTGTAACTATAACTCTACAAAAAAACCCAAAAAGAATAATTACTTGGTTATTTTCATATACACTCTCTGGCCTCTTCATTAGGTACACCGTGCTTTGTACTGGGTTGGAGCCCTTTTTGTATTCAGCTCTGTCTTATTACTTCGTGTCACAGAGTCAACAAGGTGCTGGAAACTTTCCTGAGAGATTTTTGTCCAGTTGATGCAATAACATCACACAGATGTTACTGCAGATTTGTTGGATGCACATCCATGACGCTAATCTCCCGTTCCACTACATCTTAAAGGTGCTCCATTTGATTGGGATATGGATTGCAGAGACCGTTTGAGAATAGTGAACTCATTGTTACGTTGAATAAACCAGTTTGAGATGATTTGAGCTTTGTGATATGACACACTATTTTGCTGCAAGCAGTCATCAGATGGCTACACTGTGGTCATAAAGGAATAGACATGACATAACCAGTAATCAATTGGCATTTGAATAATGCTCACTTGGTACTGAGGGGGCAAAGTGTGCCAAGAAAATAACCCCCACAGCATTATACCACCAGCAGCCTGAACTATTGGTACTAGGCAGGATGGATCCATGCTTTCGCGTTGTTTACCCTATGTTGTTTGTGAACCTACCATCTAAATGTTGCAGCAAAAATTCAGACTCTTCAGGTCAGGAAGCTTTTTTCAAGTCTTCTGGTGTCCAGTTTTAGTGAACTGTAGCCTCAGCTTCCTGTGCTAAGCTGACAGGAATGGCACCCAGGCTGGTCTTCTGCTGCTGTAGCCCATCTGCCTCCAGAGACGTTTGTCTGGATACCTTGGTTGTAAGGAGTGGTCATTTCATTTACTGTTGCCTTTATTTCAGCACAATGCTGTCAACAAAACATTTCACATTGCATTTCTATTTTTGAAGTTATTCTGATAAAACCTTAGAGGTGGTCGTATGGGAAAATCCCAGTAGATCAACAGTTTCTGAAATATTCAAACCAGCCCGTCTGGCATAAACAACGTTCAAAGTCTTTTAAGTAAGATTATAGGTATTATATGTGGATTATTGACCTAGTATTAATTAAATTTTTAAATGGTGTGGTTATTGGCATAGTGCGACAGTGCACAGTGCCAATAACGACACCTCCAGTGCGACACCTCCGTACAGAAATTCGGAAAAATGCGGTATTAGAAAAATTTCTTTTCAAGTAGGCTGTCAGCTAAGCTGTATGTGTTTTTATAAATTATGATGGTTCTAAGCAACATGAGAGTATTTACACATCGGCCTGAGTTTCCTTCTCTTCCAGTGGGCGGTGCTGGGTGGAGTCAGGTTACCCTACACCGGGGTTTAATCCCAGTTGGAATGCCGGCATAGCATTTTGCAAGCACAGAGCTGGCTGTCCTCCCGTACAGTTCACCATTCCTGTTGAGACGGACATTGCCGGGGATATCTGATAAGTCTTCAGACAGTGTTATGAGCCATTGGTAGAGTGTGGCCAGGTTGTATTATGAGTGCCATATTGCAAGCCATTCCCTGAGAGCAGGAAGTGCTGGCTGCACAGCGTGACATTAACTGACGAGATGGCCCATTCTGAAATTCTGCTGGCTTGCTCAGAAAGTCTGCAACGTTATACTCAAGTCACACCCATGGCATCATGTACCAATGGGGTGGAAACGGCATTAGAGGGAACCAGTAAAGTGAAGAGATTTTTAAAAGTTGCTAATAATAACAAACTCCACTTTAAAAACGATAAGACGTGAAACTTATAAGTGGACTGGTGCTGATTTTGCCCCAAGAAATTGTTTATGCATCTTTTATTACAATCTTACACTTCCAATTACAAAAATAAGCATCTGATTTATAGTAAAGACTTCAATTATTTGTCTTTAGGAGCAAGACCTCCTGAACAGCTGTTGGAAGTATTTGACATGACGAAGGGACGGCCGGGGGCATTTGCATTGTGCCGCTAGAGGTGAAATTCTTGGACCGGCACAAGACGGACGAAAGCGAAAGCATTTGCAAAGAATTTTTTCATTAATCAACACATTAATTTTATAATGAATCTTCATTATTACAACTGTCCTTTAAAAAAAAAAAGCATATTACAACATCTTTATTTGGCATTCAGTCTATGAAAAGAAAACAATAATGGAGTGCTGTCAAAATGGCCATTCAGTCACTAGCTACGTTTTCAGATTACTTCCGTGGTGAAGGACTCTTTCTTGTTGGAAAGGTTAAAGTAGCTGCAATAATACAGATTAAAAGGTCAAGAGTCTCATTCAAGCATGCTGCATTGTGAATGTATGTGATGTAGTCGAGCATGCTGAGTCAACCAAGTGTCCTTGAATCCCACACACACGGCTATAAAAATAATGAAAAGAATTTGAGGGTGAATACATAAAAAGAAAATGATATTAACTCAAGCATTTAGCGACAAGATGCTTTTGATGAAGTGATGATAAGAAATGTGTGCATTTAGAGGAGCAGACTTTAATACTTGGTGTTAATACATAGTATATTGATGCGCTATTCATCATGCACTGATTTTCAGTCCCTCCCCTGGTTATTGTTTGTATAGATATTCTAGCCAAATAAGCAGCACACGGTATAATGAAGCTGGTGTAATTCTTTGGGGTGAGAGTTCCTGCCAGCAGGGTCCTTTAGAGCCAACATATTGTGTTTTTGCTGAGGCAGCCATGGAGCAGAATGCTGCACTTGGCTCCATTTTTCACACTTCACAGGAACAGAATGAAGCCCTGTGCTTTTATCATGGCTGCTTCATTTGAAAGGTTTTCACTTTTTACCCCCTCTTGCTTACTCACACACCCACATGCATGTAGAGACAAAGACAAGTTACTTGGAAGTGATACGGTGAACGAGAAACGCAAAATAAGTTGGTTCCACTTCTTGGCCTGCACTCAACGAATCTGTTCCAAAAGTACATTGCTGTGTTTGCCGTACTCAGCAGTTGACTAGCACCCAGGATTGCAGACCTTTTTCTCTCTCCCAGATCTGTGCTTTAATCAGCTCTTAATCATCAGAAAAAAGAATATCTGTACAGCATCCGTTTGTCTTTATTTAGATATTCTGTCTTTTATTCCTATAGACTCATTAACAGCTGAATGAAAGGTTAATTAACAGTAAATTATTTACATTTTAACTGAACCCCTTATTGAGCTTTGTGACATGGAGAGTTATCCTGTTAGAAGTAGCCAATGGAAAGATGGATACACTGTGGTCATAAAGGGAGGGACATGTCAGCAACACTATGTGACATGGTCAGCAGGTGGTATTTAAACAATGTTCAGTTCCTACTAAGGGACGCAAAGTGTGCCAAGAAATGATTCCTCACATCATTACACCACCAGCAGCCCTAACTACTGATTCAAGGCAGGATGGATCCATGCTTTCATATTCTGAACCTACCATCTGAATGTCACAGTAGTTAATCGAGACTCAGCAGACCCGGCTTTTGTCCAATTTAGGTGAACTTGTAAGAATTGTGGCCTCGGTTTCCTGTTCTTCTTGACAGGAGAGTCACCCAGTGTGGGCTTTTGCTGCTGTAGTCCATCTGCTTCAAGGTTCTACAGGTTTTTAACACCTTCCTTTCAGCACAAAGCAGTCTAACAATTCTGCTCTGGTATTTTGCCCAGAGAACTCCTGCTTACTGAAACTGGATCAGTTTTTTCGGACCATTCTCTTTAAACTCTAGGGATGGCTGTGTAGGGAAAATCCCACTTTTTTGACAGGGTGATTTTATCTGCCATGGTCTCAGTACACGGTGGCACGCTCCTAAAATGAGTCACATTAAAACATTAAATGTGTATATGTGCATAAAGGAATATTTTTGCAAGCAGTGAAGTAGAGCTTAGGGTTAGCAAAACAGTTATCTGCTCATTTGTGTTGCATCTTTAGAAAAGGTTGCCCTGCAGAAACTGCTCTTCAAGTATTGGTGAGATATTTATCTGAGAAAACCAGACACTTTTTGGGTGGCTTGAAAGTTCTGGAAAAGGTTTCATGAATTGCTTTGGGACCAGGTTGTTATGGAAGAGTTGTGGTCATTTTAAAAACCAGCAAATGGTCTTCTGTGTTGACTCATTAATTAACCACAGTGTTGCTCTGCCAGCTCTCTAGCCCTGCTATATTCACTCTCCTTCCTCTTTCACTGTGATGGACAAGAGGCATAATTCTTCGATCAATTGAGCACTTTCTCAGTTACGTGAGCAGTACATTATGTTGATTTGGGGTATTGGCTGAAACAACTGATGCTCATGTTTCTTGTGAGGACAGTCTACAAAGAACTTGTTTTTCCTTTTTTGTCAAATTACTATATTTGAGGTCTCTTTTAATCAGTTTTTAATAAATAGTGAAAAAAGGAAGGTAAATGCTTAAAGGCAATATTTTGTGGTCAGTCTTTTTAGTTATGAGTGGACAAGTTATCAGCTAATGATGGAAAGGGAAGAGAAAGTCTTCTGTTTGTGAGCTTTGGTTAACATAAGAAGCTAGTGGTCATTTTCATAGCTTGTCCCTAAGATATTTTTCATCATATTAAAACAAACACACACCTTCAATTTTGGTCTATTTGATGTGTGGAGCCGATGTAGCAGGTATATAAGTAATAAATCCCATTGGTGAATACCGTTGTTGCTGAGAGGGGACTTCTTCTAGTATCACTTTATGCCAAAGACTGTAAAAAAAAAGTAAAATGTGCACACACACCATATTGCTAGTGAATTAGCTTAATGTTGGAGTGACTGACTAAGCAGCAGCAGTCTCAGAAGGAGCCATAGTTTGCAGAAAAGCTTGCAGCGTGTCAGCTCTAGATCACTGTTCAGTACCTACACCAGCAGTGCAGTAGCTCTACTCGAAAACATCCAGATTTCAGCTGTGCTATACAGTTTCCAACCCACAGAGCACAAGATAAGATCAGATCTCAGGGGTTGTGACATGATGGGCCAAACCTTAAAGAAAAAGTACAAAATCTTGCAGAAGCTTGAAGCATGGTTTGTATTTTTCATCAGACCTTTTTATGTTAAGTGCTATTAAGTGAGGCTGGTTTAATAAATAGGTTCCTTTGAGGGTTTTTTATGTGCATGCGTGCTTTTACTTTGCTGTACATTATATGTATATTCTATTTAATATATTCGTGTTCACTTTAGGCAGAAAATAAAAAGTGTAAATTGTTTCTCACATCAACAAGTTGTCCATATGGATGTGTTTAATAGGTTTAAGTAGGATAGAAAAGTTCATCATCAAATCTGTGTGGACTAACATACAAATAGATATGTGGGCAGTTTCAGTTTTTAAAAAACTGTTTAATTAGCAGTAACCTAAAAGAATAAGGTATAAAATACTCTTTCTTCTACCACCATTAGGTCTGGAAGTTCATCAAATCGCATGTGTATTTGGATTCCTAAAACACGATAATCAAAGCATAATGATTGTTGTATTGCCTCGATTTTCACATTTGTTTTGTTTGTTCTGCAACAGTGCACCTCCACACGCCCCACAGGACCATCCCAAAAATGAAAAAAGACAAAACTCACTGGTAGTGTTGACCCAAATGCAGACACAAAAGACTTGATGATAAAACCAAAAGTCAATCTTATTTAAAAAGTCAACAATATAGTGCATGAAGGAGGGGAAGTACTATATCAAAAATACTAAACTTTTGCAAATTGCAAACACAGGAAGGAAATGCACTATACATACACAGAGCAGCAGCAAGGAAACAACTAGCAGGAGATTAAGAAAGACGAAGACACAAACACGTAGACACAGACAGGCAAGCACTGGGAAGCTAAACTAATTAAACCAAGACAGAGACTAAAACCCAGCAATATCAAAAAAGTGAAACTAATCTTTTGACCAACCAAAGACAGAGAGAGACACACAACTCAACATTTAAAAAGCTGACCATGCTGACTCATCCATCACCCCCAGTGTTCCTTTGCCAGCTCTCTGGTTCTGATATATTCAACTTCCTTCGTCTTCACTTGAGATGGACAAGAGTCATAGTTCCTCGATCGATGGAGTACTTTCTTAATTGACTGTGCACACAGTATTGCCGGTTTTCAGGGAATTGCTGAAATAATTCATGCTGTCCTTATGTGAGCATTATCTCCTCATTCAACCTTTTTTTTAATAGCACTTAATTTAGATGTTTTATTTGTTTTTATCGCTGTTCTTTCAGGTTTTTGTCTTTCTGAAATCAACATATTTCAGATATAAATTTAATCCCTGCCAAGTTCACGTAAATGAGGTTATACTGGAAATAATCACAACTCAAAATATGACTAAACCTTGGCTTTAGTCAAGATGATAGAGAGAGAGAAGAGGCTCTGATCAATAAGAATCTGTCTAAAAACCATAAAGATCACAATGTTCCTGTAGTTCAGAAAATGCATGCTGATTGTTAAACTGTGAATAGTTATGTTAAATAACAATTTTTAATACTGACAAGAATAATCATCATGATGGCTCTTGGTATAATAGAGCAGGCCTAACCACTGAGGATATTTGTCACATTCATGAGAGTCCCTGCTGATTTTATGTAAACAGAAAGGAGACCTGTTGGCAGGTGGGCAATCTGTGCATTACCACATTGGCCTCCAACCAAATTATGTGCTTGCACTGAAGCTTGCCCAGCAGAACTAACTGACTACCAACTCCACCTCCAGAGTGCAATCAAATCTTCTGCTTGAAGCAGTCTAACAAAGCCCTTTGGGTGGTGGTCTATTTCTGTAGTCAGAAAGCAAAGTAGCCACCTTTTATCTAAACCAGCTAACAGGAAGTGGCAGACGAGACACAGTCAAACGTAGAGAGCCTGGAGCTCATGGATGGAGCTAGCAAGGCAAAGACAGTGAAGGTGTTACAGTGTTATGATTAGTCTAATGTGACTCTGTAGCCATGGCAACAGGAGCATAAGAGGGTGATGTAATCGTTTTAGAGGAAACGTGCACATCTCTTTTCTTTCATATCTGTCACTTTACATCATCCAGTCTTTTCCTTACTTTCTCCTTTCGTTTCTCCCTTTCTTCCCATGAATGACAACTCATCCTTACTTACAGTCTCTCATTTATAAATGCTCTTCCTTTGTCTCACACTGTCTTTCCACTTTCACCTTCAGTGCTTCTCTGCCTCTTCTGGGTTTTTTTGTTTGTTTTTTGCTCTGCTTGCTGTACCCTTGCTACTAAAATAAAGGTAAAAAGATCCAGCAATCAACTTCTCAACATCCTCAAAATTCACATAGATGGAATCCAGTGATAACAGACAAGTATAGAGGGGGAAAGTGCAGAGGGTTAGATTTACCCTTAAGATTTGGGCCCTAGGTAGGCTTGCTATTTGAGGGTATTTTCAGTCAGTTATGATATCATGTGGCATGTGTACAGTGCATGTATTACGCCACTTTTTGAGTGGAGTGCATGGTGTCCCTACTTCTGTGTGGTTCTCCCAGGGTACTTCCTCCCACAGTCCAAAGACAGTCTAATAAATGATTCTTGTAGATGTGTAGAGGCTGTAGATGTGAATGGTTGTCTTTGTCGTTTAAATTTTGACAAGCAGTCAGAACATTGGACACAGTTAATTAACAAAAACATACGTTTATTTTGTGTGGCTGAATCCAACAAGTGGCAGAAAAACTAAGATCATAAATCCAAGAGGAAAAAGGGGGAAAACTCACCGGCATACAAAATGGTACAAACAGTTAACATGACGCAACGAAGAACACAAGGAAACTGAGGTTTTAACTACACAAGATGTAGGGCAGAGTCGAGACACCTGGGGAACTACACACAGCTGAAATGAATCTGACAATAAGAATTAAGTTGTAAAACTAATTACAAAGCACGAGAAATAGCAGGGTACGACTATCCCGGACGAGCCCCCATTTGTCACAACCCGGCTCAAAGGATGTGACGGTTAAGTGGGAGACCACACACAGGCTTTTAAAGGCTGTACGATATTTTAATGAAATAAATTAAAGAAACCCAAACAAAGTTAAATGGTACAACAACCATGACTGAATGCACCAATCGGAACATATCCAAGGGAGCACAATGAGCCACAGGCAAAGAGCCGGAGGTTCAGTTAAAGTAGCTTTATAATGCACTGAGTCTGGCCTTCTCAGGTGTGCTGCATCCATAATTGGGTCAGCTGCACCTACTGGATACCTGAAAGAGACAGAAAACAAGAAAACAAGGCCAGCCCACTGGCTGTCACGGTACCAAAATAAAACAGGAAGTAACAATGGCAAACTGAGACAAAGCTTTAACAAGAAACAAAATTTGGGAACCTCTACCACACTGAAACACAAAGAAGTAAATACGGATCACTACTCAAGATGTAAACAGAAAACTGATTACAAAAGTAACTGCAACTAAAGACTAAAACCCCCAAATAAAAAACTCCAAGAACCATAAACTTTACAGAAATCGTTGCACTGGGTCTGTATCTGTATTTTAAATCACTAAGGAGAGACTATTGGTATCTTTAAGTCCCATACAAGATGGCAACAGCCAAAAAGCCAAGGTTTCGCAAGTAGGTCATGTCACTGTTACTACATCCATCTCATATAAAGTCTATAGACTTTTAGCAGAAAGTGCCAAAATAAACCTCATTCAAAGGGTTACCTGTTTCCACACGATGACAATAGATGCAGGAGTATAATTGACATAAAATGACAAATACGAGGGTAAAAGGATCAATTGCAGTAATGATGGGAGTAGAATGAGGAAAGGCAGAAGGCGGAGGGGTTTCTGGATGAGAACACTTGAGAGTACTGGCAGGTCGCCTGCTGGAAATACCCAGACTGTTCCTCACACACTGAGACACACGTCATCATCGTCTGCATGTGTGTGCGTGCCTGTTTGTGTGTGAAAACCATGTATGTTTACAGCGAATGGTGCCATCATCAATCATGTCATGATTCACCATCACAGCTAACTGTGCAGTTAGGAGGAAATATGATCTGATTGTGTTGTGTACAGTATGAACAGCATCCTATTAACAAACAGAACCCTTACAGAACATCATCAAAGAGGCAGGCACACGCTCTGTGCGTCTGTCTTACTGTTTCAGTCTATTTGTCTCTGTCATTCAGGCATGCACACACCCGTGTTCACAGTAATATCAGCATAAAAACAGCACTCGTGTACAATAAAATAATTGATTAGATTGTGCGGTTCTAGCACAAATAGGTGCAAACACCACATTTCTACAGTCTAAATATGACCTTGTCATGCAATTACAATGACTTTTATCCCTTATGTTGTCGGGGAGATTTTCGATTTTCATTACTTAATTTAAAAAAAGGAAAAAGAAAGAACCACGGTCTCCTGATTTCCAGATTTTTTGTTTCTCAGCTTGTATATGAGTCACATCTTCACACTTTCCTTGACAGATTGCCTTTTTTTCATTCTTCTTCCTTGTAGCTTACAGATGATTTGGACTTTGGTGTATTTCTGCAGGCAACCTCGGGATATATCTTTATGTGCCACAAATATGTCTCCTCAAACAAGTGTCACATGAAAAATTATTGTAAGTGAAAGTAATATTTTCAAGTTTTAAGTTTTGCAGTAAATACAGGTGAAGATAAAGCTGAAAAAGAAAAAAAAACAGCCAACTCTTTCCGTCCAAAGAGGATGTGAACACGCAAAGCTGTAGTCCTTGAATGTAACAACTACATTTTTTTTCTAATACAATTTCCAGAGAAAAATATTGTTTCATTAGGTCATATTATCTCATTAACTGGCATTTGTACTCTTGTTTTAGTCCTGTACTTCTGTAGGGCCAGGGGCTCCAACAGAATGATAAATATCTTAGTATTTAAAAGATGGATGTAGACCCTGTGACATCACCCTTTAGTAATGATTTCTTTTTTCACCCTTTTCAATGTTGCTGTCTTTGTTTTTTGAAAATGTAGCACACAAGGTGTAGCTCTCACAGCTCCTACTTAATTGTTACTGTCATCTTACCCTGATTTCTTGTTTTTTAATGACATCCACAATTGAATAATGTGTTGTAGATATAAATGCTTTGAAACTGACTGACGGTGACTAAGATCCACCTGCGAAGTTTAAAGGGATCAAAGATTGAGGGAGAAGTAGGCTAATTTTCTTATAGACTGTGGAAACTGCCTTATTTTTCAACTAATCTTGTTACCCCCTGGTGGCCATTAGAAAGAATGCATGTTTACAGCCGTATTGGCTTTACTAACTGTGGTTAGATTTCTCTGCTTGCTTGCAAATCACATCAATAAATTTGTAGTTTTAAATGGGAACCTTCTGTATTTAGTCTCAAATTTATAAGGCTCATACCTATGTACTCTTTGTTAAATATATGTTAAATTCAATAATAGAATCAGACTCAGTATTGGCAGATAGACAATATTAAGCACTCTGATCTGATCTGATACCCCTTAGGGATGTCTAGGATTAGGTATCTAAAATATGGAGGCTCCAAACCCGTTCATTTCCCTTTTTCCATTTCTTCATTCGCTCACCGTTTCACCTCACTCACCTGATAATTTCCAGGTTCTTTAATCTTTTATTCTCATCTCTGCTTCTTCCTTTTTTTATTCACACCGCTATTACCGATTGCTTTTGGTTGTCTTTACCCCGTTACTGTTCCTCTTTCCTCCATTCTGTACTCTTCTTCCCTCATCGTCAGCCAGTGGCCACATGACTGCTACTTGATGTGTTGCCATGACAGCCTGCCAAAGTGTTGTTGCCTGGGTCATTTTTCTACATCTTTACTGAGCATGCTTACTAGAGTGGGGTCAGGATCCTCGTCCTGAAGTAACTGCGTCGTTCAAGTATGCATTTCGCCTGTCTTTGTGTGTGTACGTGTGTGTGTGTGTGTGTGTGTGTGTGTGTGTGTGTGTGTGTGTGTGTGTTAGGGACCTCAGAGACTACATTTGCAGTGTGTGAATACATGGATTAGGATGAGCTATCAGTATCCATAATGGAAAGTTCATGTCTAATTAACCTTTATAATGTCAGGCAGGGTTATCATTCCACATGGATTAGAGTAAATACACACTAGCTTCAAGAGTTTGTTGGATATACAGTATTAGCGTTTGATCTCCAAAGACGACCAGATGAAAGTGTAATGTAATATTCAAATCCAGTGTAATTTCAGTTGATCCTTAAGGAGGTTTTTTGGCGGTTTAGTCATCACACAGGCGACGAGCAACTTCTACAAGCGTTAGTGAGTGTGCAAAATTTATAGAGTCTTGTAACTAGGCTAAAAAAAAAAGAAAGCATGCTAACTTCTAAATTTGATGTGAGGGGACCCAGAAACACTCTCTGAAAATGAGAAGAAGTAATAAAACTTGCATCATCTCCTATTAGTGGAGGAGCTATGGCTGTAATGGGTGACCGGCTGCTGTTAGTGCTTGTACAGCCATCTACCCAAAAGTGCACCAGCCCAGCGGGAAAATGCGCAGTATGTTAGATTACCAGTCCAGCCCTGATAATAAGACAACTTTAAATGATTATTATGGGCAAAAGGGTCAACTCCACTGGTTGCAAGAAGAAGTTTCACTTGATTTATCACCTCAGTAAATATTTCCCTGATGACTTTATCATCTCAGTAGGTAATCTTAGGTCTTTTTAAGATTTTTTTTTCCTCAATAACCAAAAATTACATTTCAGCTTCCTAAAACTGCTTAGATTACATTTAGATTTGAGTTGAATATGCCAATAAAAAGATCTAAAAAAAATCTTGGTGTGTTCTGTTGTGTTTTATAAGTAACTGAAATGATTAACCAGTCATTCAATGTGACCCTTTGAGCTAATTTTCAGCTCCAGATATTTACTTTTGGATTTTGTGTGACAAATAGTTAAAAATAAACCACATTGATCTCATACTGGGCCAATCAGATCATCCGCTGTCTGACACAGGCTGCTTTATGTCCTCTCACTTTATGCCTACTTTCTTCTGATTGGCACTAGTAAACATAAAAATTAAACAGCAGGTGTGTGTGACTTTTGCTCTCACAGAGCTGTGTGGCTGAGATGACCATATTAGGCATATCCCCTCTGTTCCACATCATATAGATAACACGTCTAAAACTAAGTATTTTATATAAATACATACATAATATGAAATAACTCAAATCATAGTTTTGCATTTTCTTTAATGAGATCTATCTGTTGCTGTGGAGGGATGTGAAATGTGAAGGAGTGTGATGAGGTTTCATATGGCCCTGGCGCGGCGAATGAATACTCTGCTCGCAGTTCTATTTGTGGCTCGTGTATCTGGTTGCCTAGGAAACAGCTGGCAGAGCGCCAGCAGGAGACTGAAGTTGACCCCAG
Organism: Neolamprologus multifasciatus; assembly: GCF_963576455.1. Lineage (NCBI taxonomy): Eukaryota > Metazoa > Chordata > Actinopteri > Cichliformes > Cichlidae > Neolamprologus > Neolamprologus multifasciatus. The sequence continues at coordinate 6,411,449 of NC_140446.1, read as the reverse complement.
ACAGACAGACAGAAAGTCCCGGATAAAAAAGAAAAACTATACCTGAATACACAATGTATACATTCAGTCATATATCATAGTTTCACAGTAAAGGTGAACTCTGATTGACTTGTATCTCTCTGTCTCTTCTAGGTAAGTGGCTGTAATCGTGACTGTGGTCTCAGCCCCTCATTTGAACCCTTCATACTTGTCCTGCGAGCTCTATCCTTCTTTCTTTTGGCTTGAGAAGTCAGGAGGTAAAAAGCAGATTTGACATATAGTTTGACACATGCTGACCATTAACGCCAGGGATTAGATGGCACTTTTGTGAAAATCACCACAGGGTTTAGTCACTTTAATTCAGACTAAAGCGTTGTTATGATGGGGCTGACCTTTCCATTGTGTAGCGAGAACTCTCTGCTCTCATTAACAGAAGACTTGGTGGATGTGTTGCACAGGTGAAATGCACGACTTAGGGCTGTATTGAAATTATATCGAGTTAAACTCCTCCGTCCTTTTATTACATTTCTCTCAGGCTCATTTGTAGAGCTGCGGTTAGCCTCATCAGTCTCCATAGTGATAGCACACTAATCTTCTCAAGCCCTTTGTCGTTTTTCTATCCTCAGTAGTGCCTCCTTGATTGGTCCTGATGATTTTGAAACAACTTTCTGGATCTCAGTGTGAGAGGGAGTTTGCTGATGTTGGCAGGTTGTAATCAGGTCATTGAAATAGCTCACTGCTTAGACTGATACTCATAGGATGTTTTGACCAATGGGGGGCAGCAAAATCAAACTGTGACCCATTTTTTCCTACCCTTGGCTTTGCATGATGCCCTAACATGGTCATCTAAAACACACCGAAGTCCGTCCACCCAGCTTCTTTTTGCCATGTTTTCTTACGGTTCACCTCTTCAACCTCACGGGGGGGCTGGATCCTATCTCAATTGTTTTAAGCCAAGAAGCAAGTGCACCCTCAGCACGTCGCCAGTCTGCCTGGGTAGCATATAAAGAGAGAAACCAATTTAAATTCACATTCACACCTACAGCAATTAACCTAACCCCATGCATGTCTTTGGGTTGTGGAAGCAAGCCGAGATAACCCACCCACATGTGGATAGAAAATCCAAACTCCACAAAGAAATCAAATCCAGGACCTTCTTGCTGTGAGCCAACAGTGCTAACTGTGCTGGCCCTGTTGTTTATTTAAAATTTTTATTTGGATTTACTCAATTAGACCCCTTTTGAAGTTGGTGGCTCTGGGAGCATTTTTATCGCAGTTGCATGCCACTTACCATGTCTTGGCATAGCAAACTCTTAAGAAGTCTGTAATATTTTATTTGTTCTGATTGCACCAATTAGTACTCTACAGTCTATGGATGCACTTTTCTAATCAAACTTGATTGCATTGACTGAAGTCGTCATCTGTTGTTCAAATACGACCACTTCTGGCTCCTTAACGCCAACATAGTGGCTTCCAAAATGTTAAAATTGAGGCTTTGAAATGAGACTCAACAAACCAGTAGGTGGTGGCTATGTCCATCTATTCTATTCAGTCTATGGTTGATGCAACGTTTACAGAGCAATATCCTTCACCGATTCTCAGTCTACCCGTTCTTGAAGCTCTCTTCCATGTCCTGCCTCTTTAACTTGTAAATGTTTAATATGTTTTTAGTTGCCTTCTGGTTTTGAGTTAAAAAACAAAACAGCAGTCAGAGATTCAGGTGACAGCTCTTAGTGGGGTCATTTATGTTCTCATTCAGTATCTGTTATATGCAAATAGTATATTTGACTGTTAAGAAATTTATGGTTAAGTACAAATAAAGTGCATAGTACAGTATGTAATACTATTAATAAACTATAAAAAAAATAACAACGACTTGCTATAGTACTGCAAACATTTATAGGAAACTCAAGGCTTTTATTAAAGTCTTTAAGTTTTCATTTTTTTATAACTAGTTATAGATTTTCAAGAATATTAATATAGCGATAAATTGTAATATAAGGGCTTTCTTATGATAACAAACACTTTGTAAATACATAAATTTAAATTAAGCTCTATCTAAAGCTTTACCAAAACTGATGCAATGCAGTTGCTGGCCTCACCACATGTAAAACAAGTCAACTGGTCAGTTGGTTGCACTGTCTCCTCAAACATGAGGGCTCACATAACAAACAAAGCATCTGCGCCAAAGGTCATTCGAGAAGCAGGAGATCTGGGTTCAAATGTGAATTCTTGGTTCTGCTTTGACATTTAAAAAGAGGTTTTGCTACAGTGGTAATGGAGGTCCGAGAAAAGGTGGATGTATGATAGCTACTATTACACGCATCTTCCCTTATGAACTCAACTGTGCTGCTAATGGATGGTTTTTTTTATTTTTATGGGCTGTCTGGACCAGCCACACCCAAAATCCCCTTGCCTCCAAATGTGATCTAATCTGTCCGACTGCTGCTGCAGACTCCAAGCATCATCCAACAGCTACTTTAACATTGCAGAGCGTATTATGTTGTTATATGTATCCTTATCTAGTTTAGGTCCATTTGCAGTGTACTGTGTCGGATATCTGCCTTGTCAGTGTGGAGAGTGTGGAAGGAATGAAGCGTGTGTGTGTGCGTGAGGAAGAGAGAGATTTGCAGAGAGTATCAGACAGAGTGAAGAAACAGCCGGGGGAGACAGAGGCCATGTGATGTCAAAACAATAAGTGTACTTCTTAGTAGGGCTGGGCGATATGACCCAAAATTCATATCTCGATATTTTTTACCTGGACGGCGATATAAGATATATATCTCGATATTTTTTTTTTAAAGCCATAAAGTAAGAACAAAAAGAGAGTTCTTAGTCAAAGCTGTGTCCCAGATGTCACACAGGCACTTTTATTAACATAGAGCATAGATGTACATAAAATTTACTCAAAAATAAATTATGAGCATTTATTAAATAATAATGCTCCATAAATAAAAGAAAACAATGTTGTTTTTGTGCATAACAAAAAGCTCACAATTGGGCAGTCAAAATGTAAACTAAAAGACGCTGAGCATAGTAACAAAGACAGATTTCACAGCTGCTCTGTTCCCAACTTCTACTGCGTGACTGACAGCATTGAGTTTGAAATCCTCTTCATAACCACGTCTCTTAACAGGTGCCATTTATGGTCCTTATACACAGTAAGGTAATATTACGTTGAAGCACAGTACGTATCACTCCGCGAGGCTCCTCGGTAGCCGTAATGCTCCGACAATCCATCAAGCGGTGCAGCACCGTAGCTTACCAAAGTCGTACTAAAACATTTTTTAACAGATTGCTGAGCGCTGTGTACCACATAAAATCGGTTCGCGGCCATCAAGCACAACCAGAATTCATACTTAAGGCGCGCTGTCAACTTTTGAGAAAATGAAAGGATTTTAGGCTGTGCAGCCCCTCTGGGCTGCATGGCGTTATCGTGGTTAGCTAGCTAACACGTTGTCGGCGTCCAGCCCCACGCACGGGGCGATGCGCAGTAACTCGTTAACGGAGATTTGCCGTGTCCATCTTGTCGCTTCCTGCAGGTGAAGCGATGGGGGAGGAGGGGGAGTTGTGTTCAGTGAAGGAGGGGCGAGGCCAAGTAATGTTGCGTAAAGATGAAAGCGAATGAAAGAGAGGCAAACTTGCGGCTCCACAAGTATAGTTATAACGTAACATAGACTATATCGATATAAAGGTTATTGTCACATCTTATATCTCGTATAAAAATATATCGATATTTTTTAAAAACTCGATATATCGCCCAGCTCTACTTCTTAGACATGACAGTTGAGAGTCCCTGCGAGGGCTATGATGTGTCATTTATTTGTGTATTTAGTAGAGACCAACAACTGCTTGGATTTGCAATATTAACAGCCGTATTTGCAGATTTTTATATATCGGTGCAAACCAGAAATTTATTGGTCTTTAAATGTAATATAGTAATATTTATTATTGCATGATAAAGTTGATCAGAGTATAATAATCACTGCACGATAAACCAGATTTTTGGCTGCGAATTTACTCACACAGACTTAAATATTCCCAGCAGTTTACAGATTATAAAGGCAGCACTTGCTGTTTAAAGTCACATAAAGACTGCCAGGGAAAAATCTCCACAGGATTTCTGACTCCAGCTTCACTATCTCCAACTTTGACTGATGTTTGATGTTATTCTTGTGTTTGTACTGAAACTGTGTTATTGAAAGATGTTTCAGGCCTCAGTCACAGAGCCTTAGAAACCATTCAGTAACATCCTGGCAACCACAGGTTGCTAGATAAAAATGTGTATTCTCCAACTGGTTTGAGAGTGATTGCTGGGGGTTGCTGGCTGTCGCAAAGAGAGTGCTTTACCAATACCCTCTTATCGTAGCTTTGGTCAATAGCAGATTGTTGTAGTTTGCAGGAAAAATGCCATCTTGTCTGCAAACACTGGCCAACTTCTTGCTAAGCGGTACTCAAACCTGGAAAAAACTTAAACTTTTGGTTCTTGTTTATGCTTTGTGTTTCACTATGCCTCGGTGATTGACAAATTTGACAATATGTTAGTGACCAAAGCAACCACAAGAACGCTTTTGATGTAGTACCATGTAGCTCTTTGCAATCAGTTTCACCTAACGACTTTAGGGAATATCCATCTTTCCCCTAGTGACCTGTGGTTGCTAGGGATCCCCAAACCTGTATCTAGGCCTGTGTAACTGAAGCCTTAATGAATTACCTGACAAGTTGGTCATCCAGTTAATTCATTTATTTGAAACAATAACAAGACAGACAAACAAAGAAAAGGGACAAAGTGAAAAAAGATAGAAAAGTATGAAAATCAGTATGGTTTACAGCAAGCAACAATTCTGAATGACTTTCCATTAGGACCACATCCCCTCCACAAAAGTTACAGAAAGAAAGTTCCTACAGAAAGTTCTTGTATTTTATTTAAAATAAAGAACTGGATAGCTTACAGTATGAAGACTTTGTCTAAAATAAGTGTAGCCGAGCAGTTATCTGAGATGACACGTGCATCTGAATGATGTTATTTTTTATAAAACCCTGACTTCACGCCTAAATTCACTCAGATGTCGATGATGTGCCAAGTAAGATGATCTCTTACCTTTGACCTCTGCATTTTTTTTAATTCATTAAATGCCATGCAGTATTTAAGTCAAGATTCAGCAGCAGCATCTCAAGGCCTTATAGTCTTCTCTGATTGGTCAAGGTTTCCATTTATACCTTTTTTCATGTCCCTTGGTGTGTGAATTTTCAGTGTTCTCTGCATCTTTGACAAACTCAGATGCAGGCAGATACTGGTTGGACCAGTGCAGGAGTGCCACTTATTAACAATAGGACAACCGGCTCTCCTGTTGTTAGCGATGAGGCTTATCAGTCAGCAGATATCCTGGCTTTTAACACAAGTGGAGTTCAGTATTGTTTACAAGATATAAATCACTCTAATTCTAAGACTGGAGTACCTGAACTAATAGAAAAAAGAAAAAACAAAAAACTGTGAAGAAAATATGCATTTTTGTTTTATTGAGGCTCAAATTGGTATATTTGCTTTATCCTGCACTGATAACATACATTTTTCACATTGGCAGCTCATATTTGTGGGTGTGGTATTGTGGTTTGGGGAATTCAGTAATCTGCTTATGGTGTTGTTTTTGTTCTATGCTTGCTTTCTTCTGCAAACTAGGATTAAGAGTTAAAAAGTGCATGAATCAGCGATATTAAACTTGAAATATCATTGTTCCTGGAGTCGTAACGATTCCCGTTTCTGGCAAGTGGAATTCGGAATCACAGTGAGGTTGCATATCAAGTTAAAGATTTACTGCATCAAGTTTGATGTCCTTTCTTCAAACAGGATATTGTATCAGGACATAACTCAGGGCAAATGAGTGCTGTATTATAGAGACACTTAAATTTCATGAACAAGGTGGAGAGTTGTGCTCCAAATGGATTAAGGATACCACTCGGGATCATTTAGCGAGTCCCTGAAACTCCATGAGGTATATGTACACTAATGGAACATCAAATTATCTGATGCTTTTGTCTTGCTCTTGTAATCCTCACCCACCTGGTGCTCTGGTGGGGGCTGAAACAAACTCTAAGAATGACTTTAATCTATGTTCAGTGCCTAAACACTTTCCTCAGTTTCCTCTGGTTTGTGAGCAGGTGAAAAAGAGCATGTTTTTTGTTCTGACGTCCTTGCGTATGTTAAGCTCTATGAAGGAATGTTGCATTAAAAAATAACAAAACAGGAAAAACAAGCGAATCAGCTCGATAAAACCGGACATGATGATAATTTGAGTGCTGTGAAGAGTCATTATCAACAGGTCCTAGCTCGTTTTTTATTTAAAACTAATTGAGAATTAAACTAAATTTGACTTTTCAAGTCATTTTCACATTTTACATATACAGGGACTGCATTAGGTTGTTCGTGAATGCCACTCAAACTTCTAAATATTGTATTTTCAACAAGCCCACAGGAAGATATTTTTATCTGTGCTGTGCTGCCCCCAAGTGATCAGAAGAAGTGCAACTGATAGTATACAAAACCTTTATATTGCCAAATCTTTCACCAGCACATATAGACACCCACACAAAAGCCCAGCTCTCATGTTTGGATTACAGTCATACATGTGCACATTCCCTCGTGGTGACAGGAAACAGTCTCTGTGAATTTAATGTCTGCAAATTTGCTTCCGCTGCGTAACTAAAGCTGTGCAGGGACCTGGCTGTACGAAATTGATTTGCCAATAGAGGGAGCCAAACACCACAGTTGAATTATCTGTGGGCGTCATTGTTAACGACACTAAACAGCTTGTAATGCGCTTTTAAATATATTCATTTTGCTTTCTCGTTCATTTTCTGCACCAGGGTGGATGTGCCCTGTTTTTTTATGAAAGCAGATATGAAATTATTGCAGGTAAACCTTTTCTTTTGTGCACAAACGTACATGAATGCAAATGCACTCTCTGACTGCTGTTTTGTTGGCTTTTACTGCCGATCCCTGAACAATTAGACCCAAACATATAAAATACTGTCTAGAATGTTTGTGCAGATGAAACATGAGTGTTTGTTTTCTCCTTGATAGTTTGATGAGCTCTTCCTTTCTTTGCAAATGCTTCTTTGCAAATGATCAACCCAGGGAACAAAGTAGCATGTGCCCATGTGAGTTGTAGAATTTTAAGGATTCTTATTCTGCTTTTTTGTTTGTTTTTTGTTTTGTTTTTAATTTTTCTGATGCATTATTAGATGATGAAATGGGTTATAATTCATACATATTCATATGGATAATAGTTGTTGTTTGGGGACAATTTTATCTTAGGGAATTCTCTGGTTTTCCCTCAGGTCCATACTGTGATCATCTGCTATATTGGTTGCTACCCTGTAATGCACACTCCTCCAAGACTTCATTAACTGCAGTTTCATGTGTATGTGCACTGAGTAGTTTGCTGCAGGCGATGGTTAGATCAGCAGCGTAGGGACAGAAAGATTGATAAAAGAAAAACATCAGAGATAGACTGAAAGGAAAGGAGGAGATGATGAAAGAGTAAAAAGGGGGGAAAATGCAGTTGGCTGGCATGTTTGCTGCTGACCCACATTTGGAATCATGACATTTTTCCTGAGTGTGCTATTTCCTCTGTGAGTAGGCTGAAAGAAAGTCTGAAAGAAGGGTAATTTCACTGCAAGGACACTGCCAGAGACTGCAAGCAACTTACAAACACCCTCGTCTTTTTTAAAGAATAGTTTAAAACATCTGATCCGTGTACAGAGAAATCACCTGCTGTTAATCCCAGTTTCACAACAGACAAAGGGACTGTAAGGTCCAGTAATTCTAATTCATAAGCTCCTTTTACAGATGGAGATAATGAAGGATTAGTCCAATAAATCCTGATGTTACTGGCTGACTGATGACTTATTATGGTGCAGTAACTAGAGTTTAGGATGTGATTAGCTTGAGTGGAATTTTTTTAATGGGGAACATTTTCCTTCTGATTTTAAGGTTGAAAAAGACGCTCAGTACAATAAATGAATGGATCGACTGGGAGTCAGCATTGTTGATGCATTCCCAAATTGCATATGCGTTCAGTCCTATGCTATAACCTCTGATCTGTTGTATTGGAGCAGTTTTATTAAGCAGCCCTGCAGGAGACAATTGCCAAACTGTCTGAGTCCAATTCCCTCTAGTTATTGCACAATTGTAATTTAATGTCTCACAGCTAGTATTTGTACAGTATAACCTTTTGTGACATTCATTATCTATCTATCATTATCTTTTGAAATATTGCCATTTAGTAACAGTGCAAATAATAAAATACTCACTTGTAACATGTCTGTGAAATATTCAAATTCAGATAAAAATGCAACTAGATTTACAGGAAACCGCTGATCAGTGTTCACACAGTGTTATCGTCCCAGGCTAAGGAAAAGAAAAGTTGCCAGAATTTTGTTGGTTGACAGGCCAGGTCATGTTCTGTGTGTGTGTGGATACACTGATGGAGGTTGGACAAGTATAAGGATAAAAAATAGTGCATTGTTTATTTGCAGTTTATACACCAGAAACTGTACAAAGAATTGCATTTTTCAGCCATAGTTTTGAGAGATCTACAGACAGTGATGATAGCAAACACTGAAAGTCTGGCTGTTGCTGATTGTGTCTTTGCTTGGCTGTTTTTGTGAGCAGCCTGAAGCTTTGGCTGACTGTGTTATATCCAGTGTTGGGAAGGTTACTTTTAAAATGTATTCCATTACAGAATACATGCCCCAAAATGTATTCTGTAACGTATTCCGTTACGTTACTCAATGAGAGTAACATATTCTGAATACTTTGGATTACTTAATATATTATCATGCTGTTTACAACTACATGAATGTACTATTGCTGTGATTTATTACTGTTACTGAAGGTCCGCGGCTCCGAACCGTAGTAAAGGGACCTCTGGCTAATACGGTGGGTTCGGTGTCGGCTTGTAGCCGAAAACTAGCTTTACTTTGTTGTCTGGGTCAACTTTGCTAGCAAGAGACAGAGAGAGGCATTGAAAGGCTGCTCCAAAGGAACTTATTGTTTTTGGAGGAAAACACGAACACGGTGTACAGTCGAGTCTTAATAGCTTACTTACAACTGGGCTCGTCAGGCTCTCTTCTTAGCTGCAGTGGTTATTATTATATTTACATGCTTCCAGCTCCCGTTTTTGCTTGATGATTCGCTCACAGACACATAACGTGTATGGCAGTCCATTCTCCCTGCAGCACGGACTACACTGCCCATGATGCTACATTCTTTAGAGCTATACCGGTAGCATTCTGCCTATTAGCTTAGCACAACAAAAAGGAAACACGCAGAGAGAAAGCGTCACCATGTAACCATGGCAACCGTAACACTGCCACCTGGAACAACAGAACGTAGCTGTCAAACAAAGCCCAAACAGTCCTGACCCGCGACAATATGAAACAGGGAAGTACCGCCGTGTAATCCATTTATTTCAACAAAGTAACTGTATTCTAAATACCACCTTTTTAAACGGTAACTGTAACGGAATACAGTTACTCATATTTTGTATTTTAAATACGTAACGGCGGTACATGTATTCCGTTACTCCCCAACACTGGTTATATCACACACACACATGCACATGTCTATACATGTGTTAAAGTTAAGTAAAATATTACAAAGAAACAAAAGAATTACATTATTACAATACTTAAAAAATAATATATATATTAGTTCCAGTACCCAGCATTGAAGAGCTATTTTAGCTGCTCTTACTGGGAAAACTGTTTCCTTCATCAATCAGTTGTTATTACTGGAAGATTAGCAAGCTTTCTTTACAGTAGCTATGCACATAGGCACCATTTGCAACTGAGTGATGGTGTAATTCACACTAGATGCAGTCATTATGTTTGTCCATTCACTCACTGGCTCGTAGCCAGAGGCAATATCTGGGGCACAAGCTGTAGTGCAGCTTAGCAGTTGTGGCTGCATAGATATACCACACTAAACACCCAATTATGATATTAACACCTTTCCCATTGTGTTATCTTCAGTCACACTGCATACAGTTAATAAAATTATGTCTTGCCAATCAAAATCATAAAAAACATTCTTGGGCCTAATTATAGCTTAGAAATATAGAAAGAAAAGGATATAAAACAGAAGATAGATGTTATATGAAAAAAGATGCTGCTTGTTCATATGAAACATTCTCTCCTCTCCTCTTTGTTATTGTCTGTTTGTAGGTAGGACCACCCTTTCAAAAGCAGCAAAAAATACAGCGTTCTCATATCCCAGACAACCAATAGCCAGGCTCCTTTGCTCTCACGTGTTCTTACCATAGACCATCCCCCCCGCCCATGTTGTTAATATTCAAAGGCTGCAGTATCCAGAAATGAGCTCATAGCAGGACTCATGACACACATCCTGGAAACCCCAAATAAGAAATGAAAAGATTTAGAAATGCATTTATGACATGATCTTTCTGACTTTACACATTGACTGTGAGGTATATACGGAAATATGAATGATCGTCATTTAAGGAGATGTCGTGGCATGTTGTTCGTTACTCTTATCACCTCAGGAAACAAACTGGATCTCTGCTTCTCATTAATTTTATGCTGGTTGGTAATGCTTCCTTGAAAGTAGTTGCTTCTAAGGTCTTGTCATTCCATATCTGATTATTTTCTTTTAAAATGAATATGTATCTCAATTAGGGATGGGTATCGTTTAGGTTTTATCCGATACCGGTGCCAAACTGGTACTTTTGAAACGGTGCCGGTGCTTAAACGGTGCTCAAACCGGTGCTTAAAGAATGGAGAACACAAAATTGGTCCAAAAACCTCTCATGTTCAGCTGTTTTTTTTTTTTGTAAAAAGATAACAATGTTGACCTTTTCTGCAGCTATAGGGCATATATGGTATCACTCTTGGCTGGAAGCAGTGCTTAAACAATGGGGAAAAAAAACACAAACTTTGTCCAAAAACCTCTCATGTTTAACTGTTTTCCACTTTTTCTTTGGTCATTTTAGCCTTTTTGGCCAGGGTGAAGGGAGTATCTGCCATCAATCAAGAAGACAGCTGCATGTAACTACGACAGTGTTTGCTAGTTCACCTTACATTCAGTAATGTAATAACGTGGTTAGCCTACTCAACGTAAATTATACACGAACAACATGAAGCTACTCACGCAGAGAAGAACGGCTGCTGCTGCCATCATCATCCGTCACCACCACACCCGCAGTAGATGCGCTCGGTGTGAGATCTCGCAGCAAGCTATCAAATACGGCGCTTTTTAAAAAAAAAAAAAAAAAATGCTATGCGTCGCCAGGTGTTTCATCGGATTTGAGGTGTTACCTCCTTTGCATAGTATCAGCTTAAAGCACTTGTTGCAGGCTGCTGGGTTTGCATCTTTTTCTGTGAAGTACAGCCAGACATTTGACCGCTTCGCCTTGGGCATTTTTAATCTGTAGCTCTGCTCTAAAAGGGCCCGCCTACTATCCTCGGAAACGTAAAATGATTGGCTAGAATTCAAAGTGTGTGACATCTCAGGAAAAAAAAGCACCGAAATAAAGCACCGAAATGTGCGCTGCTTTTCGGTCTGGTTACTACCGTTTATGTCAGAACCGGTGCCATCATGGCACCGGATACCGGTACCCATCCCTAATCTCAATAGTATCCCAGTAATTGATCTGTTGGTCCGAACATGTCTGCATATACGTTTTTCATTTAGTTCTACATTTGATGTCAAAATGTTTGAGATTTACCAGGCTGTTATTTTTAACAGGATGAAATTACACAGTATGTTACAGTAAGTTTCTTTCATTATTTCAATATTCAATATTTTCTCAGTGTTCTGAGTATGATGCTGAAATATTTTGTGTGAAATCTCAATGCATTCACCATTGCCAGTAATACAATGCCAGCAATGTAATATAAGTTACCTTTGCGTAAGCAATGCTAACTAATCTGAATTTCCTCGCAGCAGTGTAGCATGTGACACATTTTAAAGACATCCCACATATTTTATTAATGGGCAGCCTCCGTAAAAAGATCAACATATAAGCCATCCTGTTTTAGTGTATACCAGGATACCAACATTTCCTAGTTATCACTGAACAAAAACTACAGCGGAAGCCAGTGGAAAACACGGCCAACAGGGGGCGATGTAGAAAAAAGTCAGACAGTGTAGAAATAAATGACTGACATTAGCTAAACTTAATGTTCCAAAACATAGTATGCTGTAAAGTCGAGACACACATCCCCACGAGAACTAAATGATCTAAAGGCAATCTATGATGTGCATTATCCAATATTTATTGTTATGAATGTCTATATATCAGGAATATGGCGTTCTGCTTTAATAGGCACAAAATACTTCAAAAATGTATTAAACAAGGCTGAATGTGAGTGTGAATGCATGCTGTGTTTGAATCACTCTGTTCCAGGATTTGTTTGTGTAGGGTTTTGATATCTTCATATCATCATGACAACAGAAATCCAGTTTATCAGCTAGCACAGGTCCTCACCCAGATAGGACAAAATCAATTCACCAATTTGAGATTGAAGAGAGATGGATATTCTGATCTAAAATCCATGGTACCAGAGCCAGCCCAAGCTTTGATGGGGTCTTAAGCACAATTTCATTTGGGGTCCCTGCCCACGTTTAATCCCATCACTATCCACTGACCTCAGCACTGCCAGTATTATGTGTATATTGCCACGGACGCTCATTTGTGCGTTATGCATCAAGCACAGCCATTATCATGGCTTATGAGTGTCCTGGAAAGAAAAACAAACAAAGAAAAAAAAAACACAAGACCATATATTTTTCATTATTTTTGGAATGTGCAATGAGTCACAAAGAATTTGACATGGGTCTTAATATTTTTTTACATAAGAATCCAAATGTAAAAACAGAGAATATTAATTAAATTAAATGGAAACCAACTGACTGGTAAGCAAGCAGTAGGTTACAGCCTGTGGTTTCCATAAAACATGACCGCACCAAGTTCACCACATCTTTAGAGAACTAAAGACTTCTTTGATGCTTCTGTTAATGCTAATAATAAATAATATGTAATTATTCCTAGAAAAACACCTTTATCCTGTTTTTTTTTTCTTTTCAGACCAGAGCGATAAATCTTTTTTGAGACATATTTATCAAAATATTCCACTGTCTTGTGTATGATTACTGTATTACTATATAAATATACATTTATCAAATGTCTGGTGTGACATTTCAGGTGCTCTTGGGGACTCCCGCCAGCTGCTTAGTCGGCTTATGCCTCAGGCTGGCTCTACATGACACAATAAGATTTAGCTCAACTTTCAAAATAAAAGCTTCACTTCACTACTTCAGTTGCAGGTTAGCACTGTTTTCTCGCATTAAAAAGCAATGGCAACACAAGTCACAAAATATACTTAGCTGTTATTATAACCTGCCAAAGAATACTAAGTGTGTGGGTTTATATGTACAGTGCACCTTTATGCTGAATGGTTTGTCAAAAGCTAAGTTAAACATTATTATTGTAGCTTTGTATTAGATTGATCTCTGCGTAATACTTTGTGATTCAGACAGTTAAACTCTGATTAAACAAAACGTGGTAACGTATTCAACTGCCCTTGTTTTCATATGTAAAGGAAATAAAATGAGGATCAAGATGGCAAAGATGCTGAAGTTTCATAACCAGAGTGTCATGGCTGCAGACTTCTGCACGGTGTGATATGCTGGACTCCCATTGTGTGTTTGTACTGTGTGTACCCTGCATGGAGTCTCATCTTCCTTTCTCTTTTTATCTCTCAGCCATAGCCAGCTGGTACTAAGCAGAGGTATTCATCCATCCCTACTCCCTCCTTTTTTGTGCTGTCCCAGCTGCTCTCTCTACCTCTCTCTCTCTCTGCCCCCTCCTTTTGCACCCCTCCCTCCTCTTCCTCCCCCTCCTTCTCCTTCTCCTATCTAAACCTCCTTTCCTCTGTCATTTCCCTGCTGTTCATGTGTCCCGGCGAGGCGTTGCGGACCAACCGTGTGTGTGTGCACATAGAGGATGGCTCAGTGCTCAGGTGCAGGCAGCAGACTTGGGGAACCAGTCAAGCAGGCAACAGGACCAGACTTTACACCCAGACAGAGCTTTTTGCTGGGCTGAGGGCTGGAGATTGAGCCCCCTTTTTGGACCTCCATCCCTGAAGCTCTCTTAATCTACCTGTAACTAAGCTTTCTTTTATACAGTATTCATTAACAAGAGGACCATTTCAACTGTGTTTGGATCCTAAATGTTTAAAGGAAATTCTTCTTTTTGTATTTGTTATAATTGGCACTCATTTACACTGTGAGCTCTGAGTGGAAGCAGCTGTCTTGTCAGCCGTGGATTTTGTAGAGGTGAAAGAGAGGAGCATGTCCTGTCTGTGCCATGCCCCAAACTGGACCTTAGTGGATAGCTGCTGAGGGAAATAAGGCACAAAAGAGAGAGCCAAATCTTTAAAACGAGGACAGGAAAGTCCTCAGACAATCTCCCTCTCACACACCTGTGAGGGCTCACTCTCTGACAAAAGAACAGCCGAGAAGAGGAGGAACAAAAAGATAATTAGGAGCCAAGAAGATTAAGGCTAAAGGGGAGCCTTTGGGTCCAGACTCCCTTCCTTTATTCATCCCTCCTTTTTCAGTTCCCACCTGTGTGGATTAATTGGGCTGGAGAACCATGGCGCATGCCGCTTCGCAGCTGAAGAAAAAGGCGGACGAGAACCTCGCTGCAGAGGAAGAGAAGGAGAAGGAGAGGAAGAAGTCAAGGAAACGGTCTCGCGAACCAAAGAAAAAGGTAGAGAAAGACGAGGAGGGAAGGATGAGTTTAGAGGGATAAAATTGGTCTCAGTAAGAGGGAAAGTAAAGGAGGAATGAGAGCTGACACACAGGAGGAAAGAGAAACGTTTGAGACGTGGTGGTCTAGTGAAGGCTAGGTGCTTCTCTTTTGTCACGATGCAGCCTCCCATCGCACACATGCACACACATAATCATGCATGCATGTACGAGACACTCGGCAGGATAAGAGGGGTGGTCCCAGAGGGAATACTGTGGGGGGGGTGAGTGGGGGAAAAAGACAGAAAGATGGATGTGCAGGGAGCATGGGCAGAGAAGAAAGGAGAAGATAACAGGAATCAGCTACAGAGAACAGACTGGGATTTAAGGCAGCTGTGTCAGCTGTTGTTATGTTTTAAGTGACTTAAAGTCACTGGTTTGGTTGTTGTAAAGAAAACAATATTTTGAAAATACATAAAACAGTTACCACACATAGGGACACACATACTTTAAATCTTCCTCTCTTTAAGGAACTTTTTCAGAAGAAAACATAATGTCCCGTTTTATGCCATCACACCACACATTCAACCTCCTGTTCGACTGTGACGTGAGAGGTGTGGGACTTCGGGGGAGAAGCGTGTACCCCAGCCAAAAGCGTCAGCAGTCACACCCTGCGGTTAGGTGTGGGCTGTCTGTCTGTGTGCGCCTGTACATAAGTCATTGTGCAAGGACAAAGTTAAGACGAAATCACTGACACACAAAAGCACCTAGAAGATGATCAATAGGTCTGACTTGAAATCAATAAATATTCCTCACTGCATTGACAGCTTCACTTTGTAAACTGAAGTTGGACATCAGCGTCAGGTCCAGTGTTCGAATCCCCTTGACAACTTGCGTGTACGTGCGTATTTGTCCAAACGCATCTTTGTTTGTGCTTAAAACGCTTCCCGTTTGCTCTTGCGTGCACATGCTGACATTTGGGCTTTTGTGTTTGTACACATTGACCAGCCCGAGGCTATAATTAGTTCAGGGTTAGCCACCTGTCACAGAGAGTCAGTACCCCTGACCTCATTAACATCAAGGTCAAAATGGACATCACTTCCTTGGTATACAGGAAGTCAGCTAGATGTGAGTTAGCTGTGCTCTCGTGGTGATTTCATTAATTTATTCATTGGCAATTAAGCTTTTATGAGAAGACATGGTGTAAAAAATAATAACTTAAATATGAGAAGTCCATTCCTACATCTGCCACTAAATCATTTTCATAACAGATGTTTGCCCATATGTGCTTAAAATTCTTTACATAATTCCAAAGAGTAGTCTCAGAGGAAAATCTTGCCTTAAAACAACCTAAGACATCGGATGCAGCTGTTTTAGGAAGTCTTTCAACTCAAAAAAGTTGCGTAGACCAGACTAACTTTCATATGGCTATAGGAACCCTTCACTTCTCTTGTCCACTTTGAGCAAAATTGATCGGTTCATTGGAACAATTCTTATGTCTTATGTTGGGTTTTGTGAGTTGAACAAATAGGACTTTAAATCTGTCTTTCTTTCAGTTTAAGTGGAGAAAATCCTTGAAATTAAGCAACAGATGAGATTGTGAAGGCCACCTTAAATCAACTGTATTCTTTTTTGTTTTTATATCCACTCATCCTAATGGAAACAATAGGATGAGCGAATGCTGCAACTAATGGCTATTTTAATTATTTATATATTTTGCAGCTGGAGAAAATGGATTCACAAACTCCAGGAACAAACAATATAAATCAAATGTGTGTTTTATACAGTAACTTAACTAAAAAATTACGTCAGTATGCTTGGGAAAATTTTTTAAAGTTGTCACATAATCAGTTAATCAAATAATACTTTCAACTCAAAAGTGAAACATTCAAACAGTCTGAAATGACACTAGTGCCATTTGGTCAGTTTTCATTACAGTTGGGCATGGGTGTCTCTCTGAAGTGTTGTACAATTTTCTTTCTTTCTGTGCAGTGTGTTGGCATCTGATAAGCCTTCAAACCCATTGATCTATTTCTCCAGCTGTTTTTCCTGGTTATATATTTCTTGTGAAATTGTTCTTTTCTTGGAAACCTGACTAAACCTGTGAAACACTGATATTTTTTTCAACCCAGACCATGGTCTTTTTCTTAACCCAAGTAGTTTGGTACCTAAACACATTTCCTCTCACCACTTCTTATCTCCACCAAGAGGACTTTACTTTGTCCATGAACACTTATGAATAGATAGGTTTTTCTATGTATACAGAAAGAGAAAAGTAGTGTCCCTGAAGAAATATCAACAACATGAATGCCACAAGAATGTTGTATAGATGTCTTTTTTCAAAGAAATTTAAAACCATGGGAATGTATTTCTTTTATTTGCCAGGTTGGAGTCATTCTTTTGTGAAGCAGTAATGATCATTGGCTATGTAGAAGGGCAAATGCAGCAGTTAATGATGTGCCATAAAAACACTGCATGATAATGGGGATTCATCAGGAAGCTGAAAGAGCTGAATTTGAGTCTGTTTGGTCACAGGTTTATGGTTTTACTATAAGGCAACAAGTCATGTTGATGTAATATAATGTGTGTATTCTGACGTCAGCAGTTTCCCGGTGTTTGTGGCATAACCTTGTCATGGGGATATCAGCTATCACTGGCTCACTCAAGGTAAATCTATAACCCCGTCTGCCCAGGGCTAATTCTTGGCACCAGGGTGCAAAAAATATCTTCTCCCTCCTCGGCTCACATCGCCACAGTTATCTTTAACTCTCCTCACTTTACTCGAGCTCTCTCTTTTCTCGTCATCTCTCTCATACTGGATGCCTGAAATGGCTCTTCAGTGTTGATTAAATAACACACTTTAGCTAATTATAAAGAGTATCAGTATCATTGTTGGCTGTATGTTAAATGGGTCACTGGAGTCACAACATAATCTACTACTAAGGATATTTAGCTGCTTCCCATTTGCAGTATAAAAGATGGATGTAATAATGGTGATGTCTTGGTGTTTTAGATGTAGATGTGACACGTAAGGGTTGAGCTGGAGCTAGTGAGAATTTTTTTTTTTTAGGTCAAGGTCAAGGCTTCCTTTGACTTCTATAGAACAAAAAATCTTTTTGCAACACCCTTTAGCCTTACTTACTTTAATCCTGCACAAAATGCAGTTGGCTTTTGTGTTGACTTTTCAATCATGGAAACCACGTCCATCTTTTATATCATCTGTGTTGCCACCAAACATGTAGAGCCATGAAAATAATTCATGGCTCTACATGTACATAAACGTTCCAGCACTTAAACCAATTTGCTTATTGCCCTTTGCTTTCCACCCTAGACTGATCACACCGGTTGCCTAGGTAACCCTGTAGCGTACAGTATTTACCAGCCATTTAATGGCAGTTAATTGTATCCTTCACTTCATTGATCATTTAAGTTGCTCACATTGAAGTTAACAAAAGTTTAACCTGAGACCTGGTCACTTTGCACCACCAGTGCTCCCAAGTGGCTGAATGTCATTGACTTTCATTGGTCTCTTTTTACCATGTTGCTGCTAGTCACTTCCTGTGGACAAGCCTTAAGGGTTGCTCTTCAAAAAAAAAAAAATATATATATATATATATAAAAATACTTAAAAACTCTTGAGTAAATTTCATTTTATACAGCTGGTAATTTAGAAAAGTACTTTACTGGGCAAGTACCGCCTGTCTTGCTTGCTCGGCTGGAACACCACTGATCCCAACCTACAATACATTTATTTTGTTTTGTTTTTTTAATTCAGTATGAAAATTAAAAATATAAGTGTTTGTTAGTAATGTTAGAATTAAACTTTCTGATAGTACTTTTTTAACCTCATTATGCAGTGAATCATATTTTAAAAATATGATTCACTTCTTGACCAAGAGTTACACGAGAAGATTAATACCACTATTAAATTATTTAGTTTCGTTATGACACAAATAGAAATGTCAGTTTGGCGTTTTAAATCAAGCTATGTGCTTTGTAAGCTCACTCATAACTTATTTGTATTGCTTGCAGTTTTCCTTTTGCCACATTTTTTAAATAGTAGTCAAGATTGCACGAAATATACATCTTTTTAACTCTTACTTGTTTTTTAAGTTGCTTCAGTAATGCATATAGAGCCTATAGATCTTCACTGTCCAACACTGTTGATGGTATGGATGTTACCAGAAACTGGAAAACAGAAGTCATGCATTAAGAGTTCCACTGAGATCAGTGCACTGAAGAGCTCCCATTAATGCTATTAGACGCATGCTCCAGACAAACATGAAGCCACTCAGTGCTTTCAAGCCGGATTACATGAACAAGTTGCATCTCTTGTAGCAACAAAGTCAGCATGCTTTTCAGATTGGTCAGCTGGCTGGTAAACTGACTGGCTGAGTGGCACACTATGGTTAGCCTGATTGATTTATACATTAAGAGGTTGTTGGATCGTCTGTGACTGATTAATGCTCTGCTGTGTATTTGCTTTGTCAATAGTCTGTCTGACTGACTGACTTAGCATAGCTAAAACTGCACGTCACTGTCTTTAGCTCATGGTGGTGGATTTTTCCTATGTTGGAAGCATAATGGACTAATAATATGATTTTTTCTTTTTTTGAGAAAGTAATTTTTGTGATAGTCTGCCTTCCAGAGTAGCAAAAGACTAAAACCACTGTGTGGAATAAGATGGGCTTCAAGCCAGATTGAAAACACTACACTTAGTGAGAATCGTTGGCATTACTTATTCATCTCCTGGTTATTTCCTTTATTATTTTGGACACTGTGCTTTTAGTGATTGTGTTACTCCAGTTTGTGGCGTCTTTACTTGACCCCTGCCTTGTCCTCAGACTTGAAAGTCACACAGAGAGTCGGCAGGATACATTTAAATTCTTACCATGTATTACGTGTTTTAAGTCCCGCATGAGACTAAATCAAATTTAGGGAGTAAACAAGGTAAATGGCCTGCATTTGTATAGCGCTTTACTCAGTTTCTAAGAACTGAGTAAAGAACTCCAAAGCGCTTTACACTACATTCAGTCATTCACCCATTCACACACTGGCAATGGCAAGCTACATTGTAGCCACAGCTGCCCTGGGGCGCACTGACAGAGGCGAGGCTGCCGGATGTCTAGATAATCTATAGATCTATAGATAATACTAGATAAACAGGTCAAATGAGAATGATTCAGTTTAAAAACTGGAGGGTATAGACTTTTCAGTTAGCAACTTTATCAAGTCAGTGGTTTAAATTGTTTAGTCATTTGGTTTTACTACTGGAAGTGTCTGGAGAAATATCCAATTTTGCGTCAGCATCAGTGTTAATTATTTAGCATTTTAGCATGCTAGTTTCATATGAAGATGCCAAACATAGTAAGCTTTATACCTACAAAATATCAGCATTTTTAAGTTGTCATAACACGATGTTCAACACCTTCTTACTCCTCGATCATTGTACATTTACACTTAGTGAGGAATTCCTTCTTTTCATAATTTAATCAAGAGAAACTCCATAGCTTCACTTTCCAGCATGCTGTGTGCCACTTAACTACTCTTTTGAACTATGTAGGTAAAAACCAACAGCCAAACACTTGCATTAGGAGACAGGTGGGATAGCAAATGGCATAACCATGCAACCTCCAATCTGAAAACTACGGAGCCCCTCTGATGACATGGTCCAAAAAATAAATAAATTGTGGCCACAAAATAGTACTTCGTGCCCTCGAAAGAGTATAACGTGCCCACGAAATACTATTTCGAGGGCACGAAATAGGTATAACGTGCGCACGAAATGCTAATTTGTGGTCACAACACACTTGATCGATAACTGAGTCACAAGACCTAAAACTGTTTGATTGGGTTTAGAAAAACACCATATTTTAGTAAAAATAGAACAGAAATGAAGTTCTCCTATCTGCAACACCTTTCTCTACTTCTTTAATACGGCCTTTGTGTACCATGTGTATCTTGTGACTGAGGATACCGTAGCACTTTTCTCATGGCACAGTTTTTGTATATTGAGGGATTTTTATGGAGCTCTTTGGATCCTTCAACACTTTTAGAAATAGCTAAGGAAGCAGCATCACATTGGCATTGTGATATCTTTGGGTCCTGACCAAGCATCAGTATGTGATGAGTAGCGTGTCTGGCATGCTGATACAAAGGGAGTATGGACAAACTGCTAGCATGGCTATACACTGATATGAAACAAATGTAAAAGCAAATAAAGATATACTGGACTATCTGAGAGGATGAACCTGTATTAAACTGAATATATGGATTGAAGAGAATGAAATCCAACAAAGGTCTCATACAGGGAGCACTGAGCTCTCTATTATTTCAAAGTGAGACAAGAATTAGCAAGGGGGATGGGGGGGTGAGGCTGGAAAGACGCTGCTTCTTCTGAGGTTTATTTTTGGGAAGGACTCGATTCTGGCGTCTTTTTTTGTTATCTGCTGCCGCTTCTCTCCTCAACTCCGCTCTCCCCCTACCCATCCGGCTTTATCTTTCTCTCTCTCCCTCTTTTTTTAACCACTCTCCATCAATGCCCTGCCTCCCTCCCTGCATGTCTGTCAGCTGGCAGAAGGCTGTATTGTTCTGCCACACTTCTGCTTCTGGGACTGGGGGTTGGAAGCAGGACACACACACACACACACACACACACACACATGCAGAGATCCCCCGTGACCATGCATTGTACCACATTAATCCCCCGACACTTATTTAAGCCAAGATTCATATCAGAAGCCTGCTCTTCTTTCCTGCTCTTCAACCAGCGTGTTTATATCTCTTTGTCCTCCGCTCCATTATACCTGCTGCCCATTAAAATATTCAGTCCTTACATTTCTCTTTGTTGTCTGTCTTTTCTGAGCACACATGCTTGTATTTTTTATTGTTTGCATGTTGGAACGTTTTAAAGAGGACAGAATTTTTTGCTTACATTAGCTCCAAGTAAACTTTGTATTTTAGGCTGTTTTTATGACTATTAAGGATACCGGTATTAGCAGTGGGGGAAGGGGACATGCATTTTCACACTTTCACCATGCAAAACCAATTTAATCTTCTCCCCAATTGATCAATCAATCAATGTAATGGCCAATCTGCCACATTGTCCCTAAGGCATATGGTGATGCGCCAGTGAAACAGAAACACAAGATGAAACAAATATTATAAATGTATCATATTTAGAGCTGCAATATTTAGCTGATTTTATTGGTGAATGGTCTAAAAGCTATCTGCAAACATTTGTTACTGATTAATGGTTTAGATATATATTTTGAGTGGATACCCCCAAAAATGTCTGTTTTCATCGCTGAATGTTTTTCCTATATCTAGTTAATATTGTTAACAGAATACCTTCAGACAAAAACGAAACACAATATTGACATTTTGAGCATTTTTACAAAAATTAGTGGGGCATGCATTGCAACTGTGGGATGTCAGTGAATTAAGTTCAAATAAATATAAATTCAAATATTAAATAATATTTTAATATTACAGAAGTCCAAAAATATTTTAATATCAGCAAAGCTAAAGCAAAACGTCAAATTCAGATTCACACACGAAATGCACTAATGAATACGTAAAGAATAGCAAATATTAGATGATATTAAAGTTGCTCAGTATAACAGTTTAAGTTTTAGTAGAGAGTAAAAAAACTGTGTTTGTGTATGAGGAGAGTGGTGACAATTCAGGGTTAAACAAACTGCTAATAATGCAGTTTTCTAGGCGATTTTAAAAAATTTTAATCACAGTGACCTACCAATGTTGATTTTCTTTCTAAGAACTATAACTGACAGCATATGCAAAGAAAAAAATCAACTTTTCTTTTTCTATTATTGTATTTAATAAAGCAGTAAGGTACAGGATCTGCTCTCCCTGAAACACCTGCAAATAAAGTGCTCTGCTACTAAAAGGAGGTACAGATAATAAACAGAAAATGAATTAGTTAGCACTGGCTAGCTTTAAATTTAGCCGCTTTCCCTTTTGTTAGCTTCTTCAAGCTGGGCACGTTCAGCTGGATGACGGTGATTTAAGTGTCTTATTTAGGTTTGTTGTTACGTATGAGTTTTTGGGGGGTGGTTCCCTTACTGTTTTGTGTCTTCCTCATTTACAGTGACAGTGTGAGTATCTATTTCCCCGCATCGCTGTGTGCGCGTTGTGGATGCACGAAACAGACTGGTTTATAATCGGACATGTCTGAGACTGATCGGTTGGTCACTGGTTTGGGCTGAGCACCCTGACAATTCATCGTTCGTCCTTCCAGTCCCTGGCCTATCAAGTGGTGCATCTTTAGTGTTAACACAAGAGAACAGATGTTCCTTTTCTATACAGATGTGCTGCAATGTAAAGAATTAATGCATGTGATATGAAAGAGTTCCTGTATCTGTCCAGTCAGTTTATTACCAACTTTTTTTTGCTGTCTCTCAAGTAAGTGGTGCAGAATGTGGTGAGAACTATCCATAATGCATAACAGTTTGTTCAGTGAACAGTTTGCAGCCTTCCTAATTAATTTATTCAGTTTGTTGGTGTCACCAGCTCCAATGCAGCCGTCCCCTCCAGAAGACCACAGCATAGCACGCTGCGCTCCCCACAACAGGAGATCTCTGCTTCCTTAAGAAGCACAGCCTGCCAATCTACTTCTTATACGCACCCACTGTGTTCATCTCCCAGTTGAGCCTGTTGTTGAAGGTACACACCCAAGTACTTGTTCTCGTCCACCACATCAACACGCTATCCTAGGATAGGCAGCCCTGATATGAGCTAAAATTACTCTGACATGGGCAAGAAATTAAATCTCGTCTTTGAGGCAAGTTGCTGTCAGCTACAAAGCAATGCACTTCAAGTAAAAGTGATATTTTCATACACTGTGTCACCAGCTTTTCACGTCTGTTGTTGGGGAAGGGCAGGTAGGTTGCTGAAAACAGCAGCCTGCTCTGGCTGTAACAAAGCTGATACATATGATGAATACATAGTATTGCTGCGGTCCATTTAGCCAAAATAATGACGATTAGTGCAGCTTTGGCGGTTGCTAATTTTACAAAATACTTCCTACTGTGAGGCGCTGATTGGGCTGCAGCGAGCTATCACTCTGTTGTCTTTGTTGACAGCCAGAGAAGGAAAACTAACAGTGACTCACTAAAAGATCTATTAAATGGTTTCATCTCAGAGCTGTCAACATGAAACCCACTCCACTCATTTCTCTTCATGCTGTCTGATTGTTGCAGGGGTTTTTTATCGCCACTTAGAGAAACTCAGTTGTCAAGCTAAAACGAAAAGAACCCCAACTTTTTTTTTATGTCATTTTGATAACATCAAGATTTGAGCAGACTTGGGCAACCGTGGCTCAGGGGGTTGGGAAGCGTATCTGTAACCAGAAGGTCGCCGGGTTGATCCCCGGGCTCTCTGTCCTGGTCGTTGTGTCCTTGGGCAAGACACTTTAACCTACCGCCTACTGGTGTTGGCCAGAGGGGCCGATGGGGCGATATGGCAGCCCAGGGCAGCTGTGGCTACAACCGTAGCGTGCCTCCACCAGTGTGTGAATGCGAGAGTGAATGAATAATGGCATTGTAAAGCGCTTTGGGTGCCTTGAAAAGCGCTATATAAAATCCAATCCATTATTATTATTTAAAAAGCCACATGTGAGCATTTACAAGCTGCAGCAGCAGATGCCAGCAATGTAGAATCTGACAGGACGGAGCAGAGATAACAGAAAAGGAGTAACTTAACTGAGGAGAGAGCATTATGAATAATAGAAGGACTCCTCTACAGAGCTGAGCAGAAATACAGCTGGAGTAGACATGTGAAAGGAAAGTAATAAGATAAAGAAACGTTAAAGGAGAAGAAAGTGTGTGTGTGAACTGTAGGGATTGCAAACACCTGTGTATAGGAAGGAAAGTTCTATGAAAGGTTACATGTCACCATATTATGTCATCCTTGTGGCGCCAGGATATTATGTTCACTTTAACATGGCTGTGAAGGGGGTTGCTGTGCCAGAGGATTGGTGCAGAGTCTCTCAAGCGTTGTGATTGGTGGACCAGGAAGGCAAGAAAGGGTTGTTGGGGATGCGGGGGAGAGGTGATGCATAACACAAAAAAGCAAGAGGAAGAGAAAAAGATATATGATGAAACAAATTGAAAAGATGGGGGAATTAGAAAAGGCTTACTGAGTGAGTACCCTGCTACTGATGAAGTAGCAGGGAAAAGTAGGGAAGTGGAGAGGAGGCTGAGTGAGGGCGAAAGAATGACAGGGAAGATGAGGATGTTGTTAGTTAGGTCTTTTATCCTCCCTTCTTCCGCTTCCCTGCAGCCCTGTTCTCTCTTCTCTCCTCTGCAGTGGAAGATCGACACCAAGAACTGGGACAGTCCATTCATTTAGCACACACACACACGCACATACACACGCACACACGCATACATGCACGAACACGCGCTTGCGTTTCAACAGATTTAGCTCATCTTGTCTTCTCATTTAACCGAACCCTTCATTATTGTTGCTTTTCCATTTCTACACACAGATTAGTGCTCAGCACAGAGACAGCATAATGCATTAAATTGAATTAATTTGACTAAAACATATTTATATCTATGTAACTTTTACAGGCAGAGGTGCTGTCAGAATCTTTGTAGAGGTGTTTTGCAATTCCTGTAGTTCATATTAAGAATGTTGGAGAAACTTTTTTCTCTGTGTACAACAGAAGCTGCTTTTCTTTTTCCACTTTTTGTCTCTATAGTTTTGAGATATTTTGATCTTTGAATGCTAAGCTTCTGGGGCAGGTATTGGTTAACAGGTCTATTATAGAGAACGGTGACTACATTGTATAGTCTGTAAAACCAAAAGAATGAGCTAAAAAATCATTAAAATAGCACACAGAGCTGAGGAGGACGGGAGAGTCTGGTGGAAAGGTCTGGAAGAGAAGCAAGTGATTTATTTGAAGGTTTGGATTGAGATATCGATGTTATCTATAGTGGTTTGGGGTTGTCAGTGGGGTTTTCCACTCATTCTGCTTGTCAACATGTGCTGGACACAATGTGGCTTGACCCTTGACAGTTTGGTCAGGGACTCAAGTGTGTTAAGAGCAGTTAATGTACTGCAGTCCCAAGCTGCTAGATCTGAACACAAGTGCAGAAGAGTTTATAGATAGTTAAGTTCACTTATTCTAAATATTCCCAACGGTTCACATTTAAGCTCTAAATATATATACTGTATATAAAAGATGGACATAGTCAGATTTACATCAGCCATGGGTTTGTTAAGTCCTGTCAACTTTTACTTCATGACTGTCTCTGTTTGTTTTTTTTTATTTGTTTTTTTTTTTTGGTGCTACAAACTGCTAACTAGCTTGGTTATCAATACATGCATATCCTGCATTGCAGAGACACAATTTGTTCTTAGAAGCTACTTGATCAAATGCAAATAATAGAATATCAACAACACTAAAAACTTGACCAAGAGATTCAAAATCTATCTGTCAATCAAAGCTGCCACGCCCAGAGTAATATTGCTAGTACTAGTTTATTTTCACTTGAAACGAGGGCATTTTAACATGGCAGTCTATGGGGATGTGAGGCCTCAAGTGGCCACTGTAGGTACTGCAGTTTTGGCACCAACCTCAGGGACCAGTTTCAGCTTGGTTTCAGTGGTAAAAAAAAGATACTGTTTATTATATTTACCACACTCTTCCCAGAAAGGTGTCATCCCCGTGCAGCCCTGCAATTCCTGGACAGAATAGATGCTGAAGAGCTGGTAATACAGTTATGTTGTAAAAGAATTACAGAGGGTGTTAGATGGTGGAAATCAGTGGCAAAGATATCAAAAACTAGATTTTTTATCAGGGAGTTTCCAGATTATCTGAAATGGGTAGGAAATCACAGGATACTTTGATGTTTCAAGGCTGTGTATGCTCTCTGTGGGTGAGGTGTCGATGCGTGGCATGGGTCCAGCAGAGAGTCACGACACAGACAGGATGTGGGTCTGTGCGCGTTTGTGGTTGAGAGGGAAAAAAAACTACTCCTGTCTCCTGCCCTCCGCTCTATTCTCCGGGCAAGGCGGACATTTTGAAGGTGAGCGGCAGGAGACCTGTGTGGATCAGACTGGACAGAAACAGTGAGACTGACAGAGGCTTGTACACTCACAGACAGTTCACTGAACGCATTGTTTACGTTCGTGTGTGTGTGCGGCAGAACAAAGGGGAGGCTTGTCTTGTCTCAGTTAGACAGCATCTGGTAGCGAGAAGCTTTCAGCTCTCATGTGGAGAGGCCGCTGGCACTGGAAACACATTTAAACTTTGATTTAATTCATGCAAAATATTGACCTTGCAATTAACATGACCTGGTATCTTTAAGAAGTCTTGACACAGCAGATGAAATTTATCTTCTGTTTTTAGATAAATGGATTTACAGCTTCTGTCAACCAAGTGCAAAATATTTTATTTTCTTCCATTTAAGAGTATTCAGCCTGTCTTGTTTACATGTGTTTTGTCTTTTGTTAATATAATAATTCGACATGCATAAACCTGCAAAAAACCTGGAATTGTCTAACATCATTTTAGCACAGAAGGAATCACAGCTAAAAGATCAGCTTGATACCAGAATGTCGGTAAAAAGGATACCAGTCATAGGCCGTGACCTGTTCTGACCAACCTCCTTCTTCACATGGTCACATGGCCTTTTAAAATTTGCCCAAAATGCACTTTCCCCTTGCAAATGATCAGAAAATGCTTATTTTCATTCCTCTACATAATAGACACGAAATTAGCCAACTACTGAAACTGTGATTTATTACAGAATATTGATTCTCAAAGAAAGCTTTAGATTGTGATACATGGAGTGTTTATAAATTTGATTAGGTTCTAGTTTTTGACAGAGGTTAAATTTGTTTTTTAGCCCTGAAAATTTCATGTGGACACTTGCACTTAAAAAAGGTGTGAGGGTTTAAAAAATGCTGGTAAATGAAGCTTTAAAAAGTGCCAAAATTTAAATCACCTCTATATACTGTACTTCAAGGTTTTCTAGCTTGGAAACAATTCATAGTATGAAGGTAACTTTGCATTAAATAGACCGAAATTATAGTCTAATTATAGTCTTCCGAATGACCCACCTTTGAATGCGTTGACTGCAAAAACAGAAAAATATTGCGCAGTTTTACAGTGATGGAAAAGCGTGAGGGGGGAAACAAAGAAAGAAATATATATAGATGCAGTTGGATTGATGCAAACAATATCAGCAGTAAGTTCACATTCACAACAACATCAAATGTATCAGTCTTATTAAAACGAGCTGAGTGAAGTTTGCTCAGATGAAACTGTTGAACTGATCAAACTGCAGGCAGCTGAGCAAAACTGATGTGCTAGAAATCCAGATGATCAGCCAAAAGCCTTTTTATGGTTCAGGAAATCAAAGTGTAACCAGTTTGGCCTTCGTTGGTGAAATACTTCACTTTTAGTCTTTAAGTGCTGTGAGGCTCTGTTGTTGTGCCATATAAATAAAATTGAATTGAATTTTACTCGGGGAAACTTTTGACCGATGAATTATTTGATGGAGCGTTAACTTTTATAACAGCATCTCATCTCTCAGCATGAAGTCATACATCAGAAAATCCCGTGGGTGTTTCATAACAGCAGTGAGCTTTTCATAATCCTTTTTCACTAGGCTAATTTTTCATAGTGTTATTGTCTGCTTTCTGTCAGTGAGCGTTCAGTGAGACAATAGCTGAAGACAAGATGTTTAGTCCCCGGAGGCTGAGGTGAGAAGTCTCTGCTTCTTCTTATTTTCATGAAATTTTGAATGCAGCTTTACTGTCTAATCTGCAGCAACCGCAGTGGCAGTGGAGGTGATGTGAGGTTGACGCCCACATCCGTCGACTGAGGAGTGAATTATTTTCCTGTGATTCATCTTCAGGGACATATGAAGATGCAGAAAAATGCAGCAGTATTACACAATATGCACATAGACAGAAGGTGAATAGTGGCAATCCGTCTTGCTCTGTGGTATGACACTCCTCCTCCTCAAACTGTAGATCCGAACATCTGGACACCCAACACAAAATATACCAGACTGACTTTTAGCACTCATCATTTCCAATGGGATCATTGGTGTAGAGAAACTTTTTATTCAGTTAATTTGATAGAGAGAAAAAAACAATTGTGATCATACTCAGGCAAGTCAGGCGGGAATAACTTATGCGCTAAAAATAATTTTCAGACACACCTGTTCTTATTGCAGCTGTTCACACCGACCGTTCACGCTAACCAGTTAATATGAGGTGAATTGTTCTCAGAGTATGAACGAATATCTTAAAATTTAAGGAACCTCTCGTTCATGTTTATTTGATCAATCTTTCCAAAAAAGATTCTTGAGATTTTCTTTTCGGATTTTGTAGCAAATTAACACAAAGTGAAGTTGTAACAAAGTGAAATGATTATAGATTAAAAAAAGGAGTTCTTCAGATATTAAGCCTGTGAATATCTACAGATTGGGGACATGGATGGATAGGCTATGGATAACATTAGACTTTTTATTACTGTTATATTTTTCCTTTCAGTGGTATAATAATAATAATAATAATAATGGATTGCAATTATACAGCGCTTTTCGGGGCCCTCAAAGCGCTTTACAATTCCACTATTCATTCACTCTCACATTCACACACTGGTGGAGGCAAGCTACAGTTGTAGCCACAGCTGCCCTGGGGCAAACTGACAGAAGTGAAGCTGCCATATCGCGCCATCGGCCCCTCTGGCCATCACCAGTAGGCAGCAGGTGAAGTGTCTTGCCCAAGGACACAACGAGCGAGACTGTCCGAGCCGGGGCTCGAACCGGCAACCTTCCGGTTACAAGACGAACTGCCAACTCTCCGATATATATATCGCCCATATTTCAGTTTATTATGATAGCTGCAGCATGTCATGAGCTTGTTGTACCCATAAGTTCTTGTTTTACGTCAGCCATCCGTGGCTGACAAAGGACGCTTAATTAAAAAAGTGTAGGACATTAAAATGGGAACCACAGCTCGCTGTCTGTGAATGATGATCGTCACTTGGCTCGAGACTCAGCAAAGAGAGGAAAAAGCAGTGCTGATGTTGAACATTCATCTTAAGCGCCCTATTGATTTACTGAGCAATTTCTTAATTAGCTTTGTGCTCTGTGAGCTGTAAAGCTAAGCTCACTGCTCACATAGTGCTAGTCTCTGTTTACTGAAGTCTTTTATTGTTGAGAATCAAGCTGATAAATAAAAAGCTTGTAATACAAATTTAATCTAAAATACCTCAAAATTGATTTGTTTTTTAATGCTTACTCTTTATCAGTCAAACTTTAGATAATAATACAAGAAAAGTGTTGCTTAAGTCCATATAAGAATTTTTTGGACATCTCCCCAGAATCCAAATATTGTGATCATTATCATGCAGATAAATTAGTAAAATTAAAAGAGAAAAACAATAAATCTTAACAGTTAAAAACCTGAAAACCAGTTAAGTTGTATTTGATAAATGGTATAATTATTAGAGTGTAGCTCACAGATTTTCTGTTCAGTGATTCATTAACAAGGTTAAATTGTTTCAGGTCAATTAATATCTTTACTGAAAATAGTGGGAAAAAATGCTTTATTATTTGTATTTTCCAAATAGATTGCAGTTCATCATCTGGGACGTACGTCTACAGCAGTAGTACAGCTTAATTATTTCAATAAAACATCAAAAGCTGGAAGAAATAAATTCCATACATTTTTGACAAATCAGGCTAATTTTATCAACCCATATTAGCTCATGACAGGTCATCTGTATAACTTTTCTTATTTCTTTAGTTGGAAAAAATTGCATTGCCAAAGACAGCCACGAGCTGTTATAGTTTTGTTATAGCTTGTTATAGGTTTTAAAAACCATATGTGAGGAATCCTGTGAAACACGGTGGTTTATTTTACGTTTTTTTAATCGCTTTGTCTGTGATCACCAATTCTTCTGGATGCATTGCCATGAAATTTTAAAATTACATTTAACGAACATAGATGATGAATCCATGGGCGGATCTAGAGAAATCTTCTTCTTAGGGTGGCATGGAAATCAAATGGGGTGTCAAAATCAAAGAAATTTTTTAATACATATGCAGATGTTACATCTGTTTTAAATACTTCAAATGCAATAAGTATACACATGTTTCATATAAATATAGTCTATAACTTAATCTGTTTCTTTGCCCCAGATAATTAAACAATTCAGTTACATAAAACATGCAAATTTTGATTACATGCACTGTATAGCAGTGTTGGTCAAGTTACTTGAAAAAAGTAATCAGTAACTAATTACCGATTACTTCCCCAAAAAAGTAATCCCGTTATTTTACTGATTACTTATTTTCAAAAGTAATTAATTACTTAGTTACTTTTTAAAAACACGATTTACAACCTGAATAGGTGATAAAGCGATAGATCTTTCAGCCCAATTCTACTTTTTCTACATAATCCATCATACAAAATGTAATCAGATGGAAAAGTCTCTTTTTAAAACTTGTTTTGTTAGTTTTAATCTTTTAACTTTATGCATCAAGCAAAAATTTTATTATATGCAACATTCTCTGACTGGAAGAAATTTGTTTAATATTTAAACCTATTTTCTGCACATTCCAGCATATAAAATAAAATATTTTTTTGTGTTTACACTCACTCTTTCAAATAGATGCAAGTAAAACACAGCAGAAAATAAATAAAGTCAAAGACTAGCGGTCCTGTTGCTCTATTTTCACCTGTAAAGCAGGAGTCGGCAGGCGGAGGTTTACCCTGGTGCAGGTGTGCCGCAGCGGTCAGTGGAAGGATACGGCAGCTTCTCTGTGAATTTCCCATTACGTTGTTGCGCACTCGGTGCTAGCTTGGAAGTTTAGGGTTTTTTTCGCTTTAAAAAGAAGTTTTCTTCCCACGCACAACGGACACTAATGTTTTTGTTACTTTTTATGGAATCAAACTCAAAGTAAGGTCAGTACTTCCACGCTTTAAACGCTGCACGCTCATACTCTCTCTGCACTCGATATATGATCCATTGTTGATCTGCGCACAGCTGTTGTCACGAATGTCGCACTCGCTTCCTTCACTGGCATGAGACATTCTCGCAAAAAATCACGGTTTTAGTAACGCAGTAACGCAGCGTTCCTACGGGAAAGTAACGATAATCTAATTACCGTTTTTGCAATAGTAATCCCTTACTTTACTCGTTACATGAAAAAGGTAATCAGATTACAGTAAAGCGTTACTTCTGTATAGCCTATATAATAAATAAGTATGTAGTCCACAAAGTATAAAATCCAGAATGCTTAATGTTTAAATTTCCACAAAATGCCACAAATCTGCAGTGTCAGATTTTTCCTGGGGGGGAACAATATACAATATATTCAGTTCTAGAATTTATATTCAGTGTTAATTGTAGCTAGGCTCAAACTGTTAATGCTATCTTATTTTAATAGGCAACACTGTTATATGCAAAACTAGGGTGGCACTAGGGTGTGACATGCCGGTGCCACCCCTGTAGAGCCGCCCCTGGATGAATCCTGCTGACAGATTTTTGTTTTCCTCTGAATTATTATGATTTATTGTTACTTGTGTTGCCTGCAGGAGGGTTATGACTTATCCAGTTATATATCTGCATCCATTGGACAGAGGGACTCAGAATCTGAAAATTTGTTGACTCTGGTTAGTGATGTGTGATACTTTGAGTGTACCCCATAATGTACAGGACAATAAGATGTATGTAGTTAGTGAAGTCCGACGTCAGGCACAGCCTGCCATGGTAAACATGCTAAACATGCTTTTCTAATATGCTGATGTTGGCTTTTAGAACTTGTGGATCCGAGCGCAGCCACTGCCAAGATGGATCTAACCTCTTAGCCTTGTTAAACTCTAATATCAATATATCCCAAAAATCCAATATCAGTAAAGCTATTTGTATAATGAGGGAAAATTGATGTTGCAAACAGGATTTTGTGTGTGCATGTACAGACAGTGTGATTGTTGACTTGCACAACACACTTACTGCTCATCCCTGCTGATGCATTACGTGCTATGCATGCTGTTGGTCCCGGGCAGATGTTAATTTATTCATGACCAGTGCTCTGTCTCTGTCAGGGAAGATTAGCAGCGAGCAGTGGTACAGTACCTAATCCAATCCTCTCTTTTCTTCATTTTGGACCTTATTGTGTTTGCTTGCTGTCAAGTAAACCATATTGAAATTAACTCTGCTTTAAGGGTGTTTTGGGGAAGGCTAAGAAAACACGACTGACTTCTGTCTGAAGGTGTTTCTATCTCGTTTCTTGTTTGTCCTTTCTTCTGAGCAGTCAGTCAGTCTGTCTGCTTCTCAGTGATCTTACGCACCCATATAGACGTGCAGGGAGCCTTACATGAGCGCTGCCCATGTAATCCAGCAGCAGAGCAACGTCATCTGCTGCCATCCAGTGAGAGGAGCGGGGGACGGGTTTGCCAGCCAACTGTAAGGAGACCTAATGAGGCATAGGGCTTCCTGATGTATGGTACATGTGGTTTCAGCCGGCGTTTTAACTTCTTAAAAAGACACTAAAAATATAGCCAATTTGTCATTCAGTCATGGGAATGTGCTTCAGAAGAAGAACAGATGTGGAGTCTGTCACGATGAGCTGCCGTGAAATGTGAAAAGAAATGACAGAAAAGGGGAGTTCAAGAGTTGCTGTGTTTTTATCCTCCTCCATCTGTATCTCAAGTGCTGTGAGAATACAGAGACTGCAGTAGCCAAGCAGCCAATCAGATTGCTGCACTCAGAAGCCAGTCAGAGGCAAGACAACAGACATGCCCAGAAACACACAGGTGCTTTCATCTGCTTATTCTGCGCAGATTTTATAATATACACAATAATGGATGAGACTGTTTATCAAAGAAACACAGTTTTGTGTTGCATTCTTATGCAATCAAGACTTTATTAAAAATTACTTTTGCATAAAGTAATAAAAACACATTACAACAAACTGAGATAGGACCTTCTCATTGTTTACATGTTTTACACTCAGAACTGGATTTTCTTTTTCTTTTTTTTTTTACATTTTTTACAAAAATGTTTTTTCTCTCTTGCTGCAGTTGATGTAGTATTACTGAAAGGCCACTAGGGACTGATAGAGGACCTGAAAAATGAGCTTTGTATTTGTGAGACTGTGCACACTGTAATGGTTTAGTTAAAAATACTTAACACTTACACTTAAAAGCAGTCTTTTTTGCAAGTGCATAAAATTGTAATGTTATTCTTATAGTTACAAGTTATATATTTTAAATTCCAACAGGGTTGTAACAAGTTTGGCTTCTGGGTTCAGCTTCTTAATATTTGTTTTTTCTTGAATGGTTCTAAATTGAATATCACAAACTCTACAGCAAGTCTGAGTACACTGTTTGGAGACTGGTTGCCTCCTGCCAGACAACCTGCACAGTCACCTTGGGTTCACCTTGCATGCCTCGCCTCACCCAGAGGTTAATGGGAGGATTGCTCAACCTCGGGGTCTCTAGTTGTTTGCTACAACTGCTTGCAATCGGTCACTGAATGCAAAAAATCAACACAAAATCGCCACAATTTTATTTTCTAGCTGGGATCCTATTTTGTGCTCTAGTGTGACTGAAGCCCATTCAGCAAAGATATATAGTGCAGAAGAAGATGCTCTACATTTTCACTAGTAGAGCGTCTCCTTCTCTATAATTTACAATATTCTGAAAACTGACTCGTAGCTGAGTAGCATCACAGCTGTGTAGTGATGTCTTTGGTTTAAGTTCTTAACTAATGTGTAAGACACATGGTTGAAGAGTAAAAAACAAGACAAAATATAGAATATTTAACATGAATAGGAATCCGACCAGACAGTCAGTGCAATTTCTTTCTTAGTCTGTGCTTGTGATCTCTATAGATCGGTACCAAAACATTTTGAGGTTTAAAACCTGCCTCTGCTGATATAGCTGTCTGTTGCTTTACCAACCATCACTATGTGTGTGTAACATCTGTACACCATTGTAGACATATTTTACTGGTGCCAGTCCCACCACATCCATGCCATGTGGGTTACTTTCATTGTCAGTTCTTATAGTTTTAGCATCAAAAAGGCCCCAACTGGCCCACAACATTAAACTTGTGAAATTTAGGAACCTCAGTTGCCATGGCAACCCATCCTTCTCAAATTCTTTTTGCCTCCCTTCACAGAAGCCATAAAATACCAAATACAGATCATTAAACTCTGCGTGTGTGGGGGAGTGCGTCATGGTTAACTCTGATTCTGTGGAGCCTTCTGTGAAAGGCGCAACATACCTGTGGTGACAACAGAAATATATTCCTCTCTTTTTTATTCCTAGTTCATACACATAAAATGTGTTTGAGTGACTCAGTTGGGATGATTGGCCACTATTCTGGATGCTATAGTGCTGCAAATTAAAAATATCTTCAGGGTTTGTCAGGTTCTGCGACATTTTAGCAAATCTTCAACACTGGAAACAGCTTTAGGCTGAAGAAAAATGTTTTTATTAAGCATTTATTAAATGTGTTTAATAAGCATTTAAATAAGGGAATGACTTCAACTAACAAGGTTAGCATTTATAAGTTATACCAGTGAGCCAAAGCTGTTTTTCTAAGTTTAGTTGTGTGTGTGTTGTTAAAGATGAGAGCTAATCCTTAATATTGTCATCTCAGACACGTAGTTTTCACTGAAAGCACAGAAGCCCCACCCACCTGCTATTTAAGCTTCCTGTCTATGAAGGGCAGCCAATTGGAAGAGGAGTAATTAAGAGCTTGTTTCAGACAGTGGAGGGCACAGTATAAGATAAATGAGGACACCTCTGGACCTCTAATTAGCCTCTATTTAAGTAGAGGCTGATATTTTCTTGACAACTCTTCACACCAGAAATAAACAAATTTTCCACATGTGGGACTAATAAAGTTTATCTTATCTTAACAAACAAACAAACAAAAACATTAAATAGGTTACAAATGTACTTTTGTGTTTTTAATATGATTAAACAGCCAAGCAAAATGTGTTTAAATAGCATACGATAATAGAATTAAAAAGAAAAACTACATGTAACCAGTCAAAGCAGGACTCAATAATTACACAAAGCATGGTGTAAATCCAAACAGGTTCACTAATATCACCCAAATTAACATCTAGCAGATATGCATTTAGCTCACTTTTAAAGCATCTGTGCAATGTGAACGTCTTCAAGTCAAGTCAGGCTTTAGGCTGCAGCTGTAGACAGTTAGAGCTATAAAAGATGGATGTAGCTTTTACCATGACGTCATCCACTGGTTTCTGATGTGCCATTTTGAAGCCTTGACATGAGTGTTTCTGCTGTTGCCATCTTGCATGCAAAAAGCCAGTTGTGACGAGCACGGCCAGGTCTGACGGTGACTTGTGATCAACATTTCATTAACAAATGAAAATGTGGTTTCATATCATAGATATACAAGATTTTCAAATTAGACTTAATTTAGAGCCTGGGACTGTTTTTTGTTGCGTATGAATACATAATGTTGTGCTTTTTGTCCGTATCTCTGGTGGTGCGCTGAATCTAAATAGGTGGTCATGAAGGAACATGTCATCCAGTGTTATCAGCGCTTTTTGGTCAAAAAAATATTTCCGTTGTTATTTTGTTTGTTTATTTTTCTGTTTGTAAAACTTTATGGAGAGATTTCTTATCTGTCCATAATTGTATTAGAAGTGAGGGTCTTTAAACTTGCAAAGTAAATAACATTTGGA
Source organism: Neolamprologus multifasciatus (assembly GCF_963576455.1). Lineage (NCBI taxonomy): Eukaryota > Metazoa > Chordata > Actinopteri > Cichliformes > Cichlidae > Neolamprologus > Neolamprologus multifasciatus. The sequence continues at coordinate 6,374,972 of NC_140446.1, read as the reverse complement.
CTCAATGCATAGGAGAGATTTTTCAAAGGATTCTCTATCATGGTTGGTTAGACATTGAACATTTTTGCTTCATATCATAACAAGCATATGTACTAAAGTAAGTAAGATATGAAGACATAGTCCTAATGTTCTTGAAAATATCATAAACTAATGTGGATACAGGGACTATGTTAATAAATGCAAAAGTTTCACAATTTTACAAAATTGTAAAATATTTCAAATCTAGTCACATTGCTAGTTCTCCAGGTTGTTGTGTTTTGGTTGGTTTTTATGTAGCACCTGGTCTAATTTTCATTACTATGGTTTTTAGGGAGTATTCAAGCCCTTTAAAAGTTCTCCAGTGCACGCCAGTTAAACGGGTTGAAGGTCCCCACATGTAGATGGCATTGGGGTTGGCAGCATAGCACGCGCTGTACCAGAATCCTCCATAGCACACCATGGCACAGTTCGAAGGATGTGTATCTTGATCATTGTCAATGGTAGTGAATTTCATTCCATTGTGAATACTTAGAGAGTCTCCTGGAAAAACAAAACAAAGCAGAAAACACAAATTTTGTTTCAACTACTGAAAAATCCTAACTTTGTTGATAGATTATGAGTAGATAAAGTTAAAAAAAAAAACGTTCTTATAAAAGAGAGAACAAAAAGTCCCACCTGCTGCCCCTTTGATGAAACTTCCCAGGTTTAACTTATATCCATCTGACTCTGGGCCAACAGAGAAGGAGGAGTAATGGGCAAAGACCTTCTGGCCTTCAAAATCTTCCATGTCGACCTTCAGCTCATAGTTCTTGCGTTGGGTTAGCAGATGCATTGTCTCCAGGCCTGGGAAGATAAAACAGTGAGCAACTGTGATCATCTGAAATAAACTGTTTTAGACAAATTTGATGAGTTTGAGCCGATGTTATTGTTGTTAAGAAAGGAGAAAATGTACAATAAAAGAATTTAATAGCAGTAAGGTTTATTGACTACTCAAAATACGATCAATCAGAAGTAAAGGCAAATTTAATCCAAAAAAGAACGATGAATTTTACCCAGCCAGTACTCTCCAGCAGCGCTCCCAAATCCAGTTTTGTAGTGCTCCCACTTCTTGAAGAAGTTCACTGTGCCATCTTGTCTCCTCTGAATCACCTGGATTTAACAGAAGTTTCACACAAACTGTCAGTAAAAGGCAAATTATAGACCCCCCAGCAAAGGGACTCCTTTTAGCTTTGCTAACTGCACACAGGGTAACTAAAGCTAAAAGGTCTTCTGGTGCTTCTCCCTTACCTTTAGATTTAAATATATCTGTGTATAGAGATGATCCTCGAATAAAACCAGTCACCCATGTGCATAAAGAGATCTTTAATACAAAATTCTGACTGTGTTAAACATGAATTTTTGAGCTAAGATGTGTGAAGCAGTTCATAAAGTTAAAATAGGCAAGTTCTGGCCAGATCTCTTTATCTCTTATTTCAAGATCAAAATCAGAAGAGGTGGATTAGTTTGGAAAAAGAGGGCTGAGCAATCCTCACCGTCCATTTTTCTGCTGAGTTGTCGATGTCGTCTTTGCTCATGTCACAGTAAACCTGCACAGGAGAGGTGGAGCCGGCTGGATAGATGGTGTACACTCCATCCACGCCTGCACCACCTCTGTAGATGTCACTACAGTCTGCGGGCAGAGGGGATTGATAAGCTGCTGCAGGCAGCAGCACTGCAAACACAAGTCTGATCTACAGCAAAGAAAAAATAATGTCTGTCAAAGTTAAGGTTTGTAACAGGATCGTGCACATTTCAGATGATACCTTAAGTTTTTAACATTTTCATAACACAAGGAGGCAAGCGCTTTTTAGATAGATATTATTAATTTACTTGAACTTCTCATGGCTATTATGGTACTGCAAGGTTTTTCTGGAGCTAGTTTAAAGATGAAATGATTTTTATAGTATTAACCCTCAAACTGCACTCAAGATATATTTGTTGTGTGGACTTGTTTGACATCATATTAGTTGAAGATTTGGTGTGAAGTACACAGAGACTTTACCAGGAGAAATGATGGTTGCTGGGATTAGTCCTATAATCTGTTAGTCACGAGTCAAGCTCTGTTATCTCTATATTTGATTGCTTGGCTCTCAGGTGGTGCTGAAGAGATCTGTCCTCTCTCTATCTCTAGATCCTCAGTTAATGAGTGCTCTGCTCCTGCAGTAGACTTGGCTCTACTTCTCTACTTTGCCGTCTCTAATTTTATTGGAGAAGGTGGCAGTGATGCAATTTAATGATCTTGCTGGAGTAAATATGCACTGCAAGGCTGTTTGACACAGTTTTAAAATGGCTATGATCCTCCAAAAATGCGCTCAATGGTTGTGTCTCAGATAGATTTTATTTATGATTAGAGCCTCCGGGTTAATTCTAACATGCACAGGGCACTTGTAAGAGGCTAAGGCTAAAGAAAAGTGTGGCTAATATCAGGCAGGCACACACTAAATTGCAATTGAAGAAAAAAACAGCCATAGAAGGAGAATGGGGTTGCAAATAAATTATTTTAAATATTGTGTCTGTGAAGTTGTAAGAAACTGTAACATTAAAGTATCGTTTGTGATGCATGTGGTTTTTCTAAAATGAGATTGTTTAGGCAGCATCATATGTTACATACCATCATTCTTTTACCAGCTTGAAGTGGTTACCAAAGAGAAGCCACTGCAGATGTCCTGAAAAGAAAGAAGAGACAGTTTTAGCTTTTAACAGATTCTATAAAGTTGATTATAGGAGCCAAACTTGCACTGGGGTCAGATACTACCTTACCAGTTAAGTGCTGAACCTAATGTGTTTCCAGAGTAAGCAGCTTCTTTTATATTTGAGCAACTCTGACTGTTTCATCACCCAGTGTTTCCCCCGTGTTCTCCCACATGCAGTAACATAGTGTTTATTTATTCTCAGTATTTTTTACCTCCCTCTCTTGCCGTTTGTGTTAGTACAGCAAATACATTGTATCTATTGTAGTGTTTCCAAAATCCCTTGTCTTTTGTTTGTGATTATCTTATTTTAAAATATCTACTGATTTTGGAAATTCCTTTACAAAACTTATTTTCACTGTTGTTTTAGGTTTGATTGAATATGTGGGCCTTTGGCTTCACTCTGTTCATTTGCTACAATATTTGTCAACTCACTGTGTCAGATAAGGCTATGTTAGTCATAACATTTTGCCTTTTTGTGATTGCTGTTACGTCCCCTGGCTAGTCTAGGGGGTTGGAGGGACGAACGTAAAGGTGGATAGAGAAGGAGGAGCCAAGATGGTAATTTTAGTAGGTTTATTTAACACTGGTGATGGGATTTGGGTCCAGACTGAGGTGTAACGTCAGGGAGAGCCAAGGCCATCATAACAAACAAAACATCCCTGATGTAGAAATAAAAGAAACTTACCTAACTCCAAAGAAACAAAATATACAACCTATAACCATAACCTACCTAACAACACATAAACAGGAGAAAACTGGGTGTCAAAGCAAAAGGCAGCTCTCCCCTACAAGCAGTCTGAACATGAAAACAACAATGCTCATACAGGATACAAAGGCATGCAAGCCTGCACAGGTATGGCAACCAAAATGGCCAGAGGGCACAGAAGCACAGCTCCACAGGCCTTAAATAGTGCTCTGCTGATTACCAATTAGCCGGACTCTGCGCAGCATCCAATCAGGACAGAGGAGGTGGAGCCTGGACAAAACAAAGGGTTAGTAGGGAGAAGAGACATCCTTCTGGGGGATGTAACAATTGCAATGTGCCCTTTCATCATAAAAGAGGTGATATGAAATAGGCAAGATAAATAATCAGGAGTTATAATAAAAAGGTAACCATAGTTTATTTGGACCATGACCTGAACAATGACGATATCAATCCCCCAAATTTAAAAAAGCAATAATTCAGTAAAGTGGAAAATTGTCTTTTTGTCTAAAACTTACCAAACATACATTTTTGTAGTTTTATCAGTTTTGCTCCACTCTCCACACATCAAATTTATTTCCACTGTGTTATTCAGAAAATAAAGTTTTACCGGCATACAAGCAAAAAGTGTTGGCCAGCTGTTGCCCTGCCACTACTGAAGTCAGGACATAAAACGCTTATAACTGCTGTTATGGATGGCATCACTGTATCTACACATTTGGACTAATTTATTATAAACTGCTATAAGCAGAGCAACTCTGACATTCAAAGACACTTTATTTGATGTTTCCAAGACACTAATGCTGCTTACCCAACTATCAAGCTAGCTCAAAACTGACTGCTAACACAACTGTCTCAAGCTTTATTGTCTTGACATGCCTGCTTCTAAATGGATTTTGTCTTGTTTACTGATATTCTCAGTCTCCCTGACAAATTCCTCTATGACGTTAACCAATGTTGTCTGTCTCTTTAATATCTCCCTAATCTACCTGCTGGACTTTGACCCTCGAAGTCTCTGCTTGTGTGTACTTGTGTATGTGTGAATCTCACTGTATTGATGAAGAAGGAAGGTCGAGGTAAATATTTTGCGCATGTGTGTGTTGGTGGTTTTTACTCTGACACTTTTGTTGTGTGAGTAGATAAAACGCTGATACTTGACTGCCAAGTTTTTTGCTGCAGTTTATTTTAGGCGCAATGGATTGTGTTAACCGCTCAACCCACACACCTTTTTAGAGTCAGACAGGAATTTTCACAGGTGGAGAGATTATTGCACTCTTATTCCATCCTGCATTTATTGTAAGAAATATGTACACCTACCTCAGTTAAAGTATCATAATATGGTGCACCAGTGGGCAAGCAGCATATAATAATAATAATGTATACTTTATTGATCCCTGTGGGGAAATAACTTGTTTTTCTCTGCATTTCACCCATTCACTCAGTGAAGCAGTGGGCAGCCATTAAGCAGGCGCCTGGGGAGAAGTGTGTAGGGACGGTACCTTGCTCAGGGGTACCTCAGGGTAGCCGTTCAGTGGATTCGAACCCCCGACCTTCCGATCATGGGGCGACTACTCTACCTACTGAGCTATATGCCTGCCCTATATGGCTGTTGTAGCTGTTAAGGTCGCACTGTTTTTATAGTTATATAAGGTTAGATATGCTTAGACAGACCAGTGATTGCAAACCAAGGGCTTACATGCTTCCAAATGATCAGAGAACTGTGAGGGTTCATGGGTTTAAAAGGAAAATGTGTTTCTAGTAAAACTGTTAACTCAGACTTTAAGAAGGACCTTCTATGTTAGTTTCCAACTCCATAATTTTATTTTTGAACTCTACTAGTGTATCTTTGAAGTGATTACAGTTTAAAATAACCCTTAATTTTATTATAAATTGCTTTGCGCGTGGCCTCATTTCCAGTGTTGGGGAGTAACGGAATACATGTACCGCCGTTACGTATTTAAAATACAAAATATGAGTAACTGTATTCCGTTACAGTTACCGTTTAAAAAGGTGGTATTTAGAATACAGTTACTTTGTTGAAATAAATGGATTACACGGCGGTACTTCCCTGTTTCATATTGTCGCGGGTCAGGACTGTTTGGGTTTTGTTTGACAGCTACGTTCTGTTGTTCCAGGCGGCAGCGTTACGGTTGCCATGATTACAGGGTGACGCTCTCTCTCTCTGTGTGTGTTTCCTGGGTGAGAGAGGCCTTTTTGTTGTTGTGCTAAGCTAACAGGCAGAATGCTACAGGCATAGCTCTAAAGAATGTAGCCTCATAGGCAGCGTAGTCCGTGCTGCAGGGAGAATGGACTGCCATAGGCCTACTCGTTATGTGTCTGTGAGCGAGGGAGGGAGAAAAAGGAAAAGTACGAGCTGTCATCGAGCAAAAACGGGAGCTGGAAGCTTGTAAATATAATAATAACCACTGCAGCCAAGAAGAGTGCCTGACGAGCCCAGTTGTAAGTAAGCTATTAAGACTCGACTGTACACCGTGTTCGTGTTTTCCTCCAAAAACAATAAGTTCCGTTGGAGCAGCCTTTCAACGCCTCTCTCTGTCTCTCGCTAGCAAAGTTGACCATGACAACAAAGTAAAGCTAGTTTTCGGCTACAAGCCCGACACAGAACCCACCGTATTAGCCAGAGGTCCCTTTACTACAGTTCGGAGCCGCGGACCTTCAGTAACAGTCTCAGTCTCTCTCAGTAACAGTCTCTCTGTATCTATGAAGCGCCTTGAGGCGACATTTGTTGTGATTTGGCGCTATATAAATGAAATTGAATTGAATTGAATTTTATTATTTGCTTCGAGCCCCGTGTACAGGAGCTGCATGCTAAAAGATCTTTTGTTAAAAGGGTTGGCGTAATAAGCAAATGCTTCAGCCAATACCTTTTGATTAGCCTTGTCTCATGCTTTCTTGCTTTGTGGTAAATCTTTGTTCTGTCTTCACTGAGATATTTGAATGCTAATCAATAAACATATCAAACATAAAAATAAATCACAGCAATAGTACATTCACATAGTTGTAAACAGCATGATAATATATTAAGTAATCCAAAGTATTCAGAATACGTTACTCTCATTGAGTAACATAACGGAATACGTTACAGAATACATTTTGGGGCATGTATTCTGTAATCTGTAATGGAATACATTTTAAAAGTAACCTTCCCAACACTGCTCATTTCAACCTCCATCTGAACCAAGTTTCCATTTAGCCAACTTTCTTACAATTTACTGCGAATGGCTTAAAACAGGGTGAGTGTCTGTACTGTGAGCTAGAGCTGTGTGCCTACATGACCCTATGAGGATGTCTGCTCAGTGACATGATATAGAGCCAAAAGCAGAAAAAAAATGTCTGAAGTCTGATTTTTTGGCTCACACGAATTATTTGTAGTCAACCCATTCTTTTCCGCTTATCTAATACAAGGTTGCGGGGATGCTGGAGCCTTTCCCAGCTGTCTTAGGGCGAGAGGCGGGGTATACCCAGTATTGATGAGAGGCGGGGTTTGTCGTAGGGCTCAACACATGGAGACGGACCACCACTCGCACTCACATTCATACCTATGGGCAATTTTAAATCATGAATTAACCAAACCCCACTAACTGCATGTCTTTGGACTGTGGGAGGAAGCTGGAGTACCTGGAGAGAACCCACGCAGACACAGGGAGAACATGCAAACTCCACAAAGAAAGGCCCTGGCATGATGGTGAAATTGAACTCAGGCCCTTCTTGCTGTGAGACAATATTTATGTCAGTATTTCATATATTCGCTGTGTTTAAAAGCAGAATCTGCCATCATAATAGTTTTTGACAGAAATTAAGGAGAAAGCAGGATAGCTTCACTTGAACTTTGCCAATTTGTCGGAGGGGGCAAAATTAGATGATAGCTTTGTGTGAGCCTCAGGCCAAAAAGGTTGGGAACTAAATTCTTAAAAACTTATTACATTTTAAATTCCTCTTAAATATAAAGAAGTGAAAAGAACTAGATGGTATTTTTTAAAACTTTGCTTTTAGCAAGTAGCTGTTGGCATTATTATGTATCTAAAAAAAATAGATAAAAAATTAAGGACTTCAGAAAGAATCTCTTTATAAAAAGTCTTGAGTGTTAGTCTCTGTATTTGTTCAGGTTTTACAGCCAGTCTGATGTGCACATGTTTATCGAGACTAGGATTCATGAGCGTGAGTCTAGTTTTTTTATTGTGAGCTCTTTTGTGGATCTTAAATTTTGAATTACTGTGAAACTAGTTAGAAGTAATTGTAATAAAACAAACCTTTCTTTAAACAATAAAAACTAAACTGAAACAAGTTAGTCCATTTGGGAAACTAGACAAACATTTTTAACCTCAATAAAAATCCATCCATCCATCCATTCGCTTCCGCTTATCCTTTTTCAGGGTCGCGGGGGGCGCTGGAGCCTATCCCAGCTGTCATAGGGCGAGAGGCGGGGTACACCCTTGACAGGTCGCCAGTCTGTCGCAGGGCCAACACACAGGGACAGACAACCATTCACACTCACATTCATTTGCACATTCACACCTAGTGACAATTTGGATTATCCAATTAACCTATCCCCACAAACTGCATGTCTTTGGACGGTGGGAGGAAGCCGGAGTACCCGGAGGGAACCCACGCAAACACGGGGAGAACAATAAAAATCAAAACTTGAAAATAGAAAACTCTTAGCACACTGGCGTGCACACTCAGAGCCTCTGTCCTCCGATCCTGTGCCGCCACCTGGTCTAAGATTAACGCCGGAAGTCTCCTGCCTCCCCCGTCCCTCCCTCTCGTCCTCCTCCATGCTCTGGACTTTCTCACCGCAAGCCAGGTATTTTTAGCTGTGACATAATGCCCCCCCCTCTCTCTCTCTTTCACTCACAGCCTTTCACTCTCTGTCGTTCTCTCCCTCCCTCCCTCTCAAACACCGACAGTCCCTCCTCCTACTCCCTCTCCTCTCTTGCCCCCATCCCTCTCTCCCTAGCTTCCAGGCTAGGGCTTAGCTGCTATAATTGACTGCTCAGGTTTCACACTTTCAGCTGCGGGCTGAGAAACATGGCAGTGGAGGAGGCAGCAGAATATTTGGCAGAAGTAAGTCTTTACTGTACTTTACTGTAAAAGTCACTGAGCTCACAGAGTTAGCCTCCTGTCTGCTGATATGCTGCTGTAATGCTAACAGGACTAAAGATTGTGTAGCTGGTGGGATTTAGTGGTGTTGTTGCAGTTACCCGTCCAGACATGAGACACTGTCGAATGATGGTGATGGGAGATTGTAGACTGGGGGGCTGTTGATGGGATAGGTCGCAGTGATAACTCTGCTGCACCACTCTGCTGCAGTGCGTGTGTGTGAATGGATGTGTGTGTGTGTGTGTGTGTGTGTGTCTTGTTGCAATCCTAACTACCTAACTGTGATTGCACATATATAAAGTCCTCTTTATTGTGTTTTTATAAGTGTGTAGATACGATTTCCAGTGGATACAATTTCATGTTACAGACTGATATGAATGGAAGTACCTGACCTTGGATAGTGGCGCATGCTCTGTATTGTTTGTGGAAAAAAGAAAACAAAAGGGCAAAAAAGGAAGCTAAAAACAACAAGAATGGTGAAGATTGGTGCTTTAATTCATTATTAATGTCGCTTTCATTCAGCTGCATTTAGTGAGGTAGAAAGGCAGCTTAAACACTGTTATGTCTTCAGTAACCTGCTGATATGTGATCTACTCTATGCAGCATTTTCTGTCTTACTGTAGCCAAGCAGTAGTTTAACAGTAGTTAAAGTGGGGTCACGTAATATGTAACCTGGTTAAACACACACGTGGGAGGGTGTTAATCTTAATGCCCTGTGGAGTTAGCAGAATACTGTTTGAGTTTTAAAAGTGTGTCTATAAAATTAGCTTCTACACAAAAGCTAGCTGGTGATATGTATGACTAACTCTCGCTCTCGTCCCTCGGCGTCAGGGGGCAGCTCTCATGTTGGAATGTGTGTAACTGTATGAGTGTGAAGTGGCGCGTTGTGGAAAAAGAGCGACAGAAGCATTCTTTGCATATCTCTTTCACGGATAAATAAAGTTGCACTCGAATGGCACTTAGCAAAAAGCTGAGCAGGTCGCCACTCACATGGCAATTTAAAACATGAGCTTTGGGGTAAACAAAGTTTTTGAGTTTGAAGCCTTTATGGTTGCGCTCATGTTGTTACAATCCTACTAGATTGAAGTCCTACAAACTAGATGGCAAACTAAGTGGAAGTTATACACAATAAAACTTGCAAAGTTATTTTGTAGCAAGGTAAATGTTACACGTAATTATTTTTAATTGCATGTCTGTTGTCTGACTAATTATTATTATTTTTACTGACCAACCATTTAGTTGTTATACAAAATGTATTAATGAGACCAAAAGCCCTGAATAGCTGTCTTCAAATTGATTTTCTTTTTGTTGATCCACGAGACCTTACAGGAAACCCCGTTTTCTGTAAGGTCTGAAAAGACAAATAAATAACCAAATACATTCTTCAGCTCCACTGTAGACAGAAATATTGTGATAAAAGTGACAACGGTGTTGGCTCACACCAGCCAGGTTGGCACAGTATCAGAGCGGAGCAACCAGAGAGCGATGATAACAAATTTATTGGAAGTGTGTGACAGGAACTGCAGACATCAACTTTCATTTGAAAAGGAAAACATGATTCTTGGTTCTGTTATTGTAGCTGAATGGCCTTCGTGGGCAGACATTCCTGAGTGCACGTAACCTCTCCGGTCACTTTGTTGAGCACACCGTGAATGAACTCCCCTTTGCCTTCAGAGCTGCCTTAATTATTTGTGGCACAGATTCAACAAGCAGATCCTCACATATTGTTAACCATATTGACTTGATAGCATCAGACAGTCAGTCGAGCTTTGTGACGTGGAATGTTTTCCATCAGAAGATGTGTGCACTGTGGTCAGATTTAATACTTATGTCGCCCGTGGCCTACGTCATCAGACTGAACCATTGATACAAGGCAGGCAACGTTTTGGTGAGCAGGTGTTTCTTGTTCTTAGCTGACAGGTGTGCTTTTCTTCCACTTTAGCCTATCTGCTTCAAGGTTCAACGTGTTCAGAGATGCTTTTCTGGCAACGGCTGCAACACGTTCTCACTCACAAAGCGTAACATTTTACGCTAGGTGACAAATCGTCAACATATTACGTTTTCGGCTACCCACCACGTTCCTAAATGACGACCTCGGAAAAATGAGGAAATATGAGAACCGTATGGACTCAATCTACACATATTCGCTCTTTTTCTTCAAATCGTTTAGAAAGACGCTATTTAACATAATTAAAGTCTTGGTTAAGGTCAGGAAAAAGGTTATGGTTAGGGCTAGGGATAAGGTTAGGTTTAGGGCTGGAATACAGGGCTGGAACGTCTATTACCGCGGGAGCGTCATTGCACTGGATTTCGGCCATAACCCGCCGCGTACCATAAGAACGCCGAAAGTCTCCTTTCGCGTTCCTCAGGAACGCCGCGGGATGTGACAAAACGTCGGCATGTTACGCCTCGGGAGTGAGAACGGGCTGTTTCTGCATAGCTTAGTTACTACGAGTGGTTATTTGAGGTGCTTTCGTATCAGCTTAAAGCTGTCTGTCTATTCTCCTCTAACCACTCACACCAACAAGACATTTTCACCCAGAGAACTGCTGCTTACTGAATATGTTCCCTTTTTTCTCTGTAGCCCCAGAATGGGTTCGGTGGAAAAATATGGGCTAGGCTAGGATTACGTTTAACCTCCTAAGACCCGAACTCTTCCACGGCATGCATTTTTAATTTCTCTTTGAAATTTGGGCATATTGGAGGCCGATGAATGTAAAAACAAAGAATTACCAGATTTTTTACCTTATTTTTGTTTTTAAGAAAAATAAGAGCCACATATGAGGATATCCGTTTAAACTTTTAGAACAGAGCAGTATAATGTCCTCGTAAGTGGGTATCAGGCCCTTGTAGAGCAAAATTGAGTATTTTGGCCTAAATAACCCAAAATGTGATGTCCACATATGTGGGCGCCAGGTCCTAGGACAGGGGTGTCAAACTCAAATTCACAGTGGGCCAAAATTCAAAACTGGAACAAAGTTGCGGGCTAACGTTAATATTTATTGAAATATATTTATTCCTCCACATATAAGAATGAATCTTTTCTTATGGACTCAAACACGTTTTGCTGAAAAACTGAATATGGAACAAGCAAAGCTTAATACTAAACAATATATATATTAGCTGTATAATACCAGTAGGCCAGCTCTAATAGTAATTTGGTATGGCTTCGCGGGCCAAATGTAATTAGGCTGCGGGCCAAAATTGGCCCGCGGGCCAGAGTTTGACACCTATGTCCTAGGAGGTTAATCCATGTCTGGGTGTAAAGAAAAGAACATAACATGTAAGTTTAAGTTGCAGCACTTTACTTTGTTAAATAGATATCCTTAATTTAACTAGGTAAAACTCTCAGTAAGAACAGTAAACATCTTCTTTAAGCAACCTGGCCAAAAAAAGAAAGCAAATATTTTGTGAGCATAGATACAAATGTAGGCACGGGTCTTAATTTGATTGGGTATTTTCAGTATCCAGTACATACAAGTATGCAACTGGGTTTTCAACAAGCACAACAAGTGTGTTTAGTGAAAATATAGCAATTAAATAGTCAAAAACTGCTTTTCTCTCAGTCTTTGAAAATGTACTTAAATTTATCCAGAGTAAATAAGTGTAAATAAATGTATTCTGGAGCTCATACTGCATTGTTTTCTTTCCAACACATGTTCATACACAGATAAAAGGGATCTCTCCCCAGCACAGGTTAGTGTCAAAAACGCTCTGTGTTTATTCAGCTTTAGTCTAGCTGTGCATTTGTGTTGGTAACAGAGGCAGAAAATAAGGGTTTCTTTTAATGAACATCTCAAATAAAAGCTATGAAAATATTTAAAGATTATATTAAAAAAATGTTTTGGCGTCTGTCTTCATCTTGATTACCTGCCATGCAGCAGACAGTCACAGCAGTGACGTGGTTATTTTCAGTGTCGTGTGCTGTGTATCAGCTGATGTCAGCCTGACCAAACGGGGAAGTCCTGAGCTGGACTGGTGCTGCTCTTTGACCAGAGTACTTTTCCAGAGAATGCCGCTTTGAACTGGAACTCTGATAATGCCCTGAATTCTAAGCAGCCCAGGCTGCCCCCACATTAAATTTATAAGGCTTGGCACCAGGCCTTACAATCCGTCTCTGGGTTTTAAAAATCTCCACGGCACACTGTTTCCAGACTGGTAGAAAGAACTCTTAGTAAATATTTTATTTTGAAATATGCAATTGTATTTGATTACTAAGAAATGTTTTTGCATGTAATTATTTGTAGTAAACATTAAACTGTGTTGCAATTTTTTCTGTCACATGTTGTTTTTATTCTTTGGATTAAAGATTATACTTTTTGTTTAAACATCCAAACTATTGGGACAATTTCTGCGTGATTCCCTCATAGAGAGAAGAAAATATCCTTTTATTTTACAGAAATAATATGGGGACACTATTATGTTTCGTTTTTACATTTGCACTGTTGATGAAATAAAGTGAATTATGTCAGGGCCAACTCTGGCAAACAGGATAGTCTTACTACTAGAGCGTTTTATATTAGTTGGGACAGTTTACTAGATCAGTGTTATTGATATGGTTTCTATTTTGTTTCAGGTTGAGTTACATGTTACAGCAAGGCCAGGCAAAAAAGTATGCAGGGATCCTCCATAGAGGTCTAAATAATGACAAGAATCTGTAACCTTTACAAAAGCTGCAATGCGGTACTTTCACTAAAAGTAATGTTAAACTCCATTAGAGAGGTTACTCGCAGTTTCAGTCATCCAGGAAACTCCTGTGTTTGACATCCTGTAAGCTCTCCTGTGTGTTTGCGTATATGTGATGATGACCTTAGATAAGATCTATTCACTGAGTGGGAAATGACCTCAGCAAATAACACAGCTCATGGTGCAATGAGCTTGACTTGATTGTTCGTATCACTGTAGAGATTTTTACATTGCGCAAAGACTGATTGTGAAATACACAATACAGTTTAAAGCAATAGACCAGTTTATTCAGTTCAATTGTGCTTTTAATGAAAACATTAAGGCTGCTATAATCTGTATTTTTACAGGAACAATGCATCAAAGGCAAAGTTGAAAGACGTAACTTGATTCAAAGTGAATTCCAGCTTTGCTGCTTCAGTTCACTGTTATTGTTCTTTTGTGATAGCAGGCAGCAGCTACAGTTCCTGCTCCATGACAGAGAAATGTAGCTGGAGACTAGCTGGTGAGCACAGCATAGCAGGGAATGTAGCTGTGTTGTTCAAGTATTTGGAGGTTTTGTTGACGAGTGTAGAAAAGGCGGAGTTGATGTACCGTTGTGGTGAAAGCGGAGCCAAGTGTTAAGCAAAGCTGTTGATATACTGGTTTTTGCTTTCATGTATGACCATCAACTGTGTGTAGTGATTGAAAGAACAGGATCAGAAATACAAGTGGCAGAAATTATTTTCCTCTAAAGGCTGTCTGGGCTCAGTCTTACAGATCAGTGAGTTCAGTTATTTTGTCAGAGCTCAGAGTAGAGCCACCGTTCCTCCAAACATCAAAGGAAAAAGGAAAAGAGCACGCTGAAGTGTTCTGATTAGCATCCCTCCCGGACACCTCCTAGCTGAGGTGTTCTACCCCAGACACACACATTGTGCCTCTTGACTGGCTTGGGATCACCTAGCCAGAACAGCTTGAGGAGGCGCATAGGGAGTAGGGCTGCCACAAACGATTATTTTGATAGTCGACTAGTCACCGATCATTTTTGTGATTAGTCGACTAATCAGATCATGCATCCATTGGGCGTAAAACAGCTTATTGCACCAGCAGCATCTGCTCTTATATAACTATCATTAGCTTACAGCTTTAAGTGTTTAAGGTATGTGCTAACTAAAATTAAAGACAAAATGATAGTTTGTTAAATTTTAATGAAATTTGCAGATTGTTTCGGTGAAGTTTAATAAACTCCTTGCTATCTACAATATAACAGGACACCGGAGTATATTCTCGAGCATCTCACACTTCTGATAATCAGCTGTCTGCTTGACGTATATTCAGCTGTGTTAAAACTATAACTTTAATCTCACCCAAACCGATTTACTCAGGAACAAATAAAATACTAAAAAAAGCCAAACAATAACATTTTTAAGTTATCTAAATGACTTATATATCATGTTTAACCTGAGTAGCGAAAGACGGCAGTGGGTTTGAAAACGATTTGCCGGGAGTCCAATGTGCTCACCGGCTCTAGTGAGCCTAGCCCCCGGCTAGCTATCGAGCTAGTGGGTAAAAGAGCGCTTTTGAAAATATGTGGTGTCTTGATAAACTGAGCAGATATTTGAGGTTTACACAGCTACATTCTCACCTGAAAATATGTTAAACGTTTATTTTGTGACCCAGAAAAAATAATAAGAGTAATAATAAAACTAACTAGCTGCCGCCATTGTTGGAAACTGAGCTGGGCTGCGCTATGAATTCTGGGACAGCTTCTTCTTCTTCAGGGTTTAACGGCAGCTGGCATCCTTGTTCATGCAGTGCTGCCATCTTCTGTTTCAGTCCGTTATTACACTCTTAAATCCTACTACTTAGTCCTGCGTCTTTTATGATCTTACAAAGCTTCAAACGACACGTCGACTATTAAATTAGTCGTCGACGATTTTGATAGTCGACGTAATCGTGACTAGTCGACTAATCGTGGCAGCCCTAATAGGGAGAAGGGAATTTTTAAGAAATCACACTCTTCTCTTTTTTTAAACTACTTTAAAGCTGCAGTTTAGCATTTGCCATCATCCATGTCATGGTAAACAAATTCTTCTGTAACCATTCTCAGTGATGCTTGAAAGTAATTGTATGTTAGTGAATTAAATTGTCTTTAATGAAGTGAATTCTGTACCAAACACTATGTGAAAATGGGTTTGTGAATGATCCCAGATGTGAAATTAAGATAATCTCCTGGAATGATAGGATGTGCCTGATGCTAACTTTAAATCCTTTCATCTACTTTGTTGAGAATACTGCAGGTTAATGGGCACATGAGCAAACAGTAATTTGAGAGTGCCTATCCTGTGCACTGTGTGGGCATCCATTCAACTACATGGGTGTGGTAGGCTGACGAATCACGGCACTGCAATCATGAAATCAGATACACACACACTGATTATCTGCCATCTTTTCAACCTTTCTGCTGTCACAGCGCGCTCAAATTCAGCCTGTTTCTGCTCTGCCTACATGGGCCACACCCTGAAATCCTGGCACACAGGGACAGATATAAACATGTGCACATACAGCATGTTCACTTCCCTCTTTCAGAATCCTCAGCTCAGATTGATAATGACACATGTTTGCAGCTGTGACAGGTTAACTGCAAATAGCTCTTCAGCTGCTGCTACTGCTCCCCTTGGAGACACAGTTAGTCATCCGGGGTGCTCGCAGTAGATGTTAGGGTTGACTGCGTGTGTTTGGTATAATTATACTCCCTTTGCAGAAAAAATACACTTTACTTTTCAAAAACAATAATTTTGGATGCTCCCAGCATCAAATGCAGGTTTGACAGGTTTGTGAGTGTACACTTTATTCAAAACCTAGTGAGGGTTTAATCATGTTTACTACTGGGTAGCTGTAGCTCAGGAGGTAGAGCAGGTCACTTACTGATCAGAAGGTTAGTGGTTTGATCCCTGGCTCCTCCAGTCTGAGTGTGAATGTGTATGAATGTAGATAGGAAGCAGTCAGTTTAGAGAAAGTGTGTGATTGGCTGAATATGGCATGTTGTATGGAGCACTTTGAGTCATCCAGGAGAGTAGAAAAGTGCTATATAAGAATCAGTCCATTCACTGTCTGAACAGAGTTTTGTCATGTTGCTTTTGCACTATTATGTTCTGGCACATGTTGTTATTACATGGCTTGATTAAGGTACACGTTAGGCTTACATCTGGGGCCAGAGCTGAAACTGTTCTGGGCCAGCACAGGACCACCAGTGTGTCTGCAACTGCCTTTGTACTGGCCCATGTGTGGGCCACATCTGGCAAACCTGGTCTGGACCACCAAAGGGCCGTCATTCTTTGCAGTATGTGGGCATGTGTAAGCACATTCTGTAGGCCAGATCCTGGCCATACCAATTTTGCTATGTGGGTCAGTAGTCAGTCCCGTGTCTAGCCAGCTTTAAAAAATATTTGTTTTTATGTGTTGATAAGATGGATGTGATCATTTTGTACTAGTATAGTGTTAAATCTATGCTATAACCTGATGTGCATCTTCTCAGAAATGTTGCAGTTTTATAGATGCCAACAGCTGTGATAGGCCTGCTTGATAGAAATATTGGTTAACAGAAAGATTAATACCTCTGTAAAAAAAAATGCAATAGGCAGAAATAAATGTAGCATGCTCATTATGCTAATATATAATACTCTGCCAGTTTAGACATGCCATTTTTCACATTTTCATAGTGCTGACAATGCATTTACAGATTAATTTGGTACTGATCTTCTCTTCTTCCTGCATCCAAGATATATTACCTCACTGCAGAGCGTTGTAAGCTCACCAGCAGATGAGTGTAAATGAAAATAATAAGCTTTAGTCTTAAAAATGTGGTGTCTTGTGTTCCTAAAGCTGCACAGGTACCACTATGCTTGTTTGTGATGTAATGCTTCCCAAAAGAAAGGCTGCATTAGTGACAAAGTACTTCTACTTCATCTGATTGTGATCGAATGTTATTGATTCTTTATTTAGTTACGTTGATTAGTTTCCTGAAATGTGCCTGAAGAGAATATCAGTCAAAACAGGATAGCAAGTTAAATTTCTTAAGATGCAAATGCAAAAATATCTTCTTGCAAGTATCACGATAAATAACTTATTTCTACATATTTAATTTTAAGTCGGGGTTGTCAAATTCAATTAACTCAGTGCAGTTTGATGTTTAGCTTAATCCAGATGTGTCATTGAATCTGTAAAAAAATGTCCCATGCTGGCTCCAATCAAACTTGAAAAAATGTATCAAGCAGAATAAATCCTGTGGTTTTTGGCTTGGATTTGGCCGGCTGTTTTTTCTTGGCAGGGTTTTAGGGAGTTTAACCCAGCAGGCATGTTGAAGACCACTTTATTTCTCTCAGACCCACTCTTATGAATGTTTTCCTATTTTGGCTCTTATTCAGCTTCTTCGAGCCCTCAAAGGGTTTACCACACACATTCTAATCTATTCATTTTGGCTAATAACATACAAGCTTTGGGGGATTTACTCAACTTATCTCCTGTTGCAAGGATTCATAAGTAAGCTTTGACAAAAATAATAGCCTCCAAGTTGTTTTTCTCAACATATTTCCAAAGTATTAAATAGTCTAAAATAAGCTTCGAACATTAAATATTACCGCTGTTTTAGGATAATAAATACTTTACATAGGAAAAGTTTATTTTAGCAGCATTCTAAGATTCTAATTGTTTGTGCATTCATTTTTTCCTGTGTGTGTCTTTTGTTCAGCTCATTGTAATACATTGCATGTTTAGGATAATAATCATTTTCTCCTGTCTCTGTCTTCCTGCAGACAGACGTAAACGCTTGTTATCTGCGGGCTGCTCGGGCTGGCAACCTTGAGAAAGCGTTGGATTACCTGAAAAATGGGGTTGACATTAATATTTGCAATCAGGTAAGCTTGCTAATAAGACTGCACCATTGTAGAGTTTTTTAAAGTAAAATTTCCATATAAACAACTCAAACCATGTATCCACAGTCTTTTTATCGCTGAAACTCCAAACTCAGCTTTAAATTGTAGGAATAGTTCTTCTAGTTATTTATATAATTTGTGAAGCAGGCACAACCTTAGACTATTGCCATGCCTGCATGGTCACCAATTCAGCCTGTGGTTTCTTATGTTACATTCCCTAAATGCACGACTTACAGGAACTAAACTAAATTAGTTCAAGTATACCAAATGGTTTGGATTCAAAATCACACATAAAGAGTTTATATGTTGTATGTTAGTCTCAATAGAGACCAGATTTGCAGGGGAAAACACAAAACAATAAAGATTATTTTAATTGAATCTCCATTCCTCTTCCTCTCTTTTCTTTCTCTCCAGAATGGCCTCAATGCTCTCCATCTGGCCTCGAAGGAGGGCCATGTGGAAGTGGTGGCTGAGCTCATCAAACAGGGTGCCAATGTGGATGCTGCTACTAAGGTGTGTGCCACCCAGGAGTCGCATAAACACACAATCACTCACACAGGCACACTATGTATGCATGAATTCACAGACACACACACACAAGGTTTGCTGAGTCTGCACCTTCCCAAAGTCACATTGATTAAGCAGCAGGAGAGGAGATGAATGGCTGCATGTGAGCAGAGAGGTCAAGTACTGATTTAGTATAAGTCCTGTCGCGGACATTCTGGTATTTCACCACATAGGGCTTGTTGGTCTGGTTGTGTATGTAAAGTGTTTGACAGTGAAATGCTCCACTGCATTAAATTCATCCATTAGAAGAAAGGCGATTAAATTCACGATGATTGGATTTTCTGCCATGATGCTGACATCACCACACTAAACTAGGTTAGTGGGAGTAATTAGGTAATAACTCACAATTCTTACAGATGTTTGCCAGCACTGAAGCAGTCTGCTTACAACAATGGTTTTAAAAATACTAATACAGGGTCGTGGTATTAACACCAGAGACTTGCAGCTGATGCTCTTTGTGCCCATGTGCCGTGCACTATTAGTTTACTTTGTCTGATTTTTCATTATATTGTTCAAGATAGTTGATGGAGTCCCTCAAACCCTTCTGTAACACATCTGTACACATGAAAACTCCTAAATACTGGGTATAAACGTGTAAGCATTTGGTTAGGCTAATGACTTATTAATACTATCTGAGCATGCTGGAAGTGAGTGAAAAGGCAGATGTAAAAACAGCTCAACAATTAATAAACAACCCTGCTACACCAGCTGACAATGTGATCCGATCAGCTAAAACTCTTCTGTAAATCCAATTGCAGTTTGAGTAATTTTAGCCTATGAGCAGTTACTCTTGCCCCTGCGAGCTGCTCTGCAACCCCTCTCCACCTGAGCTTCCCCTTTTCATGCTAGTTTTTCATACCTTTATAGAAAAGGCAGATCTGATATTAAAACATAATAGTGCACATTTGCAGACAGCCTCTCCAGTAAGAACTTCACAGTGCTGCAAGTAGTTATTCACATAAAACACGATAGGCATGGTTACAGAAACCTAACTTGGTTACTCACATGGGGATTTTGTGTGACTATTCTGTTCTAATCTTTGAAAAGTCAACTTTCTAACTAGAATATCTGTCAGAAATGCTTCCAGAAGATCAGATACCTTAGGAAACTCCATTATCTGTAACGTACCAAAGCTGATAATCCATTATAGTCCAGCTGCATATACAGGTGACATTTAATTGCACAGGGCAGAAAAAACACAAGAACAAGAGAATAAAGGAGAGGCTTTTGTAGCCCTGCAAATGTGAGCATTGTAATATATCAATAGTTCTCTGGGACTGTAACCTGAATCCTTCCAGAAGAAGACAAATTCTGGTTTTAATATGTGCTTATATAGTAATTACGCAAGTTTATAAAGTGTGGCTGTAATGGCAGCCCTTGTAAGTGTTTTATGTGCGACATAAGTGAGCCAAGGAAAGAATGCACTACTGTACATTTCATTCAGTCACAATTTATGTTATGCTGTGATGGGGGAAGCACTTCTATTCAATTTTAGCTTGAATAGCAAACTAAAACTACAACATTAACTATGTCAAGGAATGCTATAAAACTAGTCAGAAAATGACCAATAACAGGTTTTCTCTGAACAGACATGTTACAAAAGCAGTTCAACAGTGTCTGATGTGTATCCCTCACTCATACAATGGCTCCCAAATGAGCCATGAAAACTTCAAGAATCCCAAATTAATGTCAGAATCAAACCGTTGTATCTTGTTCTAAACTAGATTCAGCAGCAGTAGGAACGAGAGGCGAAGCATGTGAGGAACGAAGCGAGGTGTATGTGCAGAGGGTTTAGTGGCAGTAAGAATGACAGCATGGCGACAGCTGCTGCTTGCTATGGATCACACACATATAACAGGTGCATCCATTAGAGCTGCAGTATGAGTAATGCACATATCATACTAGCTCTGCCTTTTCAGTGTGCCAAGTTTTCTTCTTTGTATTTCCATTTTTTTCTCTTTCTGTGACTCTTGAATGTTTATCTTCCCTTTGCACAGTCTGTATCTGTTATTCAAGTTGAACCGGTGTTCAGAAGTAATGCTATAACCTTAATTTTCACCCTTAACTAATATGTGCATATCCCATATGGAAAAGAAATAGTAAAAACTTATATGATTTACTCGTGAAAGTGGCCACTTTCTCATTACTTTCATATATTGTTTTAGTAAGTATCCAAAACATACAAGTTTCATTATATAATTTTTCAAGGGATCTTATATCTGTTTTCACTCTTGTATGCTTTTCATACAAGTTTCATACAAGACAGATACAAACTTTATAAGATTTATATATATCTTTTCCATATGGGATGTGTTGTTCATGGTTATGTATATTTAATCTGTATATATCTGCATATGAATATGCTGGGTCTATGGACAAAGGGAAACAGGCAAAGTTTCTTTTGGTTGCACACAGTTAAACACTTGATGTGAAGTGCAAAAGATGCAGTCTTATAATTAGCTAGCTACTGACAACAATTTAGCTACCGTAGTTACCGTAGACTGTGTTAGGGGCCTAACAAGTTATAAATAATGTGGCATCACCATCAACAACAGTCCTATCAAAGGACAGGTAAAGCATTACTCTAGAAATGCTGTTTATTTTGGTAACAAAGCGCAAGACCAAGTTGACTGGTTATGAAGTATTAGTGCTTGCAAGCTAAAGGCTAATAGGCTAACTGCTGGTGTCCTGACTGTTGGGCTAGTGCACTTGACTCAGTCGTGTCATAGTTAGCAGAGCTGGACACATCAGGATGCTCTATTACTCGATAAGTTAACCAGTGTTAAATGCCAAAGTAAACAAAGAATAAAATTCATGCTAGTAAAGTTAGCATCAGTTTCTAGCATCAATCAGCAGACCAGCTAATGGATTCAGATTGTGTGCTCATTTTCATTCAGTGGGCAGCCCTTTAATCTGTGCTCGCCAACAGAACAAAAGACTAGAAATGAATGATATTCATGAACAGATATGAACAGATTGTGATTTGTAGACTTATTCAGTTTGTCAGTCTTCTGTTTTGGGGGAATATGCTCTCTCCAAGCTTTACATTATAAATTCTATAAATTATATTGCAAGATGCAATTATTATTTTGTTAGCCTAATTTTATTTATAGTTTGTGAGATTAGCGCTAATCATAGTTTGCATATATACACACACAGTCCCAAAGTTATATTAATTGTCCTTTCCTGTGAATTCTAATTTATGATTTACAGAAGTGACAGACAATGATATCATATTGCAGCAAATATTAAGTTTTGACTGAGATAGGACTTTAATAAAAAGTGATATTTTTCACTCAATTTGCAGCAATCAGACACTGAAGCTTGTAAAAGTGCTTTAAACGCTTCCATAGCCTTAAGTCAATCCATGCTGCTTTTAACTCTCCTGCACTCCCCCAGAGAGATGTGTGTGCAGTTTGCACCTCTGCTGTAAACAAGCAATATGCAAAACATTTCTCCTGTGTGACTCATAAACATCCACATAGCCCAGGCCTTTGCATGCATCCAAAAAGCTAAAAATAATTCTTCCTAAGTTTTCCTCAAATTTTAAATGTTTGTTTTGTTTCTATTCTTTAGAAAGGAAACACTGCCCTCCACATAGCTTCTCTTGCTGGACAGACAGATGTGGTGAAGGAGCTTGTCACCCACGGTGCCAACGTCAATGCTCAGTCTCAGGTAAGGCATCCCCTCCCGAAAACACAGACACATGAACTCACAAGGCTGTACAGTGAAATCATCTCTTTTGGAAGACGATGTTTGAGATTGTGCATTCATCCAGAAGAATGTGTACATACAGGGTCCGTGTGTGTGTGTGTGTGTATTTGCTTGCTGTGTCAGCAACTCTGCTGTGCAGCTTAGCCCACATTCGATAGTCAGCATGCGCACACACTCACAGTGGACTTGTCACCGCAGCAACTATAACGATGTCACTGTGAAGGCTTTGGCTGCAGCTGATGAGAGGAAGAAAATGACATCAGTATTGATGACCTTTAATCTTTAGTGCTGACCTGAGCTTCTTTCCATCCCCGATTTTACTTGAAGAGTAGGAGAAGGTCAATTGATTTTAATGCAAATTCTAGTAGTTACCAGTGTACATCACCAATGTCCATCACTGTACCAGATTTAGTCCTTACAATGCAGTTGCAATACTTGGGTTAAAAAGTATCTTTAGCTATCTGCACAGTGCCACGTTCTTTTTCCCCGTGTGAACTTCAGCATTTTGTCCTCTCTTTTTCTACTGACACTTGATTCCACAGTAGAATTACAGTAGCGGGCAATGTGAAGCTTTAGTTTTTAACCATGCAGTCAAATTTGTGTCATTTAAACACTAAAAGAAAGAGTTAGTTTTGTATGACGGTATGTTTATGTGGGACTGTAGCCTCAGGTTTATGCTGTTAGCTGGTAATTACGAGACAGTGCATTTCAGCACTTCTCATGGAGTAACATGAAAATAATCTAACAAGCAGTGTAACAAAATTGCTCTCTTCAAGGAATAATTAAGTAACAAATCATTTGTAATACGTTACTGTGTTCACGGCATCTAAGGAGTAGATGTTTAGGATCTCTCCAACAGTAATGGGTGGTGCTTATTCTCTTCTCACATTAAAAGGAGCTTATAAACCAGAGTGTCACTATAGCTTAGTTTTTTGAACAGGCAACCCATATGCTGAAGGCTGCAGGGGCCTTGTTTCAAAAATGACCCAGTCTATTTCCTCCATATTAATCCCCATTAGTCTCTCTCTACTTTTCTGTCTATGCTTTACTGTCCCTGTCCAATAAAGGATAAAAATGATTGTTCTGAAAAATGCTTTATGGAGACAGTGGGGGTCTTCTTCTCTTGTACTTTCTGGGTCACTAGACACACCGGGGACATATAATTATGATTCAAAAGAATGAAAAAGCGGATTTCGCATAATTTGCCCCCTTTAAATTATGCGTATAACGAGGAAAGCATTTGGTGCAGTGACACCAGAATAACTACAAAGAATGGAAGAGGAGGATGAAGAGGAGTTTTTTTGCATGCTGAAGTGGTTTTTGGATGCCTGTGTTGCTATGGAGATATGTTTTCTTATATCTAGTGTGGTAACACACACACACAAACTTGTCAGCTTCAGCCCCACACTGACTTTTATCTACATTCTTATCAGGTGTGAGGTATGTGTTGAGGTGACGGTATGTACACCATGATAACGCTGCTAGAATATAACATTTGTGTGGGGTGGTGGAAGTCAGGGAAAAATAATCTCCCTGCTTTCAAGTATGATTGGGTCATCGTAGTTTTAGTGTATAACAGCATGTGTGGCAATCAAGTTTTCTGAAAATCAAATTAAGAAATCTTTTATAGAATAAAAACCTGTTTTGCAGTCAATTTCACGCCTGACACATCAAGGTGCTTTATCACATTATGCAGAAACCAATATTGCCAAAAAGCAGTACTGCTTATTGATGTTTCAGCACTGCCCACAATGACTTAATGTAAGCAGAGATATTAACAGGATTAATCACCTTATCACCTGACTCCTTGATATCAGTCTGACCAACATTTGTTGTGTTTTTAGTCTATTAACACTAGTTTTTTTAATCATTTGTATTGTAACTTCATTTAGTTTAATTTGTCAAATGTGTTTTACTGTACAGGTTCTATATTTTTCTTTAGAAAGAAGGTATAGATGTCTACACAATGTCTTTTAGTAGGGATGCAACGATACCAGTTTTTTCAAACCGATACGATACCGATACTTGGATCTGAGTACTTGCCGATACAGAGTACAAAAACCGATACTTCTACCACACACACACAAATGCAATGAATTGGAAGACAGGTTTTATTTTATTCTCTGCCGATAAAAAATAAAATCTTAATAAACACTTCTGTTTATTTATTATATTTTATATCGCAGCTCGAGTATGCTGAGAAGACGGTGCAATCCTATGTTTTCCACAACCGGCATTGGCTGGTCATCCAGAGTGATAAAATGAGTCAGAGTCTCTGTTATTTTAACTGCCTGTGGATTTTCTCTTGACATTTTTCATCGCTTTTCCAAAACCTGAGTTAAAGTTGGCTGACATTTTGTTTAGCCTAGCTACAGCAGCCTCCAGTTTCTCTTTTTTTCTGGAGCCGCCAGTCTCACTCGCCTAACCCTGTGCCTGTTTAGCGCGAGATGTCCCCCTAGTGGCCAATCTAAAAAACTACAACAGAAATGACAAGCCACCCTCTGATTAATGAAATAAGTTGGTATCGGTTCATGGTATCGGTTAACTTTTACGAGTATGAGTACACACACATTTTACAGTATCGGCCCCGATACCCGATACCAGTATCGGTATCGGTGCATCCCTATCTTTTAGTCCACATGCAGAATTTTATTCATATTTCTGTTTTTTCCAATATACGATAATTTCTTTGGGGTGAGAAATGACAATCACAAATCCATCTTTCTGTAAGGGTCATTATTTTATATAACTGGAATTTAACTGAGACACTATTATTTGGTACTAATAGAAGTATTTTTTTTTATACAAGCACGCAAACACTTTATCAATATATACAAAATAAAGCATGCTTCGGTGTCCTTGCGCTGTTTTTGTCTTGGTAAAGTTTCATTAATTACCTCTAATTCCCTTTAAACATTAAATTTGACACATAGATCGAGAATCTGTTAGAATGTGTCATTCTTTAAACATTAACAGCATCATTTCTTCTTTTGTTTCTCTGCAGAATGGCTTCACTCCGCTGTATATGGCAGCGCAGGAGAATCACTTGGATGTGGTGCAGTTCTTATTGGACAATGGCTCCAGCCAGAGCATCGCCACTGAGGTAAAGGCAGTCTGTCATACACATACACAAAACACAAAGACACAACCTAACATGTGTTTGCACATGCTCACAAACCCATAACATCTTCTAACAGCTACCAACCCCCTCTGTAATTACACTGCAACATTATCACCATCAGTTTCTTTGTTTCAAATGTTAGATTAGTGCCTGCGCCCGCTAGCTCATTTAGCAGACGACCGGTGAAACATATGAGGTCACTGTTTATTAGGGTTAGAAAAAATAATTATTTTTCAAAGATTAATCTGTTGCCTTGAGGGAGTAAAGAGGCAGAGTGATTAGAGTGAAGGAGGTAGAGACGGGAGCAGCAGCAGCAGCATGTGTTCGTTCAAAGTGACCTTGACTGTCTTCAGCTGCCAGCAGAGGGAGGAACCGGTGACGTTAACAGGAGAAAAAGCATGAGTGGCGAGACCAAACGCTACGCTGTGAGTGTGACACAGGATCCATCATCTGCAGTAGTAAAGCAGTCGGCCGACTGCACCGCTGCAAGACTAAAGTGTGACGATCGTTTTTTTATTTTAGTCACATCTTTCTGATCCATAATCATTCTAACTGACACATGAAAAAACTTTAGCATTTCTTCCAAACAAGTTAATTTTCCTTTCACACAAAATGTAGGGTTAGGCTAAGGTTAGCACTAATGACGACTTAAACCTCAGAGCATTAACAAGAAGAACTCATTCTGAGTATGAATCATTTAAATACAAGCATCTGGACATTTAAAATTTTGGCTATATTGTTGGGAATCTTAAAGTCTAGATCACACGTGGGCAAAGGAGGGCCAGGAGGTCCCTGAAGTATCTCGATCCAGTCCACCACATGTTCAAAGGAGAATAAAATGAGCATCTAGTGATATATACATATACAGATGCAATTATAAATTGTAAACTGAAGCAGTGTGCAGAACACATAAAGGTTATACTGTCATGATGTTATTCTATACTTGCTGTCCATTTAGTTTTTGGCGTCTGTACCTTAAATGTTGCACTCAGCCCTAACAGGTCATTTAATTTCTGCTAGTGATGCAGAAACATCTCATAAATATAGTTCTTTTTTCAGCTTTTATTCTGTATAAAACAGCTGTTATTTGAGCAAACATTATTTAAAAAGTTTTTTGATAGGGATTAATACACATGTTGTGCTCTAGTGAAAAATAATGACAGGACAGGAAACAATGAAGCTCCAAAGTGCACAAAGATAAAAAAAAAAAAAAAAAACAGGTATCAGATACCCGCACAATATTGTAAGTGGGATCAATCAGACTCATCCTTTTAAAATATACTTTAAAGCTTTAGTTTGAAGGTAATTAGAGAGGTGCCTTTTATGTTCTGCTGATGTGTTCTGCAAATGCACATTTGATGCTGCTTTTATCTTATTAGTATTCGTATTAGTGCGGTGTTTACAGAACTGTGTCTGAGGCATTTCACATTGGCACCTAATTTTTCCTCCTCGTCTTTCTTCCTTTTCTCTCCTCCTCATTTCCTTTTCATGCCCTCCATCATTCTTTTGTCTGCCTCCGTCTCCTCCTGCTCGCCCTCTTATTCCACCACATCTCGCTCTTCTCCTCTTTTCACCCTTTTCGTGCCTACTCCAGTGGGGTGAGACCAATGTGAATTATTCATGTGAGGAAATATATCTATGAAGCAACTCCTGCTGTTTAATAATTCATGTTTAAGCATTTCATTAGAGAACAAAGCCTTTATAAGAAATATTTGTCTATATTTGAGCATATTAGAATCATCTTTTTTGCCATCACTTTATAAGGGGCTTTACAAAATCTCTTTATTTTTAGTGTGCAACTTTGCTGATACCCCATCAGAATAACTTGATTTTTTTTAATAACTCGCTTTGTATTGTTCAAAAACTGGCTTGTGCTATTTTGGTAAGAAGGAAATTGTGCTCTGTCACTTTCCATTTTTAAGCTTTTAAATGAAGATCAAAACCTGTCTTTGCCTTTTTGTTTGCAGCTGCTGATGCTGTTGTTTGAGTCCCAAAGTATTTTTAGGACATTAAACTTTTTTTTTTTCTCTTTTCCTGATTCCTAAATCAGATGAAACGGGAGCTAGTGCTTAGGGATGGATTGTGACCTTCAAAATTGTTACAAAGCCTAAATTTATGCATTTGAATGTGTTTGTGTGCCCAGGGGTATGCGCATGTGTGGGTGTGTTTTGCAAACATGTTTTTGGATCACATTATGAATGTGTGTCAGCCTGTTTATGCACGTGCCTCTGTGTGTGTGTGCGTGTCTGTGCAGGCGAGGGGGTGTTTGTTTCTCGCCCTCACTCATTATTTGTGTGAGCGGCGTTGGATCTCTGAGGGGGGAGTTTCGGCTTTAATGTGTGGGTGTCTAGTGATGCAGAGTTGGTTTTATCTAGACAGTCGGTGTCCTGTATAAACATACAAGTGTGCACACAGACACACATAAACACACAAAGACACACATACGTGCAGAGTATGTTGTTTTCCTTGCAAGGAATCTTTCCTTTGATGAGTCATAGACGCTCTCCTAGTAGCATCTTACATTTATCTTATTGCCTGCGTGAGTCAGTGTCTACATATAGTATGTGTGTGTGTGTGTGTGTGTGTATGTGTGTGTTTGTGTTTGTAGGCAGTATGCAATCTCATCTTGTCTAGTATGCCTAGTATGTGTCCATTAGCAGCTAAATTTCCTTTCCGTTTGTTCTTAAGTGAGACACTGAACTTACTAAAGCACTTACAGTATCTAAAACTAAAAGGCTTAAATTGCTGAATGGTTATGTGTAGGGCTGTGCGATATAACCAAAGTCTCATATCCCAATATAAGAATTCTATCGTCCCGATAACAATAAAAATCACAAAAATGTAACATTTTCTGTAAATTCTGTGAATCTCGGGCAGCTCGACGGGAGGTGTTTCCAGCTGCGCGTCATGTAGCTGGAGTCGAGTGTTTTAACCGATGCATGAAACTATACATTTTTAGACATAAGTTCTAACGGCCGCCGTTATCTTTGTGAGTATTTATTACACGGCGTGCTGCGGGGAAAAGCCTGTTCTAACGTTTGAGTCTAAGGTTTATTTTTTAGCACCTGGCTTCTTTTACTTCTCATCCGTAAATAATTTGCTCTTTCACGTGATTCAGTATATTTTGAAAAGTCTCAACAGGATCTTGAGCTTTATTGGGAAAGGTTTATGTGGAACATAAACAAGCGGACACGCGAAAGTGTTACCGTCGTTGTTGCTAACCTCAACCATAAAAACAGGCGCTTGTCCGTCCGTAGTGTGGTTATATTAAATATAAGAGAAAGAGAGAACTTTAAGAAATTAATATAGCCACTACAGTGACCATCAGAACGATGAAAAATATTGTCGTAAACAGTTTATTTTGCGACACCACGAAACAAACGATAGCGTAAAATGAAACGATAGACGTTTTTATATCGTCATCCAATATATATCGAACAGCCCTAGTTATGTTATTGCCCTTTACTTGCTCAGCGCCTGTATGTAAATTTGATCATAGGGACTTAAATATTGTTGAATTATAAAGGTGACTGCCAGTGTCTCAGTGTCAACTAGTGTCTTGAGTTTAACCATAAAGCAGCTAAGCTATTTTATAGTAACAATTTTATGATAACCTCATATTTTATACATAACTTAACCCTGGAGAACCCATGGGGTCAGAGCCGACCCCATTGGTTTACTAGGGAAACCATGGGGTCAAATTTGACCCCATGGTTTCTCCAGGATTAATCTACCGTAAGACGTAATAATTATCCACGACACATAAGAATCGCTGTTCCTACAAGATTGCTCAGAATTTAGTGAAACTTGCGCACAGTGGTCATATAAGGGGTTCAAATTCACTCAGAATCACATTTTCTTCTACATTAAAGTTCAGTTTAATTCAATTCACTTTTATCTATATAGCACCAACAGCCACCTGAAGACGCTTAATATTGTAAGGTGAAAACCCTACAATAACACAGAGAAACCACAACAGTCAGACGATCCCCTATGACCAAGCACTTTGGCAACAGTGGGAAGGAAAAACTCCCTTTTAAGAGGAAGAAACTAGGGGTGGGTTTTTATAATCGATTTATCGATTAAAATCGATTCTGGCTTGGATAACGTAAAATCAATTCATTAAAATCTTGAATCGATTTTTTTAATATAAATTTATTTTGCCCGAAATGACAGAATCTCTGGTGAAATCTCACAAAATTTCAACCACCAAACAGCTAAGACAGTAAATGAGAGCAGGAACACGGATCCTGCACAAAGACGTAAACACAGCACGACCCGCGGACCAGAATCAGTGAGATGTGACTTTCTCACGGTCAGCGCTGAAAGCCGACAGCTCGCTGATTCTGATCTGTCGGCGGTTCAGCGCTTTGTGTTCACGCCCTTTATGAGCTGATTCTAAAGCTGTTAGTTTGATGTCTCTCCAAATAATATTGACCGAACCAGCAGCAAAAGAAGATCCAAACTAGCTTCACATAAACATCGTCATGAATTCACTCTGACTTTTACTGTTTTGCTTCGACCACAGCTCTCTCTCTCTCTCTCTCTCTCTCTGTACTGTTTTCTGCATTATTCGCATTACAAGTCTACCGTTGTTTACAGCGCTGTCGGTCGATGTTTTTTTTTTTTCGTTTTATATACTTCTGAAACGAAAACCTAACTTCTGCCGTTCAATACTGAACAAATTTAAACTTTTTAAAATTATGCAAAATGCAAAACGCTGTGCCGCTGTAACTACAGAGGTAACGTTCATGTGTTCATTAATGGTTTTCTTTCGTTTTTGATGTACTGCAGAATATTTTTATAAAATCCCAGGCCAAGAAAATCACCTTCATGCTTTTCTGTGTTTTATCTTCAGCTACTTTGACACAAAGGCCTCTGCTGTGACGCTCACACCTGATCTGAATTATAATATTTCTGACTGTCAAAATTTCCCAGATTCAAATCGAAGTGAATCTAATCGAATCGAATTAAATCGAATCGTGGATCGAATCGATTCGGGACCTTGTGAATCGGAATTGAATCGATTCTAGAAATCAGTGACGATACCCAGCCCTAGAAGAAACCTCTAACAGAACCAGGCTCAGGGAGGGGCAGCCATCTGTGGCAGATGATTGTCATTGACATTCTGGTTTAAAATAGTTGTGTTTATGTTTATCAGACAAACATGTTTATGTGAGAAAGGAGTTAACCTGAAAGATCTCCTTCACATGAACTGTTGTTATTGTCAGTTTGGGTGTTAACCATCTGCCTTTAAGGCTTGCTAGCTGTGCAGCATTCTGTTTGCCACTGTTCACTGCAACTCTGACTCTAACATGCATAACATGCATCTTTCTCAGCCCTACTACAGTTAGTATCTTTCCTAATTTAGCTCTCAACAAGTTCTGTTTTCTATGACAATGTCAGGCATTTTCCTCACGGGGGCACCAACACAAAAGGGAGGAACCAGTGACGTTAAAAACACCACCCACAAAAGATTATAGTTTTCAGTTTTTAATCATGCCAGCTGCCGATTGAATGGATGAATAGTTTGATAGCTGCCGAAATGTTTTAAATATAGAGCGCAATCTGTGAGTGCCAACTTAAGAATCTGTCATTTTATGCTTCTTCCGTGTTGGACGTCAGTAGACAGGCATCAGATTTAATGTGTGTAATCTGAAATTGTGAACTTGAAGTGAAAATGTGTAATTGAAGTATTAAATGTTGGGCCAGGAGTATTAGTCACATTCACAGCGGCAAGAAAATAAAAAGTTCAGGCTCTGAGAGAACAAAGGCGACTTGATTAAGTCTCTCATTGTCTTGTAAAAGCGACGTGCCTGAATCACGAACAGCTGTCACTTTACCAGCTAGAAGCAGCTACAAACGTATCATATGCCATCTCTGAAAGTGTGACTGTCAGCTGACGTCAAGAAGAAAGGAGTGTCCGTGATTATTAAGATGACATTTTAGGATTCTTAGCTCTGATTAAGGTTGTGTTGAAACCTCCAAAAGGAGCCTCTTCTTGCCCCATACTTACAGATGGCGTCCAAACTGCAGTGCTTCGGATGAGAAAAGAATACTAACGTGACTCTGGAGGCACACCGGCCCTGTGTCCCTCTCATCTGCTTTATAAGCCGACAGCCCTTCTGATTTATATCATGCAATTTTACAGAGGATGGCCAGGCTGTAAGGACAGCAGGCAGACACCTCAAGGGAGTTTGATTCAATTTTTTTGGCTGATGATTTAAAGCGCCAGCAGCCAAAAGAAGTCATGTATAAAACATGTTTAATTCCCACTGCAGGACTTTAAATCACATCAGGTGAGCTTTGGAAAATGTGACCTGGTGTGCTTAAATACTTTATATCTTTATATGTAGGTTTACCCACCACTTTTTTCCAGACTTAAATATATTATTATATATAAGGCTGATATTTTTACCGACTTTCATGGACTTTACAACTTTTAATAGAAAGAAAATGAAAGTAGAAGCAGCTGGTGTTCAACGCATTTTTGCTTTACATGCAAAATATTCCCAGTTTGATTCCGGGTGGAAACACAAATCCAGTGTCAGGGGTTTCACAAGCCAGTTTAATCCAAGCTCAGATAAAGGGGAGGATTCCTTCAGGAAAGGTATTTATTAAAAAAAAATCTGTGCCGAAT
The DNA here is from genome assembly GCF_963576455.1 of Neolamprologus multifasciatus. Classification (NCBI taxonomy): domain Eukaryota; kingdom Metazoa; phylum Chordata; class Actinopteri; order Cichliformes; family Cichlidae; genus Neolamprologus; species Neolamprologus multifasciatus. Next base: position 6,342,799 of record NC_140446.1, on the reverse strand, counting down.
CGAATATGCAGAGCCGTCTGCTGTGGTGACCTATTGGGAAATAAGAGAGCAGTTAAAATGACTTCGTAGTAGTGTAAGTAGTGAAAAACTATTGACATCCACCTTCAGGCTTAGTTATAATTTCTAGTGCAATAGCAAGTGTTAGCTTGCTAAGCTAAGAGGTTTTACGTAATAAAATATGTGCATTACATTAGCATGTATTCACTGCCATTATACCGTATGCAGTGTTGGGGAGTAACGGAATACATGTACCGCCGTTACGTATTTAAAATACAAAATATGAGTAACTGTATTCCGTTACAGTTACCGTTTAAAAAGGTGGTATTTAGAATACAGTTACTTTGTTGAAATAAATGGATTACACGGCGGTACTTCCCTGTTTCATATTGTGGCGGATCAGGCCTGTTTCGGTTTTGTTTGACAGCTACGTTCTGTTGTTCCAGGTGGCAGCGTTACGGTTGCCATGGTTACAGGGGGACGCTCTCTCTCTCTGCGTGTTTCCTGGGTGAGAGAGCGCCTGTTGTTGTTGTGCTAAGCTAATAGGCAGAATGCTACAGGTATAGCTCTAAAGAATGTAGCCTCATGGGCAGTGTAGTCCGTGCTGCAGGGAGAATGGACTGCCATACACGTTATGTGTCTGTGAGCGAGGGAGGGACAAAAAAGGAAAAGTACGAGCTGTCATCGAGCAAAAACGGGAGCTGGAAGCATGTAAATATAATAATAACCACTGCAGCCAAGAAGAGTGCCTGACGAGCCCAGTTGTAAGTAAGCTATTAAGACTCGACTGTACACCGTGTTCGTGTTTTCCTCCAAAAACAATAAGTTCCGTTGGAGCAGCCTTTCAACGCCTCTCTCTGTCTCTCGCTAGCAAAGTTGACCCAGACAACAAAGTAAAGCTAGTTTTCGGCTACGAGCCCGACACAGAACCCACCGTATTAGCCAGAGGTCCCTTTACTACGGTTCGGAGCCGCGGACCTTCAGTAACAGTAATAAATCACAGCAATAGTACATTCATGTAGTTGTAAACAGCATGATAATATATTAAGTAATCCAAAGTATTCAGAATACGTTACTCTCATTGAGTAACGTAACGGAATACGTTACAGAATACATTTTGGGGCATGTATTCTGTAATCTGTAATGGAATACATTTTAAAAGTAACCTTCCCAACACTGACCGTATGTTTGCATGCTGTTGTTAAAGGGTGTCATACTTTGGGAAAACACTTAACACATAATGTCTTTATTGTGTCTGAGGTGACATTTATATCTTACAGTTGACTTTTTCTGGTTTGCAGGATGGTTTCACTCCGCTGGCGGTTGCACTGCAGCAGGGCCATGACCAGGTAGTTTCCCTTTTGCTGGAAAATGACACCAAGGGGAAGGTCCGCCTCCCAGCGTTGCACATCGCTGCACGTAAAGATGACACCAAGGCTGCCGCCCTCCTCCTCCAGAACGACCACAATGCTGATGTGGAGTCTAAGGTATGAGCTATGAGCTGGACTACACTTCTCACAATGACCTGCTGTTTTGTCGTGTCTGAGATCTGGTCTTACTCATTCATAGTCCCATGACACCTTTCATGTATTATGGGTGCGATTCCTGTTACGTCTTTCTTTACGAAGGTGCCTGCCAGGGTTAGCGGTGGTTAGATAACTGCTGACCGTAGCATACGAACATCAAGGTGGGCTACATCTTCTCACTTTACTTCAATCATGAGAGGGAATAAGGATATTTCCAAACTATTTCACCTATTTCTTTTTTTTCCAACCATGTCTAAAGACTTTGTTTCCATTGGTGATGTAGAAAACAGAACCATTTGTCTTTTTAAAATCCCATTTTCTGTTTCCTTTACTTTCAGTCTGAGATTTAGTGACTGAAGTCTCACAAAACAATAAACTGTCCATGTATCAAACTACACTGAATTATGTACATTATATTAAATTATTTTTAATATAAATATAAACCAGTGATATAACTGAAATGTAATGTAATGGGATAAAACCCCAAAACATCAAAAATATTTACAAGTAACATGGGTTACAATGTCATTTGTACTTTATTTGCATGGAACCGACCGTAATTCACATATTACATATCATAGGATAGGGCAGAAAAGAGATTGTCTTTGCTAAAGACTAAGATGCTTTTAAAAATCGATATGAAAACTAAGAATAGTCTACTAACAACACAATCGTTCAAGACTTCCATTAATATGGAATACGTTTTGAATTATGTGATTCTCTGGATTAATTAAGGGTACACCTTAAGCTGTGGCCTTGACTACCCTCCCCCCAATACACCTGTATACTTGTGGTGTGTGTGTATAATTCCCACAGGGTATCATTGGGCTATGAATATTTATTAGTTCCTTCTGTTGTTCTGTGTTGATAGTTCTATTAGTCATTTAAGTCCCAGGCAAGTTTTCTGTGGGACAAAAATTGAGCAATTGTTCATATTTTGGATTTTTAAAGGCACTCAGGGCAAGAAACAATATCATCAAAAACAACAATACAGCTACATTTACCCCAAGGACCATTCTCATTGTAGAATAAATACACGCTGTAAGGGAGAGTTGCAGTCCCTTCCCCAGTTTTGTGTACTTCTATGTGACTGCTTTTTGGTTCTTTTCGTTGTTTACAGCCACATTGTCACATACCCATCCTACAGCTTGATGCAACCATGATGTCGGTGTTGCAGTTGTTCTTGTTGTGGTGCACTAACCACCTCATTCTCTCCCCCTCCTTTTGTTCCTCCCTCTACTTGTTCCTTTTTCTTACAAATCCCCCCTTTTCCCTTCTAGATGATGGTGAATAGAACAACAGAGGTACATCTTCTCTTCTCTTCTCTTCTCTTCTCTTCTCTTCTCTTCTCTTCATTGTTCACTCATGGTCACCATTGCAAAGCCTTCTGTCTGCTAGCATGAGCACTAGCACTAAATGCTGGCATGAAAGCTTTTGCTGCTGAACCCATGTGCTCATTTTTTTAAGCCTGCATGGCATTTTGACTTTTTTTATTTCTGTGTATGCAGTTGCTCGCTGCTATAGTTTATAACATTGTAAATTCAGCAACGCAGTGCATCTGGAGGATTCACAGCGTTTCACTTGCTCCTCATTTTGTCATGTTACAGCCTTATTCCAAAATGAATTGAATCCATTATTCACCTCAAAAATCTACACGAAATAGCCCATAATGACAAAATGAAAGAACCTTCCTTGAAAATCTTAAAAAATGTATTAAAAGTAAAAAGCTGTCTATATAACACCCCATGGTTGACAGTGCATGTCTGAGCGCAAACCAGGCCATAAATTCCAAGAAATTGCCTCCGAGACAGGATTGTATTGTGACACAGTTCTTGAGAAGGGTACAGAAAAACTTCTGCAGCATTGCAATTACAGTCCAAAGTCTTTTTCAGTATGATGCTGCTGTACAATCTTGGCTGTTTTGGGGCAATTTCTCTCATCCTTCTCTGCAGAACCTCTCAAGCCCCATCAGGTTTGATGGGGTGGATCAATGTATAGCTGTTTTTAGATCTCTCCAGAGACGTTAGTGTGGTTTCAAGTCTGAGCTCTGGCTTGGCAACTCATAGACATTCACAGAGTGCTCACAAAGGCACTACTTTGTGTTCTTGGCTGTGTGCTTGCAGCCGTTGTGCTGTTGAAAGATGAAGCAGGTTATCGTCAAGGATGTCCCTGTACATTTCTGCATTCATCTTTCCAATTGACCGTGACTAGCCTCACAGTTACTGCTGCTGAAAACATTCCCATAGCATGATGCTGCCACCACCATGTTTCACTGTAGGAATGGTATTGGCCAGGTGATGAGCGGTGCCTGGTTTCTTCCAGACATGATGCTTGGCATGCAGATCAAAGAGTTTGTGGTTTCACCAGACCAGAGAATTTTCATTTCTCATGGTCTAAGAGTCTTTCAGATGCCTTTTGGCAAACTCCAGTCCTGTGCCTTTTACTGTGGCGTGCCTTCCGTCTGGCAACTCTACCATACGGGCTTGATTAGTGGAGTGCTTCAGAAACCTTTTTCATTAACAGATTTTGGAGGCCACTGTGCTCATTAGGATCTTTAATGCTGCAGACTTTTTCTGTACCCTTCCACAGATCTGTACCACAATACAATCCTGTGTCATCGGCCTACAGACAGTTTCTTGGACTTTATAGCTTGGTTTGTGCTCTGACATGCACTGTTAACTATGCAACCTTATATAGGCAGTTTTTAACTCTTAATAAATTTGCAACAATTTGAAACAAGCCTTTTTCACTTTGTCACTATGGGGCATTTTGTAGAATTTTGAGGGGAAAATGAACATATTCATATTCCATTTTGGAATAAGGCTGTAATGTGACAAAATGTGGAACCAGTGAAGTGCTGCATATGCTTTACAGATGCACTGCATAATGTATTTCTACACTAGGGTAATACCATCAGTATATCATCACAGTCATATTACACATAGCACTTTGCAGAAAAGTAATACCTACTTGATTTTAACTTAATTTAAATAAATGTATTTTATTTTTGTTTCATGGTTTATATAAGTGCAGTCCAAGACACATTCAACTTCTTCCAGTTCCAGTACAATACCAGTGTATAGCCTCCAGGTGTCCAAAGTTTCAGCTTTTTGAGTCTGAACCAGACAATATCTGATATAAGTTTATAGTCCCTGCATCTAAAATGATATCTGGTTTTAGATTACTGTGTATTATGTTCTTGGGAACATCTACACTATGTGTCCAAATTGTTATTACATAAATTTAACCTATATTTGTAAAAGTGTAATGCAAAATGCCCCAAACTTTTGTCCAGTCTCACAAGGTTAAAGAATCCTCAAAAAATTCCTAGATGGAAAATTCCAGATGTGGATTCAAAAGTACAATTTTTTGAAGTTGTGCCAAGGTATGGTGGCTCTGAAAGGTCAAACGCACTTCAACCGAAGGAAACAGTAGAGACTAGAAATAGGCTCCAAAAGTGCACAAATCACAACAGGAGTTGAATAAAACACAATGAAAGTTGAATTATTATAACAGGAAAAACTAAAACCTTAAAACAACCCTGAAGAGTTTTTGAGGAGACACTAATGTGACAGAACAGCTATATGACAAGCTAACAGTAAACAAATAGGAAACATGCATTGTAGGAATTATGCAATTAAAGTACACATTACCTAGCATCTTTTTCGTCCTCACAAAACAGATGAATCCTCCACTTCTTTTAAGCGTCTCCCGGTGTAATCCTTATTGTGTTTCCGTTTCCTTTATTTCAGGAGCTGTTCTGTCACGTTAATGTCTCCCCCAAAAATATTTATGTTGTGTTTTTTTCTGTATTTTTTCTACTTCTATTCTGTTTTTATTCAACTTCCATTGTGTTTTGTGTTGTTTTACTGCAAATCCGCCCAAAACTTTTGGAGTAATGCTGAAAACAAACAGACAAACCAAACCGTTACTAAAATGTCTTTGGTGGAGTTAATTGAGCTTCTATCAGTGAAATCCAGCAGGGTACCAACAGAGGCATCAAGGTGTAAGATTTGAGTTTGCATAACTTAAAAAAAGAACTTTATCTTTACCATAAATCCAGAGTTTATGGGATGCATGAAATCATCGTGGTCATCGGGAAGATAAACTGCTACAGCACAGCCTAATTTTTATTCAAATTAAATAAAATCAACAAAGAAAATTCTTTTGTTGATGTGATTTTTCTCATGCAAAAAGTAGCAGTAGCCAGTTCATGTGAATACTGCAGTGTTCGCATACTCTTCATCTTGAGTTCATTACTGGGTACATTCTCATTTAGTCATTTAGAATTACAATGTAAAGTTTTAAATGTAACTACAATTTATGTAATATTTTTATTCATTTTCTTGTCAAGAGTAAGATATTTTGCAATAACTGGGGAGCTAATGACAAGCTTCAGTTGACTTCAGCTTATCATACTGTAGCTTATGCCGGGCTCACACTGTGCGATTTTGTCAGTCGCGCGATTCAGCTCCTGCTCAAACTGTGCGATTGACTCGCAGGGTTCGTAGGTCACGATGCAGGGTCTCACACTATACGACCCGATGCTCTGATGCGACCCGAGTGCTCACACTTTGCGTCCATAAAATGAAGGTTATAACAGAAATTCTGTCGCTTGCTCTCCCTCTCCGTCTTTCACTCACGCACACCACCGCCATCAACTTTGCTAAATTGCTAATGAAAAACACTGATCAGGCAGCTGTGATTGAGCAGCAATGTCCATCCAACTATTTTCACGGTTGTTGTGGTCGTGATAATTTTGTGAGGCCACATCGAAAAGGCTCGGATGAGCTTTCCAAAGTTCTACAAGTGCCTCCATCGCTTGTGTCCAGATCACACGCTGCACTGCCGTGCTGCGGCGTCTTTTTCGCTAACATTTGTGTTTGCGCGTGCGCAGTGTGAGAAACTGCGGTGACACCCTCACGACGGTCGTGAGGATTGATGATCCGGAGCTGGTCGTGAGGTGTTAATCGCTTCTCGTTACCCCACGTATACTACACGATGCACGACGCACAATGAAGGCCAAAATCGGGCTGATCGCCAAAACGGTCGCACGACTCAAAAATCGGCTCAAAATGGGCCAAAAATCGCACAGTGTGAGCCCGGCACTAAGGATTACAGATGGCTAGTTTGAGTGGTTTTGTTCATACAAAGAATTGTGATTTTACAAAAGTCAATGCCCTGAATCCTTACATGCTTGTACATGTAACTGTATCCAGCAGTAATTGGTTTATCAGACCATTGCACCCAGCTGACATGTGAAATGACGTGTTGGAAACAACATCAGTTAGCAAAGCAAAAACTCAAAAAGAACTTTGAAAAAAAAAAAAGCATTAGCTAGTCTTGTTGTCTTTTTGGAGTTGTATTTATGTGTGTTGTGTAATATCCTTGTGTTGTTGACATTTCTTTCTCCCTTCACAGTAGCATCTCTCTGTACTGTGATCCCACTTGAGTTACAATATTTTTATTTGTTATTTGATATAGAAACATTAATTTTTTGGCATGCACTGCTTGTTGCTGCAAAAAAAAAAAAAATTAAAAAAAAATAAAAGCTAAGAATGAACAGTTCAAAATGATCAAACTAAATGAATGATTTCTTTGTTTTTTTTTAAGCCGTTCATGTTCAGTGAGCCGGTAACTTAAAAATCTTCAAGAAATGGCAATAGTTTAGGCTTTTCAGTCACTGTTTCTTAAAAGCAGTCTTACAAACTCAACTAAAACAGATGCATGCTCACCTGCATGCTGCTTCCTGTCAGATAAAAGCATATAGCAAGGAGTTTTTTTTAGGAATGAAAGCAAAAGCTTAATGAGACACTTAGTATTTGCATTTGTTTTTTAATCTGCATGCTTTTTTAATTTGGTAGGTTCTTATTTTTGTTTGTATTGTGTCAGACAGTGTTAAATGCTGTATACTTACCACAATAATTTCGCAAAAAAGTTGAAACATGCAGTCAGTGGCCACTTTATTAGGTATATCTGCAAACCTTAATATAAACATACATGTTAGCGTTCTGTTTTGATCGACATTGTCAGTCAGGTGGAAACAGAGATGTTACTGAGGTGGCAATTTGCATTGGACAAATTTATATTTGAATTTAAATCTGTCCAATAGAAAACCAGCATTAAGCAAACAGTTAAATTAATGCCAATTGCCCGTCAGAAGAATAATTGGTAGTGCTGTTGCCTAATAAAGTGGCTAGGGAGTTTGTGTTTCTTATAAAAGTCCACTCCTTTTATGCTGAAATTTTCAAAGCATGTCTGACTCCTGCTCAGCTCTGGTCTGCTGTGCTCTGTTAGTCTGCTTTTAGCAAGATGCTCTTACATGTAATGTCCAATCATGCTTTGCTTATGGCTCATTATTAGACAGTTGCTGCTTCTTTTTCCTTCCTCTTTAATATTTCATCTTCCTGTGTGTCTTGTTTCTCTCGTCTCTCTCAGAGCGGGTTCACTCCTCTGCATATTGCGGCTCACTACGGCAACATCAACGTAGCAACACTGCTGCTTAACAGAGGGGCAGCTGTGGACTTCAAGGCGAGGGTAGGTCCTTCACTTCAAAGGCGACAAGCACACACACACACACACACACACACACACTCACACTCATATCTACACGCAGAGTGCTGCTGCAAACCTTCATACCAAAACTTTTACTTTATGCAGGGAAGGATGTGCATGAATTTTTGCTTGCCTGTGTGTATAATTCCACAGCTGTACTTGTCACTCTCCTGGAGGAAACATGCACATGCAGTCCACGTTCTATCTGATCCCACAGGCTGTAGGAATGGATTTTGATAGCTGGTGGTTTGTGAGTGTGTAAGTGTTAGACCAAATAAGCACTTACCATGTGGAAACAACCCAAAACACACGTCTCATACCATCATTTACTCATAAAAGTGGCCTCTTTTCTAATTTTCTCACCCAATGTGCCATTTATTTGATTTATTCATAAATGTTACATTTATGCTTCCCTAAATATATGTTAAAAGTGGGCACATTCATGAGTAAATGAATGTGTTTGTAACAGAATCCACTCAAACATTATCTTCTGCTTATCTGAAGTCGGGTTGCAGTGTCAGCAGGCTAAGCTGGGTTTTTCAGACTTTCCAATTCCTCCAGGGAGATCCAAAGGCATTCCTAGACATGATGAGATAAATAATCTCCAGTATGATCTGGGGCTGTCCCAGGGTCTCCTCCAAGTTCCCAGAAAACTCAGAAGGGAGGCTCCCAGTCGATTTCTGAATCACCTCAGTTGGCTTCTTTCCACATGAAGGATCAGTGGCTTTACTCTGAGCTCCTCTATGTCTGCAGCTGAGCCCAGCCTTTTATATTTGCACCCTTATTTTTTTGCTAATTATGCACATTTCATCACTATAGGTGAGAAGTTGGGCAACACGAGCATTAATCCACATGTCTACCCCATGCTCAACCTTCCCATCACTCATGAACAGATTACAAAACATAAACATAAATAAAAGTTGTTTCTTTCCCATGTGTATAATGTCAGTCAAGTAACTTCTAATGTTCCAAGTTAAGATTAAAGGTGTTTGTCTTTTGATGTGTTTTGGTCCAGATTCAATAAATGCATCACTTTACTCTGTTTTTAACAGAAACAGAGAATAGTCATACCGGCCTCTCTGATTCCTTTGTGCCACAAAGAGCTTTATTTTTTTCCCCAAGAACCATTAAAAGCACATCATTGAGCCACACCCTCACTCTCAACCCTCACTTTCCTTCATTACTGCAAACATGCACAGTAGGGGTGGGCCAGTAATTACATTTAAATTGTGATTTTTCTGCTAACAATATGAAAACAAGATATTGAGCTAAAGCAGTGAATGTGCCGCATTCGGTTTTATCAGGATGTTCTCGCTTCATCGTGTTTTTTAGAAGCGGGATGTTCCTTTCCTCTACCGCACTTGCATTTATTGTTTCTGAAACGCCCAAATTCATGCTCTGAATCTTAAGGAAATCTGCTGAGAGATATTTGTTAGAATCTTCAAATGTTGCATGATGTTTTCAAAGCCAAGGAATCGTTTTAATAATCACATTCAAAGCCTGGACCAAGTTTAGTACTTTACATATCATCTCTCTCTCCCTCCCACACAAACACACACACACACACACACACACAATTTTGCTTTTATCACTACTGAAAATGTATTATTCAGCAGCTCGTGAACCCCGGCATATTTATTTACTCTTACATGAGTAACATTTGGATGAAACTCCAGTTACTCGACCTTAAAATAAATATTAGTGGATGATGACTCTGGCAGTAAGGGCTTGTTCAAACACCAGATATAAGAAGGCTGAAATGTGTTGATGCTGAGAAAAGTCTAGATTAAAACTAACTTTTCCTTTTAAATAACTGTGAAAACTGTTCTTTGGTGGCAAAATATCAAACACATACTGGAAATACACACAATCTCTGGTGAACACATAGAGATTTTAGAAGCCTCTGGCATTTTTAGAACAGAACCTCAAAGCTAAGGTTGCTCTGGCTGGAATGATCACTGTCCTCTAGAGGGGGGTATTTAGCCATTTCCCTCTGGCACTCTCAAATAGGGATGATCTGATATCCTCGTGTTGGTGTTGTTCCCAGATCATCATGAAAATGTTGTTCCAGGTTCAACATTGCAAGTGACCAATCACATTATTGTGACGTTATTCTTTTGCGCACCAACCCATTCGTGCATTTATGAAATTCCAATGTTGCAAGGACAATATCAATTCTGCTTAGCGTTTATTAAAGGGTCAGGGTCCGTTGATCGGCGGACAAAGGCGGTTTCTCGCAGCTTAAGTACAGTTTTTTGTTTTACGCCAGTTTTTCCCGAAGTCGCAAAAGTATGACATCACAACATTCTGATTGGTCACTTGCAATGTTGATCCTGGAACAACCTTTAGTATGATGATCTGGGAACAACACCAACACGAGGATATCAGATCGTGCCTCAAATAGAGCCAATTTTCCCTAAAAGTGACGTATTAGCAGTGGTACTCCTTCACTTTTCCTGAAATAAATGTTGATTTTTCTTTTCTCTTCGTCTGAATAGCTAAACAATGCATCTCTGTTTCCTGCAGAACGACATAACACCGCTGCACGTAGCGTCCAAACGTGGGAACAGCAACATGGTGCGACTGCTGCTGGAGAGAGGGGCCAAGATAGATGCACGCACCAAGGTACAATCACATGCGCACAATGTTATTTGATGCAGTGTTCAGTTTAGGTTTAAATATTGATATTTAAACGTGTATTCGTGTATTTAATGCTCATAGACTTTCAATATTTCAATATAATTTAGAAGTGCTTTACATCAAACTAACATAACTCCCGATAAAGTAAACATACAGCCATACGTAGGCTGTTTACACAGGGTGGTATGTGAAATGAATATAATGGAAGGGTAAAAAACATTAATTAAAAATGAGAGGATAAAATCCATAATCACTAGGTGTAGGGTGCTTTACATTTGTCCATCATATAATTTTTTAGCTGAGGGATTTCCAAAAACCCTAAAATTATTATTATCTAATCCCACCCACAGCCGTGCGAGGATTAAGCATCACCTGCGGTGTCATGTCATATCTTGTCTGCTGCTCAACGAGCTTGTTGATGATGGTTATGAAGTTCACGGCTGAGCAGCAGGTGTTTGTTTTCACAGGACGGTCTAACTCCTCTTCACTGTGGCGCCAGGAGTGGCCATGAGCAAGTAGTGGAGATGCTGCTGAACAGAGGAGCTCCAATACTGTCAAAGACCAAGGTTTTTAAGAACAAGCCAACAAAATCACATTAGCAAACTGCATCCGTATTAACTTCACATCGCTGAGCATCTTTCTCCTCCTTTTCCTTCCAGAACGGTCTGTCTCCTCTTCACATGGCGACGCAAGGCGACCACCTCAACTGTGTTCAGCTGCTGCTGCACCACGACGCGCCCGTGGACGACGTGACAAACGACTACCTGACGGCGCTGCACGTCGCTGCCCACTGCGGGCACTACAAGGTGGCGAAGGTCATCGTGGACAAGAAAGCTAATCCCAACGCCAAGGCGCTGGTGAGGGGATCTCAATTATTTATTGTGATAAAAATTGATGAAAAGTACAAAATAATGGAGAGGAATTAAAAGGGCTCATCATCTCAGAGCATCTCGTTGCTTGGGCTAATCAGGAGAAGCAGGAATTCTTTTATGTAAAGTTAAAAATGATAAGACATTATGTTGTGACTCTTATTGAAATCCTGTTCCTGTATAAGAACAGTTTTGCTGAATATTTGAGCACCTTCTTTTTAGCAATGACAATCTCAATGACAATTGCATTTAATTTGAATGTAGACAAAGCTATTAGCTGCAGATAAAAGCTCGATCTCATGCAGTTGTCTGTGGGCTCCCATGTTGAAACCTTAAGCTTAAAAATTTGGTGGATATTTGAAGAAGTAGTGAAGTTCTAACTTGCCAGCTACTGCCAGCTAACTTGGTTAGCAATGTGATAACATGTTAATCAAATGTGGCTTCACTTTCTATTGGTGGATAGCATAGCCACAGATACCATCTGATCAGTGCATCTTGCTAATAAATAGCAAATTTGCACTCCCCAAAACTGGAGCACAATATTCTTGGATGAGCTCCAGCACTACGAACTCAGCTGAGGTGACAACTAGTAGACAGCCACAGCCGCCTTTTGGCAGGCATCTGTCAACCACACCACAAAATATGAATAAGCGTAAGCCTCAAAACATTTTAAATTCAGTTTGAAAAAAAAAAAATCCCCCCTACAGTGTCACAGAACAAAGCTGGACTGTAAACTTGTAAATGTTTATTTCTGCTCGAAGGTTTTAACATTTTAACATGATAGTCTGTGGGGATTGACATGCTTTTGGAGTGAGCCTCAAGTGGCCATTTGAGGTACTGCAATTTCAACCACTTAACGTCTAGTGTATTATATTTACTACGTATAGTTTTTGTGAGGTTTTGAGACTCCTGCATCATCAGTGAAATTTTTTTCTCCCCAGAAACCCTAAATAAATTCCACAATACATGTTTTAGCAATAAACTAAATCTGATTGCTGCTATAGTAAACATGATACAAATTAAAACTCATATATGCAAATTGATATGTAATTTTTTTTTTAATTTGTCAAAAGGTTCAATAAATGTTCCATTTTCAAAATAATTTAATTTTTGAGCACTTATTTGAAGGTTTAGGTTTAAAGTTTTTTATTCTAGCGCCAGAGTTTGGTGCTGTAAAAATGCTGCTAGACCGCTGCATCTGCATAATATGCAGGGACATAGAAAACTGATGAAAATGAAGTATTAGAGCACCTGCTGTGCTGCTCAGGGTTGTGACATTTCAGTCATTTCACTTTACAACTAGCCAAAAATGTTTTTTCGTCTATTTAAGTTGTACCTCTCTGCCTTCTCTCATTTTTTCTTCTTTTATTACATTTTTTTAAATGAACCTTTCCTTTTTCCACTAACAAAAAAGAAAAAAAAAGTACTTTAATGGAAAGGCCGAGATGCAGCATTTGAGGGGGAACACAAAGAAACAAGTAGAATTAAATAGACTTTAGTATCCCAGCCATTATCTTGGCATAAGACGAGCATTGCTGCTCTGTAATGGGAGCAGTCTGGGTGTGGTTAGAGCACTGGGACTTTATAACCAGAGAGAATAAGTAAGGCGGGGGAAAAGGACATGGAGAGGAAAATGAAGTCATAGGACTGAGCCTGAAACCTCAAAGTCAGGAGAGTAAAGGAGGGGAGGGATGAAGGAGGGTGAGGAGGGAGAGAAAAGTGAGTTGTAAAGGAAAGTATCTATTTCAGTGTAGAGGAGTTTTTATTATTTTTTTGGTAGCTTACAGTCCACTCGATTATTTCCACACATGCTTGTCTGGTTTGCAAGCAGAGGGTTTTAAGAGGCAGAGGGAGAGAAAGAGAGGGGATAAAAGAAAAAACAGTCCCCCCTTTGTGCTGTAGTTTCCACTCGGTGTTCCAGATTTGTCTGCAAGTCCTACAAAGCCAAACACAAAGACTGTTTGGACTATTTTTATACTTTTATTTATTTATTTTTGTCTTTCATAGAATGGTTTCACTCCCCTGCACATTGCCTGCAAGAAAAACAGACTCAAGGTGATGGAGCTGCTTCTGAAGCACGGAGCGTCTATACAGGCTGTCACAGAGGTAAGTGTGTCATTTAAGCACTAAGACATCAATTATTTTTGTGTAGTTTGTTAATTTAGTTGTTGGAGTGGGAAAATTCTACCTCTACTGCTACTCTACACCTGTAATCCACTACATTTCAGAAGAAATACTGTAATAGTTGGTCTTCTGCTGATTGATAGCAGACTGACTTTCTTAAAAGTTTGCACATTTGCATTTAATGACCTACAGAAATGTTCTCGTGCTTCTTCGGTGTTTCTTTAATTCATTGACTTTTTTCTTTTCCTCTCTTCTTTGCGTTTCCATCTCTAGTCCGGTCTGACGCCGATCCACGTTGCAGCTTTTATGGGACATGAAAACATCGTCCACCAGCTAATCAACCACGGGGCTTCACCAAACACAAGCAACGTGGTGAGTTCAGGAAGTTTGTCGTCATCATTACCGTGTGATAAGACAGGGGGCATGAGAGGCAGGCGGGGGGAAAGCAAAGTGCAATATATTTGCTTATAATATATTTTTAACCATAATATTTGAATATTTCCTCTTTACTGTATAACAGATGAAAATTTAGATCTTTTTGCTTCATTTCATTTAGTTCTCAGCATCTTCAAAAATTGTACAAACCCTATGATTAGCTCATAACTTCATAAAGCTTAAACCAGTGGTTCCCAAACTATTTTGCTAGGCCCCCCTTTGTTTTTACAATAAAATCTTTTATCAAAGCTGATGAGCTCAGAGCTCAGATGGCAAAAACAGAATCAAAATCCATACAGGCACACGGGGAAAGATGCAGATAAGACTATTTATACACCGAGGGGTGACTGGGGATGAGAAACAGGTGAAGACGATCAATACGGTCAAAAACATAAAGCCGCAAAAGTGACACAAGACATGAAAGAAAACCGACATTTAAAATAAAACAGGAAATATCTCTAAACATAGAGATAAGACTATCAGTGCGCATGGCAGACACAGTAGAAGACTGGACAATGAAGGCATAAACAGAGAAAGATGAGACAGGAAGGAGCAGTTAGCGTAATGGTGAGGGAAGCACGCCAGCAGGAAACGACTAACTCATAACAGACACTTAAACTAAGGAACTCAAAACTAAGACTAGAAAGTTTATAAATTCTAAACAGTAATTAGGGCTCAGAGAGTGCAATAAACCTGAGCCTCAGTATCGCTAGAATGAAAACGTATCACAACAGGAATCAAAATTCAGCCTACAAAACGCACAAATCAAACCTTCAAAGACCAGAATAGCTTTAGAAAATCCTAAACAGAAACCCAACTCAGATATTTTGACTAAGGATTCAAAACTCAAGAGCAGCACAAAGCCTATGAAACCCTTTAAAAAATCTGAAACAATACCTAAAGCAGCTAATTGCACAGAGAGAGAGAAATGCAAACATAGGAAGTGACTTAACACTAGCTGTTTATCCACAAAATCTAAACCTTAATTGGTGCAGACGGCAGAGAAATCCTCCGTAGGTGGAGAGGAGGTATTTAATGTAATTTGCTCTAATTCTCATCTGGTCCATCGACACTCCTCAGTAGGAGCTACAAACTTTACTACTGACCCCATTAACTCTGGGATGACATGAAAGGAGAAAAAGAGGAGAAAAAAGTAAGCTGAGCCAAAGAGGCAAGAGCGAGGAAGAAAGAAAGAGGGGAACGAGTAGTGCACAGTCAACTCTTCAACCCCGAGTGTTTGGTCGCCCACGTCGTGTCTGTGGCCAGGTTACCGTAGTAACAGAGCATTATGGGACGTCATTATGGTGAGTTGGGTGTGGAGAGCGAGCGAGGGGGTCTATCTGGCTCTTTCTCTTTGTCAGACACTCCTTCCCAGTGTACGTCTTCACAAAAAGAAGTTTTTTTCTATGAGGGTGTTTCCAAAGAAAGAGCAACATTCAAAACTTTGGAATAACTATCCATCCCTCGTTTTCTGCGTGTGCTTCAGAGGGGGGAGACGGCACTCCACATGGCAGCGAGGGCGGGACAGTCCAATGTGGTCCGGTATCTGATTCAGAACGGAGCACGAGTCGACGCCAAGGCCAAGGTAGAGCATCACTCTCAATCAGTAACGATTATCTGGTGTTTATATGCGCCTGGGCATTAGAGCCACTAAGTGTGAGCGCAAGTGTGTGTTTGTATGCTTATGTAATGTGTCTTTGCACATGTTTAATTACTGAAAAGTTACAGTCATGGGTCGAAAAACTTTCTGTCAGCTTAATTTATTAAGTAACGCTACCTGGTGTGCATTTCATACATAATAATATCAAGTGAGTCTGTTTTTTATGTGTTGCAGTTCTTTTATGTGAGCAGCTGCAATAATCAACAAATTAGAAAATAATGTTGCTTTATGCTTCACCTGCACACTCTTCATAAATCATTTTTCTTGTTTGTCCTTTTATGCATTTTTTGGATACAAATAGGAGTAAAAATTCTAGTTACACGAGGCTGTTTTTCGCAAGGATCTACAATCTACTCAGAGCTACAAAAGAGCAGTCATGATAAACAGAGTTGCTATTATGTGAGTGTGACTTTGACTCAGCAAATGTGCTGCTAAAGATATCTGGTTATTTACTGGGAAATGTCTTATACAATATTAAGTGAGTGAGTGATATGTTTTTATTGATTAGCATTCAAATATCTCAGTGAAGACAGAACAAAGATTTACCACAAAGCAAGAAAGCATGAGACAAGGCTAATCAAAAGGTATTGGCTGAAGCATTTGCTTATTACGCCAACCCTTTTAACAAAAGATCTTTTAGCATGCAGCTCCTGTACACAGGGCTCGAAGCAAATAATAAAATTCAATTCAATTCAATTCAATTTCATTTATATAGCGCCAAATCACAACAAATGTTGCCTCAAGGCGCTTCATAGATACAGAGAAAAGCCCAACAATCATATGACCCCCTATGAGCAAGCACTTTGGCGACAGTGGGAAGGAAAAACTCCCTTTTAACAGGAAGAAACCTCCGGCAGAACCAGGCTCAGGGAGGGGCGGCCATCTGCTGCGACCGGTTGGGGTGAGAGAAGGCAAACAAAGCAAAAACAAAACAAACAAACAAACAAACAAGAAAAAAACAAAAAAACAGAAAACTTTCCACCTTAGTAAGTAACTACATCAAAGCAAAAGAATCAAGAGATATACTGAAAGATAATAAGGTTTTGTGAGATGCACAGGCAGTAAGTGCATGTTGAACTGGGCGATTTCCAGCATTGTGGCTCAGTTTACAGTAATGGACTGTGTTGGACTGGTGCAGAGAAGACTGTGGTATCTGTGGTCACTGTGAGCTTAAGTCAAAAGGAGAAGTCATCAGTTCCCAAAATCCACCTTTAAACTGGCCAGCAGATGGAAAGCAGCCATATTAGTGCATACCGCATCTGCTCATGTAGTAGAATTCAGTTTAGTAAATCCAAAAAAAGCAAAAAAAAAAACCTCCAGCAGAGCCAGCAGCAACAACACAGGTCAGCTGATCAGAGCCTGTACACAAAGAACAATCTCCTGGAGCTCACAGGACAAATAATGTGACTTCTAATAAGTTATTCATGTCCCTGTCCTGCTCTGCTATGAAAAGTAATAGGGTTCCCTGTACCTGTAACAATATGATGATGAAATAAATTCTTTCCAATACATCCC
This sequence comes from Neolamprologus multifasciatus, assembly GCF_963576455.1. Taxonomy (NCBI): domain Eukaryota; kingdom Metazoa; phylum Chordata; class Actinopteri; order Cichliformes; family Cichlidae; genus Neolamprologus; species Neolamprologus multifasciatus. The sequence goes on along the minus strand of NC_140446.1, from coordinate 6,325,478 downwards.
AACTGATATATTCCTTGGATAATATTATTAGCTAGTATTTGCCTGCTGCAAATATGTAACATGTTGCATGTTATCCACCATGAGCCAATAATAATGGTTGATTTTCTAACATAATTTGTTCACTAGAGCAGCTTCAGATGCTTTGTTTGCAGTCTATCACATATTTAGTCGAATATACATTACTCCTAAGGAGATGTGGAGGTGAGCAGTGTGTTGCATTTAAAATGCCCAATAGCTTGTGAAGTACATTGCATTAAATTTAAAAATGATGGATATATTCCAATATATTTGTGCAAATATTTCTTCAGTGTAAACAATGTGAAAACATAAGAGGGGTCAGTGAAGAGTCTTCAGCTGTGAATCTGTGTCCTTGTTTGCTTTCTCTTGCTTTATGCTTTATTTAAGTTTCTGCTCATTGTCTTGCTGTTTAAGTTGCAAATGTGTTTTTCTTTTTCTTTTTTGAATGTCCCTGCAAAACAACAAAAATGCAGTTGGCGTGTTTAGCAGACGGAGCCAGAGATTTCCTAACATTTGTTAAGTGGGCTGCATCTTGTCCAGAAACATGACTCTAAGGCTACGTTCACACTGCAGGCAAAAGCGCATCAAATCCGACTTTTTTGACCCTATGTATGACAGTGTGAACGGCGCAAATCCGTTATTTTCAAATCCGATCTGGGTCACTTTCGTATGTGGTACTGAATCCGATACATATCCGATGTTTTAGAAAGCGACTGCTGTGTGAACGGTCAGGTCGCATTAAATCCGTCTTTTACATCACCGACACAAGACAGAAGCCAATTATCAGCGCCAGAGAAGCGCCCAAGAAGACATCGCGAACGCTTCCTGGCCATCCCGTGTAGATGTCAGTGAAACTGTTGGGAAAACAACGTTGGAGAAATGTGAACATTTTATTTGTACTGTATAATCTGCAGATTCTGACAGAAATCTGCAACTATCCTTTGAAGCAGCGCTCCTCTAAAACAGCAATAAGGATCATTATTAAGTTATTTACATTATTATGTAAATAACAAAATAACTTAAAGCAAAAATTGGGAAACGTAAAGTCCGAAGTCTTTATATTAAGGACCATCTGTCAAACAATACTGTTTGCTCTGGGTCTAAACAGAGCGCGTTGTGTGTGACGTCTTCTTTTGCGCATGCGGGCCGCTTTGAGCGTTCACACTGGAGCGCGTTTGCTGTCGCATTTTATTTGTAGTGTGAACGAGCAGACAAAAAAATCGGATTTTATCAAAAAATCGGAATTGAGCATTAAGACCTGCAGTTTGAACGTAGCCCAAATGTTGGTCCTTTTTAATAATAAAAGGTGTTTTTTGCTTGATTTTTCTATCAGGATGACCAGACTCCTCTGCACATCTCAAGCCGTCTTGGTAAGCAAGATATTGTGCAGCAGCTCCTGGCGAACGGAGCATACCCAGATGCCACGACCAACTCTGGATACACTCCCCTACACCTAGCCGCCAGAGAGGGGCACAGAGATATAGCTGCAACGCTGCTGGACCATGGAGCTAGTCTGGGCATTACTACTAAGGTAAATATGAAACTTGCACATAAACAAAATTATTATTCTAACCCACAGATGCACACAAACATATTGTGCAGGCAAACTAGTAAATCAGTACTCACACAGACACTGATGGCTTATATGCTTATACTCATAAACTAGTCCAAAAACTTTAATTCAATCTGCTGAAGACAGAGAGGAGGTTTTATCCTGTTGCAGATCAGCTAGATTTGCATCCTTGCAGCTGGTAACATGATGGTTGTTCTGTCTCATCCTGGGAAAGCTTGGAAAATGTTAATGTATGAATTCTACAGGGATTTTGCAACATTTGGACTGAGTGAAGTTACATGATTGTGGAATACCAGTTATAGCTGACAGTCTGCCAGTGGAAAAGATGTGTCATAATAAGGTTGTGGACAAAGTAAGAGTATAGAGTCTGAAAATGCTGTTGCTGGAGAAGCCTTTGTCGACTTTTGGCTCAGTTTTCCATGTTAGTTACTCATTTCAAAAGCATCAATTTACGTTTCAGCAGAGCATTTTATGGCCACGTATTTTTAACTCTTTAAAGACAGACCAGGTCATTTTTAGCAATGTCTGGATGAATCAGAAAATTTAGCAACAGGCTTCAGATGTTCGCTTTCTTTTTAAGTTGCTCCGCCCGTTAGAAAGTCCACTAAATTCACATCAGCTTTAAAGACTGTGATGCAATTGTAAAACCAGAAGTGTAAGACTTGCTTCTTAGGTTATGTGCATGACATGGTTTTCAAATCTTACCTTGTTTGGAGCTGCAGTAACTTGTACTCAATGTAAAAGACATATGACGCACACATACGTCCCAAATCCCAGTGAGGTTTAATTTAATCGAGTTGCAGTTAAACTCCCATCTCTACATCCCATTAGCTTCCTCCGTCTTTCCATACAAACATCTACAGGCCCGCTTCTGAACCATGATCATGGTTTTTGAATCTGTTCCCTCACAGCTAAAGAATCTAAATCAAGCACTAAGTTTCTCCACCCTGTGCTGATTTGTGTTTAAGGACCAAGAGGGCAGTTCTCCATGTTGTCATGACATAATCCTGAAAATTGCTCGCTTACTTTATGATTAAACACATGTGGTTCTGTTGGGCTGCCTTCATGTGTAGAAAATGAGTCATGGGAGAAGAAGTACCGTATTTCCCGGACTACAAAGCGCACCTGAATATTAGCCGCACAAGCTAAAATCAGGGGAAAATCCTGTTTTGTACGTACATTAGCTGCACCTGACTAAAAGCCGCCGGTGTTTCAATGTTAACTTATCATATGTAAGAGAATATGCACAAAGGGAATTGTCAGGAAAGAGATGGCTGTTTGGAGACACACCCCTTCTATTAATATTTTGAAAAACAAGTCACGGGTACATATTTGCATAACTTTTTAGGTATATGTACAAGTACCGGTAATTACAAGTACGAAACATGTACTGTGCTTCATAAATGAGTAACAAATGTAGTACATAACAATAACCTACAGCACACCAGAAAAATAGATTCGGACTACCTTTTAGGCTCAGGTGCAGTGACACGGCTTTAACAAGAAGAAAAGTCAGTCATTCACCACCATCTTTCTCTTCTTCCTGCGCACTAAAACCATCAAAGTCCTCTTCTCCAGTGTCAGATACGAACAGCCTCAGGATGGCTTCGTCATCCACTCTCCGCTTCTTTCCTTCGTTGTCACTTTCAAAACCAAACAAATCCTCGTTGTCAGTGTCAGAGTCGAACACCCTCAGAAGGGCCGTGGCGGTGTCCTCCTCTCCACCATGCAGCAGTCCAGCCCTTCAAAATCCGTTGGTGATCATGGATGTTTTCACACTTTTCCACGCTGTCAGTTTCCACCGGTGGAGTTGAGCATAACTTGCTTTTCGCAAGTTTATCGCCGCTCGTCATCCACGCCTCCCGCTGAACGGGTAGCGCTACTTTGAAGTTTGTTTTTCGCGCTACTTGTACGGCACTATGTTGCCTGGCGGATGGACATGTGACCAACATACCGCTCTTGAACCCCGATACTGTGTATCTGATCACATGCCCTTCCGCCAGGCAACGTAGTGCCGTACAACAGCGGAACAAACAAAACAAATCGTCTTACGATATCACAAAAATCATGGACAATCCATAGAAAAGCCGCAGGGTTCAAAGCTTGTGCAAAAAGTAGCGGCTTATAGCCCGACAATTACGGTAACTGCATTAAATTAGGTGTAATGTTCCTTTGTGTTTCCGCAGAAGGGCTTCACTCCTTTGCACGTCGCAGCAAAATATGGGAAAATCGAGGTGGCCAACCTGCTGCTGCAGAAGAACGCTCAGCCTGATGCTGCTGGAAAGGTAATGCATGTTTGTGCATCTGAGAGAAACTTATATTGATCAGTATCGCCTCAGCTGTCATCGTGGGTGTAGCTTTCACAATACTTTCCACGTCACCTCTGCTCCAGCTGCTCTCCGCGACATGTACGATAAATCACCGTCTAACAATGGTTGTGTATGTGTGTTCAGAGTGGACTAACTCCACTGCATGTAGCAGCACACTATGATAACCAGAAGGTGGCGCTGCTCTTGCTCAACCAGGGAGCCTCACCGCACGCTGCTGCAAAGGTAAGAGTCAATCAAACTGTCAGTGGAGGTCAAATCGAATGTTCCTACAATGCACTAAAACCCCTCACTTTGGCTCAGGATGAGAGCACACTGACCTAGATTCATTCGGCCAATTACATGCAATTACACTGTGCTCCACATGCTGATTAGATTGCCCTTCCACTCTATCATCATCTATTTTGGTAGAGCTCCTGCTGAAGTCAACAAGGGTCCAATATTTTCTGGTAGAACACTGAAGGGATGCATTTTTTTATCCTTTAAGGCAAATATCTTCAGGTTCAGGACGTAAATGAAGCTTAAAAATATTGCTCTTCACCACTAGGTAGATATTTAGAAGCATATAGCATCTCCAACTTGGCCTCTGCCAACTGTGCTGGCCTGGAGAACCTCTCCACTGGGAATTTTATTGGTTGCAGACAAAAGTTACAAAAAGTTTCTTTACAAATGAAGCAAATCCTCTAAAACTACCGAATATCCATCACTCATGCCCAGTTTCCTTGCTGCATAAGAACAAGGATCAATACAAGTGGTTCCTCTTTCTCCTGGTATATATACATGCTACTTTCTCTTCAATTTGGAAGAGGGAAATAAATAAGATCTCAGTCTCCTTTTTTGTCTCCCCCCCCCTCTCATCTTTTTTCTTGTACAGTTAGCATTGTAATTATTACAATTACCAGCCATCATGAAGGGTCAAGAGTGCTACATTAATTCTGTGGAACATTGAACCAGAGTTAGGGTTACAGAGTTTTTGTCTTCTGCAAAGACAAAATGTGACTTAGCTCAATTATAAAAGAAAAACTGTAAATTTTCCCGTTCTCTGCTTTCCAGAATGGTTACACTCCACTACATATTGCAGCTAAGAAGAATCAGATGGAGATAACGACCACCTTACTGGAATACAGCGCCTCTACCAACTCTGTAACGCGGCAGGGCATCACTCCCCTGCACCTTGCAGCGCAGGAAGGAAACGTGGACATTGTGACGCTGCTGCTGGCTCGGGACGCTCCTATTCACATGGGCAATAAGGTGTTTTCCCTTTATTAGTGTGTAGATCTCTGGCTGACGTGCAATGACAGAAGATTAATGTTTGCAGTGTATTTGTGTCTGTGTACCATCGACACATGTCTAACAGGCAGGGCCTTGATTTTACTTACACAAATAATATTTGTTTATCCAGAACTCTGTTATTTTGATGGTTATTTCTTTTTGTGCTTCATTACCGTGATTTGCAAACCTGTCATTTTGTCTTAAACGGCTTCCTTTCAAGCTGTCTCAGTCAAACTCTACTGTATTCAGCACTCTTCTGTCATTTGTGTATTTGACTGTATTTCTTTGTTTCTGTACCTTCAGTCTGGTTTGACTCCACTTCACCTGGCTGCCCAGGAGGATAAAGTCAATGTTGCTGAGGTCTTGTGCAACCAAGGAGCCTTCATAGATCCAGAGACCAAGGTAATGATAGCCTCTTCATGTCTTTGGATTAAAGTTATTTGCAAAGTGGATTTGTGTATCTTGCCACTTCACCGCTGTAAATTAAGTATCCTTTGGGGTTTGGGCTTTGGTCTGTGCCAGTGCTCTCACTTTTTGTATTTTTGACAAGGCAGGTTCCCACAAAAGTGACACATTTCTAGTTTTAATAGGATAATTGAATAATTAAACACATGCCTTGTAATTTTTAAAAAGACGTGATTTTAAAATGCCATCAAGAAGCGCAAAAAATCCTGCCAGAACTTATTTAGACATTAACAGCTGCTGAATCATGTCCAGCCTTTGAGTCTTTTACAGAACTCGCACACGGACTGAAATGAACAAGAACAAAAATAAACGATATCGTTCTTTTATAGCTGCCCTTAAAGGCGCATAAACACTGTGTGATTTCAGCAGTCTTTAAAGTTAATTGCAGTCCACCCTGTCTAATATTGTTGCTTTATAAATATAAGACTGGTAATTGCGGGCTATGCTGTGCACAGCTGGAATACCTCTGCTATGTGTTTCCATGTCGTGACCTCCTTGGCTCGGAAATGGCAACAGCTGGAGGACGCATCATACAAACAAAGCTTCTGCTGCTGCAAATTATCTAAATTTCCTTCTTTGTAGGAATTCAGACATTGAATTTTGCCTATTTTACCTCCTCTCGCTTCCATTTGCCTTTATTTTGGAAATATAGCTTTTACTCTGTGAGACAGTCAACTTGAATTTCAGATCTTATGAAACAGTGTTAGAGTGTCAGCTTCAAACTGCACGGCAGAACAACTGTGTTGGGTTGCTTTGGACATGTTTCACGTGCAGCTGCTTAAATGTTCACAGTTTACACTCAGCTTAATTTTCAGACAAAATAAATGAGCTCTTGTCTCCAAGTGTGGGTACTGAAGCAGTCTGAACATTACGTTGTCACAGGGCAAAAATCCTCATAGGCCATACAGAAATCAGTTATCCTCACCAGTTTCTCATGGAGTCTTATTGTTTTATAAATATATAATTCAATATAATTCATCTGCTGCTACCTCTGCAAGCCTCTTTCCAACCCACCTCTACCCCAAGTTTTCCATCTTATGTCATATGTGGTATTTTTGATTTGAGTGTCGTATCTGTTGTCGTTTAGGGGGGTCTTGCACCTGCTCTCCCTGCCTTTTGGCTTCAGTGTATGCTATTTGTAATTTGTGCTAACAGAAGTTACATTTCTTTTTCATCAGCTTGGATACACTCCACTTCATGTGGCCTGTCACTATGGCAACGTGAAGATGGTTAACTTTCTGCTGAAAAATCAGGCGAAGGTCAACGCCAAGACAAAGGTAACTGTTATTTTCGTGTATATTCACCATACGTCACTGATTTTCTGTCTCTGTGAGCATCTCCTAACGCTCTCTCTCATCCCCCCTCCGCAGAACGGCTACACACCTCTCCATCAGGCTGCGCAGCAGGGACACACACACATCATCAACTTGCTGTTACACCATGGAGCATCGCCCAATGAACTCACTAATGTCAGTACGCTCAGAAATCTGAAATATTTATTCATTTATTTTTAGTTTCAACACCAATTCTCATCATTTTTTATTACTTGTCCAGAATGGAAACAGCGCTCTGTCCATTGCAAGGAGGCTCGGCTATATCTCTGTTGTGGACACGCTCAAGGTGGTCACAGAGGAGACTCTGACCACTCAGGTGTGTATGTGTTTAAAAGAGTGTTCAAATGTGATGTATGGTTTAATATGGCTCCTCAATAGTTTACTTGTATCTAACTGTATAGATACAGTTATACTTAAACTTAGTAGTAGTTATACTTAAATCTGAATCCTAGAGGCAGTTCCTGCCACTTAGCAGCTATCTTGAAATGCCTCAGGCATTAACAGTGAAGTAACAGGCAGTTACTTCACAAAAGAGAAGCATTGAAGGCACTGGCCTAAGATAGTGTTTGAAAAAGCTTTATTCTATGGAGCTTGGAAAGAAAAGCGTCTGGACTTCTTAAAGAAGTCCAGACGCTTTTCTTTCCAAGCTCCATAGACTATGATGACCTGGACGACTGAGAGACAGAGACAGAGACAGACATAAAAAATCTATCTATATAAAAGCTACTGTCAAAGGCTTTCTAGAACATTTTGAATTATTATTTGCGCACATAAGTTTGTATTGCTACATTAAAAAAATAACATGAAAGAAAAGACCTACATAAACATAGAAATGCAAAGTTACTGGAACATTTTCACAGTAAACGGTGCATGAATAGAGATGCTGTTGTACTGGGATAGAAATCTGGATTACGTGTACTTTGGTAAAGTTACTGTCATGATATTAAAAGCGTGTTTCTGTTCAACAGACTGTAATCGAGAAGCACAAAATGAATGTCCCCGAGACCATGAACGAGGTGCTGGACATGTCCGATGATGAAGGTAAAGTTTTGCTTAACAGCATTTTTAAAGTAATTCTATTAATGTATAAGTATCAAGGCAAGATTTGTCTTTGCAACCTGAAGAGAGACAAATTCTTTAAAATATCAGCTTGGGTCACATTTGCTTTTGTGGATGGAATAAGTGAATATTTCAGCACTGTACTGTCATTGTTAGATTTCCCTCTATTTTTTTTTATTGTCAATGAAAGATTTTGTGTTGCTTCTACTTCTTCTGAGTAATTCAGAAGAAAAAACCTGCTGTTGTTCTTCAACCAGTATGTTTATTTGTTTATTTTTTAATTTGATCATTGAAAGGTTTGTTTCTGCCACTGAAACCCCCCCAAAGCAACACATATTATTTCTATTACTAAGTCAAAATTTCAGGTTACTATCTAAAATCTATGAGTTCCATATCTCAAATATAACATTAAAAAAAACAACTTAAAACTTCTAAATTTGAGTCAAATTGTGACTTGACATACAATTGTTTGCATTATTGGAAACTTTATTTTGATATTTTCAATGTAACCAATGGAACTAAAACATTTAATAATAATCATCACGTTTATTTTCAGTTCTTCCTTTTCCTATGATTTTGATGTGAATATGATTTCTCCATCTATTTTTGGTTCTTTTTTTGTCTTTCCTTCATTCAAACACACAGTGTATAAAGCCAATATCCCCGAAATGATCACAGAGGACTATTTTTCTGATGTGGAAGAAGGTATTTTATTTTTTTAATCTTTCTACATTTTTTTGTTCTTTAAAGCATTTCCTTTTATAACCCTTCTCTAACACGTCACTCATTTGTTCTAACTATTTCCAGTCTCTTGCTTTTCTGGTGTCACAGTGGAATCACGATTCAAAATCAATAATAACTCACATGTAAAACAGCCTGTATTATGCTACAGATTAATAATGCTAATTGAGGAAAAATGTTTTGATACTGCAGATCCTTTTTTTCACCTTTTTTTTCACCAAAGCACCTTTTTTTGTCTGTCAAAATGCACAAAGGTGTCTTTGTCATTTATGTCTGCTTGCAAAAGACTAATAAATGTCTAAAAGTTGCAATATGATGGGATGCACTTGACATCAAATTAACCTTGAAGGAGATAGAGGTGGATACTAGCAATAGAATTGGTGAAAAAAGTGCCACAAAACGCTCAACTATGCTTACATGTTTAACACATGTTTTGTCTCGTAATGTCAGTTTCAGGCTACTATATTTCGTTAAGGTTAAGCAGGTAACGAGACAGAATGTTTTTTTTAAATAATCATCAATTAGTTGTATTAATGTGCCATGTTTTTACCTCCTCCAGTTTGGTTTTTGGAGTACTTCATATATCTGGTTGCTAGCAAAAAGCTCCGATGTCAACCATATTAGAAAAGAATTATGTTTGTTTTATTGTGAATATAGTGAAGTCACAGCACTGTGGATGTCTTAAACTTATGATGTGATGAGGGTGATTTATTGACGTGACACTAGAAGCAGTGTTTTAAATTACTGAGAATCACTAACTTTGGCATGGGCTTTGCAAACCTTTCACATGTCGTTTCACTGAAAATTCATAAAATGCATGGTATAGTGTGGTAAAGGCACTCCAAGCTAAATTATTTAATATTTTAACAGTTGTTGAGGTCTGTAAATTGTTCATGTCGCTGGCATGGCTTTAAAATGGCACTACTCTCTTCTTCAGTATTTTTCCAAAACTTTTGTTCTTCATTCATGCATGTGTGAGACACCACGCTGTACTTGAGTACTTTCCCCTGCCGCCTTCCCCCTTCCACCTTCCACCCGCACACACTGCATTTTTGTGAAACCTCCTGTACTTTTGTGCAACCAAATGCAGGGGATATGCCTCTCTGCCGGTTGCCATGCCAACTGTCTGGATGTGGAGCGTCGGGAAGTGTGTAACAGATTTCTTTTCACACCGCGGAGTAGAATACACATACACTTGATCCTTTGTCTTCGTGGGCTTGTCATTGTAGTTTCACACGTTCAGGCCAAAGCAAACACACTGAAGCAGCTGCTGCAGTGTGTGTGTGTGTTTACTCTTTTCTACTCTTTTTTTAGACTCCCGTAGGGCTCAAAAGGATCTGAACTTGAGCTCTTGACCACCAGTGCCCAATGACAAACAGACAGGGAATTAATGATCAGTAGATTTCTTTTTTTTTAGGGGGGGAGCTTGGCTCGTCCTCCCCCCTGTGGTGTTTTTCCAATGATAGGCTTTCATTTTTAGCTTGTCACACGCTTCATGGTTTCTGTAGTTTACAGTGGATAAATATCAGCAACTTGCAGACATGTAATCTACTTTTAACAGTTCACTTTCCTGCAGTAGTGTGAATATATCACAAAATTACTAGAAAACCTCTGCTGATGTCAAATACAGTGTACTTAATGAAATGTAAATACAATTTAGCTCTATGTCTGGATATTCTGGTGACCTCACAGTGAGTTTTACTGAGTTTTACTGAGTTTTACTGGGTCAAGTTTGCACTAGAAATTTGAATTTTTTGAAGGAAAATAGGATATAAAAAGAGATGAGATGGCCACTGATAAAAACGACACATATGGAAAAGAAATATTAAAAACTTATATGATTTACTCATGAAAGTGGCCACTTTCTCATTACTTTCATATATTGTTTTAGTAAGTATCCAAAACATACAAGTTTCATTATATAATTCTTCAAGGGATCTTATATCTGTTTTCACTCTTATATGCTTTTCATACAAGTTTCACACAAGACAGATACAAACTTTATAAGAGTTATGTATATCTTATCCATATGGGGAAGGCTGGTGTAATGTGATCATACACAAATCTCGCCTCCGCCTTCTAGCTTTTTGAAATGGGATGTGACAAGCAAAGTGTGGATCTGACTTGAGATTGACAAGTCATTACCCAGTGAGCATACCCTAGTTAATCCTCCTCTTAATAATGACCATAATTTACATAATGAACTACATCTTTCATTTACTTTGTCCCAAAAACTAGCGAATTAGTCTATTACATAATACCGAGGTCCCAAAGTAAGGGAGCTAAGGGCAATTTTCCTGTTTAGTTTTTGCAGACACGTGCCTGCTAACCATGTGATGTTAAATGTTCTGCCATTTTTGATGTGTGATAGTCCTGGTGACAGTGTAAGTTAGTGTGAGACCAGTCTGAAACCAGTGGTTGTGAGAGGAAAAAATGTGCATTTCCTGAACGGATGCCAAAAACCTTTTTGGGATTGCTTTGGTTGCTTGCAGATTGCCAAGGTTGCCCATAGATTATTTGGAGGACACCAACTTCTCTGCAGACACTCGGCTACTCTTCAGGTGGTAGTGAAACTCCACAAGCAAAAAATGGAGACTGTCAAGTTTTGCTACAAAGTGTATGCAGACAAGTTGGCATCTTCCGTGCAAACTACAGACGACTTTGGCAATATACTAGAAATAAAAGCAATCGCAAGAACTTTGTCATTGCGCCAGTCTTTGAGACTGATTTCACCTAGCTACAACCAGGAACCCCTTGCCAACCAGTCTGGAAATGCACATGTTTTTAGGACGGACAAGTTTTGAGAAAGGTGCACATGACGTTACACAGCAAACCTCTGTAGACTTGTATAACCAAAAGTGTTTTTTTCAAGGAAAAGAGTCATCCCCCTACTGGTCATAAAATAGTTTCCTCTTTTGAGAGCTGGAAGCTAGGTCCATCTTTTATACCGTGTGTTTCCAAATGTAGACAGAAATGGTCTGTGGCAGGAATAAGGCACGGCGGGTCCAGGGATCAGTGTTTTCAGACATTTATTTACAGCACCTCACACCACACACACACACACCTGAGTCCCTGTGTTTTAACGTGGCGGGTGTGATTGCGGATGCCGTGCAGGTGCGTCCGCCCTCCCTGCACGCCACCGCAGACCACGCCCCACCACACACCCCCATCGCCCGATTGAGGCCGGGGAGTCATCCGGCCGAACCTACTCCCCACCGGTCCCCAACCCCGGAACAGAGCAAAGTCCGTCGCGGAGGCCGCCCACACCTCCAATGGCGGCGAGCCTTGTCCGGGGGTCGGCCACGCCTCCAGCAGCAGCGGCGAAACCGGTCTGGAGGCCGGCTACCCGGCAAGCCGGCATGACCCCGCCGGCCCCGGGGGGGGCTCACTACCCGGCGCATCTGACGCTCCGGGGCAGCTCGATCCTCGGCCTCGGGCACAGGTCGAGCAGGCTCCCCTGGCACGGGGACCGCCATCTCCCCTCCCGGTTTCTCCGCCGCCGCTGGCTGGAGCGCTGGCTGGAGCGCTGGCGGGAGCGGCTCGTCCGCCGCTGGCTGGGGCGCTGGCGGGAGCGGCTCGTCCGCCGCTGGCTGGAGCGCTGGCTGGAGCGCTGGCTGGAGCGCTGGCTGGAGCGCTGGCGGGAGCGGCTCGTCCGCCGCTGGCTGGGGCGCTGGCGGGAGCGGCTCGTCCGCCGCTGGCTGGGGCGCTGGCGGGAGCGGCTCGTCCGCCGCTGGCTGGGGCGCTGGCGGGAGCGGCTCGTCCGCCGCTGGCTGGGGCGCTGGCGGGAGCGGCTCCGGCAGCCCCTCCCGCGACTCCTCTTCCTCCAGCCGGTGCAGACCCTCGCGCGCCTCGTCTGCCACCTCCGGTCGGAGCGGCTCATCCACCGCTCCCGGCAGGAGCAGCCCTTCACCCGGCTGTTCCCCCTCCTCCGGCAGGCGCAGATCCCCGCGCGCCTCGTCTGCCACCTCCGGCTGTTCAGGTGCCCCACGCGGCTCCTCCACCGCTTCGCTGTCCTCGGTACACACCTGTGGGGGTGGCGCCCAGGCCCAGAGCAGTGCCGCCAGCTCCCCAATCCGTTGCAGGTGGCGCTCGGACTGGTCCTGCAGCTCTGCCTGCTGGCGACGCACCTCCGCCGCCTGCTCCCGCTGGGCGGCCGCCATTTCGGCCACCCTCTGGGCCAGCTCCTCCGCTCCCTGGCTCCGATAAGAACCCGCCGTGCCGCCTCCTGGGTTTCGGCACCACTGTGGCAGGAATAAGGCACGGCGGGTCCAGGGATCAGTGTTTTCAGACATTTATTTACAGCACCTCACACCACACACACACACACCTGAGTCCCTGTGTTTTAACGTGGCGGGCGTGATTGCGGATGCCGTGCAGGTGCGTCCGCCCTCCCTGCACGCCACCGCAGACCAAGCTCCACCACATGGTCAAACGTGATTCTGCTTGTGTTTAAACAGAAATGGATGTTGGAAATATCTGCATCAGCTATTCCTGTAAGTCAAACGAAAGTGATCTTGTTGTAACTAACTCTAACACCCAGCGTGAACTGGCACAGCTGAACTGATGCGACTAAACACTGTGTGTGATTTTGTTGGTATTAAAAAAAAAAGAGATTTCATACATATGTGCATGACTTGCCTTCACGCTGACTTCGTGCAGTGCTTGTTTTGGTTGTAGAGCTTCAGCAGTGTGTCCGTGTTTAATTTTTGATCTAAAAATATAACGAGGGCAACTCAACGCGCACAAATACACACTCTCAAGCTCGCATACCAGTGGAGGAATGGTGTTTAACATCTCCAGTAACACACTCACTCCATGATCTAAATCAGGAGACCCCTGTGCAGTTTGTAAACTTTGCCTTCATGAGAGATTTTCCAGACCAGTAAAGTCAGTTAAAGTTGGTTAAAGGATTTAAAGGGTAAAACATACACACAGCATGTCGGTATTCAGTTTATGACCAATAACCAATGTAGTGACTGATTTTAATGTCTTTTTTCCATCTTTGGCCCTTTATTCCTGTCTGAAGTTTTGCCGATTCACATTGTAAATATAGCTAAATATAGCAACCTGTCATTTAAGGAGGACAACCTGTTCATTTACGTAATGGAACTGATTATCTGCAAATAAGAACCTTCTTTCAGACATGGGCTGCCCAACAATGCTGGTGTTATCACTGTATTTAGGGGATGGCATTCTGTCATTGTGATGAGTCACTTGCATTATTGATCTCCTCCCAGTTTCACTCAAATGTTCCCAGAACAGTAACAGAAAGAGTCAGTGTTTCCGAGTTTTTAGCTACTAAAACTCATGAGATCAGAGTTTCCTTTACAGCTGTTTTCTTTATAGTACCTTTGAGAATTTGAGCAGGCTACGACAAATAATTATGGGAAGCCATCCAAGCAGTCTTTAGTAAACTTTAGGAAAAAAAGACTCAAACTTTTACCAAACTGCAGGTTATAAATCGCCCCTGAAGTGAGCTACAAGTGTGTGTGCAGCTCTCATGCTTTGGAGAAGCTTGCAAACAGATTGTGGCTTTCTAGTACAAGTATGTAATAAACTCAAAAGAAAACTTACATAAACAGCTGGAACCAACAAACAAGAAGTAGCTTTTCAGCTTTTTAAATGGGGAGTCAACTTTTCAATATGGGTGAAAGCCACTATGTGAAAGGTGTTTTTGTGGTTTTGGAAAGTTCTGTGTGCGCCTCCGGCACGTTCACTAACCCTCGATATTTAATTATTTGGGGGCTTCAAGTTTTTAATACAGTCTTAGATAGAAAGTGTTTGGACATGTGGCACATAAATGGTCAGCATGAACAGATTTGTTTGTTGGCTTTAAAATGCATTACAAAAACTTGATGCTTTTCTTGGGCGCTAAAGTTTGAAAACAGTCTCCAGTGATTTTCCAAAGTCAGATTCTGTTTACTGCCTAAATGTTACCTCAAATGAACCCTTCCACATCTATTACGGGCAGAAAATGCAAATTTGAAATTGAATTAATTTGAAGGTTCAAGAATCAGGCGTTGGCGTATCAGTGGGCCGGTGTTATTGGCCAGCATTATCTCTTTTCTGGTCTTTCTGTACCAACATTTAAACTGGCTGATAAATGAACATTTAAAAAGTAAAGACTGGAGAAACACCCTTCAATTAATTTACATATAACAGAGCAATATCTGTTTATGTTTTGTAGCTGAATAAAAAAAGGGCTGATATATCAGAATACTGGCTTTTACAAAATGATATGATAAAATCTGTGTCAGTATTGATCTTAAAAATCCATCAGGCTCTAGCCAGAACACTGACTGTCAGCCTTGTGGATAATATAACACTTACAAAAAAGACAGGAAGGTTGGAGGTAAAATAAAAAAGATAATGTTTTTAAAACAGTAGACTGTCCTTTTGAAAATTAACAGTGCAGTCCATAGAATTGAATGAATTGAATTTTTGAATTGAAATGTTTATTTCAGTCAACAACAACAACAACAACAGATTATAATTTTACATAAAAGTACTCAAACAGTAACTGAAAAAGGAATAGGCTGAAGCCTTATGGCTTATACTTATCCTATCCCTTACCCCCATAGAAATAATCAAATCCTTAACCAAGAAAATAAATAGCATTGATAAATAAGTTGTATAACAGTTTGAAAAGAAATCAATGATAAATCAAGAAATTAAATCAACACAAACCATTTTTAACAAACCAAATTTCTATAACCTTGTATAATACTAATTTTTAAAATCTTCCTGAAGAATGACAAAGAAAAACACATCTTCAGTTCATCATTAAGTCCATTCCATAATTTCACCCCCAAAACTGACACACATCTATACTTAACATTGGGTCTCACTTTAGGCATTTCAAACTTATAAGACCCCCTCAAATCATATTTTCCATCTCTTAGTTGAAACATACTTAAAATACAAATTGAAACATTCTTTTTAATCACACGATATATAATTTTTTTTTTTCCTCTTTTTCTCTCTCTTTTTTTATTAATTCTATGTGTAAAAATTTTAAATTGAATTTTGTTTTTGAATTGTTGTTATTATTTTGTGTTACATTACTGATTTTTATCTAATCGATTTTACTGTTTTCTGCAACATGTTAAAAAAAGGATCCCTTAGTTTCATTTATGCTTCTACAGAAAGGTACCAGCATTATTTTGTTTGTATATGTGATACTGTATCACCCAAACAAAAGAACAGGCATTACTCACAGATCTCAGTTAAAACTCAGTCAAAGCATGCCACAGGAGCTCACTGTTCTCACGATATATAATTTCTAAAGTTTTAGAATATATAATGTCCATGAATTTTAACATAGATGATCCTACAAAAAACTGGTTGGTGGACTCCCTATATCCAACTTTATTTATTATTCTAATAGCTCTTTTTTGCAATTTAAATATTGAATCCAAATATGTTTTGTATGTGTTCCCCCAAATTTCTGCACAGTAGGTCATATAAGGCAAACAAAGGGAAGTATACAATAAATAAAGGCAGTTTTTATTCAAAAAATCTCTTGTTTTATAAAGAATAGAAATAGACTTGGATAATTTCCGTTTCACATGTTCTATGTGCAAACAGGCATATCAGCAGAATACTTTGAAAAATAATGGGATAATGTAGAAAGAAAACATGTTCATGAAAATAACATGTTGAATTGCAACTACTGCAGATACACTGAGTATTGGTTTTGTTGACTAGAATCTAAAAAAGTGTGTACACAAGTGAAGAATTTGCATTATCCATGACAATGTACAACATCGGTTTGTTGCACAGATAAATACATGCCTGTATTTCCCTCGTGTAGATGCTTTAGATGCTTCGGTGTCAGTGCCAACCGGTATAATCTGCATTGCTTCATCCTTTGTTTTGATGTGGGTTGTGGCAGAAGTCACATTGTTAGAATCTTAAGCTAAATTTGGCACAGGTTGCTTTTAGTCACCAAAGCTCACTCTGCCTATAATGCAGTCTAGAACCTCTGCATTATTATCAGCACATTTTGCTGGACTTGGAATGGCTTTTCAATTTTCTACCCAGCTGCAAGTTCCAGTTCTTTATAAGATATTTGCATAATATCTGATTCAGGAAAGACGTGGCAAAGTTACAACTTTCTGACATGCAAAGCAGCTGAATGAGTGAGGTCATTTGTGACTGACACCAAAGAATTTACATGGAGAGATAAAAAAGGGGGGGCAGACAGAGTCAGCAGTGCTTTGGAAATTAAAGAGACATACAATATGATATGTAAACAAACCAGTGCACGAATTGAAATCACAAGATTGAGAACTGGAAGTTAAGGAAAACAGAGTTTGTACGTTCCACTCTATGTGTACATCCAGTTTCAGTGTTAGACGGCTAAGTCTAAGTCACACACCCACTTACTATTTCTGTCCTGCAGTGAGCTCTAGGTGTCTGTTCGGAAACTCACACACTCACACACACACACACTGGATAATCCCGGAGTGGGGTGGGTAGGCGGGAGAAAGCCGATCTGTTTGTGCGAGTGCCGGGCTGTGAAAGAAAGATAGACAGTGTGTGCAGGAGAGAGCGACAGAGAGCTAAAGGGAGGTTACAAGTCGAGGAAAAGTTAGTTCAGGGCGAAATCCTCCAAACTGGACTCGTGGCTGAATGAAGTGCTTTAAAGCGGGAGGTGAGTTTATGGCTAACTGAGGAGGGGGTTTCTGCTCATGTTGAAGCCGAAATGAGAAGGGTTCCCGGAGAATGGGTTGGAATGTGGCCAGATGGGGTCTGTAAAATGTTTGTGAATATGTGTGTGTGCAAGAAAGAGAAAGTTTAGGGGGAGGGGTGCTGTACCAGCAGGGGGTGAGGGGACACGAGAAGGAGAGGGGGGGGTCTCTGTTGCTTTGTGGTTGCTGGAATGCCTTCCTTTTCTTTCCCCTCATTTTTCCGCCTGCATGCACTTGCTCTCCTCCCCTCGCTTTTTTAACTCTGCAGTCACAGGTTCATCAGTAGGATAGGAACTACTGTACCTCTGAGGGGAATAGCATGCTCCTACCTGCTTTCTTGCGACACCTGTAACGTATGTTTCTAACCACTTCTTTGCAACATACTTGCAATGATGTCCTGGGGCTCGGCTGTAGAGAGAGCATTTTCTTCTTGTGGTCAGTTAAACCTGCTGAAAAACTTTTATTTTGATATAAAAGTTAGTTTTGTAAGTCCTGATAGTGGAATTATTTGCTGTTTCCAAGCTTCACTTGTTACTGTTAACCATTTCTTTGTCACCAGGAGACAGAGACAAAAAGCTTTCAGTGACAGCAGGACTTTTGTTTGTGTTTGTTGAACCAAAAGTGGACTGGAAAACAGCCTGTAGGCAGAAGCTGCATTGATCTGTCTAAAAGAGCCAGTGTATGTGTGTGCGTTTGTGTTTTGGTCTGCATGAATGATAAAACACAAGGCCAACTGACTGGGCAGCACAGATTTGTGTTAAAGATCTAACTTGCTAAAAGAAACCCAGAAAGCAGTTATTGATTGAAGAGACTGCGACCTTAAAGTTTTGGCATTACCTGCTGCAGACGAGAGTAAAAATGTATGCAGAACCTTTTTTGTAAAGTTAACGCTCTCTGTGTTTTAAACCACCAGGTGACGATGCGATGACGGGGGACACGGACAAATATATGGCCCCCCAGGATCTGCGGGAACTGGGCGACGACTCACTCCCTCAGGACGGCTACATGGGCTTCAGCATTGGTGCACGATCTCAGAGGTAACATGCTATGACATGCAGCAATTTGCGTTTGTGCTGTGTCTGTTCCTAGCTTTTGTATGTTTTCTTCATGTAGCATTGTAACATCAGTTGTTATGACATACATAACATTGCAGCCGCCATAAAGACTGTGAGAAATGTGGAGGTTTACAAAAATATAAAATTTCCATGGCTAAAAAAAAAATTACCACGGTTGTAGTTTTGTTTCAGCATTTTCCCAGGAGCAGTATTTATAGATCCACGACTCCTATAGATCAAGGCATAGCTTCTGGGTTTTAAATGTGAAGACAACTATCTTAAACATGCGATCTTGCTAAAGGCCAGCAAGGTGCAACTCTTCTGTTTGTAAAAAGATTAAGAAACTGACCTTAATTCTGACTAAATTCGGTCTCATCTGGAAGTTTAGGTCTATTAACTTGGTGATGGTGGCATTTAGAATAAAATAGATGATAAAGGGTGTAGCTATGTTGCGATTTATTTAGACAACTCAGTGTGTCAGGCAGAATCACTTTTGGCTCTTATTTACAGCCTAATATCTGACATGGGAATAGACAAATAGTAGAGTATTTGCAAAAGAATGACGGTTTAAAGACTAGTTAAAGGTGAAAATATCTTGTGAAGAAAGCGATTACCAACCTAACCGACTTCATTAACCCTTTATTGATTTAAACAGAGCTTCCTTGCAAGCAGTCAGCTGGCTGCAAGCTAGAGGTGGGAATCACCATACATCCCACGATACGATATTATCACAATACTTAACGCACGATACGATATTATTGCAATTTTTAAAAATATTTTGCGATATTCAGATTCTGTACATAAAGGTAAACTTTATCAATATTCATTTTATCTAATATCAAAGTCTCACACTCAGTCTTTCTCTCATTTCAGTTTTATTGTTGACAAACTGAACGGTTTGTATTACAGTCTAGTCCAACTTTAACTGAATGCAACCATCTGGTACAATTATAATATAATATGAAAACTATGCAGCCCCTTCAGCAACTGAAGAATTTGAAAGTAAATTAAAACAAAATATAATTTTACATTAAATAAAAAAGTTTTAAACTTAATTAAAATAAAACATGTCTTAAATTAAAATAAGTAAATTGTCATGTTTATTGCTGCCAAAAAAAGTTAAACAGAGCTCTGAAGTCAGAGCACAAAAACTTTTTTTGTAGCAAAATATCGATTTCTGCCGTCCCTGTATCGATACATTATTAGCAAACAAAATATCACGATACTACACAGTATCGATTTTTTCCCCCACCCCTACTGCAAGCTATCACTACGTCACCAATCTTCTCATACCACATATTTTACAAAGATCTGCAGATAACGTGTGCTGCGGAACTTGTTCAGCCAAGACCTAAAAGAAAAAACATGGGCGTAGCACAGGTCAAATGGTTTTAAAATAAAACCTCTAAAGTACAAAACAAGAAACCGCTCTTTCAAACGAGTTTATGGATTTTTTATGGAAAAATCGTTCGGCACGTGCTTGTCTTCATTTGTGGTCATCTATACTTTTGTAGTGCAATTTATCTTTATTTAATGGGTCTTTTTCAGACACAGTTACTGCTTGACTGGATACTGCAGTGTTAATCAGAACAGGGTTCATGAACTACTTTGAACAGCACAAGAAATCTTGTGATACCTCATGATCTAAAAATACAGTTTGCACACAGAAAATGGATAAACTCACAGAGCTGCAGGTTTTTAAGTTGAAACGATCTTGTTTGTATGTCAGAAGATTTTAAATAACAATGTAGCTTTCCATTACTCTGATCCCTACATGTCACACACGCAAACACACCCAGAGGTTACAGTTTGCACCCTGCAGCTGCTGAACTTTATGCTTGTATGAAAATATTGACACTTGTGCAACTGGCTGAAGAGGGAGGGGTTATTGAATATCTGAAGCGTGACACACATGCACGCTGAGCCACAGGAAATTAGAAGCACGTTCGATTGCATGGCCTTGAGTGCTGGGTTAGATCAACACACACTGTTTGAGGGGTGATGTCTGTCCGTGCGTGTGTGTGTGTTTGACCAATCTAGCTTAGAGATAGTTTAACAAACTGGTTTCTCCTGCAGTAATTAGTTCAAATAACTTCCAGTGCAGTCCATCTAGAAGATAATACATTTTAATAAAGATGTTATAAAAATAAAAAAGTTTTACAAGTTGCCTTCCAGGTTTTATTAACAGCAGAACATGAGTATCCTGCATAATTTATGATACTAGAGGTTGATGTAATACAAATTCTGATCCCCAATTTCAACTTAGCAATCTTTTTTTTGTTAGAAAGAATAGAATAAAATAGCCTTCTGTTGTCATTTTACATGTACAATGAAAATAGTGGAAGTTCGTTGTAAGAATAGATCAGATTTAAAGTCTTATTTTACAAACATGTGATTTGGTTCCATGGCCTGAAACATTATTACTATTATACTATTTGGTTTCAGTCTTTTTGTTCTCCCCCTTTTTTTTTATAGCAACAACAGATAAAACTCAAATAAAACGAAGTGCTTCATACTCGCAGAGCAACAAAAAGCAGGCAAACCATAGCTAACTGATGAGAATAGTGGCGCATTTAGCAGCTATCGAGGCACATGTTTCTCCTCAGAGATTAAGGGTCATTCAGACCTCAGAGCTGGAATACTCTAACACCTCCCTATTTGCAAGTCCTCCCTCATGCACAAAGTTTCAGGCAGCTGGTTAGGCAGTCAGCCATTTGTCATCATTGTACCAACCTGCATCTGTGCTCTGGCTTCTCGTCTTTCTGTCCACTCCTCTGTTTGTTCATGATGTTTTATTCTCTCCTCATGTCCGTTTTTTAACGTTAGTCCGAAAGTCAGGTAAGACTCAAGGCATGACGAGGCCTCGCTATACCTCCCCCATCTCACCCCTTCCCCACTCCCTTAAACCCCAGTTGCTATCAGTATCATGACTCTGTGGTTCAATGTAATGCATATCGACCATATTTGTTTAACACATTTGACTACTAACGCAATGATCTTGACCAGTTTTGTTAACCCTGTGGCACTGTGTGTTTTCTGTGGTTCACCTGTGTGATCTCTGTCTGATTTCTTACTTTCAGTTGAAAAGCGCTCAGCTGGCTATAGAGAATAGTGGTGTTTATTTTTATGTTTGACTGTATCTTGGTCTTTGTGGGTTTTCCACAAAGGTGGAGCTTTTGCATCATTTTGATTTCTCCATCGAGCTTCCAGGGACCTGAACTGATATCTGTAGGTAATGAGGATGCTATTGCCTTCATCAGTTTAGGCTCAAATAGTTTATCCCTGAATACTTTCAGACAATATATACTGAATACTCAGTAATAAAGACATCAAATGTGATTTCATGTGGATAAGTAGTTACAAAATGTTATTGTGGAAGAAACAAATCCATGCCAAGTGACATTTTTGTGATCTCATAACATTGCAAGCATAGTCTGTAAAAGAAAAATCCTTTTGTTGTATCGAGGTCTGTCTAAAGCCAGTGTTCACGTCCATTTTTCCGACCTCAGTAAACACTTTCCTGCTGATTTTATGGGCTCAGCTGCTAGTTTCAAGCCTGCTGAATAACATATAAAATTATTATCATAGCACTATGACCGATATCAGAATGAGAGAAGGAGGATTATCTATCATCTAAAGATATATTAACACGCTGTTAATCAATTCTGTCATAGTTAGATCTCCCCTTAAATCCCCTTTGCCCCTGGCTTATCAGGTCCAATTTTAAATCAAGGTGAAGGTGAAAAAAATGATTCTTGCAGATCTCTGGGAATTCACCTCTGTGTTTGATGTCACAGAGACACAGCTGAAAAAGCTGCTCACAAAAAAACAAACAAACCCAAATGAATAAATCCCTGCAAACAGGTTGAGTAGCACTTTATTACTATAGTAACTATAATTGTTATAGTAATTTTCCCTGATTTCCAAAGCTGTGACAGCATAAATTTGGTCAGTTGCAGTGATAGTCCCAGAGCAATGAGAAATTGCTAGAAGTAGAATTACTTGTAAAAGTATTCAAATTTTAAGTTGGAGCTGTACAAATGAATTTAATGTTATTTAGATTGTTGTTTGGACAGGACAAGTGAAACTCTTTCAGTCCTGAATAGCTTCACAACACAAGTCTGACTTTAACTACAGGCTGTAACAGAAGTCAGATATCGTCTAGTCCATAGGTGTCAAACTCTGGCCCGCGGGCCAAATTTGGCCCGCAGACTAATTACATTTGGCCCGCGAAGCCATACCAAATTACTATTAGAGCTGGCCTACTGGTATTATACAGCTAATATATATATTGTTTAGTATTAAGCTTTGCTAGTTCCATATTCAGTTTTTCAGCGAAACAGCAAAACTTTTTCAGAAAAGATTCATTCTTATATCTGGAGGCATAAATATATTTCAATAAATATTAACGTTAGCCCGCGACTTTGTTCCAGTTTTGAATTTTGGCCCACTGTGTATTTGAGTTTGACACCCCTGGTCTAGTCTTTTTTTAGATCATATCTTTGGCTTTTTATAGAAAATCAAGACTGCTAATTATGCCCTCATTAAGATCATTAAACATTTTTGTTGTGCAGGTTCCTTTAGTTTAACTAGTATACAGTTTCATGCAATATAGATTTATCTTGGCGATCGTGGCTCAAGAGTTGACAGTTCGTCTTGTAACTGGAAGGTTGCCTGTTCGAGCCCCGGCTCGGACAGTCTCGCTCGTTGTGTCCTTGGGCAAGACACTTCACCTACCGCCTACTGGTGATGGCCAGAGGGGCCGATGGCGCGATATGGCAGCCTCGCTTCTGTCAGTCTGCCCCAGGGCAGCTGTGGCTACAACTGTAGCTGCCTCCACCAGTGTGTGAATGTGAGAGTGAATGAATAGTGGAATTGTAAAGCGCTTTGAGGGCCCCGAAAAGCGTTATATAAATGCAATCCATTATTATTATCTCCCCGAAATTATTCCACCAATTTGAAATAAAACATTTTTTTCTTCTTCAGGAATAATATATGTTGAGGACATAACTTTTGATTCCTGGAGACACTAATCAGTTGAATGGAATGAATGGAAAAAGGACTCCCAGCTATAAATGTAAAATCTTTGGATAATTGTATGAAAAAATAAATCTGTTGCAGCCACATCTGCTCTTGGTTTCCACAGCCTTGTGATTTTAGCATTTAGAGTTGTGCTGTAGAGCACTTCCTGCCATTGATAATTAATTGGTTCACAATAGTGTACTTGCATAAAGCTAATGGCACTGATGTAATTGCTGTTGGGGTGTTGCAGGCAAACATTCGTCATGTCATTGCTCAGGAATGTTTTTTATTTGCCTCATAAAAGTTTGTCTCAAAGCTCCCATCACAAACAACATTACAGCCTGCACAAGCTGACAGACGTATACAAAGACATGAGGAGTCAAAATAGTGCCAGCTAATTATCACCAAAGTTGTCATTAATACCAGCTCCCCTTTCCACCAGCGTCCATCGTGTAGCAACCTGCCTTCCTTTTACATGCTATCCTGCTTTACTCAGGCTTATGGTGCTTTATTCTGTGTGCAGCATGGGATCAAAGTGAAGAGGCTAAAAAAGCAGGAAGTGTAAGAACAGGTGTAGATGGAACATGTGTTTTCTTTCTTTTACTGTACACTGATCGCCCCAGAAGTACAATCTCATCTGCATCTGAAATTTTTTATTTTGATTTTTAATCACTTCAGCGAAATTACACATCAGTCATTTCTCTCAACTTTTAATCTGTTTTCTTGTGGTTGTTGTTGTCTCTGGTGCCATACAGTCAGGTTCCTGGAAGCTGCATGCATTTAATGTGTTTGTGTTTGTTTTTTTTGTTTTGTTTTTTCTGTTCACTTTCTGTTCACCCCTTTACCCTCTGCCCCCCCTACCACCACCTCCACCTCCTCCTCTTCCTCACCTCCCCTTTCCATCACTGTGACTGTTGTCTTGGTAATCTACTACGACAACCACACCAAGCCTTCGTTCCTTCAGTTCTGATAGGTCCAACTTGCTGAACCGGAGCTCGTTTACACGGGACAGCATGATGATAGAGGAGATACTGGCGCCGAGTAAGGAGATGGTACGTACACTGACTGGACCTTCGGGTCTTAAAAGTGGACCTATTGTGCTTTTTCTTATTTCCTGTCATGTTACAATGTTTTTCTTTAACATAACCAGGGCCAACGTGTCAAATAATGAGGTCAGTGTATTTACAAATAATCCAGACTGCTCTAAACTCTCAGTTTCACACAGTCCCTAATATGGACAGCACACATAAAAGTCACATCCAGCTGCTGTTCAAATCTTTTGTTTGCAAGGAGCAGCCAATCACAAGAAAGTTGGCTTAAAGGAGGGGTGATGGGCTCTGAATCAACTAGTTTCAGATTTTGGATGAAGTGAGAGGCTGCTCATATAATAAGGATTATTATGAATTGCAAATCATGCAAAGCTACTCTAGTGGTATCAGTTTGAAGCTGCTCATGCTATGCTTTATACCTCTTGCTGGCTGCTCCCTTAGTTTAATTCTCTCAGCCGGTAATCCGCTGGTCATTAACTTTACAAGTGACACACTTCTGTCTCCAAATGTACCGAGGTGTCTTGGTGCTGTGCCAGAGGCTATGCAATACACCAATCCTCTTACACTTGAGTTGCCACTGACATAAAGACGATCAATCCAGTTACAATTTACTGAAAGAGGAAATGAGATTAGTGCTACCTGCTGCTATCTAAGAGGGATTATTGTGATGTCCCACTTACTTGAAAGATGCAAGAAAATAGCATTTAAGGTTAAGAAGAAGAAGAAGAAGTTCAAGTAAAACTTGTTCATAGAATACCCCATGAGGTCAATGACAGCGTGGATAAAGATTATGCTTGCCTGTGAAGTGACAGGTAAAGTCTTTCTTGCATAAGCAGTGGCAAATGTGCATCTCTGTTTCTTAAAATGTAAAATTGGCACCAAACATGACTCATTGAACTACTTGGTTTGCTATCCACAAAAAAGCTGAAACATGCTGAAAACTGCTAAACAGTTTTGCTTTTTTGTTTTCTTTTCTTTGGGAATTACTTCAGCCAGAAAATCTTTATATGTCAGCTAGCTATCTAGCTATCTTGTTGCTATTGCATAATTTAACTCTGCATTGAATCTGCCTAGAGCCTCTAATGTAGCTGACACAACAGGCCTACGCCTTTTCCATCATGTATAATATCAGTGGAGGTTATCTATCCTCCTCCTGTCGATTTAAAACTCCCACTGAACACCACTCAACCTCTTCAAACCTTTATTTTTTAGTTAATGCTTGACTGTAACACAACTGACCATTTTACTAGATTTACACAAAAAAAAAAAAACAGATAATTGTATTAGATAAAAATAATTTGGACTTTTGTTTGAAACTCTGAGTGGTTCTTTTATATTTGATTGCTTTTGCAAGCTGAAGGGGCATTTGGACCCAGAACTGGATAATATGGTTTAACTCTGAATTAAAAACTTTGCTCCTTTGCACAAAGAGTGTTCAAAAACTCTGTGGGGTCTATTTAACTGAAATTTAAAAAACAAACCTGCATCTGAGACTATCTTCAAATTTCTGACGCTGGGACGTATGATTGTGTAACTGGAGAGTAAAGATGTACTAGTTATTGAATAATTGAATAACCACTTGTTTCCTCTAACGTTCCTCCAGATGCTTCGTAAGGAAAAGTCTTTCATTGTAGAGCAACACAATAAGGTAGATGTAGAAGTCATTATGCACTCTCCGTGTCAGTGGGTTTCCACGTGTTGGTATCATTTAGTTGTGTAAAGCATTGTTAACTTTTCTTTTTTTATATCACTTATTTCATCGGTTGGATTCAGTTGTTACCGTACTGCTTGTATTTACAGTGTTTTAGTAGAGTCGCCTCCCTGTTTTTACTTATCCATGTGCCTCGGATAAGTAAAACCAAACTTTGTGTCTTTGTCACTCCCCGTTTTTCTGTAGCAGTTTGGAGATTAATATAATACTCCAAGTATTTTTTCCTCATTAAATGTGAGCGAGTTTTCAGAAGTACTCTAAAATCTTAGCTTTCATTTTCTGTTTGAAGCATGGCCTTCAACTTGACACGTCATATTGGTGCACATCTGGAGTATAAATAGTGAATCTGAATCTTTCAAGAGCATCTTCAGACTGGTGACACAACAGGTCTGGTGTCAGTGCATCTGTCTGTCTGTAAACATTTTTAGTCGCTTGTTTTCTGCCATCTGATGTCTGTTTTTTTCTTTTGATCCTTAATGTGGTGATTTTTCATTTGCATTTTACTCCGAGCTTCGTTTTGAATGTCATCAAGATGTTTTTGACAGCTTGTGTTCTAATGAAATGTAACATCTCCAGATTTGTTTTTTACACTAAGCGGCATCTGCTGCTGTCTTTCTCGTGAAGAAATGATTTTATGACTCATTCATAAATTTGCAAGAAATATCTACAAAACTAGTGAACTTTGACATTAAATAGGGAATATTGAAAAATCTGTAGCCTCCACACTATTAGCCTAGCATGTGCAAAAGCAAGTCTTTACATTAAAAGGAGAAGTTAGCTGAGATTTTCACACACTGACTCTGTTGTCTTCTCCACAGCATTTGGCAGCGGCTAAGGACTTTGACAGCGACTCGCTGAGGAGGTACAGCTGGACTGCAGATGCACTGGACAATGTCAACCTAGTGTCCTCACCAATACACTCCGGGTAAGCATGTTTGAAAATGTGAATGGATAAGAACAGGAGGAAAGAGTGGGGGGAGTAAAAAGGGAAAATATCTGACTTAATCACAAAGATGGAGTGACAAAGTGGAAGGAGAGGAAGGAAAACGGCTTACTAGTTTTATACCCTTTAGAGGAAAGGATGAAGTGACTGTCATCATCTCCTTCTGCTTATTGTGTGTTTTTTGTTTGTTCTTCTTGCTGAGTCTCATTTTCTTTCCCTCTGACAAGGCAGCTCATACATGCAGCATTTTTCTTCACCCTTTTTAAATCTTTAAAGTTAATACTTTGAGGATTTCTGTAATTTAAAAAAAATCAAACATTAATAACAAACAGGTGTAGCTAGAAACTGCTGTTAAAAAGAAACTTTTAGTCACAACAAAGTAAAGCTGGAAAGTTGGCTCCTCCTCACCTTGATTTGAAGGTCACATAACTCATTGTCTCTCGCAGCAGCTGTAACAGGTAATCTTGACCTCTTGGTTAATTGCCCATTAAGGGACTCGTTTGAAAGTTACGTACACTGCCCGGCCAAAAAAAATTATAGTTGCATTAATTTTTTAACAAAACGTCATCTTGTTTACGTGAAAGTCAGACCACTGCGTAAAGCAGCGGTCCCCAACCCCCGGGCCTCGGACCGGTACCGGTCCGTGAGTTGTTTGGTACCGGCCCGTGACAGTTGAGGCTCAGGTGTGAAATGTATCGTTTTCAGGGTTTTTATCAGTTTTCAGCGTTATTTTGTTATCGTTTTTATCGTTTACTCGGTTTTCCTGGGTCTTTTCACGTGTGTTATGAATAAATTTTCTTTTTTTTCGGTACCGGTACTAGTTTTATTTTGTTGTATTTATCCGCGACACCTTAAAGGCCGGTCCATGAAAATATTGTCGGGCATAAACCGGTCCGTGGCGCAAAAAAGGTTGGGGACCGCTGGCGTAAAGCACATCCCAAGTTTCTAAGGTTAAGGCCTGGACTAAACCACTCTTTTACAATTTGTTATCTTAGAATATGCCATCAGAGAAGAAACAATGCACTGTTTAAAAAATGTGGTCATTCAGTATATACAGGTATTCAGCTGACCTCATTTCTGGGGTATATAACATATATTAAACCAGATATCACCAACTAAAGCAACCCTAGATTATAACACAGCAAGCACAAGGCATGATGGGTATATCGCTTCATCAACTACTCCTGGTGCCTGAGGCCCCCATCACTCTGGAGCAGGGTAAACTGGACTCATCCTGTCCACATTTACCACGTAGATTTATTTACAGAGTCCAATCTTTATACTCCTTATCCAACTGAAGCCTTTAATTCCGATTAGCCTCACTGATAAGACTACAGTTTGTTTGACTCTTCTGAAACATGTCTTACAATGTGTTTGCATGAGAAATGAGAAGCTACTCACTGCATCACTTAGAGATAATTAACCTGTTTCCAATCTAAACATATTATGGAAGACTCTTACATATTTGCTTGGTTAAACGCAGGTGGTGAGTGTTTTTGGCCAGGCAGTGTATAGCTGGACACTTCATCAGGCATTACTTTTTCTCTACTTGTCTTTAATGGATAAACTGTTAAGTTAGGATTGCTTAAATTCTATCTGTTACTTAAGTAAAGGAAGATAAAGAAATATTTTAAACAAAGTTTTATTTGACATGTTTGGTAATGGTGGAGATTTGCCTTTCAAGGGTAGATTTAGAGAAGAAGACTGGGGGGGAAATGCAGCCGCTGCCAGCAGCTGGTTATCTTTAGATTAGTGCAAAGATGGGAGAGAGGGAAACTGCTACACTGGCTCTGTCCAGTGGAAAATCCACCTACAGGCAGCTCTAAAGCTTGATTATCAACATGTTATATCACCTATGTTAAAGCCGTATAAAGACAAAAATACAGTTCTTTTGCCTGTGTGATGTAATTGGCTGCTGGCTGTTTAACGAATAAAGAAGACAATCTCCTCCTTCTAATCTCCTCAAAACAGCAATTAAGACTATTTCCCATTTCCCACAGTTTTCCCTCAAATTCTTCCTTTAAACCGGGGTTCATTAATAATGATCTTCTCAGCTGTATCTCCGATTACAAAGCTCTGTGGTTGACCTGTCACTCCTGCGTTGCTTTGTCGTCCATCCTGCAGTTTTTCCTCTCCGCTCCCGCAGTACGACAGCAGGTGATTGACTGTGATTGGTTGCCTTCTTTTTATCATCACCACTACCTTTTTTTTAATTTTAATTTTATTTCCCGATGACATTGCACCTTCCCTTTTATATTCACTCATAACATCTGTGTTTGCTGTTCTCACCCTGTGTTGTTACAGACTTGACGTAAAGTGTTTCGGACTGTTATCCGTGTATTTATTCCTTCCTGTTTGTTAGGAGAAAATCTTTGAGTTTCTAACTGATCTGAAAGAGTCTGTGTTGCCAGATCTGACCGAATGTGACTTTTAAATTTAATGTTGCTGACATATGCTTTAGCCGTGTGTTATGGTTTTTGCATTCTCCAGCAGCAAGCCTCTACTGTCTTGACAATCACAGGATTAGCTTTAAATAGACTGTAAAAACATGGCAGATATGTCATTCTAGATCAAAATGTTAAAACTGAAACTCAGTAAAAGCGTCAGTTCGGTTTATAATGTGACAGTGAACCCAGCTCAGTATTTTATTCTTGGACTCTGCTAGAATAGTTTTGCATGAATCTTACGCTGGCTCTCTGTGGAGTCTCTCCCTCTCCCTTTAAGCATTCTCTCTTTGATTGGCTGCCAATTGTTAGCAGGGGATTTTAACAGCAGGTGGGCGGGGCTTTATTCACATACACGCCCCTCTTTATGGCATCATGCAGAGCCAAGAGTAGAAAAAACTGACTGAAACGTTTCTTGAAACTTTGGCTATGTTTAATATGAGTATAGATGACAGTTAGAGTGTATGTATGACAGAAAATAAGGAAGCACATAACAGATCCTCTTCAAGCATATTTTTAAAGCAACAATTCATGTGCTGTTTGTTAAATAACATAAAAACTAACACCACATTTTAGTATTGCATGGTGTGCGTCTGTGTGTGTGACTTATAAGTTCCTTGTTTGAGTTAAATGAGCTGCACACAGAGGTACACTACTTCTAATGTGGGTAAAAAGGCAAGACACACTGGAGGTTCCTGTGTTGGTGTCCTGGCTGTCAAATTTATATATCATTACAAAAAAAACCCCAATAAAACATTTAATCTGACATCCTATGGAATCGACTAGATTTTACACTTTAATTCAAAAACATTCACTTTCTGTAAATGGATTTACCAAATTTGCGACATCTACATGCCAAAGCTGTTTTTGTTCTTATTTTATTTTTTCAACTTCAGTCATAGCCAGCACAGAAACCTCTGTACATTTTTGTTTTTTCTTCTTTGTTCACCTCTCTTTCTCCCTTTTACTCACACTTACTTTGTCAGTGTTTTGAAGATCACAGCATGGGACCTCGACTAAAGCTCCTCTCTCGTCATCAGTACAGCTGATAAACCAACATTTGTTTTTCTTCTTATTCCATTTCTTTTCTTTACCCTTTACTTGCCCTCTCTGGTTATCTCTTTTTCTCTTCACTTTGTTTTACCTCTTATCTTTGCACACTCCGTTTCCCTTCTTCTCTCTCTCCTCTACGTCTCTCCCCCTCTTTTTCCGGCTCTTCCTACCTTTTTTACTTTCCGTCAGGTTCCTGGTCAGCTTCATGGTCGACGCCAGGGGTGGTTCCATGAGAGGAAGCCGTCACAACGGCATGAGAATCATCATCCCGCCCAGAAAGTGCACAGCACCCACCCGGATCACGTGTCGACTGGTGAAGAGGCACAAATTGGCGTCGCCTCCCCCGATGGTGGAAGGAGAAGGCCTGGCCAGCAGACTTGTTGAGGTCGGTCCCGCAGGAGCGCAGTTCCTTGGGTAAGACCTTCTTTTTTAAACATCGCTGAGATTGTTTTTGCTGTTGCTTAACGGCTTATTTTTGTGCACCTTTGTTCTGTATCTTGACATTTCCTTCCTTCTGCTTCTTGCCATTGCCATTTCCAGCCACCTGTGTTTATATTGGAAAGTGTGAATGTGTGTATGTGCATGTTAAGGGGTAATATTAGCAGTACAAGTCTTATTGTTGTAGTCTGCTCACCCTCAAGTAAGCAGTGTTTCCCCTTTGGCAAAGTAAAGGCAACATTAGTAATGACTGCAACATGTTTAAGAGTAAATATTGTAATGTAAATATGTAGGCATAATTTGGTTTTAATGTATAGCTGTATTGCATGTGAGGAGTTTTTTTTTTAAATTCAGCAGTTACAGTTTTAGTATGATTTTAAAAAATCTGCCTGTTTGATAAAGACGGCTAACAGCTGTGTATCTTGGTCCAAACTGCAAGACAACTTAAATATTCTGAAAGAATACTGCTGAATATGATGGGATTTCAATAGAGCATATATAGAGATATTTGTTTAGAATGACGCCAAACGCACAAATAGGATTACAAGTTGGAGTTCATAAAACGAGACACAAAGCACAAAACATGGCTCTCCCCGAACTGTATTACCACCTTAACATCAAGGAATATGATTGAGAGCGCTTTAGGCGAGTGTATAGCTGTGCAATTTTGGGTTGTTCCACATAATCAGCATGGGAAACACTGAAAATTATTATTTCTTAATTGCTCCAAAACGGTGGTTTTAAGCTGGTTTAAAGTCAACACGTAGCGTTAAGCCATGCAGCATTAAAAGATGATTAACTCGATAGAAGCGCTTCTCAAAATCACACGGAAGAGATGGAAGTAATAAGTTCAAAACTAAATGTTTGGAAGTTCAACAAAGAATTGAATCCATTTGATTTATGGCAATCGAAGCTTTGTTTGCATGATGTGTTTTCCAGTTGTTATAACAGCCACAAAATGGCACCAAAGTGCAGGGAAATAACAGCTGTGCGTCTGGGTCCCAACTGAGTTGGTTTTCCATAAACCTGATGTTCTACACAAGTTAATTAGACAGATGTGAAATGAAAACGGGCATTACATTGATTAAAAGTCTGGGGGTCCTTGTGGTTAGTCCACATAATCAGTGACGAACACACAATTATACCACTGGACTTGTGATTTTTCTAGCAGTCCTCTACAGCCCGGTTCAAGTTTTAACAGTACAACCTCTTCTTGCAATTTGTATTATCTCAGAAACTTTATCAATAATTTAAAAAAGAGTAAACTTAGCAACTGTTTTTAAACACTTTTAAACCAGTTGAGGATATATATAAACGAATCCTTATGGTGCACATGGCAGTACTGAGTCAATAATAGCTTGGTCACACTACTGTTAAAACCTGCGGTTGCCTGGTGATGATTTTCTTTTTCGGCCTGACTCGCTCTGACTGCAGTCCCTCTCAGACATATTGGTGAAGATTTGCAAATAATTGTGATATAATTTAGAAATGCTGACAGATTGTCAACAAGTTGCAGTCGATCTGAGTCAGCCTTCTGCAGCTTGTCTGTTTGCAGTAGGGGACTGAACTCAGCTGGTTGCCAACTGGTTGTATTCTGGTTATGTTTTATACAAATGTGAAAATTGGGGGCACTTGTTTTTTATTTTGCAGTTAATTTATAATTCTGCAACAACTGTGTAACTATTTGTGGAGACATTTCAGGATTTTTGTTGTAGATCTCTGAATGTAAGCATTCGATGTGAATTTCTATGTATGTAGACGGCAACAGATTTGCAACGAAAGGCAACAGATTTGAAATTTCCTTTGGTTTTTCACAGTTAATTATTGCGTTATCCTAAACAGAATGCATGTGCAGTGATTGCCAGCTTGACCTCATTCGATTGCAAACCGATGGCAGGCTGGCTACACTTTATTGCCCTTTTATTGCTGTCTTGATGCGCAAATGTGGCTTTGAAGACAGTAACTAACCAGGTCCATGTCTTTGAAGCAACAATCTCGAAGGCAACAAGTTCATTTCGCACTCTCGCAGTAATTTTGGTTGTGCTGCGGTCTGCAACAACTTGTGTAATATGGTTTAAGAGGCTGAAATGTTTAATTTCCATGTATTATAAAACAGAAAGTAGCAGCATTTGTTCCCATTGAGAAGCTGTCGCCAGGAATTCGTTGCTATTTTTGCTTGAAAGATTTCTAATTATTGCCCCATCTGCTACTCATATTACTGCATAACTCATGAGATATGGTTAAAGCAAAGAAATCTGTGATGTACAGGCAACAAATATTGCCTCTCTCGCTTGTTGCCATTACTGATGCCACTAATTGTACCTGAAACAATAAATAAGATGTTGTTACTGATAAAAGAGCTTATTGCTGATACGGAAATAGAAGTCGGTGGTGTGTGTGTGTGTTTTTACTGACTTTGCGAGTGTGTGTTTTGTGTGTATGTGTGTTTCATTATTTTGCGGACACAGTAAACTACATCTCCCCAGAAAGCTGCCAGCCCTTAATGAAGGCGAGAGCCTGGTTAGTCCCGTGCTACAGCTGGGACCCAGAGGAACTAGATTTGTTGGGTAGGAACCAAACATAGCACCCCTTTCCCTCCCCCCTGCTCCCCTTTCTCCTGTATTTCCCACCTCCCCAAAGGAAACAACATGACCGAGGCTGATTCATGCTGATGGTTTATTTTACCCATCTTTGTTGACTTTGATTTGATAGGTTACAGCATCAGTATGGGTGCCATGTAGTTTTGGGAAGAAATAATGGATATAGTTGGAAGATGGGTCAACCAGCAGCTGATTTGTAATAGCCTCAATGACTTAACAGGCAGAAATTAGTTTTTACTTACAAATTCTTCCTAAAACTACGCAGTTTAACTGTGAACTCCATTACAGTTAATTTTCCGCCACTTTCATTTATATATCATTGTATTTTTTTTTAATTTCAGAAGCTCTCAGTGGGCCTCTGACGTCACTGAATGTAAAGGTTTTGATTGGCTGTTTGGACTGGACTGCGCTTGTTGGGCATGAGCCTTTTTTTCCCTGAAGCCAAGCATCATTCTGCTTCTCATGACTACTGTTATCAGTTTTATGTCATCTCACGATACTTTTATATAATTAATGTCAAAAGCTCTTGGTAGAAAGTGTTATACTGATGACATTTTTATGTGAGCAGGGTTAAGATCCTAAAGCTGTGCCTCAACATTCAATTTTGACTCTGTATGTCCAACAGTACAATTGAATTAAGCTCAATGAACAAATGAAGTCAAACGAAGACCCAACCAGACTTTCAGGATTAGTTAAAGGGCCTGATCAAAGAATTACTTCAACCATGGGGGAACTAAATCCAGTTTAATGCACAGTTGTGTGCTATACGTGTTTTATGTCTTCAGAAATTAATCAGGTGTCTTATCTAGACTTAAATCCAAGTGTGACATTTGAAGCTTTATATGCAAGTAAAAAAGGACAAATTTGGGCTGCCAAAACAAAAAACAGTGAGCTCGGCAGCATAAAAAGGCCTGAACATCCAGAGAAGACAAGTTTTGTGGATGATCACAGAATACTTTCTATGGTAAAGAAAAAAAACGCTTTTCAACATCCACTGAGGTAGGCAGACATAGAAGGTAATCTACCATAAAAAGAAAGACTTTACCAAAGAAAATACACCAGAAAGTGCAAATTATGCATCAGCCCTAAAAAGGGAAGTGAAGAATGGTCATAATGAAAAGCATACAAACCTAGTGAAGGAGCTGTATTGCATGGTTTCAGAGACAGTATCCAATAGCAGTGGATCAATAGTATCCACTTGTATCAAGTTAATTTTTCTATGTAGAAAAACTCTTTCTTCCGATGACCATGATATCCAGCAGTAACCTTGCATGTTTTGTCTTTTATGGCACAAGAAACAAAGCAGGCAAAGTTCCCCTAGAAGTGCCAACAGCTTTGAACCCGGGACTTTCTTGCTGTGACACCATCATACTCCTAGTTTTTATTAGTATTTCTTGTTTATTTTATTGCTTTTTTGGTGCTTTTATCAGCACAGAATTATAGAGCTTTATGAACGTAAAATTGAAGCCACGCACAGTAGTTAAAGCACATGATTTCACCTTTACAAAAGTTTCTTTTTCTCAAAATTGAAGCAGTCCTGTTAGTTTTCTGGGACAGGTGACTTATCGTACCTACAGTGCGCTGAGGTGCGACTGCAATAATTGCTCCTCGTGTCTTTCAACTAGCTCAGTTTGTCTCTAATGCTGGCTCAAATTTGTGAAAGTGAATTCTTTCTTCTTTGATTGAGAAAACAGGATATTCAAAAAAAAAAAAAAACTTTTTTATTTCATTTTTAATGTATATACTTACTCAGACAGCTTCACTTTAAACTTACTCTTCAGTTCTACTGCCTACTCTGAGAGTAGTGCATATTCATCTGTCTCTCTTGTGTTGCTACCATGCCTTGTTTAAGTAAGGGCTGTGCAGCTTTCTCCTCCCTCCCCTCATTACATCATGACATCATCTGTCTCGTCAAGTCGTGCAAATTCACTCTGAACGTCCCATCGACCCTGCAGCATGGCCGCCGCAGTGATTATGACGCTTCACTCTCATCAGCAGAACCACATTTCATTCACACCTGTATGTTATTAAGATCAGTGTCTCCACTCTTTGTACTTTGTGTAAACTTGGTAATACTTTTTATTTGAATACCATGAATACCGTAGTATCTTCTTAAAGAGTTGTCATTTGAAAACTCTGTTATCATTTGTCTTTCAGGTTTAGATTTAAATTAATCTAGCACAGACTTCCCTCACCATTCTTATAAGAGAGGACTACACTGTCTGCTCTCCCAGCTGCTCCGATAAAGGCCCTCATTTCCTGAGGGCTTGTGTCATTTGATTCACGAATGACTTTGAGCATAAAAAAGAACTTTGCCTAAGTAGGTTCTAAGAATCACATTTGTAACTTAAGCATCTGAAATCAGTGATTATAATCAGCAATCTAAATGAATGTGCAATTTCCCCACAAACAGGTGTTGGTTAAGGAATGGAAAAGCAGACTGAAGCCAGGCGTCTTGTGTTATTTTATGGATCAAATCGTGAATTGACAAAAAAACAAACATGAAAGAGTTTGGACAGAAGCAGAGATGTATAAAGTTCAGAACACTTAACTGCAATAGCCCTACATGATTTTTAAGAAACCCCTTTACATCAAGTTAGAGAAAATTTGCTCATCAGCCTTACATTTCAAGTTACTACTGAAATGTGTGGTTTTTGTGCTTACTTTTGATTTTTACTATGACTTAACTATCAGTCCATTTTAGGAAAGAGGCCCCAGCTCCTAAAGACAAATGGTAGAGTGGTATCTTTCGTTTTGGCTTACATACTTACTTGTCATGCCAATCAGTCAAAGTCAAACAATGATATTTCCTCGACATATACCTCACCAGGCCTGTGATAGTGGAGATCCCTCATTTTGGCTCGATGCGGGGCCAGGAGAGAGAGCTGATCCTGCTGCGCAGTGAGAACGGAGAAACCTGGAAGGAGCATCTGTACGACTGCAAGACTGATGACCTCAATCAGCTCCTCAATGGCATGGACGAAGGTGAAAAAAGAGTTTGAACTTTGTTTCGCTATGCTAGCATCTGCAGAACTAAACACCTAAACCACAAGTACTTCAGTTTCTGTTTTAGAGCAAGCTGTGCTAAAAGTTAGCGCATTAATGAGCAAACACTGAAATAAACGGAAGCAACACCCTGATGATAACTGGCTCAAGCTGATTGGAGCACGTGTAAAATATGTATGACAAACATGTTGATTTCTGTGTTGAATAATGAGATAATTTGGAGGAAACCCAAAAATAATTCACATGGAGTAAATGACCTGATTAAATTGCATAGAAATCAGATAAAACATCAAACGAGCTTGATCACAGACTACTACTAATACAGCGAACATACATCGGCAAATATTTCAAGATTTTAAGATCATTCTGGGATTTAATCTGAAAAATGCCTGTAAGTGTTTGTAAGTCTGGAAGTGCACATTTGTGTGATTACAGAATGTGATACTGAGCGACTACGCTTGTGTTTGTAGTCAGTGAAATAACTAAAGATTTTAAAGTTTACTCCATGAGGTCGTTTTTTTCCTTTTTCCCCCCCATTTCATTTATTTGATTTCTTTTTTCCCCTGTAGAACTGGACAGTCCCAACGAGCTGGAGAGGAAGAGAATCTGCCGCATTATCACCAAGGATTTCCCGCAATACTTTGCAGTAGTGTCTCGTATCAGACAAGAGACGCACCAGATGGGACCAGAGGGCGGGACTCTGTGCAGTCGCAGCGTCCCATTGGTTCAGGCTTCCTTTCCAGAGGGAGCACTAACCAAGAAAATCAAGGTTGGATTGCAGGTGAGTTTGTAAACATTTGCTGTTTCAGTTTAACTGCGAGAGTTTATGACGTATAGACAAAATCACGCATATATGGTAAGGTTACAAAAATAAAACAACAAAATCCTCCTTCCCTGTTGGCTCTGCTATCCCAGGCTCAGCCGGTACCTGATGAGGCCGTGAAGAAAATCCTTGGTAATCGAGCAACCTTCAGCCCCATTGTTACTGTGGAGCCAAGAAGAAGGAAGTTCCATAAACCAATCACCATGACAATCCCAGTCCCGCCCCTCTCAGGGGAGGGGCTTACAAATGGCTACAAAGGAGACTATACTCCCTCCCTGCGCCTTCTCTGTAGCATCACAGGTATATGTGTTTTTTAGATGCCAAGAGAAGAAATATTTGAAAGTAACAACATTTGGGCCAGTCAGCATTTCTCCTGAAATAATGTTTCTTTATTGTTAATGAGAATTATTACACAAAATCGTGTCTTGTTGTTTATTAGATATTTCCATTTAGAAACATGGTAGATCAGGACATTGCTTCATTACTTTACATTCTTGTCGATTAAAATTAGTGTAATAATTCTGGTCTGTGACCTGTTTTAAGTAAGTAGCGGCGATCGTGGCTCAAGAGTTGGGAGGTCGCCTTATAATCGAAAGGTTGCTGGTTCGAGCCCCGGCTCCGACAGTCTCGGTCGTTGTGTCCTTGGGCAAGACACTTCACCCGTTGCCTACTGGTGGTGGTCAGAGGGCCCGGTGGCGCCAGTGTCTGGCAGCCTCGCCTCTGTCAGTGCGCCCCAGGGTGGCTGTGGCTACAATGTAGCTTGCCATCACCAGTGTGTGAATGTGTGGATGACTGGTTGTGTAAAGCGCTTTGGGGTCCTTAGGGACTAGTAAAAGCGCTATACAAATACAGGCCAGGCCATTTTAAGTAAGACCCGTTCCTTCCTTCCTTACTACTTTTAACATGAAAATGCTACACAATGCTTAAACTTGGTGACAACCACCCTTTTAAATTCTGACCTAACTAGCAAAGCCACTTGTGCTAACTGTAACTCTGAAATATCTCAGCCATGAACAACCCGTGGTAGATGTTTAGATGGTGGCTGCTAGAGCAAACAAGACTCTCCGAGCGCCCGCGTCCATGTACACAGTGATTTACTTTTATTAAATGTTTGTGCAAACCCTTTTATGCCAGCCTGCTTTCTTAACAAGTACCAGATGGGATATCTGTCAAAGTTAAAGCTCAGTGATTTTCAGTTGTGCAAAGTGTTATTCGGTTTAAAGCCCAAGAGAAACACGCGACAGAGGTGTAAGAGTTGTATTTAAATGTGACCACTTGTTGTCTTTAAAGCAACAACAGTTCTTCTAGAAGGTGGATGTTAATGTGTCTGGTTATATTCTTGGAGTTAGTATGTTGTTGTAGAGTTACTTCATCAAACAAAATGAGTAATTTACCTGCTTTGCATATCTAATATTTGGGCCTTGTTTAGTAATATAAGTGCAATGTAAAACTCACAGTGAGAATGAACATTTCTTTTGAAATCAACATCATGTTTCACATTTTTCTAACAAAAAGTGAATGAATAGCATTTAGCTAATTATCCAGTACTTTAATAACATTTGCATCATATATGTTTTAAAGCATGTCAAGTTGAAAGTGGAATAGACATAAAGAAGAGCCTGATTTTTCCTAAACTTTATCTGGATAATTATCTGCCAGGTGGTACATCACCAGCACAGTGGGAAGACATCACAGGCACAACTCCTCTCACCTTTGTGAATGACTGCGTCTCCTTCACCACTAATGTTTCTGCCAGGTGAGATCAATTTTTCAAGTCATACGTTTATATTTATGCATATATTAATCTCTGTCTTAAACACTGATCACTTTACTTGCTTCTTGTGCAGGTTCTGGTTAGCAGACTGCCACCAGGTACCAGAGACGGTGGGCCTGGCCACGCAGCTCTACAGGGAGCTGATCTGTGTGCCCTACATGGCCAAGTTTGTGGTGTTTGCTAAGATGAATGACCCAGTGGAGTCCAGCCTGAGGTGCTTCTGTATGACGGATGACAAGGTGGATAAAACCCTGGAGCAGCAGGAGAACTTTGAGGAGGTGGCCAGAAGCAAAGACATAGAGGTATGAGGGTTAAGTGCAGTTTATTTAAGTATTTTTCTCAACATTAAATACAACTGATGTTACTTTTATTTTCATTATTCCCCAAGTCCTATCAAGTATAACTCGTAGTACAGTTTAATCTATTATGGAATATTTTGTTATCTGTAAATTTATACTTTTTAGAATCTATCAATGGTTATGATGAAAGCATTATAATTATTCTATGAGGGTATTATAATCTGGATCTACACACATGTCTGGAGCATTAGGAAAATTAGAAAGAAAATGGGAAATGCTGCTGAGGGTGGTGATAAGGACAACATAATCGAATAAAAGAAAATGAATAAAGTTAAGAAATGAAGGAATTTAATAGTTTGATCAACTGGAAGAAAATAAGATTTAACTTTGCACTCCTTAGTTAACTAAAATAAATTTATATTTATTGCTGCATTAGGTTTTTGAAACATCTGACAGCATGCAATCAGTTTCAGTGCTTAACACTTTATCACAGAAACATTTCTTTATCTCTATTCTTGTAAATTTGTTTTCTATTTTTATGTTAACTATGAATGCTGTTTGTTTTATTCAGGTTCTGGAGGGCCGGCCTATATATGTGGATTGTTACGGGAACTTGGCTCCCCTGACCAAAGCTGGTCAGCAGTTAGTTCTTAACTTCTACGCCTTCAAGGAGAACCGTCTGCCTTTCTGCGTCAAGGTACCTTAACATGTGCTCCAGCACCACCAGCACCTTTTGGCTAGGCTAGAATACAATGTTGGCTTCATAAATCCATATGGCAAAAAACTTAGTGCAGTCCAAATACAGGGTAAAAGCTGCAGTAATGGTTAAGTTGGTTCTATTGTTGTTTACTGCCTTTACTGCTCTTATTCAGATTCAAACCCCAGTTCCTATTCTCTGGCTAAAGTCGTTAAATGAATCATTCTTCTTGTGTCATTTTGCACATCATTAATGTTAAAACTGCACTTCTGTGTTAATTATTTTACCACATCACTGTAACAAAAATGTACTAAAGCAGAAAAGTGTGACTATTTTTTATGTTACACTGAATTTCTTAGCATCTTTCCTCCATCTGATGTAACATGGTTTCAATCAGTGGTGTAGATGAAGCAGGTGGACAGGTGAACAAAGGTGATGCGACCATGATAAGGTGGAGATAAAGGTCACATGAATGAAAGAGTTGAAAGCAGAATGACAGATGAGCACTGAGATTTAAAGGGCACAAACTGAGGCTGATTGGCTCATAAAAAGCAGATGTAAAAATAAAAATTGAGAAACAAAATTGTTGGAAAGTTGAAGCGAGGAATAGTGAATACAAATCTTTTTTTTTTTACTGAATTTATGAATAAGCTTTCATGAGTTTGGTTATATCATCATGTTGGCATATCCATTAGACTTCCAGGGGTCAATCCTGGAAGGCTACTGGTGAACCCTTTTTCCTCTTATAAAAGCACCACAACAGATGAGAATTTGGTCAGGTGGAAGTATATTGACCAAATGTTGATTACATATAAAGTCTATGCAAAGATGCAAATCGAGGAAAATTCGCATAAATTTGCACCAGTTGACACAAAAAGAGATTCCCCCACGGACCATGGACCATCCCGATCCCCATTTCTACTCCTCCCATTGGATGTGAACATTTTGTGTATTTAATTACGTGTTTTTGTGAAAATAAAATGATAAGATTCCTTTATAAGGTGTTCTAGGTGCATACAAGGTAAAAATGGACAATTTTGGCCTGTTTGTAGATAGTTTCTAGGCATAAAGGCAAATAAAGTATATACCACTAATACCCTAGTGCTGATAAAAAAATATATATATATATATTTATATTAAAGTAAATCTGCAGTAACTACCACATTGAAAAAGAAAGGAGTTCAAAAAGAACCATTTTCTCACTGTAGGTCAGAGATCCCAGTCAAGAGCCGTGTGGTCGTCTCACTTTCCTGAAAGAATGTAAGATCATGAAAGGCCTTCCACAAACTGCCGTGTGCAACCTGAACATCACGCTTCCCGCAGTGAAAAAGGTAAGGTAGCATACGTCCACCATTCTCTGTTGTCACATCCATAACCATATTCATGGTTAGGGTAGTTTCAGCCCCGGATAGATGAAAGACAGAAAGACTTTGGCCAAATTGCCGCCACTGTGTCTTTTATCTGTTTAAAGCTTCTCTCTGTGTATATCGGTTACATCTACAGTGGATTCTTGTCATTGGCTGTTTCATTTTGTTCCTACTCGCCTTTTGATTTTGGCTGAGGGCTTGTGTGCAATGGTTTTTAGTTATCAGGCTGGCTTTTCGTGGCTTCATTTTGCTGCTGAATGTTGGCGCTTTATGCTCTTTTTTTTGTTTGGTCTGTTTTTATTTTTTTGGTTTTTGCTTTTTCCTTTGCTTAAGTGGCTCTCTTCTGAGTTGGAGCTTCTGTCAATCACTCCTTTTTCACCCCCTGTTTCTTTTCCCCCTGCTTTCCATTATGTTACTCCCCCTGTTCCTGCAATGCATCTTGGGAACCAGGAAACGGAGTCAGATGCCGAGGATGAGGTAAACCACACCCTCCCCACCCTGTGCTGTCCTCTGCGCTAGACCTATAGTGGCCCTGCTCTGCTCTCCATAGCCTTATTTTTTTCCGCTTCTATAAAGGCATTACAGGCTTCTTCAAAGCAACTTTTAGCTGCTCAGTTTTGCATGATATATGGTAAAAATGAAAAACTACTTGTCTTGTGTCCACTCCTTATCCCTTGCGTTCTATAGTATGTGATACAAATGGCTCTAGAGTTTACTTGTTCTTAAGATTTAGCATGTATTAACACTAGCTCCAAACTCATTATTTTCATTTTTAAGTATATGCAGTAGATAGTTTGTAGGCTTAGCTTGACAAACTCAAGCTAAAAGACTAGCTTGGCAAAGTAACATTTAATCTAAATAGTATTAGCACTTCCTAAATAGAAGATTAAAACCTCTTGAATACTCTTAAAGGAGTTGTTGTTGGTGTCATATATGGGCTTTGTATTTAATGTCAGTGCAGACTGAAGGGTTTGCTTTAATTTGACATTGCAAGGTCCAGTTGTTGCTCATTTGGCAGCAATAGTCAATGTAGGGTGACCTAGAACTGATAGGTTTTTGTGTTGTTTGCTATTGTTGCAGACTGAAAAGCCAGATCGACAACGTCATACCTTTGCATCCCTAGCCTTACGTAAGCGCTACAGCTATCTGGCCGAGCCTGCACTGAGTGAGTTTGACATCTTCACTAACAAACCCTGTAATGAATTTAATTATGCCAAGTTTCGTGGATAAGTTAGTTAATTAACAGCTTTAATTAACCTGTAAAATACGTAATCGATATGTAGATCGGTGTGAC
Source organism: Neolamprologus multifasciatus (assembly GCF_963576455.1). Taxonomy (NCBI): domain Eukaryota; kingdom Metazoa; phylum Chordata; class Actinopteri; order Cichliformes; family Cichlidae; genus Neolamprologus; species Neolamprologus multifasciatus. The sequence goes on along the minus strand of NC_140446.1, from coordinate 6,282,421 downwards.
TTATTTAATGTGCAAATGCATTATTTCTCATCCTACATGACACGCACTGTCCACATGCTTGTTTACAAAGTGGTATATATTTTTGCATGGGTCAGTAAGTGGTTTTGAGTTTCTGTGCCATGCTTGCCCACATTGTGAGTTGTTCTTCTGGGTTGATTTCCACTGCTGTGTTATACAAGTCAAATTTTTTTCTTTGACTTACCAGCACCATGATAATAGGCATTTTGGATGGAGGTCAAAGTAAAAAATTTTCTGTATTTCATTTGTCCCCTCTGAGTTTAAAGCTCTTTTTGGCTTTGTGATGAAGAAGCAGTTTTGTGTGGGACAAAAATGCATGTCAGAGGTCTTGAGTTTGGCTTTCTTTCAGGTGTTTATTTTAAGTTTTACCACAGTCTTTGCTTGTCACCAATTTAATGCTGCATGACAAAATGGGCCAAAACTTTAGTCTTGGAAAACACATTTTGTCATATTTGTTTTAAGAGAAAATGAAAATGGAACCTTCAACAGCCATTGGCTCTGTTGGATCACAGTTTCTAAATTGTCTGAGGAATCTGTCATCATGTACTTTTTGGACCAAACAGATAAAAGGCACTTAAAAAAGCGGATTGAAATTAGAGCCAGTACCCAAATGTTGATATTAGAGTTTCTAAAGTCCAAAGAGAGAAGTTGTTTTTGTGCTTATCCTGGTGCATTTGTCTTGCCATTTTTTCTGTTGTCAGTTGTTGGTCTACGCCATTGTCTTTGGAAATTTACTTTGCTGCTGTGTGCGCTCTCTTCTGTTTATTTCTTCTGTTGTTTTTGCTGTTTTTTGATTCATCTGCCAAACAGAAATCACACAGGAACACAACTGTTTGGTTTTTTTTACGCCATCTTTAGTCTGTAATTAAATTTCTTACCTCATGTAACTGTTATTGTTCCTTATTTAATACTAGGACTGTTTTACTGACCAACTCTTCCTCCTCTGATCTCCTCTTCTTTCACATTTTTTTCTCCTTTACCTTCCCCAACATGATTTTCTGTTTATCTTTACTGTTCTGCATTTTTGTTGTTATTTTTTTTGCCATTCCTTCTTCATCATTGTTTCTATGAATTCACCTGAAGAAACAGCAGTTGAACGAAGCGCAGCAACAAGAGCATTGCCTGCTGGTTACCCTCACAAACCTATCTTTCCAACCAGACCTTGCCCACCATGGTCGACTGCTCCTATTACCGTCCCTGGCCAAACAAGGCCCGTCGGAATGGGGGGTGCCCTCATCTCTACCGATTCACCGGCAGCCTCACCAGCTGCTTCTCCACTGAAATCTACTTGGCCCCTCTCTGCCCCATCAGCTGCATGTCCCACAACTATAAAAGTTCCACCAGCACTTAGCCTGTCATCCCCAGTCAAATCTGCCAGTGACATAGCGTCCTCATCCCCCATCCGTTCTTACAGGACTATGCCCTCACCCATTAAAACTGTAGTCCAGCAGGGTCAGTACCCTGTCCATGGATCTACCAGCCTTGTGTCCTCTGGAAGTCCATGCAAACCTGCCACTGATCCAGCTTCTATCAAAAGTCTTGCTTCAGCATATACATCAAGGACTTCTCCACTTCACTCAATGCCCAATGGTTATATACCAGAAAGGTCTCCAGCTCCTGTTCCTTCTACAGCATCACCAAAGACATCGTACAGCATGTACAGTTCTAATCTACCTTTTAAAACTGCCCTTGGGTCCACAGTTGTGACAGATGCAGGGGCGCATACCCTGTCTTCTGTTAAAAGCATCTCCAGTCTGTCCTCTTTGAAAACCTCTGTAGACTCAACACTCTCATCCCGTGGAGGGAGGACATCCATCTCATCTCTCTCTTCCACTGGCCAAACAACCATTGCTTCTTCAGAATTGTCCATGATGAATGGATCTGTCTCACCTGTAAAATATCCATCCTCTTCGTCCACTCCATCCTCCCCTTCTTCACGCCTTATTTCAGAGAGAAGTAGCAGCCTTCAAGAGAGGATCCAGGCCACCACCCAGGCAGCAACTTCTGGTGTCAGCGCAGCCATAAATGAGGCTATAGACTCGTACTCTGTCTCAGGCTACGGCACTCTTAAGTCACTGTCGTCCTCGCGTAGATCTGCAACAGCAAGCTCTGCTTATGGTTCTCTGAGATCTGTAGCTGCCTCCCCAAACATGGCAGTTTCGTCTAATACAATGACTGTGCCTGTCTATTCACTGGTTAATGTCATCCCAGAGACCCCTGCCAAACCAGGACCTGGGTCTCTTAAGATGGCTCTTCCCGACTCCTCTCGCACCTCATCATCTCCATCTTCCTCTTTGTCTTCCTGTATTACTACAACAAAAATAAATTCCCAGTTAAAATCCCCTCCATTTATTACACCACCCATTATCCACCCGACTGCAGCTTCTAACCAGGAGATATTGAAAGATGTAGCAGACATGAAACAAGATCTGATTAGGATGACAGCTATTCTGCAGACAGACACACAGACTGCAGCTAAAACTGTCCAAACCTCACATACTGGCACTCCCAAAGAGACTAAGTTAGAGGAAGAGGAGCCATATACTCTAGTGGAGAAAGTAAAAGAAGATTTAGTCAAAGTCAGTGAGATATTACAGAAAGATATCATTGGTGAAGCTAAAGAAAGAGCCTCAGAGGACGAATGGGAAGAATTTTCCAAAGATGAGATTGAAGAGGCACAAAGAAGTGCCATCTCAGACTATTACCCTCCTTTTGACGAACACACACTTTTACTTAAGCACCAGTCAAGCAAAGAGTTAGACTTGGCTAAAGTAGTAGACTTTTTAACAAATGATATCGGTGCTAGCTCTCTCTCAAAAATGGCAGAGCTGAAATGTAAGTATGAGGAAGAGGCAAAAAGAGATGGTGAAGAGAAACAGAAACGTGTTCTCAAGCCATCCATGTCAATACAGGAGCACAAACTCAAAATGCCTCCACCAGTTTCAGGCATGCTCAGATCTCCCTCAGAGAAGGACCTAAGCAAACTTGCTGAGTCATATCAAGGGCCGGACACTATATTGGAATCGCCAGAGGATCTGTCTCATGAGCAGGATAAGAGTCCTCTGTCAGACAGTGGGTTTGAGACCAGGAGTGAAAAGACACCCTCTGCTCCCCAAAGTGCAGAGAGCACAGGACCTAAGCCTTTATTCACAGATTCCCCTATCCCCCCCTGCGTAACAGAGACCAGGACTGAAGTAGTCCATATTAGGAGCTATGAGCAGCCTGACGAGCTTTGTGAGCCTGGACTAATGGAAGAGGCTGCAACTGCTCTCCCTGCCATAGAACCACCTGAAGCAATTTCAGCAAGCTCCAGCAAAGCCCTACAGATGAAAATGCCCGAAGATGACTCAATGAAAAGCATGTGTCTTAAAGAGGAAACCCACATTACTACTACTACCAGAATGGTCTATCATAAGCCCCAACTGACTGATGGTGCAGAGATGTTAGAGGAGGCAATGTCAGTTAGAGATATCATGAAAGCTTTCCAGTCAGGTAGGGATCCATCTAAAGATTTCGCAGGCCTTTTTGAACACAAAGCTAGCCAGGATTCTGTCAAAGGTGATGAGCTCACTCCTAGATTTCTTGACAGAGATGTTAAATCCAAACCCAAAGTTGAAAGGATAATTGAGGTTCATATTGAGAAGGGCCACAGCACTGCAGAACCGACTGAGGTCATTATCAGGGAAACCAAGAAACACCCCGAGCTTTATGTTTACAAAGGTGATCGGGGGATAAAGGAACTGACTGATTATGATGAAGCCCAACAAGAAGAAGAGGAGCTTGCTGTTGAAGAATCCCTGCCCACCTTTCTGGAAACATCTCGTGTTAATACTCCGGTGTCACAGGAAGAAGACAGTCGTCCGAGTTCTGCTCAACTCATAGCAGATGATTCATATAAAGCACTTAAATTTTTGAGCCAGCAGTCCATAGAATACTGTGATGATGAGCTATCAGAGATCCGAGGCGAGTCGTACAGGTTTGCTGAGAAAATGCTTCTCTCTGAAAAACTTGATGCGGCATCACTGAGCCACTCTGACACGGAGGATTCAGCACTGGTTTGTGACAAAATCCGCCACCTGGGTACTGAAGAAAGTAGTAGCCGTAGCACTGAGGGTGCAAGTCAACAGCAAGGAAGCCCAAAAAGAGAGTTTGTCTCAAAGTCATCAAAAGATGGGTCTCCTAAATCTGCTAAATTCCTGCACAGGGATGATCCATCTCAGTTTGATAAGGTAACAGTGCTCCATTACTCCACAGAACAGGGCAGCCCTAAACATGCAGTTTGGATGCGTTTTACAGAGGATAAACATGACAGGAGCAGGGATAAGTTACTTTATGAGGATAGGGTGGACCAAACTGTAAAGGAAGCTGAAGAAAAACTCAGTGAGGTCTCACAGTTCTTCCGTGATAAAACGGAAAAGCTCAATGATGAGCTTCAGTCTCCTGAGAAAAAGCCTATAAAGCGAGAGCTCAAGGATCCCAGGTCCTGGCCTAGCTCACCCAGCAGCAGCCCAGAGAAAACCCAGCAGAAACCCAAAGCAGAAGAGGTGTTCAGTAAAAGCAAACTCAGGGAGCCTTCAGTTGGTAAAATGTTTGGCAGCACCACAGCAGCTGAAAAGAAAAGCTCTAGTCTACCAAGCAGCCCACAGAAAACTGTTCTCTCTCATACTAGTGAGGATAAAATCAAACAACAGACAAAGTCCTGTGTGTCTGAACCCTCCTCTCCCGCTCATGTAAAATCAACATCCAAAGTGAGTGAAGTGAGAAAGAAGTTTGAATTGGAGGCTCAGAAAGTTAGTCAAAGTCAGTCTAGTCCAGCCAAAATTCCTCCTCCAGTACAGCCAAAACCATCAATAAAGAAATTGCAGGAGAGCAAACTTCCCGTTTATCAGTTTTTTGCAGGAGGAAAAGTGTCAAAAGCATCTGAAACTTCAGAAGAAGTAAGCCCAAAAAAGGATGCTGAGAAGGACAAAAATGGAAGTAAACCTGGTTTGATATCAGCATGCCCAAAAGTCCCCAAACTAGACAAGCCACCTAACAAAAACATCCCAGATGCCTCTGTACAAATCAGTGAAACAAAGACAGACAAAGTAAGCACTAAAGGGAAGGATAGGCCATCCAGTACAACTCAGGCAATTAAAGAAAGCAATAAAAGTCAGAAAGCTCAATCACCTATAAATCCTGACAGTGCTAAAATTCCAGAAAAAGCCACTGACAGTAAAAAATACCAACAAGTTACAAAAAGTGAAAGTGCTTCCAAAGAAATTATAACTGAGCTATTCAAAAAGGATGCAGAGGAAACACTAAATAAAAATCTTAGAAAAAAGACAGAATCTCAAATTCCTGTTAGAAATACATCCCTCTCTTTAGATAATGACCTCACTAAGAAACCAACAATAACTAGACCCTCACAGATACCAACACTACCTAAAACCAAAGTACAAAGTCATGAGACAGTCCCAGCCAAAACAGATCTGACCTTTGAAATTCTTGATAATGCGCCCAAAGATTCAAATTCCAATAACCTTCCTAGCCCCAGAGAAATGTTGGAGAAAGCCATTACACCTCCAGCTGCTACAACAACCAGAGAGAACTTCAAGGGCATAAAAACATTACCTGTTTATGTTGGCGTTCAGGTGGGTAGACAGGCAGAGAGGGAAGCTAAAGGAGCACTGTACAATGTCAAACAAAAATCAAACTTAGCCCTAAGCCCCATAAGCCCAGATGATGATACACTAGAGCAGGTTTCTTTCATTGACAGCTCGGGAAAAAGTCCCATTACACCAGAGACTCCCAGCTCGGAGGAGGTCAGCTATGATCTCACATGCAGGACCCCTGATGGCTTTATGGGATTCTTGCCAGGGAAACCAAGCCCCATCATGGAGGTATCTGAGGAATCAGAGGGAGATGACCAGGGCAAGGTTTTCTCTTTTAAAGAGGCCCTACCAGAAAGTAAAACCAGTATTTACTCTACCCAAGCAGACATAGCTAATGCCAATAAGGAAGAAATAAAAACTGATAATCAACACGAGTTGAGCATCAGCAATTTAAACCAACATGAAAGAGTCACTGGCATGCATGACGAAATAACAGGACAGGAGAAGCAACAAGCATCAAAAGACAAAGGTATTGCATATATTGAGTTCCCTCCCCCTCCTCCTCTGGACTCAAGTTCAGAAATGTCAGACCCAGAGAGAAAAGGTTCCTGTGCTTCTTCCGAGACCGAGACGGAAATGATGGAGGTGAATTTGCAGGAAGAACATGACAAGCATTTCCTGGTCGAGCCAATTATACGAATACAGCCCCCATCCCCAGTGCCCCCTGAGGCAGATGACAGTCAGTCAAATGCTGATGAAGAGGATGATGAATCAATCTTCCAACCCATTCCTTGCAAGAAATTCACTTCTAAAGTTTCTGAAGAGGAGGACAAAAAGAAAGAGAAGGAAAAGGCATCTAAATCAAAAAAACATGACAAAAATGGAAATGGGCCCAATGGTGGCACCAATGGCACTAATGGTTCTAGTAATGGTTCAAAAGTTTCAAATGGCAAAGGAGAGGACTATGAATGTGAACAAAATGGAAATGACCAGTCAATTACAGACTGTTCAATTGCTACCACGGCTGAATTTTCCCATGACACTGATGCGACAGAAATAGACTCCCTCGATGGATATGAACTCCAAGATGAGGATGATGGCCTGTGCGAGCAGGCAGACTTACGGCTGTTTGGTCTTCCAGACAGCCGGAGAGATGTCTGGGCAACAGATACATTTAGGTCCTCTGATCGCTCTTTTCCCCAGACTAAACTGGAGGTTATTGAAGAAGAAAAAACCCCAGAGGAATGTCAAAAGGATATTATTGGTAAAGAGATACCCTCAAATGGTGAAAAGACTGATGGTGTTAGTAAAGATGGAGCTAAAATTCAGGAACAAAAACATTCAGACAAAGAGGGGTTCTCAGACACTTACTTTAGTTATAAGATAGAAGAGGAGTTTAATTCTCCTTTTAAGACTGTTGCCACCAAAGGGCTGGACTTTGACCCTTGGCCCAGTAAAGGTGGAGAAGAAGTCGTTGATATGGGAGGGACACGGGGAAACAATGGTGAGCCTAAGCCTTTTGGACTGGCAGTCGACGACCAGTCCCAGGCCACAACACCAGACACTACCCCAGCCCGAACTCCAACGGATGATAGCACGCCGACGAGCGAGCCAAATCCATTCCCCTTCCATGAAGGGAAGATGTTTGAGATGACACGCAGTGGTGCGATTGACATGAGCAAGAGGGACATGGTGGAGGAGAGGCTCCAGTTTTTTCAGATTGGTGAGCATTATTACGCGGCGGGCAGGTACAGGGTCAGGGACACTGAAGTAGATGGGAGGGAGAAGTTTTATATTCAGGAACCCACAAATACCTTCTCAGTCCCCCATGTACCCATTCAGACTACTACCGTCCAACTAGAAATATCAAATCAGGCTAGCAGTTATAGCACATGCACAAACTCATCCTGTAACACTAAGCCTAAATTCTCCACTTTTAGAACTGAATTCAACCTGTCATCTGATAAAACATCCAGTGCCTCAAATAGCACGGCTAAAAGTGGAACACCAAGCACCTTTGATCATTGTAAAGACAAAACCTCAGGGGGAAATGTAGATAGTTTTTACCATGCAACATCAAATTACACAGATTATTTTAATTTTTGTGCATCAAACATTACTCCAGATAGGTCCAAACAGACGGATAATTTGGCATGGACCTCAGAGTTTCAAAACACAGTTTACCAAAGCACAGATTATTCTTCTGCACCTTCGCAACAGATTAGAAGTTTGCAAACATCGAGCGACAATATCAGTAGCAATATCCCCGAGTGCCATTCAGATGTCTTTCAGACTGGCAGTGTCATGTACAATGTGTTGTCCTCTTTAAGATCCACTCTGCAAGAGGTCAGCAAGATAGAAGCTTCCTTCAGCCAGTTAGATGAAAGCAGAAGTGAAGGCAGGGGTTGTTCTAATGTAGCAATAATAAACACTGAAGCCAAAAAGGTCAAAAGCCAGATATTCAAGTCCAGGTTACCGCTGAGGGTACCCTGCCAAAAACTATGCAGTCATAGTCAGCCAGTGACAAAAGACAAGTCACAAAAAAATGATAAAGTCCTACTTAGGAAACGTGGACTGCTTAAAATCAGGGAACGATTAGATCCTTTTAAGACTTTATTACCAAGGTCGAAAATTCCAGTATTAAAAGCCATTAAATACCCTTCTTATTTGCAAGAGCAGAAGCAGGTCAGTACTAAATCTACAGTTAGGGGTAGGAGCAATAACTCTGCCAGGGATGGTAAGCAGCTAACTAAAAGCAAACCCATTTTGATAAAAAACGCCAGTAAAAGTACAACAAAAGAGATGGGGAAAAAGAACAGCTCAGTGTCAAAACGTTTTAAAGCAAAGTCTGTTAGTAGCCAGATAGTCAAGTCTTTGGACAAAACCATTTCCAAGGAGGCTGAAGCAAAGTTAGAGGGGAAAACACTGGCCACTGAGGACGAAGAGAGCTGCAGCCTCAGCATTACCAGGAACACTTCCTTGTCACAACCATCTAGAGCTTCTAGAAGTTCCTGCCCTTCACGCACCTCTACCTCCACCTCCACCAGCACCACTACATCAACATCATCTCCTATAGATGTGAGAGCTGAGGTTGAGCAGGCCAGCAGTGAGAGGATGAGGAGGAGCATGAGGAAAAGTAGGCGGACACTTGGAGGGAAGGAGCAAGAGCAGAAGGAGGAAGGGAGTCAGGTTGATCAACCAATCCCCGCTCCTGTCACGGAGAACGAGACTAGTTTGTAAACTCTTTCTAAAAACTTGTTATACTTTACCCTTCTCTCTATGAGATGCATGCAGCTGTTGTGGGTGCTTGTGATGTGACTTTGTAATGTAGCCGTCATTTCTTCTTCCTGTCATTCTTTTTATGTGTCCTGTGCTGTCTGATTTGTTCAGATAGAGGCTACAACATGGAGAATCTGTCGGTAGAGCAGAAGACTTTCACATAATTTAAGGTTTTAATTCTTTTAGGAAACAGGATATCACTTGATAACATCATAGAAGTACTGTTCTGGTGGACAGAGTTTTATAAAAGCGAGGTCTTTGGATAGAAACCGGTACAAGCAAATTTCAGTATCAGGAAGCGCCTTTTAGTTGTCATAAATGGTTGCAAAAGCACCTCTGGGAGGCCAAGTTTGTGAGTGTACATTTCTTTCACAATAAGACAAAGTTAGCTTTCCACCTACCCACATGACACAACACCACAGCACTCACCTCCACTCTAGATGTGTCTGAGATCTAGACTGTTTTGGGGAATTATGAAGGTGTGTTTGTTTTGATCTGCTTGCCTGGTTTGTAGATATGTTTGGTGGTACTTTTGCTCCGTGAAATCACTGTGAAAACAATACATTGGCTGAACTTGACAATCACTTGAATGACAGCTACACAAGGGCATGTCGGTGTAGTCAGCCACTGGCACTTTGTTGTAGCTAGATTGCTTTTGATTTCAAGTTTAAGCTATGAATTGTTTTTATCAGTGAGTGGGAATGTTGCTTGATGGTAGATTGTTTGTGGTTAGTTATGTGATACTCTGAACTCTAATTACAGAAACTAATACTACTAAATATCCAACTTATTAGTCTAAAAAGGTCTTTGACGATTTTTCTGGCCTCACAGATTCTCAAAACTTTGATTCCCCTTGATGTTATCAGCCACCCGTAAGCCTAAAAGTTGTTAATATAATGATTCAGTTACATTAAGAAATAATATTTAGTACACTGAACTAAAGAAAATAAATAAATTGAATATAAAAGAAGAGGTCTGCAAAGTATTGTCAGTGTGGAAGGGCTTGACACCTGCATTCCTTCTAATGGCCAGCAAGGAGCGTCTTCTGTCCTCGCAAAAAGAAATTTGATTGGTTCAAAGTTGAATTTGCCTCAATGCACTTTGCATAATAAGGTAAAGACTCTACAGTAATACAGAGTAAATCCCAACAATCAGCCAACCCCCTATGAAAAAGCATTTGGCAACAGTGGGAAGGTGAAACTCCCTTTTGCCAGAAAGAAACCTCAGAGTAGAAGCAGGCTCAGTGAGGAGGAGCCATCTGCCACGACAGGTTGGAATGAAGTGTGCATCTAATTGTAAAGTTGTCATATTTTAAAGAACTGATCAAAATGTAATCAATTAATGCTTCATTATAGTTGTACGTTTTAATACTTCTTTTTAAATGTAGATATCATTAGAGTTACTTCTTTTAATGGTTGCATAATCAAAACTGTGCAAATGTTTCCCATCCCTGGGTACAGATGATGTGGAGGCCCACGCAAGGTCTGGACATGAAATGAAAAAGCTGTAGAATATAGCCCTTAAAACATCTCATTGGAGAGCTTCAGCAATTGTGGTAGGTTTTGTGTTAAGCTAAGTAAACCATGGACTTTGAGTAAATTAATACCAAGCAGACAGATAGTATTGGATTCCTTCTCATCCAGTTTTCATCAGAAGAGCAGAAAATATCCTAAATAAGCATTTAGTTTCTTAACAGAACGTTGAGGTTTGTCAGGCCAGAAAATCTCTTTTTTTCTTATAAGTGGGACATGGGACAGTGAGCTAAAGTTGGTCTTTCTTTGTTTGGTTTAATATAAACACTGCATTAAAAACAAATGTTCATTAAGTAGTTATTTAGCAGGTTACATCAAGGTGAAAGGTCCAAAACAGACAAACTTAAAGTTCACAATCCCAATCTATTTCTTTCATTACATTCTCTGAGTCTCTGTGTGTGTCTCTCACTGAGAACCACATGTGATTCATTTGGAAATTTCTGTCATTACATCACACTAACTGTTTGTACCCGACCCTTCCTTGCTTCCTCGCACAGGCCCTCACAGTCCCTGTGAGAGAACAGACCTCCGCATGGCGATAGTAGCTGACCACCTTGGACTCAGTTGGACTGGTGAGTCTGAACACATCTCCGTTTTTTGTTTGTTTGTTTGTTTACTTTCACATTGTGTAAAAATTAAGCCAAACAGAACCACAAAGTGATGTAAAAAAAAATGATTATTATAAAATGTGAGAATTTTTAAGGCTGAAGGAATGATCTGGACTAAAACGGACTCTGGCAGTTTTTAAGGGTTTGTTGCCACCTGGTGGACATATACTGTAAAAATGTCTCAACTGAGCAGTACTGCAGTGATATTTATAGCCACATAATAATGCTATAGTACATAGCATATAACAAAAAATAACTAAAAAACTTCTCATGTTTGGATGTTTTTCAAATTTTGAAGATACTTAACTGCTGAATACATGTAGAAGATACTAGGATTTGAAACGGTGGAGAAAATATATAAAGCAATAAAAGCTTCATTGATTTTAAGGAGCATAAAGCTTTGATACATCTTTATATTTGAGTGTATTTTTAGAGGAATAGCTGGTGTATATTTTACTTGAGCAGCGATCCGGGCGTGGCCCCTGCGGCCGCCTGCACTGCAGCACTTTCCCCACGCCTACCAGCATTTGTACGACTGGCTGTGAGTGCACTGCAAACGTATGTCCGCTGAATGAGTGCCCAGCTGAGAGAAGGAATCTAATCCATATTTAATGTGTGTTCCAATTGCAGAGCTGCAGTGAACCATCAGACCTGCTGAACATTAGTTTCTCGCGGGTTTAGATTTATAGTCGTAATTCTAGTCCTTCATTAGCTGCAGACTGTGTCTGACACATTTGTTTGGCAGTAATTCATTTCGGTGCTGCAGTTTAATCAGTGCATCAGCACATCTCCTGCTTTGTAGGCAATCAAGTGTAACCTGTAACATGGGCCCAGATCAGATGTAAGTGGTGCAAACATGAAAACTAATTCAAAATGCCACTTTCGCCACACGCATTTTCTAGCTAAATACTGTTGCTGCGTTTGTTTTCATTTCTACACATTTCCCTTTGTTAGGCACGATACTGTCAGATTTATCAACTGGAGAGCAATCTCTGTAAACAGATATCTTCATATGAACATGCCAGATCTGGAAGCTAGGGACACGTTTTCTGTCTGCTTTCTGTTTGTAGTATGAGTTCTAGTCACGTTTGAGCAGGCTTTGGCATGCATGCCAGTAAATAGTGATAAAGTGAAATGATCAGCTATTGTCTCACAATGATTTAACTTTACAAAAAAGATGGAAGCGATGCATGGCACTGATGGCATCAGATGCAGCAAAACTGCAGAGCAACAGAAGCACACCACCCACATTCATACCACAGGTGTAAATGCTGGGAATGGTTGCAGGCAGTTCTCCAGAAAACCAACAACACGTTGTGTCAGCTTGACATGGATGATGTTGTGCATAGGTTGAATGCTGACTGGTTAAAAGAGGGAACAAGAAAGAGAGCAATAGCTCAATTAAAAAAAAAGGAAGATAATTAATGGCACTCTTTGTATGTTTGAATTTCTCTCATGGGAATGGATGGCTGAAAGACTAACAAGAGCATGAGTAAGCGTAGCCCACAGACCAGATAAAACTAAACATGTAACTTTGGTGGTCAATAATGGCGCTGCAGAAATGTCCTGTTGTGGAACTCCAGCCCTGCAACTCAGCTATCTATATGCTGCTGTTACAGAGCTGGCCAGGGAGCTGGATTTCTCTGTGGATGAGATCAACTTGATCAGAGTGGAAAACCCCAATTCCCTGACGGCACAGAGCTTCATGCTCCTAAAGAAATGGGTGCACAGGGACGGTAAAAATGCCACAAGTAAGTACAGAAGTAGATATGGCTGCTGTAATTCATACTCATATATATTTCAGTTGCTGGTTTATGATAAAATGAATCAATAAAAGGACATTATGAATGTTTGCAATGCCACAACATCACCTTATGTAGTAATTTCCGTCTCTCTCCTCCCCAGCGGATGCTTTAACCGCGGTGCTGACTAAGATCAATCGGTTGGATATTGTGACTTTGCTGGAAGGGCCCATATTTGACTACGGTAACATTTCAGGCACACGCTGCTTTGCCGATGATAACGCAGTATTCCCGGATCAGTCCGATGGTAAAGTGTAGCCCACCCTAGCTGAACTCAGTCTATCTCTCAGTCTATCCCTTCACCCTTCTTCACCACCTCTCTCAGCCAGAGGCAGTCGGACATGACTGCGTAAATAAATATTGAACCAATCAGGCTTGACTAAACTGTGGAAGTTAATGACCAAAGTGAATGAATGCTCCAGCAGGTTCATTGAGTTCATGTCAGATAATGGACCGTCGGGTAGTAAACGCACTGGAGCCGTGTTTATTGAGCAGTCAGCTTGTTCGTTCACCAACACAGGCCAGTGCAATTCGTTCATAGCACTCAGTCTTTGGAACTGTAATGACAAGTGACAGATTGATAGAAATTCGTTCCCATATTATTGATTTTGATTAAGCGCAGGAAACTCTGTACCATTTTTGGGTGCATGAAACTTTTAGTATGTTTCATTGTTTTTGTCAGATGTACAAAAGCATGATGAAGGAAATGAATGCCGCCTCTGTCCCCGCTGAGAAATGCATTTTCTTGAAATCTTGAAATTATTTTTTCAGATGGGGCAGGGCACTGCTTTGTAATTTGGTTTAACAATAGTTATGTTTATGTGTGTTTTTATTAATTAAACACAGCCATGACATGAGAAAACATGAAAACATAATCATAACAACCAATTTTTAACAATGGCATGCTTGCTTTAAGCACTACGGCAGACCCTTTTCTCTCCCTCTTCTGTATTTCTCTCTCTCCTCTTGTATGAAAATGAAGTATGGCAGCAGTTTGTGACTCTGACAGACACATTGAAGGCCATTTCAGAACTTTTACCACAATGTGCTGTTTCCCTCCTCACATTGCAGATACGTTCAAATACATTTCAAATGAAAATGCTTTATTTTTTTATATAAATTTGACTGTTTTCCACAGTTAAAACTGTTAATATATCTTTAGACAACTAGATTTCAATAAGGAGAGATTACTTGGAAGAATTTAACATGATTTATTGAGATGGAGAAATTCATGTATTTGGCGATTAGACTCTGATGACCCATCGTAGCAGAAAAAAATCCCAGCAGTGATGGATTTAGGACAGGACTCCCTGGAGTCTAGACACTGATGGTAGTGAAGATGAAGACTGAGGCTTAAATAGAGCTCTGACTGCGGTGGAGATGGGGCAACACGTTCTCACTCCCAAAGCGTAACATTTCACGCTAGGTGACAAATCGTCAACATATTACGTTTTCGGCTACCCACCACGTTCCTAAATGACGACCTCGGAAAAATGAGGAAATATGAGAACCTTATGGACTCAATCTACACATGTCCGCTCTTTTTCTTCAAATCGCTTAGAAACACGCTATTTAACATCATTAAAGTCGTGGTTAAGGTCAGGAAAAAGGTTATGGTTAGGGCTAGGGATAAGGTTAGGTTTAGGGCTGGAATACAGGGCTGGAACGTCTATTACCGCGGGAGCGTCATTGCACTGGATTTCGGCCATAACCCACCGCGTACCATAACAACGCCGAAGGTCTCCTTTCGCGTTCCTCAGGAACGCCCCGGGACGTGACAAAACGTCGGCATGTTACGCCTCGGGAGTGAGAACGGGCTGGATGGGGAGGTGGTGGGTTGCATGAAAGAGAGTCTGAAAGGTAGGATGACAAGAAGATGATCGAACTAGAGAAATGATGTCAGTACTGAGATTGACAGTGTGGGAAAGCGTAAACATGTAAACAGAAACGAAGCTGAACACCCAGGAATGCAGATGAGTGATTACAGATCTTCCTTATTGAACTTAAGCATAAGCTTCATAAAACAGGGGTAGAGCCAAGGGATGGATACGGGGAGCAGCACTGCAGGCTCAAGACTGCCAATCTGTTTGACAACTCAACAACCGCCACATGGTATCAAAGGACTGAAAAGAGAAGCATGTAAAAGTCAATAACAATATTAAACAGCATAATTATATTCAGTCTTCAGTTAAAGCGGTAATAATGCTTTTTTATTTCTCTAGCCTGTCTTTTGTCCCTGGCTATTACTTCAGCTCTATTAGCCGACTGCCAGTTTTTATTTAAGGAACATGATTAGCACGAGTAATGATGACTAATTATTAACTTCTGCCGCCAAATCCAATGCCAACTTTTTTCCCATGGATTTTACAGAACCATTGCTATGTAATAAAATAAATCTTTCCACTACTGTTCTTTACTTCTTCAAGAGAAAAGCAGATAACACGCACTAAGTAAAGCCAAATAAGCTCTTCTCTGGATTCAGTAGATGAGTTTAGAGTCTGCTTTGGCACTTTAAAACAAAATTCTGAAATGGTCTCATTTCCAGTCTGTCTAATTAGGTTTTCTTGAAGTCATCTTAACACAAGGATCGGTGTTCCTGTTGCCTTGAATAACAACAGAGCTGAGGCGATCTTTTTGCAAAGATGATTTCTTGGGGAACCGACTTAAGTAGATTAACAAAATGCATGGCTATGGCTTTGTGTGAAGGGCTGCCTGCTCTGTTGTTCTTGACTCACATGAATACACTTCTAACACTCTTTAAATGGGCGAAGCCTTTTCAACACATCCAGAAGTGTTTTTTGATTTTTTGATGACTTGCACATTTCGATCTGGATGTGCTCTGTTCCACACTCACAGATGAGTTGAAAATGAAACGCCTTTTTTCAAAGTGTACAGTGTATACTAATGCTTCTGTGTCACTGCTGTTAGCTATGTGATACCTGTCATCTCCTGGTTCCTCCAAGCCTCCAGCCTCTACGCTCCACTGTAGCTTCCTCTGCTTTGAGACCAGCAGACTCCCTGCCTCTTCATCCTCCTCTTCCTCTTGCTTCTGAGTGACTAATTTCCACAGCAAATGCCCTTGTCTACTGAGCAGCACTAATCAGCTACTTCCCACCAATGGCTACCTTTTGCTAGCCTCAGCAGCTTCAGGATCCAGTCATAGCTTCTGCTCCCACCCTTGCAGTTGAGTAGAATAAGACTAGAACAGCACCGCCTGTCATTACTAACAGCTTTCTACAGGTTGTGGAGGAATATAGCAATCTTACAGCTCTTTGGTGAGAGTTTAAGATCGCTCTTGTCAGCCTCTGCACAAGCTGGATGACATTGAGAGCTAATTGCTGTCAAGGCCCATTTCAGACACTCTTATCCATGGCATAGAAGTGCTCCAGGGGAGTCTCTAACAGTAAAGCTCATTTAACACAGCGTACATTTGCCAAACCAAACCTTAAAGACTATCAAGTCTTAAAAAAAATCACTGTAAGGTTGAGAAATTATTGTTTGGTTTGGCGAATGTGAATCATGGCCATTCTTCTGAACTTTTCGATGTGAATCTTTTTCCATGAAACAGTCTAAACAACGTGACATACTGCGTAATTTCCTTTTAGTAAAAAATCTGATATGAGTTGTTATCATAAGGTTCTGCAACTTTGTCCACAAACCATACTTGATCTGAACTTAATCAGATTTCGACATCACGTCCTTGTGCATCACTAGACCGCTTTCAACTGGCTGCCATTTTTAGATCGCTCCATGAAAGTCGTTCTGACCGCTGACTGTGATTTCAGCATGAACCTCAAACTTGCAGATTGAGCCTACATGACCTTTTGAGTTTTTCACCTACAATCTAGAGACAAAAGAGCAGGTATGAATGTACAAAGAACAGGAAAAACCTGAGTAGCTAATGTATTTGCCTCCCTACAAAAATATGACACAACCACAAGGTAATTAAGACATACTGCACCACGCACACACATAAATGCATCGGCCGCTCACATTAAAAGATTCACCACAGATGTGAGATTGATCCTGGGGAACAGGATCAGGCATCCTTTAAAAGGATGACGAGTTCTGATGGGGGAACTTCGAGGAAGCCATGTTTCATCAGCAAATAGTGGATTAAAAAGGAAGAAATAACAAAATCACCATCTCTCCTCATCTGATTTGGTGAGGAGAGATGCAACTTTAGTCATTTTGCCTAAATGATTTGAGATAGACTCATTTTTATGATAGACTGGAGGAGATTCAGTGCGCATCACAGAGACACATGTGTACATGGTAAGGATGGGACTTTCATGGAGCGATCTACAGAACAGCACATGCAGGTTTTATGGACAGGGTCACAAAACCTCATACTTTAGTATTAGAACTTAGAATTTATAGAGTCTAGACTTAGTATTTCCAAGAATTTGCCCTTTCTCTTTTCATAAACATCTCCTCCTCTTTAAACCTAGACTGTAAAATCTCAGTTTTCCAGCAAAAAAAAAAAGATAAAATTATTGAAATGATTTGACTACCCTGGGGTGAAGGGTCCAAAGAGATGATACTCCTGCTGACTATGGTGCCTCTTCTTGCTTATCAGCTGAGATGAGCAACCCGATGAGTCCTACGCTCAATCTCTTCGCTTCTGCAGCTTCGTAGATTTTAAGCCTTCATCAGTCACATTTTCACTTCATCGTCTGTGTGTTTGACCTGTTTTATTTTTACATGCCTTGTTCTGTCTCCTAACCAGTTTTTGTCTAACATTTGTTCTGTGCCTTTTGTTCTGTGTCTTGTGAACCTTGCTAATTGCAACAGCTCCAAAACGTCTTAGAAGTCCTCAAATGCCTCAGTCTTCCCCTCTGCACACCACCTCCCTTTCTTCTTCCGCTCCACCCGTTCAAACCACACATATCAACACTTTCTCTTCCTCCTCTGTCTTTTTCTTCCCATCTCCCCCTTCCACGCCTCCTGTTTACCTCCTGCCTGTGGCCCCTGTTCTCCCTCACTTCTTCACTCTGCCTTATTCCCCTCCTCTTCCCTCCTCCCCTCAAAGTCCTTTTAGCTGCCCTTCTTTCTTCTCTCCTCACTTTCCACCCTCTGCCCTCTACAAGCCCCTTCCTCCTCTTTCTTCCTCACTCCCAACTCTTCACCTTTTACCGCCTCCTCATTCTGCCTCTCCTACATCTGCTTCCTCTCCTCGCACCTTATCAGCTACTGTCCCTTCTTCTCCTTCTCCATCTTTAATATGTGCTTCCTCTCCACCTTTACTTCCTCCCTCTTCTACACCTCCTCTCTGTCCTTGCTCTTCATCCTCTTCTCCACCTCAAAATCGCCATTCTCTATCTCCACCTCCCCCATCTCCCCCATCCTCTCCCCTCCCTACTGGTGTTCCTCCTTACTTCAGGCGAGATCGTTCAGTTCCTGAGGTTTACATTTAGAGGCCTGTGTGCTTCTCACTGCCTTTTGTTTGAACCAGCACAACTAAGCTACCTGAACTCTTCTCAAGCTTTTGCTCATAAACGGACCTAATTACTGAAAACAAAGTCCAGCTTGTTTTAAAGTCTCCCGCCTCACTAACTTCACTAATGTTGCATTTATTTGAGTGAGGCTGGGTCTAAGTCTACATAGGTTTAAAAAGAAAACCCAAGTGCCAATTTTAAGATACATAAACAGTATATGCCAGGTTTTTGGTTTTATTTTTATATTTTGTGTATTTCTGTTTCCACCACTTTTTGATGTGGTCATGTCTACTCGGTAGGGCTGGTTCAAAAGTCATTTAAAAGTAATTATTTTTCTACTTCTAGAGGCAGCAGAACAAAATTTAAACACAACAAATCTGATGTTCGTATATATTACAGATCGAGTACAACTGGAATAGCATTATCATTTATCCACAGGAATAAATTCCAGAGTTTTGGTTTGAACTCTGGTCCAGTACTGGCACAGCACATTCGGAGAGAAATGCAGCCAGAGCCACAAAAGTGTAGAAATATCTGTCTTAGATGGCATGGTGTACAAAGCAGGAGAGATGTTTCCTCTAAGTGAAGAAGTAGATTAATGAACTCACTCTGGACACCGATTGTGCAAACTATCCTCAACACATCGTGCATTTAAAGTAGCTGAACACCTGATGAATGGCCTGTTTATAGTTCAGAAGAGACATGAAGGGCATGTGGGTGTTTATCCTTTTTATTTCCAAACTGTATGTCCTAATTAAACTCGTAGTTGTAAAAATATGTCGCAATAAATCAGCTGAAAGCACACTGTGACCTTTGTAGATGTGTATAGGTGTGTGTAGCATCTAAAGAGCCAGATGTGTTTCTGAGCAGTTCACAAAGATTAAACTATAGCTTAAAGGGGCAGCGGCTCCCATTCAGCCGGCAAATTCCACTGTAAATATTGCGCCATGTCTGCTCTATGTGCATGTGATTTGAGATTAAATACAGATGTAATACTTTGCCTCCATAGTCTTTAAAGGTAAAGGCATGACATATTTTTATTCTTATTTCAATTTGATATATGTCTGAATACTAAAATTCACCCACCAAATGTCACAAATACCACAAGCAGAATCTAGAGGTGCAGTTTCCAGGAAGTTACCACTGGGTGTAAACCGACAAATAACTTTATAATATGTAAAGTTGTGTTTACATCTTATTCTGCTACCGAATCACTTACACGTGTGACTTTTGAACAGATGCTACCTTTAAATGTTTCAAATGTTTCTCATTTCATCACCTCCACCACTTTACTTCTCCTTCCCTCCCTCTTCCAACCCCTTTTTTTTTTATCTTTACCCCTTCTTCAATCCTCTTATCCTCTAATCCTGTACTCCTACAATCCACCCAGGCTACGACAATATAGATCTGGAGCTCCAAACCCCCTCAGACCTCAACTACGTGCCCCCGACCCCACTGCGCTCAGACGACTTCTTTAGCGAGGGCGATCCTTTAGTAGAGTCCCATAACAAGTCCATGCTTACTAGACCTAGCGACCTCTCTCTCACTCAGACCACCAGCACCTCCAGCAGCGACCCCCTCACAGTGGCCCCGGGTCCAGGCTCCACTGCCACAGAGCTACCCATTGCTGGGCCTGAAGATACACAAACTGAGATGTTTACTGAAGAAAAAACAGGATTGGTGTCTGTAGAGAGGCCAGATAATGACAGACGGTTGGTAGAGCAATCAGGAAAGGAGACAGAAGAAGTAAAAGCAGGAGACCATCTTGTTTTGGAGAGTCAGGGAGGGGCCGTAAAAGAGAAGGCTACCGCAGACACTGGTCTTGGAAATGGAGTGGAGGAAGAAGAGGAGGAGGAAATGACGCAGGAGAGGTTGCAGAGTCTGCTGGAGGATTTAAAGCTGGAAGAGGGCATGGAGGAAGAGGAGGTGTCAGAGGAGCTTGTGAATGCCATCCTTGAACAAGTACGGAAAGCAGAAAAAGACATTTATTCAGTTCCAGGCAGGAGCAGTGAGACGTCTGGCGCAATCGGGGAGTCAGCAGCCCCTGGCCCCAGCCCGGGCTCCAACAAGGGCAGGTAGGACTTGATTTTATTTTAAATTCATTGTCACGTCTTTCTGCTCCCAGGTGAATTTGCCTAAATCTATTTAACTCGTCCAGCCCCGACAGTCTAGCTGATTCGCTAGAGGAGCCCCAGGTTCAGACCAACAAACAGAATGGAGGTCAGACTGAAGCAGCCAGGGAAGGGATGGAAAAGGTGCCCAGGAGGAAGGAATCCCAGGAGGACAGCAGCACAGCGGGACCAAGCAGAGGAGACAAGGACGGAGGCAACAGGTCCCAGCACAAAGTCCAGGTGGGAATCGGTCCTTCACAGAGAATCTTGTCTTGAAGCCTTGAAAAAGTCTTTAACTGTATATTATATTATTCTCCTTCTGTTGTTATGTGGGCTTAAAATATTTAACCTCTGAGATTAGCCCAATTCTTCTATCATATGTTAACTTTCCATATGAATCCCACACACTCTGGCCTCGTTGACATTACTCTGCTGCTGGGCTGCCTTCATCAGGAGAGTGTTAGAGAGAAGGAGTCCGACTCCGATGAGGAGACCACTGTCACTACCAGGGTGATACGCAGACGGGTTGTACTCAAGGTCTGTTAGGCCTGGTGTGCAGAGACATGTTGAAGCAGAGTGCAGTGGACCGATAGCGTGTGAAGAAGAGTGATACCAGAGAGACTGAACAGAAGCTATTTGCTATGTGTGCTGAGCATGACAGTAGCAGTGTTTTTGTGCAAGTTTGTTAACATAGACTGGAGTGTGTGTGCAGCTATAGTAACTTTAAAAGATAACTGGAGACATGATATGTGCGAGGAAACAAAGAGACATTTTTTAGATTAACATATGACCCAAAGAGGAGTTCTAAATTTTCTCTAAATTGAAATAGAAACTTGTCTACAGCTGTTTATATGTTTAGCTTTGCTATAGCATTAAGTTCTAATTGCTTGCTTGCCTTGCTTGTGCTCTTCTACCTGGCTGGTGGATTGTTGGTTGTGCTTTACCATATATATTTAATTCACTGACTAAAAGGAATGTGCCAAACTTCTTCTGAGGGGGGGAAGAAAAGGTGGAATTTGATTTAAGCTTCTTTTTTGCATCAGCTAGAAGCAACTAATAGATATTTTAATTATTGATGCTAAGTGCTAAGTGTTTCCAGGGAGTCATCAGGTAATTGCTTAGTGTAAAAAAATAGATTCATGAAGCCCTAAGTGAAGCTTTGACGCAATTTAACAAGATTAAAGCATCACAGATTAAAGACTAATGCTGCTTTGGAATTGACACACTGCCCATGTTGGAACACATTTCCAAAGTGGAAAAAGTCTGCTTGAAGATCTTATAAATTTAGGCTATGTCCACACGTACCTGGGTATTTTTGAAAACGCAGATTTTTCTATTCGTTTGCACCTTTCGTCCACACGTAAACGGCGTTTTCGGTCACTGAAAACTGAGATTTTTAAAAACACCGGCCAGGGTGGATATTTTTGAAAACTCCGTTTTTGTGTTTACGTGTGGACGAGAAAAACGGAGAAAACGCAGCGTTAAAGGTGTGCGCCTTTTCTGACGTCACACTGTGCGCCACGTTATTGTTTCGGTGAAATGAATTTCTACAATACTATTACTGTTAATTGTACTCTCTGCAGTGTTTAAATGCTTACATATACACACACAGTTACTGTCCCTCCACACATACGACTCGGTTCTGCTTCTATGCCCCAGCTTTGTTTACTTTTTCCCACCAAGGCTTCTAGACTTCTGATTGGCCAACATTTCTGCGGTTAGGAATATATCGCCACCTGTTGCTTTGGCATGTTCCTACCAGCGTTTTCCTTCATTTCTGCCTTTACGTGTGGATTATTTTTTAAAACAAAAACGGAAAATCTCCGTTTTCAAAAATACCCGTGTACGTGTGGATGTAGCCTTAATAAAGATAAAAAAAAAACTAAACTAAAGCAAGAATATAACATGTACAGTATTCACAGACAATGAAAATTGAGCTCCGGTGCATCCTGTTTCCACTAAAAGTCCTCCAGCCATCATTCAACATTCAACACAACCTCTTCACAACCTCCACAAAAGGCCGAACTGGCTCGACACCAGTAGATACCAGTTATATTCTATATTCTTTATTGTTTTGTTACAATCTTTGGCTCTATCAAGGTTCATTTTGAGGTGATAATAAGATATATTTGTATGGTTTTTGAATGAGGTTTTGCCTGAACTTTTATTTTTCCATCTATGGACACATCCTTCTGAAGCTTTGTTTAAAAGAAACACTTTTATTGTATTCTTTCCATATTTCTATATTATAATTGTCTTTTAAACAGCATTTGGTGTTTCCAGTGCTTTTGCTGCTGCTGGCTTGGGTCTTGAAGTTTGGACGTGTTGAGACGGCAGGATGCAGTATTACATTACATTATTTAACAAACCTGCCGATCTAAATACTCACCTTTCCACTTTATATGATAAATATGTTCTAGGGCAAATACCCTGGTTTTGCATCCATTGTGATTTGTGGGCTGTTTGGAAATGCTTCTTTATTTATTCGATGAATAACAGTCTTGGAGCTAACCCTACCTGCACCTTTACCTTCCTCATTTCTTTCTCACTTTTCCATCCAAATAAAAACTTTCACCCCAGGGAGAGGAGGCCAGAAACATTCCTGGAGACTCTGTGACAGAGGAGCAGTTCATAGATGAAGATGGGAATCTGGTCACCAGAAAAGTAACCAGTCTTTCTCCTCCATTGCTTTTCTTGTCTTACACCACATGTATATGCCATGTACAGCCACAGTAAAATTTAATAGGGAAAACGATGAACCATAGAAGGTTATGTGAGCGCGATCTGTTTCCCCTTTGGCCATACGCCCTTGGTTTGGGATTGATTGGTTATCTCACCCTCCAGTTTGCTGTCCATGTGCAAACTAGAGGGATTAGATGACCAGTACCCTTCAAAACTGAGGGTTTGGGCCAAGGAGAGGAATTCAGATTGGACCTCATTGTCACAATGATGCCGACAACCTCTTAGATGCATGAACCAAGCCTATCACATATCATCCCATTGACTTTTACACAACACCTCTACATATCTCCCTCATCCTTTTTTCTATCACTTCATCAACTCCCCCACGCTCCTCCTGCTAACATGCTTCTTCCCCTGCAGGTGATCAGAAAGGTTGTACGCAGAGTGTTCAGCTCAGAGGAAAGGAGGCAAAGTGAAGGCGAATTTATTGCAGCAGAAGAACCTGCTGCTGCTGGTGGGGGAGGTGTTGGTGGTGGTGTAGCCTCAGGTGGAGCTGACACTGCTTCTTCATCAGGAGCGGCAGCAAGAGCCACGGGGGGGAAGGGCAAGAAGAAGGGGAAGCGCTCCCGACACGGCCACAAGGAGGAGCCTCAAAGAGTGAAAGCTGAGGTTGCTGTCGAAACAAACTGCCTGACTTAGTGAGCTGAGCTGTCTGCATGAAGCTGTAGCTTTGTGT
Organism: Neolamprologus multifasciatus; assembly: GCF_963576455.1. Lineage (NCBI taxonomy): Eukaryota > Metazoa > Chordata > Actinopteri > Cichliformes > Cichlidae > Neolamprologus > Neolamprologus multifasciatus. Next base: position 6,258,621 of record NC_140446.1, on the reverse strand, counting down.
AAACTCTTAATCACCTTTTAGATGAGCAGAGGACACACAATCTGACAGCATTAAGGCAGCCATAAACCAAAGTAAACTGCATTCCAGTGAGGGGAGGTGTACTACAAAGCGAGATTAATGGGTTAGTGAGGTATGTTTAGCCTGGCTAGATCACCATGGCAACTTCTGCTGAACAGATAACATGGTCCAGAGTGGTTAATGTTCAGGGTTTTGTTGTAAAATTGTCTAGAAGCATCAGCATAAGTTTTAGTTCAGGTTCAAGGCCCTTCTTGCCCCAAGTGTCCAATGAGTTCAACTTGAAGCACAGTTGAGCTGCGATTAAGACCAAAAACAGCACCTAAAAGTCCAGCTAAAATTTGGGCAAAGCAGGTTGGTCATGAGAAGCAAGAGACAGGTGAGCAAAGATAAAATGCCATGGCCACATCGTCACTGGAGACCTCAAGTAGATTTATAAATACACATCAGTTTACAAAAACAGGAGATGAAGATCTTGGCTAAGATTGGTTTATCCATACAAAATGGTAAAATGACAGAAGTGTCAAATGTAATGACTAAATTCTGATGTTCATGCAACTTAAACTTTATTTTGACATTCAGGTTTTGTTTGCTGTTTCTTGTTTGAAAAATTGAGTGTGAGTTTATGAAATGCTGTGCAGTTTAGAACAATTTCATAACAGCAGCCTTACTGTCTGAATACAGTTTGCAGTGGTTGCAGTGTGTGTTTCCTCAGTAGCAGCTACAGCCTCTAGGTTTAGACTAGACCGAGTCTGAGAACTACTAATATCAAGTGATTCAACTAATATAAAATGTCGTTATTCTCTCTATTAAGCATGTGTGCTTTCATTTGCAAATGTACAGATGTAGTAATTTTAACATTTTTTCACTCCTTAAACTCATCTTTCCTCCAGCATGCTGACTGATGTAGAAGATGAACCAAACTGTGCTTCATTAACACTCGCCGATCATGCCTTGCCTGAGTTTAGTACTGACATTTCTTTTCTCTCTCTCTTTTTTTTTGTTTTGCTTTTTTTTTTGTTCCTGTCTTGTACTGAACCTCGCTGCTTTTCTTAATCTCCTTCTGCCAAGCCTGGAGACGGTGCCAACAAGAAACCAGGGAGGAAGAGTCATTCTTAACAGTAGAGCTCTCAACTACAACTGGTAAGAGGCCACTCATAAAGACACTAAAAACTCCCATAAGTTACCCAAATATTCACCTATAGACCATAAAGATTAATTATGTTTCTGTAAATAGAATAAGAATATACTTTATATTTTTTGCTTAATATAAAGTATGGTATATAAAGGCATGTTTAGCTGAAGACTTTAATTCTGAAATTTAGAGGTAAGACCACTCAGATGTCTGTATGCTGAGTATGAAGCCATCTACCTTTTAACTCTGATGTAATCAGGAAGACAACTGAGTTTTTCAACTGGAATAAAATTGTCAGTGCTGTTGTACTCCCAGGCATTACAGTCAAGCGCACCATGCAGATCCTTATCAACAAGAATATTTGCAAGGATTTAAAAGCTAGCAATAAGTTAAGTTGCTAGTTGACATCTAAATGTGACTTTTATGTTCTAGTTAGTATTTAAAAAAATATAACCTTACGTTGTATGTAAACAAAGATGAAAACGAATCACTTGCGAGGTTTTGTAGGACACTTTCTGTTACGTTCCAGAGTTAACTAAAGCTATCAAAATGATATGAACAAACAATTGTTTATGACTTCATGTCCAAAATCTCTTTGTACTGTGTTGAACAGATACTGGAGATGAACTAGTGTCAGGTGGTACTTTCATGTAATTCCAATTTGTACCACAAGGTGGTGCAGTGAATAAATAAAACATATAAACAGGAGAATTAATTAAAAACACAATTACAATCGAGGCTAAGAATATTTAAAACTGCAATCCTAAAGCAGAAAAGTACTTTTTTATACAACAACCAATCTGAAGTATAAACTTTCCTTTACACTCAGGTCCATGGACCCCCACACATGACCCTGGGAGGAAAAACAGACCGGAGCCAATGAAACCGGGAGCCAACACGTGTCTGAAGCTTTCGCTTTACAACGCATGGTTTTCAGCAAGACAACACGTTACTTTTCTTTGATTTCGCATGAGCATGTCACCAAACTCACTCACTGTTGGAAAACAACACCGAAGGACACGCATGGACGTGAGCTGGAAACTACTTTAATCTTTGGCAAATGAAAGGCGTCTGTGACCAAAGACGGCACAAACAGCGGGGGAAAGGACTTCACTCTCTCAGACACTCGCCTTGTATGGCTTTATTTTTTCCTCCTGCACTCACAGTATCGGGGTGCACCATGTGGTTCTTTTATAAAACAAAACAAAGGAGATATAATAGTACCTGGGTGTTTTTGTTGTACATAAATGACACTGTATAAAATCTTTAAAAAAAAAGAATTGGTAGCTTCACAGATTGTTTATGCACTGATTTGAGTTGATGAAGCTTTGCAGAGCCAGTGCATTTGTATTGAGAGGTCGACACTTTTCGTGCAGCCTGGAGTGTGTCTTCTGACGTGCTCTTCCCAAATATAAAAAGGAACAAAAAAAAGCTGTATGTGAATGAAACGAATGGAGAAAAAAATGCTTGATTTTCAACAGAGGACATTTTCTTTAAAGACAACAGCTACTCTGCTCTGTCTGAGGGACATTCTTCAGAGAAATGATATTTTGCTGCATGTTATGTCACTTTATTTTTAACGCTTTCCTTTCTTTCTCTTAATTCAAAGCACTGTAATACAACTTAGAGAGGGTGTGATGGTACTTCTGTCTGTGTGAGCACTATTAGTAACCCAAACATCTGTCATCTATAACTGTTTTGTTTTTATTTATTTTCCTTTTCTTGTTTTTTACAAATGAAATGACACTCCACATCCTAGTGGCGAGATAGTACAGCATCCTTCTTATGCAACAGGAAAGTACTGACACTGTCCAATGCATCTTTCAGACTAGCACATTGTTAGCTCTAGACCGCTAGCAACGCTGTGTGTGTGTGTGTGCGTTTGTCTGTGTGTGCGCGTTTGTGTTTAACATTAGGAAAAAAATCCATGCATACTAGAAGTGTATGTTTAAACTTTTAGTTCTACTGTGGTTTTTAAAAGGGGACTTTTACGTTGATGATTTTTATCCTGTTTATTTGCTTCTATTTACACGAGAACAGAGAATCTCATTTTTAGCCCCATCGCTCAAATCTAAATCTTTGTAATCACACACAAATCACTGTCAGTTATTAAAAATGCGACTTTCTGTTCATGTGTAAATTGTTTTTCTGTTGGTTTTTTTTTTCATATGAATCCACCCTAAGCATCCATTGTTGATAATAAATCTGGTACCGACATGTATGACAAACCAACATAGCCTACACTGGATGATCCAAGTAATTATTTAAGCAGAAAAATAAATTGTGTTTAAACTGAACCTCTGCTAGTCAGTCTGATTTCTCTTTCTGGTTGCACAGGACCAGTGAAATACTGGACATGATTCATACTGATGTCTTTAAGACGTCAAGAAACCCCATGGAAACTAAAAGACAATAAAAGACCTGAAGATGTAGGCTGAAGAGCTTTGTGTATCACAACATACTTGCCTCACATGCTAGTGTCCACCAGGAAATAATGCCAAATAAATGAAATACAGTCACTAAACATGTGGCCCATTCTCCTTGTAAAGGCAGTATTACACACTACACAATATAAATAGTTAAAAATGATAATTGTATGTGTCTTAGACCAAATGCAGAATAAGGGTATTTAGGGGGCTATATGTCCATGCTTCCATGCCACTTGTGACCCACAATGCCCCAGTCATGATCTTAACTAAACACTGGTCATGTGACCCCGTACATTCTGCATCTAACAAATTTTACATAAAAATATATATTTAAAAAATTATTGTATGTATAAAAAAAGACCTTTGCAACTTTTTCAGTTATATGTCAACATCTTGCATAAATCAAACATGCAGATCATCAAGAATGTGATTTCTATACTGGATTGGTCGAGGTTAACAGGGTGCCGGTGGAAACTGTGCTACTGTTAGCTATAGACAAATGAAGAGGAGAAGGTGAAGGCATGATGTCCCATCATTGGTAAAGAGAAAGAGCTGATGGGACATGCAGAGGGTTGGTGTAACAGAGGAGGACGCTAATGATAGGGTGAGGTGAAGGTGATCTGTTGTGGTGATCCCAAAACTGAGTAGAGAAGAAGAAAAAGAGGAATTTCATTCTGTGTTTCGCAGACTACCATGTTTCAACTGCTTGGTACAGTGAAAACCAAAGAGCATCCAAGAATTCCAAATATGCAAATACAGCATTTCTTTTTGGAAAAACTAGACCAACTATACTTTTTTATCAAAAATATTGGAGATTTGTTTTTTTAATAATGTTTCAACAATAAAAAACTACTGATCGATCTATGTATAAATGAAATATACATTTATATCTGTAATTTTCATTTATAGTGACTCTGAAAAGATAAGATGTGAAGCTCTATATAAGAAGGTATTAATTGTGAAATCATACAGAGCTGTTTTTATAATTAAAACACATACAATGCTGCTGGATAAAATAAATATCTTAATATTTTACACATATTTTGCATATGACTTCTTAATATTTCCAGTAATTGTCCCACAATCTAGCTAGGATTCAAACAATTGGTTCATGAAAACAGTAAAATTTGGACTGTACCATCAGAGCGCTGCAAAGCTCTCAAAATATAATAAGTTCAAAATAACCCATATCTTATACTGGGAATTGGTGCAGCTCTTCTGTTAACTTCTTATCTGAAACAAGACTTTTTAGCTGTCTTTCTGTCTAAGTCAACTTTATTCTGTTAATAAAAAAGGTTTGGACAGCAGGTATGTGGTTCTGCTCCACGACATCGTCCAATCTCAGTAGAAAAACTTCTGAGATTTTTGGCTAACGGGGCGTGCGTTTTGGTTTTCTATTTGTTATATTGTTACATGTTGTTGTAACTTCTGCTGCCCTCTTGGACAGGTCTATCTTTAAAAAGAGATTTTAATGTCTTTTAAATGTATGTGAATTTTTCACCTGATTGGAATATTCAAAATGAAATCTTATAACAAAAAGGACTTTAAGCCAAAATTAAAAAGAGACTGGATTTCAGAGTTAACATCATTTAATCTCTGAAACTGTGCATGTTTGCCTTGATGCTCAAATGAAATCTAACAGTAAGACCTGATTGATGTAACCTGACTGTTTGGATTAATAAGTAGTACCTAATCTCAGCCTTAAAGACTTTAATAGACTGATCAGCTGGATGGGTTCATCCCCGTTAGTTATTAGATGTCTTTTCAGTTCGTCTTTCCTCAGGAATGTTTTCCCACGGGATGTGTCAGCTCTCCTTTGTGGACACCCATGTGTTTGGTAAGTGAAGCTTTTCCCACAGACATTACACAGATAGAGCTTCTCACCTGTGTGGGATCTCATGTGGATCTTCAGCGCGTCGGGCTTATACAACTTTTTATCACAGATCACGCTTTGATATGTGGACCCTGCTGAATGGATCTTCATGTGTGTTTTCAGAGCGCCCCTTTTCCCCAAACTCTTTCCTGCAGATCCTGCACAGGAACAGCTTCTCCTCTGTATGGATTCTCATGTGAGCCTTCATGTATTCTTCAAAGCTAAAGCTCCGACCACACACGCTGCAAACACACGGTCTCTCCTCATCAGATTTCCATTTTGAGTAAATGCTTTCCCGCAGACAGTGCAGACAAATGGTTTCTCTCCTGTGTGGTTCTCATGTACAGCTCCGTGTTTGTGGCCTTCAAAATGTTTGCCGCAAACTTCACAGTCATTTATTTGGGGGTAAGCTTACAAGCGAAGCTTCAAGGTTTCCTGGGTCTCAAAATGTTTCCCACACACGCCACACATATCTGCATCCTTCTTGCCTTCCTGCGTATGCTTCAAGAAAGAGGTAGCAGAAAGATTTGCTAGAGAAATCCCTCTTCCTGTGTCCCTTAGACTTTGTTTTTCTGTCCGTTTTATCACTCTGTTCACTTTTCTTCCAGTCCTCATCACTCTCACCCTCTGTACTCTCAGCATCAGAAAGGTCTGCCTCAGATGTTTTCCACAGACTTCACAAACATCTGCACTTTTTTTCATGCGTCAGTGCACATTTCAGAAAAATGCATCTGTGCTGGAAAAACTCTGCAACAACTGCATTCAGTATTTGGTTTTTGTTTGTTGTAGCTGTTCTCTGAGAACGATTTTTCATCTTTGTTGGAAAGATTTTCCGTTCACTTTGTAAACATCCATACCTGGAGTTCCTGTCCGAGGCGTTCTTGTCTTTGATTTAAGTAGCTCATCGTTTATATCTTTATCTTCACTCCCACCTTTTGTATTTTTGTTGACAGTACCTTTAGGTTGGCAGGTGGCACACCTGGGTGCTCTCCTTCCTTCTCCATTTCCACCGTTGTTGAGGTCCCCTTTTCTGCTTGTTGGGTTTAGTAAAACTGTGAAGGCTTGCTGTTGATAAACTCAGAGTCTATCTCTGTATACTTGTCTTTAATCTGTCATAGATCAGTCCTTGTCTCATCATGCATCTGCTACTCAGATGAAATGTTCTTTTCACCATTGGACCCAAACAGTGATACTTTATCTGCATGGAAAGGATGCCAGTTAAAAAAAACAACATTAAAGGAAGCGATTATATTTCTGACATGTATTAATTTGTGTTTCTGGATGTAAATTAAATAGTTCTACTTTTAAAAGACAAAAAGGTCCCCCATTTAAAAGCTGGATGGGATGGGGGTGGTGTAAATAATGTCACACAGTGCAGTTAAAAACTCTGCAGCCAAGGTGTTAACCTTGGCTGCAGAGTTTGGTATTTATTTTCACCAAGACTACTTACCACTACTTACGATTTAGACACTAAAAGCTACACAGGGTTATTTTTCATTCATTATCCTTAATTTATCCAGGTAAAGGTCTCATTAAAATAAAGAAACCGGATGACATGAAGTAATTTTACTTTTCAAGATCAGTTCGCACTTTGCCGTGTGACCTGTGTGTAGGCAAAGGTATGACACAAAAGAGCACAGTCAAAAAGTAGTGAATGAAGCCTCCAGAGACTAAAAATTCAACCAAATACAGAATTTATCCGAAGCCTATAAAGCTCTTAAAAGTGTTTGCACCCAAACTCAACCTGGAAGGACTAATTAAGTTTAAAAAAAAAATACACAATCACAAAAATTAGGACAAAAAAAGAAGTGGAAGGCCTAAAAACACTATCTCCAGCAGGTAAACAGTATCTGAAAGTCATGTCCTTAAGAAACAGGACAAAAATCCATCAAAGGACTTGATGCAGGACCTGAAAGATGCATCTGGCCTTTCAGTTGAGGCACCTGCTGTTCACTGAAGCCTCATTAGTGAAGGTCACCATACTTACAGAAGCTTCAATAACAAAAATGTCTCCACTTTTTGCTCAGTATGAACCATATAAAAACAAACGAGCTCAAGGCAGGTCACCCTGATAAATGTCACTACTGAAGCAGTCGTTTCTTTTAAAAGGTGTCTTGTGTTTCCAAACCTGGAGTGTGCAGCATTTTCTCTGTTACATCCTCCACAACTTCTGTCAATCTCTCCATGACCGGCGTCCATTTCACTCATAATGGAGCACAGAGGCATTTATTTCCATTTCTGAATATTTTTAGAACTTCTACAGCTGCATAAACACTTTATCACACATGCAACAAACTAACAACTTAAAAGTCTGAACAAACTGAAAAGGAGCCATGTTGCTTCTGGTGTTTTCTTCATTTTCAAATTGAAGAAACACTTTTGGTCAATGGTACAACACTGCCACCTTTTAATATGTGGTCACTGCACTGAGCAGGTAATACAGTATTACTGCTATACTTCATTGTATCTAAAAGTACAAGGAAATCGTTGTACATTTTACTATGACTAGATTTAATTCAGAGCTTTATTTAGCATATTTCTTGGCACACATTCGACAAGGTGCTGGAAACATTTCTCAGAGGATTTTGACCATAATAACATGAAAGTGTCAAGTTGCTGCAGATTTGTCAGGTTTTAGTTGTATTCATTCTGTCACATTCTAATATAATTCTATAAAAGCATGTCAGTCTTTCAACTGCCATGCTCCACTACACAGCAGACAAGACTAAACAGCCAAAGATTTAACACACATCAGGCGTGCAAACAGGTAGGCAAATTCATTGTAAAACCACAAAAATGCATGCCTGTTTTGCAACTAACGGGACCCACGCAGCAGTCAAGACCAGTGTTGGTCAAGTTACTTAATTAATTACTTAGTTACTTAGTTACTTTTTAAAAACACGATTTACAACCTGAATAGGTGATAAAGTGATAGATCTTTCAGCCCAATTCTACTTTTTCTGCATAATCCATCATACAAAATGTAATCAAATGGAAAAATCTCTTTTTAAAACTTGTTTTGTTAGTTTTAATCTTTTAACTTTATGCATCAAGCAAAAATTAAATTATATGCAACATTCTCTGACTTGAATAAATTAGTTTAATATTTAAACCTATTTTCTGCACATTCCAGCACATAAAATATTTTTTTGTGTGTGTTTACACTCACTCTTTCAAATAGATGCAAGTAAAACACAGCAGAAAATAAATAAAGTCACAGACTAGCGGTCCTGTTGCTCTATTTTCACCTGTAAAGCAGGAGTTTACTTGAGTTTACTTACTCGTTACTTGAAAAAAGTAATCGGATTACAGTAATCCGATTACTTTTAATCCGGTTACAAGTAACGCGTTACTGCACATCTCTGGTCAAGACTGACAAGAATTATCCAAATATGCATAATATTTTACCAGGCCCCAAAGCCGAAATTGCATAGCATTAAACATAGTCAAACACTCTTTTGCAGCAAAAGGAGTAGAGTGAAATTAATTAATGATAATATTAAACTGCTCATAATAAGCCAAAGTGTTATCTCCATCTCAGTGCCTGGTTATTAAATGTGACTTGTTGCTCGGGGTTTAGGGTTTTGTTGTTTTTTTTTTTTTTGTTTGTTTTTTTTTTTTTTTGGGGGGGGGGGGTGGTTGTCATGAGGGGGATTGGTGTCCAAAGTGTTCAATATGAGGAAGGTTTTAACCATGTTTTTAATTGAAGTTGGAGAATGGTCACATGGAGGAGGTAAAGGGGGAAAACATTTTTTTCTTAGAGTTTTTAGGATTATGAAGTTGCTCCTTATTTTACAATATTACAACTATTTCTGGCCACTGTAGATTATAATGCTTGATCATTATTTAAAGAATCTAAACCTTATTGTTTATCACAAATTAGAACAACAGGAATGTTGTGTGTTGGGGGCGGGGTTTGTTTGTTTTTTGGGTTTTTTTTTTTAATTGGCAGGAGGTGCTGCGATGTCTTACTTGTGCGACAGAGGGTGCTGCAATACCCTCTAACGGTTGAACGAGTTACCTAATAAAGTGACTGATGAGAGTATAGGGAAGTGAGACAGCCTGCATATAACGGTACAGCAGATGCACCAAGAGGACCAACTGAACATTCTTCCCGATATTTTTCCGTTTTAGCTGGGACTTTAGTATTTGCCTGCATCTCTCTGTCACACACACACACCTTTCCTTTGAGCGTCCAGACCTCCCGTGTCTGAGAGAGATGCAGTTAGTGGGTATTAGGAACTGCGTGAGCGCATCCATGTGCGTCATTGAGGTACACACCCGCGCCAAATGAAGAATGTGACAGACTCAGTGATTGCATCGATTCTGAGAGCTTGTTCTTCTCATTCCTGATTTTTTAAGGCACAAATTTGCCAATGACAATCCAGCCACCGTCTTTGTCTCTTTATGTCTGCGCGGATGTTTAGCAAAACTCTACCGCTTTGTGATATCGGCCAAATTCTTATTAAATTAAATTTTCTATCAAACTTTACGCATTTTTATGCAACTGCAGCAAATCTCACTTTACTTGGTGTTTTTCCTCTTGTGTCCCACTTAACTGTTCATCAGGCATGTCACGTGTGTATTATGCAAAACACAGAATGGCAAATATTGAATGTTCAGTGTGCACTTTCGGCCCCGTGTGCCTGACGGGCCCACAGACACGGGTATGACGTGGGAAATCGCTGTCATCACTGCAAGTCGAGATAACGGATCTGAGTTAATTATTGATATCATCCCGAAATGTTATCTTTATCATATGAGGTTATACAACAGCCAAATGTGACACGGGGTCTCTGGAGGGGACGTGAGGACGAGCGAGTATATTCTTGATCTATTCAACATCGGGTCTGTTTTTCAGTGTCCAAGATTTACTGCTTATCTGATCCCATAGGAATCCAATAATAGAGCAAAGCTGGAAATGTCTTTAAACAGTGAGCTTTTATTTGTGTCTCTGGCAAAAGAGGGAAAAAAAACAACAACAAAGATGATGAAGGCTCTTGTCAGGTGTTCAGCTTCTTCTTAACTGTATTAGATTCCTATGGATCTAATATGTGTCGATGTAAAAACATATTAAAAAACTGTCCAATTGTATACCAGTGCATGCATTTTTCTCCACTATAGGCTAATTTATCAAACTATATTGTTTGATTTGCATATCCAAATGGAGGCAGGATAGAATAAGTACATGTAAGTACATTTAAGTACTTAGTACTTTCATTTTCATCTACTTTAAGAATTTACTTAAAGTAGATGCTATGATTCAGAGAAAAATATTGCATTTTAAACAACATTATATATTGGAGTATTAGAATTGTAGTTAATGTAAAAATAAGAATGAATAAAATGTAAGCCATTTAAAAAATGTTTATGTGTGTGTGTGTGTGTGTGTGTAAATATAACAATTTTCTGTTGTTTTTTTCTATCAAAAAAGTAAGTAATCATTTTAAAGTTGTATGTAATTGGTAATTCATTCAATTTACTTTTATGTCATTTCAGCTTTTATCGTTTTGTTGTTTTATTGTCTAAACTTTATTCTCTTCTTTCCTTTTTATTGTTGTAGTAGACAGATTAAACCAGGGGCGTCAAAGTCATTTTACATCATTTTACAGCTCATTTTGTTCAGTAAACAAACTTTCTGTCATCATACACATGATAAATATGTATAATGACAGAAAGACGCATGGATAGTTCATTGCACTGCCCTGTAATTATAAAATATAAAGTTTTTTGTTAGTTTACTGTGAATAACAGGAACTTTCCTATCATTTAATTGTTTATTATTTTGGTGTAGGATGAATGACAATGAGGGTAGAAAGTCTTTATCAATAGGAAAAGCTGTAAAACATGAAAATACTGAACATACTTTTTAGTATTAAGTTTAAAATCTATATATTGCTTCACATGATCTAAAAACTGTCCACTTGGCTGGATTTGAGTCTTCACCAGGCCAATTATGGCCCCGGGGCCTTATGTTTGACACCCCTGGATTAAACTGATGAGCCCCTTTTAATATTTGCGTATGTATTTTTATCTCTGCACCTACTGTACCTTTAATTTCTGCACATATAGTATATTTTATTCTGCATATGTGTTATTTATTGTTGGTTACTGCTTTCTTTTCTTTTAGCACTGATGTGGGACAGTTCTCCAATTTCATTGTACTGTTGTACAGTGCATGACTGTGCAATGATAATAAATTGTAAATAATGAGTTAAAAGTGTTTGTTTTCTGCTTATTTTCTTTTAATTGAGATTATTCTGAATATTATACTTATTGTGTGATTTATTTTAAGAAAGCTGAGTATCTGAGTAAAATTTTTTAAATTGTGGTGCACATATTAAAAAAAATACGCTAACAGATATTCCAACGCTGGTGAGAAAAATAGAATATATCTGTCTTAGTCTAAGTGGAAGAAAATGGTCATTAGTCAAGTATTAAAGGAACAGTCCAGTGATTGCACATTTTTAAGAATGAACCAAATCGTTTTTTTTAACATTTACAAAATTTTTATTTAAAAATATTTCAACAGTCCCAAAAATACTTTCTATGACATTGAAAAAATACATTACTAATACAGTTAAAATACTATACTGAAGTCGTGAATGACCGTCCAGGACAAGCGTCATTATCGTGTTGTCGCATATTCAAAATAGTTCTTTGTGAGTGTCACTGGGCAGCTTGGATAGTGCTTTCACTTAGTGTCACACAATGTTCAAGGTTCAGTGTCCAAATAACACAAAATGCATTTTCCTGTTGATCTCAAAGCTTTTCCTGAGGATTACGTGGCAGTGTGGATAAAACAAGCACCAAAGGAATGTGTTTTAATAGGAAGAGATTTCCTTTTCATTAGTCTTTGTGATATGAAGTTGGTGCTCACACTGCCTTTTTGTTGTGCCGGCTCAGAGATCGCTTCACACAGTATGGGATGATACTGACAGTGACCAGTGGCACAGTGGCACTCTTGCAGAAGGACAGCAGGTAGAAGAGGGCCGCGGTATGTGTGGGAGGCTTGAAGGAGTCAAACAGGTGCAGCAGGAGCAGAGAGCTGATGATGCATCCTGCTTTGACCAACGGGCTGCTGCTCTTTTTGGTTTCGGTGTAGAGGGGGGAGTGCAGGCCCAGACCCAGGCCAAACAGCGTGCCCATGTTGCGCAGGAGGCTGGCAAAGGGCGTGGTGTCCAGGTGGACCCACTCTGGTCTGATGCACCACTTCTGCGCTTTCTCCATGGTCCACAGCAGGTCCACACCCAGAGCTTTGAGCAGCACATAGAAGCCAACAGCGAAGGAGGTGAGGAACAGAGTCGTGTAGAAATACTTCTTCATGCTGGCGCTGTAGATCCACCGAGTTCTGTTAAAGGCCTCAGCCACAATCATACCTAGAAAACAATGATCCACATTAGGAAAGCAGAGGCGCATATTTTGCGTTACCGCTGCAGGCTTAATAACTGACTATATTTCTGACTATATATTTTACTGAATGACTGAGGCATAGCCGTTCACTGAAACTGTAAAAATACTCACCTGTGATAACACCGGCGATGACCTGGTGGGGGAAGTGGGCAGCAATAAAGACTCTAGAGAGGCAGACACACACCTGGACCCCACAAAAAAGCGTCCACAGAAGAGCCTTCAGATACCTGTTGAAGTACAAATTCACACGGCTTAGATTCGTTGATTTCCAGCAGCTCAAGATTACATGAAAGAAAATCTTTTCAAGCACTGTAACAATAAACAAATTTATTATTCTCTTATCATGAGAACTTCAGCTGCCTGCACGTCAAAACAACCCGTGTTTAACACCCTGTTTTCAGTCAATACTTCTAAGAAGTCAATGATCAACCCCAGCACCGAAGAGATAGCGTGTCCAGAGCGATAAGCTCTGAATGGAGAAAAATGGTAAACAACACCAAAATCAGCAGGGCCGAGAAAGGAAAAATAAAGTTATAGACTCACCACTGACTGTTTGTGGATTTGTTGCTGGTCACGATGGCGAGGATGGAGGTCACCAGGGTGTAGTAGACTCCTGCAGCTCCCATAGCATGGCCAGAGGGGCTGCCTAGGTAACACAGACAGAGGGAGGAAGGCAGTTATTAACATGTGGGCCAGAGCAACCTGCACTGCTCATTCATTATATCCTTTTGTTTTGTTGTTTGTTTTAACCTAAGTAATAAATGAATGAAAAAGATAGCCACTATTTTATTTGAACTTTATTTTAGACAACTCGTTTGGCTGCTGTCCAAATAACCTAACTGCAAATAACATAACATGCACGTTTATGGACTGTGTCACAGGGGAAACATGCAAACTCCACACAGAAAGGCAGACAGAAACCAGAGGATACAAAAGAAACGTTCTTTCTGCGATATGTACGAATTAAGCACAATATCACCTGACAGCATTAGGGCTTTATCTTGAGGATGAGCGCCAAGATCTAGATCTTTAGAATGATAATTTATTTGATTCGGCCAATTTACTTCAGAGTAAACTTCAGGCAGGAACACATGCAGAGTGAGAGGAGCTGTAGGCTAATGGGAGTCGGTTTATTTTTACCCTCACGCAAGTTAATGCAGCCGTGCATGAACAGTGGTGTCTCTCACCTGGTCCGGTCTCACAGGTCATTGGGTACTGCTCGATGTGAGGGGGCACGGCGTTTGCATAGTAGGCTGTCTCGTGGACCCACCAGTACGGCCTCTCTCCAAACAGAATCCTGAAGAGGACAGCGGAAACATGCATTGAGTTACGGTCTAAAGAAAGCTTGTTTCACACGATTATATATCAGTTAAAAAAATACGCTCACCATTTGAACACTAAATTAAGCCAGTCTCCGATCACAGCCACCCAGATCAGCTTGACGCCCACTGAAGCCCGCAGGTGAAACCAAAGGGGGAAGAAGATGAAGAAGGTGTTCCTCAGATCAGCCGCCCAGGAGACCCAGAGAAACAAGCCCTGGGCATCTTTGTAGTTGGTCTGCAGGTAGTGGGTGCTGCTCACCCCGAAACCCTGCACGGCGTCCATCGCGGCATTAAGCATCTTAGCGTTAAGAGGAAGAAATCTCAGTCTAGTGATGTGCGAGTGGAAGAACGGAGAGTGCTGTTATCAGCGAGACAGCTGGCTGTTTTTATAGTGGACGGACCCACTACCCAAACGCATGCACACGCTGATCTTTGGACCTTACGCATGTGTAATAAAAGACTGGCAGTCACTAGAGTTTGGGAGGCATGTCACACAAACAAGTTGGGAAGATAACAGGAAAACAAAACGTCAATCAGTATCTTAGAATCACTGTACAGAGAGAGTCACAGGAGACAGGAAGCCAATCGATCAGTGGCTGTCCTCCTCAAGTGTGACCCAAATTAAACACTTTGCAGAGAGATTTTTTTTTCTGCTGACCCACAGACTATTTTTAAAAGTCATCTTCGTCTTCTTCATTTTTGTCCACGTGGCTTTGACTTCGGCATTAATAAAGGATAGCCGTGTTTTCATATTTCCCTTCTTACAAGTGCACATTCTCACTAATAATTTATCAGTAATGTCATTGATTTTTTTAGTGAAAACATGCCGCCGTTCAGAATGATGGAGTAAGCCATTTCTATATTACATAAGGAGATCAATGATTAAATGAGTGAGTTTGGGAGGAAACAAAGCCGATGAGATAGTTGGTGACAAAACAGAAAAAGAAAAAAATAGATAGCAGGTGGAACATAAGGTACTGCACTCTTATGAAAGAAAGGTCTGGTGAGGACATCTGCACAGATTAGCTCATATTTTGTTCTGTTTCCGGAGATATGTTTACAAAAAGTTCAAAACCATTTTGTTGTTTCTCACATTGGGGTTCAGGCACAAGTAGGGATAACGGGTCTTTGCTAGAAGTCTGCAATCTGTGCATGGGCAGCTGCTGCTTTCTGTTACGATAGCTTTTAGCAGAGGGGGCCCCCTGAGGTGTAAAGGTTAAGTGACCTGTCTGCACCGTTGCAAAGTTAAACAAACTTGCTAGCCTTGAGTAAAGTCCAGTGGGAATCATTCAGTGGAAGAACGGACAGGACGGCCTCAAAGAGCTTTGCTGAAACCTAACCAAGAAAAAAACCAATAAAGAGATATTTTCACAGCATCGTCCTCAGAAAGAGGTCTGGGTTGTGATCATGGATCTTCTACACAGCTGGGGCGTTGAGCTGGCTGTCTATCTGCAGACCAGCTATGGCAAATATGAAGGTTTGTTCGACCTGGCATCCACAGTGGCCGATCTGCACACCACGTTCTTCTGGTTGTTCCCGATCTGGTTCCACCTGCGGAGGGACACGGCACTCAGGCTCATCTGGGTGGCTGTCATTGGAGACTGGCTCAACTTGGTCCTGAAATGGTAACTGGGTGAAAGGGTCCAACTTGAATTCAACTTAAAACTTAAACATTAAAAAAAAGGAACGGTTGCATGATTCGTTTCCTGTTTTTTTTTTTGTTTCACTGTGGCAGGGTTCTATTTGGGGAAAGACCTTATTGGTGGGTTCACGAGACCAAGTTTTATGGAGCAGGACCGGCCCCTTCACTCCAGCAGTTCCCCATCACATGCGAAACTGGACCAGGTAGAGTTCATGACAGGCATGCGGACCGCATGAAAACTGAACAGAACTAGTCTGTCGTAATAGAACGATAAGATTTATTTGGCACAGTACACAATTAGTCTGATAAATACTCCAGTATATCATTGCCAGGTGATAGCTGTAACAATTGGCAACTGTACACGACTTTCTGTGAATGGGTATGACTTTAATGGTGATAAATAGGTAATAAACTTGTAGTGCCTTTTATCTTGCTCCAGTTTCTTTGAGAGATCTCTGTCCTTATACTATTAGTAGAAGGGAAGGTAACAAGGTGCAAGTGTTTTTCTTCAGTCTTCAGTTTCCAGAACGTATTAAACGTTCTGGAAACTGAAAGAAAAAGATAAAAGATAACAACAACTTTCAGCAAAATATGACATATTCAAACCACCTCAGACTTGGTGTTGCGCTTACTCTGGTCACCTGCAACAAAACTGCCAAGTCTGACGAGGATCAGTCGTCAAGATAGATGAAGAACCGACTGATCGCTTTTCACCGAGGGGTGGCTGTAGCTCAGGTGGCAGAGCGGATCAGCCACTAACCAGAAGGTCGGTGGTTCGATCTCCAATCTGCATGCCAAATATCCCATGTTGCTCTCCGATGCATCATCCATCGGAGTGTGAATGTGTATGAATGTTAGATACTTAGCACTTAAGCTTAGAAGTGAATGGGTGTGATTGGGTAAATGAATTAGCTGTATAAAGCGCTTTGAGTGCTCGGACAGAGTAGAAAAGCGCTATATAAGAACCAGTCCATTTACCACTCTAAATTAGGAAATGCTAAGCCCAATTTCTTTCTTTGCAGGAAGTCCTTCAGGTCATGCCATGGGTGCAGCTGGTGTCTGGTATGTCATGGTAACAGCACTGCTCTCTATTGCAAGAGAAAAACAGTGCCCCCCATTGCTATACAGGTGAGTCTGTGTTAATACAATCGCCTTTTCTGGCTCTCTGGAGTCTTCTGTGCACCTACAATCAGTGTTGTCCCTGTCAGATTTTTGTCTATAGGCCTGTGGATGCTAATGGGCCTAGTCGAGCTGGTGGTATGCATTTCCAGGGTCTACATGGCTGCTCACTTCCCACACCAGGTTATTGCAGGAATCATTACAGGTCAGTCCATCTAAAGAACTCTAGTCGATAAAGTGTTGACTTTTACAAAGACTTTGATGTGCATAAAAACATTTTGCAAGGGTTGGAAATTAAGTTTACTGAGTGATTATGTAGCCTACAACTACCAATATCATATTTTTAGGAGCAAATGCCAAAGATCAAACAAAGAAATATTGTAGAAGAAGAATTAAAATATGGCTCAGGTTAAATGCAATCTTAAAATTACAAAAATATGATATATTTAGACCATTTTAACTTCAAATATTGTTTTATTGAGTGTACATGTTACACATTGTCCCTGTTTAATAAACCACCTTGTCTGTTTTCGTCTTAGGCACACTGGTAGCTGAAGTTGTTTCCAAGGAGAAATGGATCTACAGCGCGAGCCTGAAGAAGTACTTCTTAATTACCCTCTTCCTCACCTCCTTTGCTGTTGGCTTTTATGTGCTTCTTAAAGCTCTGGATGTGGACCTGCTGTGGACCATGGAGAAAGCCCAGAAGTGGTGCATCAGGCCAGAGTGGGTTCACCTAGACTCTGCCCCCTTTGCTAGCCTCCTGCGGAACATGGGCAGCCTGTTTGGTCTGGGCCTCGGTCTGCACTCGCCGTTCTACAAGACGACCAAGATGAGGATTAGGAGCGCCCCTTTCAGGATTGGATGTATTGTCATCTCTGTATCCCTGCTTCACCTGTTAGATGGATGGACATTTTCCCCTGAAAACCACATGACTTTCTATGCCCTTTCCTTTGGTAAAAGTGCAGTTGCACTTTTAATCCCAACTACTTTGGTGCCTTGGGTTTTCAGCAAGATTTACCCTGTAAAGACAGAAGGCAAAAACCTGTAGCTTTAAGGCAACTGGAGGATTAATGTTCTATATTTACAAGGATTCTTACTTCTCATTTTTAATAGACATGGATTAAGCCTCATCTCTGCTGTTCACTGTTTTCTTCTGTTTTAATCTGGGTCTAGGTTAACTCCATATCTAGGAAACTTGCTATAGAGTTTTTGGAATATTATGCTGGCCTTGTTACCATTTAGGAGCTGAGGGAAAAGGCTACTTTACTGATTGGAACAATAACATTTAATTGGATGTTACCATTCCCAGAATCTAGACTAGTTAGGGACAGAAAAAGGATGTAGACACCCAACTAGCACTCTCAGATAATTGCTGTAAAGCTCACTGATAGACCACATTTATTCAATTTGAAGAAATAAGAAGCGTCCCCTTCACGGTATGAGCAGTAAAGGGTAAAAGTAAAACACAAAAAGTTGTCTTAAACCTTTGTTGTTGTTGTTTTTTTTTGGATATGCTAAGCTAAGCTCAATCTTTCCTGGCTCTACAAAGTGCTAGCAGCCTTCTAATTTAGTTAGTTTAAGTTTAAGTAAAATATGAACATTTTTCCACATATGTTTTCCACTAATTGTTTTCTAAATGGTCTTATTGGGACTTCTGCTACAATTATTACAATTAACCTCCTTGAAATTGAATAATGGTTTATTTTTGTCCATCAAATTACATTTAGTCATGTTTTCATGTTTAGAATAACTGTCTATTCAGTGTCTGTAATATTGTACGCTTCTTTACCATCCACAGTATATATGAGATAAAGATCTTTACTCATACACGCAGCCACCACCTCAGTAAAAAAAGTATTTTTTAAACAAATAAAAACTGTTTCTTGTAATCATGTTTTCGTGCTTATTTGAGAAGTGCGGCGCAGCCCTGGCAGTTTTCTCAGTATGTCTCAGACTGATACTGATTAATTCTCTGGCCAGAACAACCATTAAATATTAACCAGAGCATGCTCCACTCACTCGGCAGTCCCACATAGTGACACTGCCTCGCACCACAGCCATGCGCTTTCAAAGGTACATGAAGGGTCAAGGGGCAGAAAGCGTTGCCGACAACACGTGGGCCTCATGAGGCTTTAAAAATAGAACCTTGTTCAGGTGACGAACTATCGAAGCAGCTTTGGATGTATGGTACTGAGATCAGCAGGATTGCAAACAAAGGTCACAATCATATTATCACAGACACACCTCTATAAAACTGCTAATTACATTGTGAAACTGCAAAGTCCAACTGAATGCAATCATAGGTCACCTAAAGTTGCTGTGGTAATGAGAAAAGTAGGAAACTGAAGGTAGTCGCTGTGCTAACTTTGCTGGACATGAAGTCCTGCATCAGATAACTTAGATCTCGTAGATCTAAACATCATGGAGCCAGTCTGGGATTACATAAGGAGACTTAATAAGGAGACTTAAAGCAGATAGAGACTGTCATTATATGGCATTGTTTTTGAGAACAGCCCCACGTTATCATGCCTGAAAGGTTTGATCAGCATTGCACTATTTTACAAAATAAATCATACTTAATCTTAACAGGACCCAGTGATTATCACGACACATCCCACCAGCAAACGCCAAGTGCTCCTTTTTTGATCATTTTATGTCATTGTCTTCTTACGCTGTGCTAGTTATTTCCGGTTCTTATCTCAAGAAGCTATATGGGAGTTCTTTGTACAGGTACGCTGCATTGCGTTTGTGTGACTAGGAGGCAGGGGGACAGAGGGTATAGACCTCACAACTACGTCAGGGACGTTGAGTAACTGTTTACATTAGTTTACAGTCACAA
Organism: Neolamprologus multifasciatus; assembly: GCF_963576455.1. Lineage (NCBI taxonomy): Eukaryota > Metazoa > Chordata > Actinopteri > Cichliformes > Cichlidae > Neolamprologus > Neolamprologus multifasciatus. Next base: position 6,238,834 of record NC_140446.1, on the reverse strand, counting down.
TAGTCAGCTCGCCTTGGTTGTTCTCCTCAATTCTGCTGTACAGATCAGATCTTATTATTGTTTTTGTTTTGCAATTTTTGTGAAAACAAATGTTTTTGCTTCATTTTAGTAATAAAAAAATATAATGTATTATGTAGATGGGAGGCTGAGCTGTAAAACTACTGGCTGTTTGAGATTGAGGAGGGTGTTAAAGGCACACTGGAGGGAAAATGGAAGAGAAGTTAACTTTTGAATTTTATGCATGGCATACCACACATAGGATGCATCTCAGAATTTTCACTAAGGAAACACTGACATGCAAACTAGGAGTGCTAAGAATTGAACTGTTGTGCATGACCTGCTCTAATTTTGTAGACTTAGCAGATCACTGAATATATCTTCTCATCCTCACATAAATTTTTCTATATTTACTTAAAGATGCAGCTCTGGACCAAATAAATAAATAAAAAGAAGTGTCGGAATAAAAGGTGCTTAGAAAAACACGCTTCACAAATATGCACAGTCTAGTCTGATCAGTGAAGTCCTTCATGCCCCTTGTCAGCTTTTCGAAGTTAAGAAAAGCATTAAACTTTGGGTATTAGTCTAACTGCAAAGAGTGCAAGTGTGTAAGACTTACCTCTGACATATACAATTCCCATATTATGCCTTAAACCTAAAACTAGCACCAAATTAATACAAACTGAACTAATTAATCAAAACTAAACAGAAGTAAAAACAATACCACAACAATACCAAATATTAAAAAAACTAATGACAAACACAAAACTGTAACTACATCTCTTCCCGTCTCTCTATCAATAAAGGCTAAAAAATGCCATAATAAATAATTAAAAAACAAAACATATGCTTTGTGTCACGGGGCGTTCTCCTGCTAGAAGCAACCATCAGACGATGGGTCACTGTGGTTATTAAAAGATGGGCATGGTCAGAAACAATGCTCAGGTATTGATTACATCACCACCGTCAACCTGAACCATAAGGTAGGCTGGATCCGTGCTTTTATGATGTTTGCACCACATTCTGACCTTACTATGTGCAGCAGAAATGCAGCAATGTTTTTCCAGTCTGTGAACTGTAGCCTCCCTTTCCCAATCTTGGCTGACAGGAGTGTTGACCAATGTGATCTCCTGCTGTTGCTGCAGCTTCAAGGTTCTTCTACCTGGTTATTACAAGGAGTTATTTCAGTTTCTTTTCAATTCTCTTCTGACCTTTGGCATTTTCTCCTACAGAACTGCCGCTCACTGGATATTTTCTATTTTTCAGTCATCATCTGTAAACATTTGTAAGAGAAATACTCAGATCAGCCTGTGTAGCATCAACATTCACATTCAAAGCTGCTTAAATGATCTTTTCCCCCATTCTGATAATCAGGTTGAACTTCAACTGGCTCTCTTGAGCACGTCTGCCTACTTGAAGGTGTCGAGTTGCGGCAATGCAGCTCTCTGATTAGATATTTCTCTTAATGAGAAGTTGAAAAAGTGTGCCTAATAAAGTAGCCAATTAATCTATAATATCATAATCTGCTGGTAAGTTTAATTTTAAGAATCTCAAGTTTTGAGTTGCTTAACATGTGAGTGAAGTTACATCAAAACTTTCCTATCTGACACCCATTCAGTGTGATCCCGTTAAGCACCACTTGATCTTTAATTTTTAAACTGTGGATTTGCTTTTATATATATTTGGGATGCTGACTTCTGTGTGAAATAAATGCACATTGGACGAAGGATTTGATATTTAAACACACAAAAGTCGGGACCTTTACACCTTGGCTTAAACTGGCAAGCACTTACAAGCCACAGCGACATCTGCAGGTCAAGAGGAAACATTGTATCTGTGTCACACCAGTATCTGATGTTTTGCTTCAAACTTCAAAACAAAAATAAAAAACAAAACAAAAACCTACAACATGCCTCCAAAAGTCTTATCAAAAAACAGTCTTTTATTCAATACAATGAATGCTCCAACATAAAAGAAGCTTTTGACTCATGAATTTTCACTGAAATCATTTAAGCCCACGACTTAAAACTTGCATCGTTTTCATATTTTGTGATATCTACAAGTCGCAATGTCTAACATTCGCAGAACAAATTAACAGCATGTTTTGCATTTCCTATGAACCACTGTACTGATGATGCAGCAGGAGTCCAATACAAGACAAAATCATTAAAACAGTAACAAATAACGGGCAATAATGACAAACCACTTTGCTCTGAATATTTAAGAGCTACAAACGAGGCCGCTCACGAGGATCTGAGGACAAAATGTTTAATTAAAATTAAAAAATACAAAGCGCTTTTTGATATCAGAAGCCCCTTTCAGACATGCACTTTTCAAATAAACAGCCATCTTAACATTACCGAGCCAGACTGCTTAACACTTTTGTTCACTCTGCAAAATCCTGAATTCATGCGGTAGCAGACAGACATGCGCAGGTCCTGAACGGCAATAAGACCATTTTAATAGTATTTTATCTCATCAGCACCAATTAAATCATTCATCTGGGATTACTAACCCAGGAAAGAGTTTAATCCTTTCCGAGCCCGAGTGGGAATGACGGGGTACAGCTCCTTGCACATACACAGAGGCCCTGCAAGTGTGGTGACACTTCACTGCTTATACTGATAATACTAGCTGCCACATATCGCATGCATACAAGAACTTCTCTGCAAATTACGAACAAACATGAGGAACATTAACACAAAATTGATAAGTGCGTGACAGACTGCCATCCGTTTAATAGCAATCTGGCGCATGTCTGAAAAGGGCTTATGATCTGTCTCCCCATTTTCTGAGTGAATACTCTTCAAACGGTTTAAAAACAATATTTTACAATTAAAACAAACAAAACGAAACATGTGTCCATCTATAGAAGCTATGTCTTTGTATTGGACTGTGTTGATTGTATTGGAGAAGGTGAATGTCTAGCTGTAGTCCTGCGGACCAGGGCCCGGCTACTGTTGCTCAACAGGCATGGTGAAGAGACGAGGGGGCAGACGGCGTGGGGTGGGTGGGTGGGTGGGTGGATGCTGAGACAGCTGGATGAACATCAGTACAAAGCGTCAGCATTACTGCTTCGAGGCCTCTTGATCTTCTCGATGTTCTTCAGGATCATGTCGTGTAACGTTACCTGGAAACAAGCAAATGTATCGCTTATTCTGCTTTCTGAATGTAGGCAAGTATAAATAGATGCTGATAAATAATGAAGGCCACAACATACGTATTGATTTCTGAGCTCCGAAACTATGATTTTCAGACTGATGTATTCCTTCTCGTCAATCTCGGTTACTGTGCGCCGATAGTCCTCCTGTTTACAAAAGTTGATTCTATGTTTATTTTTAATTGTACATCTTTTAAATATAAAACAGAACTGCCGAAGTCAGTGGAAATGGGTGCAGATAGGCTGATATCAAAGTTTGTCATTTCACTAAAGGATAATTGATAATAAGAACTTTCAATTCTGCAACAAGACAATTTTTTAATTAACTTGTATTTAACCACGATGCACCTTGAGATTAAAATCTTTTTCAAGGGTGACCGATACTAAAATTGTTTCATACACATAAGAGCTTTAAATTCTGCCAGATATACAAACACACTCTGCTTTAAACTCAGCAGCACTTACATCTGCTCCTTCCTGTGAGGAAGAACACTGCCACAGCCTTTACAAAAAGACCTTGAGTGGGCCACTGGTTTGGATGTTAATGATCTAACACTCAGAAACTGACTCCATGAGGGTGGCATGAAGGCCAGCTGCAACTGGCTGCTATACAACCACTAGATGTCACCGTTTACAGCCTAAAACCAAAGACCACATATTTTTAAAGGCTTTTGCTTTCAATATTTCTTATAAAAATGCAAATAGTTATTTTACAGCCGTAAGTGTATAGGCTAATTATCCCAAATGTACAAATCATCTGTAATCCTTCTCTTCTCCCCTTTGTTTATATGTATAAAGGAAAAACTCTTAATTAAAAGAAATTGTTTAAAAAAAAATAGTTAATTTCTTAGCATTTGATAGACTTTGACATCTATAGTATAACTTATATGGCTTTTTACTTTCTAATACTAAAGCTATTCACTTACCACATGTGGATATTTTGCTATTTTAGAAACCAGCTTTGCCCTTGTGATGTAGTATCTGGAGGTACAGAAGAAAGACAAAAATGGCCTCTTAACATGAAAGCGACTTCACATTGTAAAGACAAATCCCAAAGCTGGGATGTTCATATGAGATTGGGATTTCTGCAAGGTTCTGCAAACCTTGATATCTGGTCGAGGTAAGATGCAGCCTCCCCTTCAACTGTTCTGAGTTCAGCTACTGTCTCCTCCTGGATTGACACCCCAAAGTTGTTCCCATCCTCTATCCTGGGGATGAGGAGCTGAACCCACATTTTAACCTGCAGAAAGAGACAAATATAGCTAAGAAAAGAGGATGCAACATCTGACAAGTAAACACTCACGCCAACAGTATTTTAGTTGATGCCGAGCATGTGATCGTCATCTTATATAAAGAACAAATTCAATACCCTTTGCTTGTTTTCGGTCCCGACTCTTAAATCTGTGCCTTGCTTCTCCTGTTTCATTAGTAAGCCTTCATTTGTCACACATTCCTAGCTTTGTTGTAAGTTCATGGCTCCTTGCTGGGGATGCCAAATGGCCAAAATAACTTACTTAGATAAAAGACTTTAGAGCTCTTACTTACTGTGTTACATTTTTCTATGAGTGTCCTGATCTCAGGCTTGACCTTTTCAATAAGATCAACAAGGTTTGCATTGCTCTTCATCATCCCATCAGGCATGACAAAGACCTTGGTGCCAGTCACTGATAAAGGAGTAAAAAGTTAAAAATACATAAAATACAGACTAAATATTCAGCTAGCAAAGCCGTACTTACCCATGTCATCCCCACTTCCATCCTCCAGCTTCCTCTTTTTGGCATTTTGCTGTGAGAGAGATGCAACAGTTAGCAACAACTTCTCATCCTTGCCTTACCAACAGTTACTGTAACCATACAAAATCGAACTCTAAACTGGATCCTCACCGCTTCTAGTCCGTCGTGGAGATTTGAGAACAAGATGGGATCTGGCACTGGCAGATTTATGTCTGAGTGAATTTCCTTCAGTTCAGTGATGTTTATGCTTGGATCCTGAACAAAAATGAGAACATTAGTTGTCAGACATGGTACAAATATAAATATACAGACATGGTAAGAAGAAAGCACATCTGCTGCCAAATCTAATCTATTTCACATGTCAGGACATCAAAAAAGATGTTCTAGAAGGTTTGAAAAAACAGATGAATAGACTTCAACAAGACTTCATATGATTATGTCATTATGTAGTCAACAATAACCAAGCGATAGGACAGAAGCAGTGTGAGAAAAAACTAAGACCACACCACGATTCAATAACTTGTAGAACCACCTTTAGCAGCAACAACCTGAATGGTTTTCTGTCTGATATCAGCCTCTCACAGGAGGAATTTTGGCCCACTCTTTATATGCTGCTTCACTTCATTAAGGTTTGCAGGTATTTACTAATACACAGTCTCATAAATCCCTGCCACACAAAACACCTTATTCTCTCTTTTTCACTCATTCTGTTGAAGATCATTGTCTTGTGTGACCCAACTTTAGCTGTTAAACAGATGGCCTCACATTTGAATCACGGTCGACTCTGTGACTGGAAGGTTTCCAGGTCCTGTGGCCGAAGAGCCTTCTCCCAGCAAATCTTACAAACAAGCCATACTAGTCCAGTCTTTAATTGTGCTGTCATGCACTTTAACATTTCACATTCTAACTGAGGCCTTTAAAGTCAGAGATATAACTCTTACAAAAATTACATCTGAACATTGTAGTGTGACCTTGGGGGTGAGTTAACTGTGATTATTACCAGCTATTTCAATGTTTTCCTCTTGTGAGCAACCTCCCTCACTGGAAAATGATGGACTTCAAATCGTTTGCTTTTATAGAGATGTTTATATTTGCTGATGACCAGTTCGTAAAGTGAATTTGTTTAACAGCACCTGGCTGTTACTATTTTAACTCTGGACAACTGATAAAGACTGACTAATAAATAATGAACTTTAATGCCAAATAATACATTGGAAGGAATGAGTTTCAACTATCCACAAAGATTTAAAATTATACCAACTTTATTTAGCTGAATGTATAATTAACTGACCTTGAGGAAATGGTCAAGTTCCAGTAACTTCTTTGGGAAAAAATTGGCGACTAGATCCTCTGCCTGGAAAAAATGTGCAGTGTTAGTGGAGTCTTTGACATCACAGTCATAATAGGTGTGTATGAAACTGTGCTCACCAAATATACACATTTAGCTATACATATATAGAAACATCTATATCTGTGAGTTTGCGCACTAGTTACACATCAGAAGGTTGGTAGATTTATCCCCCGTTCCTCCACTACATGTGTTAATGTATCTTTTGCTAAGATACTAACCCCAGTTGTCTCCAATCCATCAACTGGGGTGTGTGTGTGGGTGAGTGTGTGTGAATGTCAGATAAACAGTGCTCAAGTACAGATAAAAATGCTTTTGAATGTATGTGTGTGTGTGTGTGTGAAAAAGAGTGCAATTGGGTGAATGGGGCTTAATAGAAAGTGCTTTGAGTGCTCAAATAGAACAAAAGGTGTTATACCAGTACCAGACTGGTGTTTCCCCCTTTAGTAAGTTAGACTTAATTTACTCATAGCTGGACGCGGGCTTCCATTAAATAAAGAAGCAGACTTTACGCCTTAACTACAGGCCCCTAAAGGCTCACTATGAGCCAGGATTAACTCCTGCATGTATACATTTTAATTTACAACGTAAGACAGAGACTTACTTCTGCGGTGATACGTTCCTTGAAAGCAGCGACCTGTAAACACAAACAGATATACGAGTTTGAATACCAAGTTAACAAAAAATACTAATTTCACGTCAGTAAACTTTATTTTGGTCCAGTTTTAAACACATGACCGGTTCCTCAGTGTGAGAGACAACCTCTAGCATTGGTAACTCAACGCCGGTGTGAACGGCAGCTGGCTGAGTTAGCTAACTTGGTAGCTCAGGCCTTCTTCAGTGCATGTGGTCGTAGTAGCAGCAACCATTTTCCCAGCACAGGGGGCTGTAAATCAAACTTTATCTAGATCCCCGTTACGCTTAGCGCTACCCTGACACCATACCTGAGGAAAGGTTTGACAGGTGTACTGCAGTAGGCGGGAAACAAGAAACCGGTTAGCCGGTAGCTGCTCTTAGCCTGGCCTTATCCGAGCTCCCACATCATGCTACTAAATGTGGCTAACATGCTAGCAAAGAACATGGCAACAACAACACGCAGTATAAACTCAACTGGAATTCACAAAAGGCCGAACCTCACCTTGGTTTTAATTTCACTATCCACCTTGAGGAGTGAAGACATCTTATGTAGTCGAATATGAGCAGAACGATTGTCCCAACAGCATTAAATTCACCTGTAAACGTGTGGCTTATCACTTGTCTGCCACACTTCGTGAGCTTAAAGATGACGACAATAAACATGCGACGGAGCCGTTGTTGCGCTTGCGCGCAACGTCACCGTCTTTTTCTAGACGCAGCTGACGATGTAAACAAGAGAAAACATCCGAGGGCAGCGGGGCTCACACAGGCCGGGTTTCACGCAAATGATAGCCATTAAGCACCCATAGACGGCGGACATGGGGCTCCCTGTTACGATTAAAGTCAATTTTCGGGGGAATGTGAAGAGGTTTCTGGCTCAGGATATGGATAAATTGGAGTGGGAAGCTGTTGAAGTCTGGGTAAGCAGCTAGCAGAGTCTTGGCTAAACGCTGGCGCAGTTTAGTGAAAAAGTAGGCCTAGACGTTTTGGCCTAGACATATAAACAGAGCTCCCAAAGGATAATCGATGTTGTTACAACAATAACAATAATGTATTTGTAAATAATGTTTTTTAAGCCAACCGGAGCTTTACAAAATATAGGCACACAAGTGAGGACGTGCTCAGTTTGATTTAAGGTTACTACATATGTATAATACAGTATCCAGCTGTGGAGGTCTTTCTCACTGACTCAGACATGGTTCATGTTTTTCCTAACACGTGTGAGGAGAAAAACTGAACTGCTCTCAACTGTTCTGCGTTACTTTTCAGATCAAAGCATCGTTTGGGATCAACCACTTTCAAGTGAAATACTTTGATGAAGACAATGAAGAGGTAAGGGATTGTGGTACATTGTAGATTTTCAGTGCTAATGTTTTGGCAGAGTCCAAATTCAGTTTTTAATTTTGATCTCATTTACCTTATATTTCAGATTTGCATAAACAGTCAAGGTGAGGACAATATTTAATTGCTTGTTTTCTATATATTTTATGTTGAATATGTTTAGGCTTAGGTCTTCCTTCAAAGGTAAATCACCAGGACTTTGTTAAAAATATATGTAGCCAGCATTTGTTTAAAGCTTGGTTTAATGTACTCAAAATTCAAATACATGTTTGATTATCAGATGGCTGAAAAATAGCATGAAAAGGCACAAACCTCTGTTAACTAAGATAGCAAAGACTCTTTTCCCTAACTACATCTTAACACATTGTGCTTACATGCATAGTTACCCCCTAATGACCTGTTTGATCCAGGAAAGCTGTCCAACTGATAGATTCCTAACCTGATATGGATCTATGATAGATAATATTGGCATTCATAATATGTATTGTAGAAATTATGTCAAGTCCTGTCTTCAGAATTTGCTTTGGTGGTACATTTACCTAAATACAGTGGACTTACCAACAGCTAAACTGATGCTGAACCATTGAAAGGCCATGCAAAACATGTGGTCCACACAAAGGTGTTAAACAGAGACAAAAGGTAACACAGCAAGGGCCTGGAAGACAACAGCGGGGTGTTAAGACATTTAAATGCACAAGTAAAACAAATGGGTAATTCAATTGTAGGCTCAAACACTCCATGGTGTAGGCAACTGCCTTTTGGTTACAGGGATTGTGATCAACATCCTTTTCCGCATTAGTTATAAAAAATGTGTGTCGCGCAAACCGGTTTTATATGCATTGTGTTGAATACTCACAGCCCTGCCTGCAGGACATGTAGCATAATATGCATAACAGTAAACACTGATGTGTGGAGTCAAGCTGCTACTTTTTGAGCCTTACTCCTGGTGTATCCCTACATGGAAATACCAAAATACCAGGTAAAAATACAGATTTGAGTCACAAAATGTGAAGTTATTTATTGTTTGTTTGTTTTTTCCCCCCCCACAGATGAATACGAAGAAGCCATCAAGGTACTGTAGCAGTGCTAGGTTTAAACAGAAATGACAGAGTGATAGCTTTTGTTACTGTAGAGCAGTAATTCTCAAACTTTTCAAAAAGATTACCACCTCATAAAATATATGGCTCTTAAAGTACCACCCTTATGACTGACATTAAAGTGCAGTAGTATAGGGTTACTTAACAGCATATACAGTTTACACGAGACAATTTTATTTATTATATGAATGTTATTTAACACCTAGACTCCCAGAGAGCAGCCATTTGTCATAAATAGAATAGCATAGAATAGAATAATCCTTTAATTGTCCCACAAGGGGAAATTTGGTTGTAACAGCAGCCAGAACAGGATGTGACAAGTGATAATAATAACAACTGTACTGCATTAAAACATTAACAGCAGGCGGGATATCCAATCTTTAACTGATGATGTGATGAAACCTGCTTCTGGGTCTAAACTACTCTGCGTTTATTAAGGCTCTTGTTGTGTATCTTGTTCTATTTAATCTGAACAAGCCCCTAAAAATGGCATTGATCACTGTCAGCCTCTCTCGGTTATTATCACCCCTGTTCATTTTAAAGCTCAGTTTTTAAAACCTTACCGTGTAACTACAGCCCAGCCCATGCAGCAGTATATCAATGACTAACCTCGTATTGTGGATGGATTATCTCAGTCGTTCTCCTGACTGAGGTTTGGTCCATTTCCAGCATCCTGCCATGTGATTGCATTGGGACCCCTCACGTTAACTTTTATCTAGTGGAAAAAAAGTTAGCGTTCATCCTCCAGCTTCACTGTGTTTATATTATGCTAACATAGCTGTGTCGCTGGCCCAACTTCAGTAACCCTAAAAATGTCACTGCTGATTATTTATGTCAGAAGTGATAGCAGAACTATTTTAATCTTTCAATCAGAACATGGTATATTATTCAATCTTTAAAAAAAAATGGAGACTTCACGTGTACCACTAGAGGGCGCCCACGTACCACAGGTGGTATGCGTACCACAGTTTGAGTACCACTGCTATAGTATATATCCTTACATAGAGAACTTGCACTGTAAAACTACACTTAAGACATAAACAACACAACTGTGTCCTTAATTAGACTACTAAAGCTATAGAATAACAAATGGTGAAAATCACAGAATATATGTGCAGTACATGTTCTATGCATCTGTTCACACATCACATTGCTACTGTGTCACTTGACTGCGGTTTGCATTCTATGCTAATTCTCCACGCAGAGTGCAGAGAAGCAGGGAAACCAGTTGCACATGAATGTGTACAAGATGAAAGGACAGGCCTGTGGGGGCCCACTGAAGACCGAGGTGAAGGAGCTGAAAGGAGACCTTCGACCCGCTCCTCCTTACCCCTCAAGGGTTAAAACAGTGGACAAAGGCACGCAGGTCACCCCTGAGCGAGAAGCTGTAAGTAATTCTACTGTTCCCCCCAACTTTCTTTTCTTTCTTTCTGTTGGGGAAAAAGTTTGTGCTTCTTTATTAAAAGCTAAAATCTCTGATTTTGTCACTTAACTGAAGAATGGTGTATTTTCATGCAGGTAGCAGTAAAAGATAACAAGGGGAACAAACCAGATGATGAGCCCCCTCCTATGTGGTTTAGATCATACATGGAGAAGGTAAAATCTAACCGCTGCTGTGAAGCAGTATTTGTACATTGAACATTTTATTTTTGATTTGCGATTAAATAAAATACCGTGCTCTGCTTCTGTTTTTCATAGTTTAAGGATGAGGTGGTAAAGGAGGTAGTAGAAAGAATGTGCAGCGACTTTTCTGTCCAGTGTTGTACCCACAAATCCCCTGAAGGTCCCCCTGAGGCAATTGGGGCTATTGGCGGTATTATGGGACCCAAACCAGGCCCCTCCACCTCGAACGGATCCCTTGGCTACACCCCAAACTGCAGCAGCTGCAACAAACTCACCTCTGAAGGAGCCTACAAATGCAGGTATGCGTGAAATTAACTCACAACATTGTTTTTAACCATTTTTACATGTTTGTTGTTTTTTAAGTAGCTGTGTAAATGTTTACATTATTGTCTTTGTTATTTTCCCCGCCAGCGTGTGCCCATCCTGCATCCTGTGCGAGATGTGCAGACATAGCCATGACCCTAGCCACAACCTCGTGAGAACCAAGACACCTCTCTCCATCCCAGAACATGGAATGTCAGGAGAGTTAAGGTAAACAACCTAATCTGAGAATAACTCTGAATTAATGAAGGAAAATATGAATAGAAACACACACAAAGTGGGATTGTAAATTATTCTTGCAGCTAGATTACTGTAATTAATGACTTATCAATGGGAATTTTTATGATTTTGTTTTTGGAAAATAAACATTTGATAGTCCACAAATAGGTGTTCCTGATGACATTTTAAACCAGGTTCCCAAGGCGAGGAGACAGGACAGTGCGCAAGGCCGAACGACAGCGCCTCAAAGCAGAAAGAAGGCAGCTAAGAGCCGAAGTGAAGGAAATCAAGAAGAAACTGAGACTGGAGAAGAGGGGGCTGCAGTGGAGTGGGCCCTCTACCTCAGGAAGAGCCACTCTGACAAACATGGCCTCCACATCCACCCAGGTCCCTGCCCTGTCCCCTCCTACTGCCTCAGACACAGCCTCAGGTCCAGCCCCAGCCCAAGGTCCCATCCCTGCCCTGGTCCCTGAACCCCAGGCCTCCAGTCCAGAGTAAGAGCCACCTCGGAAGAGCGTCCGACAGTGCTGGGTACCTTGAACCCAGCATGGATGCAAAAAAGTCTTTTTTTCCAAGAAAAGAAATGAAAATATGCCATCTTTGTAATCTAGTCTGTATGAGTGTATCGCTGGCTGCTCTGGGGTGGTGGAAATTGTTGGAACTACCTCAATGTGAAAACTGCTGCTGCTGCTTCATAGATTTTCTAAGAAAATTGCTTTTGAGCTGCAAAAAAAAAAAAAAAAAAAAAAATCTGCGGTCCTGCTTTTTTGATTCGTAGAGAACAAAAGATGGGTATTATAAGAAACCAGGGCTTTTTTCAACAATGCTCTGTACACTTGAAACTAGGGGTCCCGGGGTCTCGCACACGTCCTTGGTGCCCACTATGGCTGCCTTGTTTCTGGATGAAAATCTGCCTGACGGCACCAATCTGGAGCCTGGTACCAAGTTCATCAAATACTGGAAGATGAAGAACACGGGCTCTATCTGCTGGACCTCAGAGACTAAGGTACCCCTCCCACTCGTCAAGAGGACAGGCTGCACTCTATCTTTCCCTCCTGCTTTACTTCCACTTTGAGCCCCCACTGTACTCATAGCCTCTTCTTATCCACTAACACCTGTTAAGATTTTTTACCCAGCGTAATACCACTAACGCCCTCTCTGTCTAAGATATTTATTATTTTAATTCAGTTAATCTGTGTTGTAGTTTAAGTTTGAAGTCTTTGTCATTGTTTGAATGGATGTGTGTGTGTGTGTGTGTGTGTGTGTGTATGGGTGGGTGTGGGTGTGTGTGTGTGCCCCTGACTTGATTGTATGTATTCTTTTAGTTATGTGACTTTTTTGCATGCTCTCGTCTTTGTGCTTTTTCGCATGTGTATTCCTATTTTGTGTTTTGTGTATGTGTGTACGTGCACCCAGCTAGTGTTCATGTGGGGAAACCTCAGCTTGGCATCAGAGGAGAAGAGGGAGGTGCCGGTGCCCTTGCTGCCACCCGGACATGTGGGAATGGTCAGTGTGGCCTTAGTTGCTCCTGTGACAGACGGGACGTACACCTCCCACTGGCGCCTGGCGCACTGTGGGTCTCAGTTTGGCCCGCGTGTCTGGTGCAGCATCGTGGTCAAGCAAAGAGACAAACGCACCGGACTCAGGCATCAGAGAAAACGACTGGCAAGTCTGCTATTCAGTAACACCCTGCACAGCTGCAACATGTGCACATCTAGATTATTGACTTAACTCAGGCTGTTAGTCGTGGACATGGATGACGCACTCTGCATATTTCTCTGAAACAAACAGGATAATTATAGGGCTGTAACAGCATAACAGAAGCATTAAAGTATTTTCTACAATCAGTTAAACTGTTAAAATGCATTTTAAATGTTTCCCGTTTGCTAAATGTGTGGATTTGCTTTTCATAACACAGCAAATATAGCAAGTTAGACCTCAGTCACACGGGCTTGGAGACGAGTGGATCACCCACAGGCGACCTGAGGGAAAAGTGCATTTTTCCCTACTGGTTGGTGGGTGGTTACTACTCCTTGTGATTTCTTTGGTTGCTAGCAGATTGCCATTGTTGTGCAGGCTTGTAGCCTGGAAGATGCTAACATCTGTGCAAAGATTAGCCTTTTACTCTCTGAGCTGCAGAGAAATTTAAAAGAGAGAACAACTGGCTTCAAAGTAAAAGCTGTGCCTTACTGCTTTTAAAGGGCGCAACTTTTACTTCACGTTCTCCGTTTCCGGTTTGCGTGGTTTCACTGCTGCTTGGTGAGTAGTTTGGGAGTGTTTGCTTCGCATCTTCCATGCACACGACAACACGTTGGCAACCGAAGGAATCACAAGGTTTGCAGCAAACCACTGCCAACCATCTACGTGGTCACCAGTTTGTTTGTAGGCCTCGTGAAAGGAACTTTAGGAATCGATTTCACAACAATCACTCGCAACCGGTTTGTGAATAATTATTTTTTCCTCCGTATAGGTTGTCCACCAACTAGTTTCCAGGCCTGTGTGACTGTGACCTTTTGAATAAATTCTAAAAATAATGGATAGATCAGTTACCAAATTAATTACCGTTTCTCAAAAAAGCTGGGCAGCTGTGCAAAATATCAGTAAAATTATAATACAATATATATTTTAACATTAAGCTATATTTTTTAATCGAAAACAGTCCAGTAACAATATATCAAATGTTGAAACATTTTTTTAATTTAGTGTATGTGTGGTTTCATAGCGTAGTGGTTTACACTTTTGCCTAACAAGTATAAAAGTTCTGGTTCGATCCCAGGAACGCATACAGATCCCTTTATGGTCAGGAAGGTTTTCCAGTGTAAACAAATCAAACATGCAGAGAGAACCACTGTGATGTCGCAACCAAGCACAAAAACAGCATCACAGGCAGGCTGAGGTCTTTAGAAGTAAAAATGGTGCTACGTTTTACAATCCACCTGTAAGCACATACCTGCAGCAGGTATGTAAGCAGGTATGTGCGCAGCAGGAGTGGATTGAAAATCACCGTATAGGCTCTTTGAGCCTCTTTAAAATGCCCTGAAGTAAAGTGGAAAACAGTCCTGTGGTCTTACCAGTCAAAGTTTGAAAACCCAGTATACTTGATGGTAAAGACGGGCCTTAGTACACATGACTTGGGTAGTAATGCTACTGTGTACAGGCTTTCAAGACATGTGCTGACGTGACATGACTTTGTAGGACGTTCTGGCCTGTGCAACAAAGCAACATCTCAGATCACATTTTTCACTACAGCTGCACATCTTCATAGTAAAAGAATCTCCCCACTAAACCGGCCTGCCTGCTTTCCAGACCCGTGAGCCATTGCAAACATTTGAAGCATAATGAAACAAAAAGTCTGACGTAGGAGGCTCTGGACTGCTGAGCTAGTGGATTCCTTTATTAGGCAAGAATAGGATCACATTTGCTTTTAAAGCTTTTTGAATTCTGCTCACAGCAAAAAAAAAAAAATCTGTTTCAACATTTGAGATAATGTCGTGGAGGTTTTTTACAATAAATAGGAACTAATTTGTAAATCATTGTACTTATTTAATGTTCTCTACCTCAGTATGTGAGCATGTGACTCTGTGTACTTACGATAAAAATAGAAAATTAAGAATAACACAGAATTAAAAAGGTTAATGCATGACAAAAGATCACATTCTATAAACACAGAAGTAAAATTTAAAAAAAAAATCATATTATGAATTGAAAAGTTTCAGTACACTTTAGTGACACTAACGATGGCACACTTGTTTGTCCTTCAGAAGAAAGATCTCAGACCACCGAAGGAAGAGATGAAGCCAGAGGAGAAGGAGGCGCGGGCCAAGAAGGGCCACACTGGCTTCTTGGCAGGCCTCTTCTCTGAAGACTACTACTTCCCACCAGTGGACTTCATGACTGCACAGGTGTGCACTCGAAAAGCTCAGAAACCTAAAACATGCTTTAAAGTAGCTTCAGTCAATACTCCTGAAAGCTAGCAGCAAGGGCAATTTTTACTAAGGAAAATATGTGAAATCTGTTGAATAACAAACAGTACTTGGCTCTTAATTATACACAGAGCTTGGCAGAAGTACACTGGCACTTATTTTTATATTTTCCCTAATTTGTTTTGTTATTAAGGATCTTCTGTCTTTTGAGTTGCTGGATTTAAATTTTGCGTACGACATGGAAAGGGTTCCTCATAACACCCCGGCAGGTGAGTCAAGTTTAATGCTTTAATACAAGAAGGATAACTGTTATTATTCATTATCTGTTTTTTGAATAAAGGTTTTGGATGAACTTTGTTCTCTCCAGGTTTAACAGTTTAACCAAGTGAACGCATCGGGATTTAGAAACATAAACTGTGTCGTGTTTTCTCTTCGTTCATTTCTAGATTTGACACCGTGTATATCCCCTCTTCCCTATTGCACTGTTGTGTTGGACAAGTCCAGCCCATCTCCCAAAAAAGAGGAAACGGAGATCTCAGGAGTCCGAAAGCTTTTTGGTGAGGCGAATAGAGTAATAGAAGACACACAGAGTAATGTGTGTTCAGTATGAATTCTTACAATTACTGGAAAACTAAGTCTGCCAAAGCCATGGGGTGTTAGGAATAAAATTTAACATTTAACCCCAGTCAAGTCGGTCTCGTCCCCATCGAGTCTGTCCCGTATTTAGCAAGTGAAAATAAAATAAACAATAAAAGGTGAATCAAATAGACCATTACCGCAAGGCTGGGATGGTCCATTTGGTAAAGTAAATCCGTTGGGCATCTTTCTTCACCTTTTGACAATAATTCTGATGGCAAAAGAGCCAAACGGAATAAAATTTAAACTTTTGAATTAAAAGTATTTTTGCCTTAAATCAGCTGTTTAGAGGGCAGCTTCGGTCATTTTACACATTAGATTTCAGTTCAGGTTAAGCTCTTTGTGCCTCTAATTTGATTTGGTTTGCACAATGAGTCTTAATTACTTACGCATGACTTATACTATATGTGTTGAATCTGCTTTGAGCCTACAGTGTAGTCAACACAAGTGCCTGACGGCCGTATTCTTGGATTGCTCAACAGTTTTGCCACCGAGGCACTAGCTGGTGGTGGAGTTTCTCTCTTTGAGTTCAATCATTATCTTCCAGTCATTTAAAAAAAATGGTGGCTCGAAACAAAGCGCACAAGCTGTCGATTAAAAATCAAGCCAGCTAATTGCTGTAACTGTCTGCTGGCTCACTGATCAGCCCACTCGAACCTTTCATGATTTAATTTCTGGACTTAATGCAAGTTTATGGTGTTTGCAGTTAAATAGCCAAACAATATCACATGATTTCATTTAAAGTGCGATTTTTAAATCAAATCAAATAATTATTACATTTTAAAAAATGTCAGTTTTTTTAATTAAGTGCACTTCCATGCGGTTTAATTAGAACTAGGATGCATAAACTAACAACTGATTTAAACTAATCCTACAGCACCATCACGGCAGGGAGTCAAAATACTTGTATTATCTCAGTTATAAACCGTGGTAAGGCGAGGCAGGTTTATTTGTATAGCACAATTCAACAACAAGGTGATTCAAAGTGCTTTACAGAGACATTAGAAACAAAAACAAATAAAAACATGATTTAAAATTGATTAAAACAAGCAAACAAACAAACAAACAAATTAACAAACAAAACAGTATATAAAATCAAAACAGATAAAATCAGAACAGTAGATAAAATCAGTAGTTAAAATGTAAGTTTTGAAATTTAAGCTTAGTGGTAGCCAAAGTTGTAATTATTTTTGCCCATGGTGTCTTGTTTTAAAGTTTTAAAGACATAGTTTCAAGATATGTGACTGAGGTTTGGTGAGAATGTCTTCAAAAGTCATTCTCATATAGTTTCGCTTACGTATATTTAAATAAATTCTTAATGTCCCGTAGTCTTGAAGTGCAAAATTATTGATCTAATTGTTCGTTGGACTTTCTTAAGGACGGAAACTGAGGAATCTGAAGGAGGTGTTTACGCCTGTAGCCCAGGAGGAGGAGAGGGACGATGAGATCAGTGGAGCGCAGTTCCTGTGTGAGACCGTCATGCGATCCCTCGCTTTGGAAGAAGCCCCCGACCACAGACCCCCTCACAGGCTCCAGCGCTGCGGCCACAAACCAAAAGGTGAGGAGCCTACCAGTTTAATAGTTGTCAACATCATCTTGTTTAATGTGCTAAGCTGTTGTTTTTGTGCTACTCTCACACGTTTCCAGTAGTTTCCCCGGTTCTGAACTTTGAGAAAACAGACGAGTCGGAGGAGACCGACGAGTTTCAAGAAGGAAATGAGATCGGCGCCGTTAAACCTGAAACTTCAGCTCTGCCTACAAACATAGGACTCAACTGGATCGCCCAGAAAGAGGAAACCAGGCCAAGTTAGTGCACAACATCTGGGATTTTTTTCGTTTCTGCTTTTTTCTACCAAAATGTCTGTTTCTATTTGTATGTTATGGTGTGACCTCAATATCCAGATGTTGATTTTAGTCATTTCTTTCCTTCTTGCAAGTTTCTCCACCTGAACCAGAGAATAAAAACCTGCGTATGAGTTCACATCATAATAACGAGGACAAAGACTTTGAGGCCTGTGATGGTACCCAGAACGTGACGGATGATCGAGAAGAGAAAGAGGAGGATGGAAACAAAGGGGAAGACTGGGATGAGGTGACTTGATTAGATCTAAATTATTGTAAGAGAGTTTGTATAGAAATTCTCATGTAATAAGATCCTCATATTCTTCTGTTGTGCCTCAGATCAGCAGCCAGATCTCCTCAGTCTCCTCTGACGATTACAGCGTCATCCTCCCAGACTGCTTTGACACCAGCCGGCCTCTGGGGGAGTCCATGTACAGCTCCGCCATGTCGCAGCCTGGCGCTGGTGCTGCTGCTGTGGCCTCGGACAAATCGGATGTAGAGCAGGAGGAAGAGGAAGAGTCCATCATGGAGCCGGGCAGGGATGCACTACTGGCAGAGAGGCAGGAGCTGACAGAGGTGGCCTCTGCTGAGGATTCACTGGGAAACGCTGGGCCTCCACTGGTCACTCAAATCAACAGCAGTGTGAACCAGATGCCCTGTGCCTCCCAAACTGTGGATGAGGTGACCTTAACCCCTGAAGTGGTGCCATCCCCTGACCCCCTGCTTCCCCCGCCGACCCTCTACTCACCCAGGTTAGATGGGGAACACATTTGGATGTTAAATGATATGAAAGCAAAATGTTATTATTTTTTCCCTGCCAGGATTTGTCCCAATGCCCAGACTAGCCTCAATTTTCAAAATAAAAGTTTCTGTATTATTTCAGGTCTGAGGCACTTTACCTGGCTGACGATCCCAGTTCTCCAGCCTGTGACCCAAATGAGCCGCATCAACCAAGAGTCCACCTAAATGGTGAGTATCACTGCCACAGCTAGGTGGAACTACATTAGATATAAATAACAGCACAGCTCACATTACTTAGGGAACACATTTTGCCCACTAAGCCAAGACAGGAAGTTAGACTGCACACCACCTTTAAGGATCTGTTGCTTCAGCGAAGGGTTTTGTTCCTCATTTAACCTTTGTTTTTGTGTAATTTCCCCTTTTTTATCTGTTCTTCAGTATCATCTGGTCTGTCAAGATCAGCAGGCTCAGCAGCCAGTGCCTTTGAGACATATAATCCCAGGCCCAGCAATGCTCTGCAGCCGAGGTACAAAAAAACAACAACGATTTATTTCTGTTGAATGTGCGTCTGTCTTTAACACGTCCATGTTTCATGTTATTGTTTGATCTATTAATATCCTGCAGGATCAGTAAAATTTCTTAGATTTGTGGCGTGCTGTCTGCGTTTCGTGACAGCGTGGCTAACTGTGCCACATTGCTTCCTGTAACACTGTTCTGTGCGAGGTTGTGTAACGACAGCGCTGTGTTCATTGCAGGGGCCAAGGAGGAATCACAGAGGGACTTGTTAAGGGAGCTCTTTCTGTGGCAGCATCTGCTTATAAGGCTCTCTTCACTGGACCAAGCTGTTCAGTAGAGGTATATAACACATCCTGCTGTTTAGAAACACTCACACACAAGCAAATCTGCCAGAATTTATCATCTCTTCAGGATTTAATGAGGATTCAAAGAAAATTTAACATCTCTGTTATACTCTGTATCTTCTTTTTTGCTATGATTGAATCCCATAAGGTTTTGTGTTATTTATTATTTTTGGGTTAATTAATTCTTACAGTCGCTATAATCAACAATATAATGGATCATGTGATTATTTCTATATTACATCAGTGATCCATCCTCAAACAGTGATCCATTTTAAACTCCAGATTTTTCTTCTTTTACTCCACTAGAGTAGCTTTGCGTAATTCACAGCTCACACTAATTATTATTTATTTTGTACTGGGCCTTGGTGGCGCCCCTTAATTCAGTAGAAGCCTCTTGGATGAGAGGGGAAGCGATCAGTAAAGTGTTTACTGACAGAACGAGGGCGCTTAGGGCCACTTTCCCAGGGATTTCTGGAAGTCCTTCTGAAGCCACATGAGTGAAACCACAGAAAGTGCAGTTTTTAGTCACAACAACCTCATAATCATAAGATACACATCCCTGATTATATTCCTCTTACCACCCTGCTTTGGTAAAAATTCACCCACGTTTCTCTTCTCTTTTCCAGCGAGGCATCGACCCAGCCACCACACAAAGCCCTTGCAAGATGGACCAGCTTTTGGAGATGGGTTTCAGAGACCAACGGATGAACCGGCGACTGCTGAAGAAGCACTTCTACAGCCTGGAGCACACCATCGACGAGCTGGTGCAGTTGGCCGAAAACCGCCGCAACAGATATAACGTTACTTAGGAGCGAAGGCGGCAAAGATGTGAAAAGTCAGCGTTAAGGTTGTGAATTAGTTTGACTTTAAAACACAGTGTAAGGATAATAAAAAATAATTGGATTCATTCTATTGGTTGAAGGTTGAAAGATAATTGGGATCAATATGAAATACCGTAGCCTTTATTTCTTAATTCTAAGAGATAAATGAACATTCATTTGTGGCTGCTGCCTTTGCCTTTAATTTAGCTTTACCATTTTGATACAGTTAACCACAGATACACACTCAGAAGTTATGATGATGGCGGTTAATCTTTGCCATGGGCCTTAGAGCTCTATGGTTCTGGTAAAAAGGAGCAGGAAGTAACATCTGGACAGGACTAAAGTGTGTATTCCAACTCATCATCTTAGTGTTCGTATGGCCGTAGCAGCTGCTTCCTCAGTGCTGAGAAATAAGTGTATAGGCAGGGCTTGGCTGGAGTCTCATGGAGCACAAAGCTGTGAAAATGAAAACTGCTGAATGTCCAAACATGTTCTGAAAAGCCAGCGGCGCTCGTGTACGACGATGCTATGAAGCTATGTGAATCCTCTGGGGGTTGGGGGTAAAAGTGCAGTAATAAGAACAAGAAACACATATTTAAGACATTTCTTGATTATTGTAGTGAAATCTGCCTAACAATGCAATCTTTTTCTGTATCAGAGTACTGTTATTTTAGACGTTGACATGTGGAATGTACACAAAACTGTCCGAACGGATCACTGCTCGGACGCAGATGTTTCTGTTTTGTTTTTTATACTGCTGTTTAGGAGACACCTGCATGACAGGTAGAGGCTTTTAGAGACGAGTCGTGTTTTTCGTGATTTTTAGCACAGTTAGAATGGAAAACGTCCGCTTTGCGTCATCTGTCGTCATCCCTGCCTGCCTGCATCTCTGCTCGTTCTCGTTTAAACACCGACACCAACTTATAAAATGTCTTTAAACACTAACTCAAGCAGAAACGTCTCTAACGACACATTCCTCAAGTTCATAACGGAAACGGAACCAAGTATGTTTTTATTTCGCTACATTTCCTGTTTTTTTCCTTAGTTTACTGAAGGACACATGTTGGTTGACATGTTGACTGATGAGCGTCTGTCAGGTTTTAAGTTACTGTACATCTCTTTGAACGATTTCGCCTTTTTGTGTGTTTGGGGTTTTTCTTAATCAGTATTTTCTTATGAATATGACTGTCCATGTTTCACATCCGTGCTCTAGAAAATAATTCTGACTATATCTCAAGTTATTCTGTCACAGAATATATACATTAAACAATGCTCTGTCAATCTGCCAATAAACTATTTGCACATCCCTGTTGCCTGTCCAGTTAATGACACACTGCTTGTCTTATAGTGTTTGACTCAGGTCATACAGCTTTGCATTCCCTGGGGACACTAAATGGTAAATGGCCTGTATTTATATAGCGCTTTACTAGTCCCTAAGGACCCCAAAGTGCTTTACACGTCCAGTCATCCACACACTGGTGATGGCAGCTACATTGTAGCCACAGCCACCCTGGGGCGCACTGACAGAGGCGAGGCTGTCGGACACTGGCGCCACCGGGCCCTCTGACCACCACCAGTAGGCAACGGGTGAAGTGTCTCGCCCAAGGACACAATGACCGAGACTGTCCAAGCCGGGGCTCGAACCAGCAACCTTCCGATTACAAGGCGAACTCCCAACTCTTGAGCCACGATCGCCCCATAAACCACCAGGAGCTCTATAAACCCCGATTTCTTTAGAAGTAACAGTACTTAGTGACTTTTACAGTTTAATGACTCAGTGTTAAAACTATGTTAAAATGCATATTACTAAAAAATGTTTTTTGTAAACTTCCTTTGTGTTTCAGATGCAACTACAAGTTTTATACAGCTGTAATATTTACACAGTAAACTGCCAATTTTTGCATAGAGATTGTGAGCAAAGGGAAACAGATGATCAGTTAAACTAGATGTACACTCACTAATTTCATTTATTTATTTATTTCACACTTGGTACAAAAAAAAAATCAATCAAACAAACCAACCACACTTTCTATCAAAAACACTACAACCATGTGTGAAAAGGAGCAGGAAGAAGAAAATATTCTTATTAAACCCTGCCCCCTATCTACAATCCAATTTATATTACAAGTGGGCACCAAAAATCAGGGAACAAACCAACATTAACATTTATCTCCGGTCCTAACCCAAACCAAACAACAAATTTACAATCAGAATATCCCACTCCACATAGTAACAAGGAGAAAAATTAAAATTAAAATAAATAAAACAAAAATTATAATGGATCCTTTTTCAATGAACTCCAATTTCATTCACATTCTTCATATTGAGTTATCGTTTTAAACATGTAACACTTTTTAAAACAATGTAAATTTATACAATTCTTTAAATTATAATGAACTAATGCTTTATTAGGTACACTGTGGCATAGATTCAACAAGGTGCTGGAAACATATCTTGGAGATTTTGGTCGACGTTGACTTGACAGCATCATATAAGTTGCTGCAGATTTGATGCCTTCACATCATCCGAGACTGATCCACCACATCCCAGCGTGCTCTACTGAAGATATGATAACTGCAGAGGCCATTTGAGTACATTGACCTCACCGTCATGTTTAAGAAACCAGTTTGAGAATATTTGAGCTTTGTGTCGTGGTGAGGTAGAGTCAGCTGGAAGCAGCCATCAGTTAATATAAAATAAGATGGGTCTTTTTGTTTATACCCATTTCTGAGCGTCTAAATCCCACAGCAAATATTCAAACTCATCAGAATGGACAACATTTTTCTAACCTGTTGTCCAATTTCCAGCCTCATGTTCCTGTTCTTAGCCAACAGGAGTGGCCTTTCATGTTGTGTTTCCTTCTCTAGCCTTCTGCAGCCTTCACTACAAGGTTCAACATGTTGTGAATCCAGGGCATTTTCTGTAAACCTTAGAGATGGTTATATGGGAAAACCCCAGTAAATCAGTAGTTTCACTTTTAAAATGAATTTCTTTAGGATCTCATAGAGTCGGTTTTCATATAATGAAGATACTGCTAGAGGTCCGGCACAGGCCCGCACACATCTGCCACTCTAACTGACTCATTTCCTGTTTTAATACATTTTCAAATACTAATATTTCATATCAAACGCTCACATGCCGCCCACTCAAAACCTCTTCTCTATTGAAACTAGTAACTGCATCCAAAAGCTGCGCCAGCCGAGACAGTTATAGTAAACTGAACTGAAATCTGTGGGTCAATTATGAAACAGCAAATATGGTGGGAGAAGGGTAACGTCTCTGTCAAATATGGAGTTGTGTTTAAAGGTTGTGGCCACTTGTTTGATGAGGATTTGACTGTTTAGAACGTTTGCTAACAAAGCAGGGCATCTGGCAGAGTGGAATGAAATAAGGAACCTGATGTCAGAACACTGTTTATTGAAGAGAATATAGCATAAACAGGTTGTGTGTCTAGTGTGGGTGCTTAAAGGTGTAAATACACAACACAAACATACTGTTAAGCCCCAAATTATTCACCCCCCCTGCCGTATTTAGGTTTAAAGTCATCTTATGACTGGAAGTAATCTTAACATTTTGGAGTGTCCCGCCTTACTCTGATAGAGAATCTGCAGGGAGTTGGAGATTATGGTGTTGACAAAGACGCCTTTCAACCAAATCCCAGAAGAAACCTGCAAAAAGCTGCTCAGCAGTTTCAAAATTGGTTTGAATGCTTGAACACCTGCTGTTTTTAAAAAATGCTAATGCTGTAACATTTATAGTTGTGTACATTTTTAATAATGGGAGATGTGAAATTGTGAGCTTTAATGTTGAGTCTCAGTTTCTAAATGTATCCCTTTCCTTTTTTTCTTGTTTTTTTTTTTAAACTTTGCTGTTTATTGAGAAGAGTATAAATAATTTTCTAATTGCCATTTTTACTCCTTTTACATTGTTCTGTTATATTTTGAGAGATACCTGCCTTGTTTCCTACCTGTTTCTTGTTTAAATTTAAATCTCTACTAGAATCTAGATCTTTCAGAATAATTTGGGGCTCATTTTATTACATTAGGCTATGCTCTTATTATGAATTCCTGTGGTCTGTCTAGCTACAGAAATGTGTTTTACTAGAAGAAAATATTGAGTTGTTTTGTAGAAAGGTGTATTTTTGTTTCCAGCAGACAACTTTTGGAGATGTACAACAATCATGGCAAATGACATTTTTACAGGACGTCTGGAAACTGAGACAGAGCAGTTTACTTGTTGAAGAAGTGTTTTATTGCGTATTAAAGTTTATATGAATCGAGTTTACACGTGATTCCTCTTATTGGGCAAAACGTCCTCGGTTTGAGATAATCCGAAACCACGTGATGACAAGAAATGTAAATCATTTTCTGTTGTAACCCACAAACTGAACGGTAATGTGTTTCACAAAAGTAAAACGTCACTATTCCACGTCTAGTTGTTTGGAGCTGGATCCGGTGTTGTGCCAAAAAGTGATTGTCTGCCAAAAACTGATTTCCAATGTTTCTGTGTATTTTTTATGTGTAATATCTTTACGTATGTTCATAAATAGACTTCGGTGAACAGGGATTACAAAGGGGTTACATATAGAAATAAAAAAAAAAAAAATCTGTTTTTCAAGTATCTTTACAACTCTGTGTTAATATACTTACATTATAGCCAATCCGGTCCTTTATCCCCACTTAAAATATTTTTACAGAACTATTGCAATATTTGTTGGCATTTCTGCTGTCCTCTTGGCTTACTCTTACAAAAGACATTTTTAATGTTAATGAGATTTTTTTAACTGCATAAATAAAGGTTATATAAAAGTCACTGCCAAAAACTGATTGCGGCTTCTACCTTGTTACACGAATGTTGTTTGTAGCTCAATATGACTTTATGTCATCCATGAGGGATGCATTTGACATATGTTTAACATATTATAGGCCAACAAGTTACTTATAGCAGTTTAAATACGAGCAATCAGTTTTTGGCAAATACCGGAAATCAGTTTTTGGCAGACAATCACTTTTTGGCACAACACCGGTCTCCCTGCCCAGTGCGCGCTCCCGACGCAGGAGAAACAAATTCGGTCGTGAGTAACGACCATGGCACGACACAACGTTAAAGATAGTTCACGTTAGCTGATATGCAAATGATTGTGTCAGCACCCTGACAGTAGGGCTGGATAATAGCACATGTGATCAGGAAATGACTGACACATAAAAAGACAAGGAAGTGTTGCACTCAGTACATTGTGTGTATATGAAGCAGCTGCACCACGGTGTTAATGTAGCTTCTGAAAAAGCTGAATCATAAAGGAGCCAGCAGCGTTTACGTGCTCATCCTGAATGATATTTGGACTTGTTGTGAGCTGTGAGGTGAGTTTGCAGAGGAGTTTTTAACTTAATTTGTATTGCATATAAAATTGTGATTTTATTAAATTAATAATACATTTGATAATTTTAGACTTCAGAATTATCCATTACGTTTAGGAGTAACACTTTCAGTAGTTTATTTCTTAATTAGTGTTTAAATACTTATTTACACTCAAGCCTTGCACTGTAATGATCAGTCTTTCATATACAGCAGATACGATTTGTAATCTCCACTCACAGAAATCTAAATAAACCATTTTATTTTATTCTATTTCAAAGAATTTTCTTCACTTATCTAGTTGATTATACCTAAAGTTTATAGAGTCACACGATACTGAGTAATAGAACAAGCTATTTGCGTTTTCATATAGAAATACGTTTAAAATATGTAATTTAAAGGCAAAAATTGTACTTTATATTCAGCTTATGACTGAGTACAAACTGTTTCTAAAACACAGAGCACACTGTTGTTTTAGTGTGGCTTTATGGAGACTTCCTGCATACTTGTGCCTCCGCAGGACAGCACAAAGCAAACACAGCAAACCAGTTTAACATCTGAGTTCAAATGTTTTGACTTCTTCCTATCTATCTATCTATCTATCTATCTATCTATCTATCTATGTATGTTATGACTGTGTAGTGTCAGTCTTGACCACCATCTGTTTACTAGGGGCAACCAATCAGAGAAAGGTTAGTTGAAAGTTGGTTTTGTCACGTGAATTGAGGGTCTTCGGGAAGGCCTGGTATAATGATTTTGAACTTCAAAAGCTACTCCAGTACAAATGAGCATAAAAAGCATCGTTTAAAACAGAGACAGGAAACATAAAAGTAATTCAGGGAGGTTCTGATCACTCCCACACTGTAGATTCTGCTCACATCCTAACACATATTGCAGTAATAAGCATCATTTATTGGTCATTTCAAGGTGTTGTGAGGGTGGCGAGTAACAGCTGACTGGGCAACAGTCACTTCTGTTTACTGCGAGTTATAAACTGTGGTTTTTGCCCTTTTAACACGCTCTTTACTGGATGTTTTCTTTCAGGAGTGCTATGGTGGCACAGCAGTAAAATAAAGGAGATCCTGATGTAACAAAAAAGATGGAGAAGGTGAAAGGAATGAAGCACTTTCCTCCATATGGTAGCATGGATGAAAACACAACAGGGGACAACTGCCCCACGTGCCGTGGCACTGGCCGAATCCCCAGAGGTTGGCCTTTTTTTTGTGAAGAAAAATCTGCTTTTAAATGTCTTTACTGTCAATTTTCCACTGTTTTGACTGGAGTTTTAAGGCTTTGACATCATTGTCTGCTGAATGCTTCTCATGCATGATAAAAACTAGAAGAACCAGTCGTGAAAAACTGACACGGTGTTTACTTCTTCTTCTCCAAATTACTTTCATTTCACATTTAATAGCAAGTTGACTGAAGGAGACTGAAAAACATGGCTATGTATGTGCTGGTGTCAGCTAAGATACTTTCACATCATTTCTGTGGTAAGAGCAAAACCTTTATTTCCATCTTGTACTGGCAGGACAAGAAGACCAGCTCGTTGCCGTCATACCGTGTAATGATGTACGGCTGAAACCCAGACGCACGTAAGGAGTAGAGCAGTACATGAATGTGTGTGTGTGTGAGGGGTGCTTTTACAGTTTTGAACAAGCGAGTTAGAAATATTTTGGTGTTTATGGTTTGCACTGTTGCTCTATTTAAAATGTAATTTTGCATATCCCTGTTTCAGGAAGCTGCATGTGTGCATCTCCATGGGCCTGTGTCTCCTTATTTGCTGTCTGATCCTCTTTTTCCTCTTCCCACGGAGTGTCACCCTCACCCCAGTGTCTGTACAATCAGTCACAGTCTACTTCATCCCAGATGAAGTTAAAATGGACGTCACAGTAAGTAATTTGAAAACCACTCTGCTCATCAGTAGTTTTGGTGTTACAGTAACCAAAAAACACTGTATGCAGCCAAACATCTGGGCAGCACTTAATGTTTCTAGGTGGGCATTAGCATCCCAGTTATGAGGCTAATCATATCATAGTCAATCATAGTCTTGATCTCTGTTTTTGAGATACCACAAAGTCAGTTTAGTTACATTTTAAATATGGGCATGTGAAAAAACAATGTTTTCACAGGACACTGTGCAGTTTCGGCAGTTTGCAGCTCTGGAGCAGTGCTACAATCTACAATCATTGCAGAAGTTTATTTCCCAGCAAATTCATCCCATTTGACTGTGCAATGCTAACAGGAATTGCCAAAAAAGTCCAAGAGCTAAATCTCAGACTCTATAGACTGCAGTTAGCATGTTAAATATTAAAGTTCATGACAGTAAATTAGAAAAATATGAGTTGTTCCCAGGAGAAAACCTATTCTCTGTGACCAGAACATGGCAACATGTCTTGAGTTAAGATTTAAGACTCCTAGAACAATGTCCTTTGGCTAGATGCACAACTTGGGTCAAATTCAGCCCCACAACAAGACAATTATCCAAAACACACCAGCAGATCTACAGCAGAATAGATGAAAAAGAAAACATTTAGGTGTCGCAGTGGCCTAGTCAATTCAATTCAATTCAATTTTATTTATATAGCGCCAAATCACAACAAAAGTTGCCTCAAGGCGCTTCATAGATACAGAGAAAAACCCAACAATCATATGACCCCCTATGAGCAAGCACTTTGGCGACAGTGGGAAGGAAAAACTCCCTTTTAACAGGAAGAAACCTCCAGCAGAACCAGGCTCAGGGAGGGGCGGCCATCTGCTGCGACCGGTTGGGGTGAGAGAAGGAAGACAGGATAAAAGACATGCTGTGGAAGAGAGACAGAGGTTAATAACAGATATGATTCAATACAGAGAAGTCTATTGATACATAGTGAGCGAGAAAGGTGACTGGATGCATCATGCATCATGGGAATCCCCCGGCAGCCTACATCTATTGCAGCATAACTAAGGGAGGATTCAGGGTCACCTGGTCCAGCCCTAACTATATGCTTTAGCAAAAAGGAAAGTTTTAAGCCTAATCTTAAAAGTAGAGATAGTGTCTGTCTCCTGAATCCAAACTGGAAGCTGGTTCCACAGAAGAGGGGCCTGAAAACTGAAGGCTCTCCCTCCCATTCTACTTTTAAATACTCTAGGAACAACAAGTAGGCCTGCAGAGCGGGAGCGAAGTGCTCTAATAGGGTGATATGGTACTACAAGGTCATTAAGATAAGATGGGGCCTGATTATTTAAGACCTTGTATGTGAGGAGCAAGATTTTGAATTCAATTCTGGATTTAACAGGAAGCCAATGAAGGGAAGCCAAAACAGGAGAAATATGCTCTCTCTTTCTAGTCCCTGTCAGTACTCTTGCTGCAGCATTTTGGATTAACTGAAGGCTTTTCAGTGAGTTTTTTGGACATCCTGATAATAATGAATTGCAGTAGTCTAGCCTGGAAGTAATAAATGCATGAACTAGTTTTTCAGCGTCACTCTGAGACAGGATATTTCTAATTTTAGAGATGTTGCACAAATGGAAGAACGCAGTCTTATATATTTGTTTAATATGTGCGTTGAAGGACATATCCTGGTCAAAAATGACTCCAAGGTTCCTCACAGTGTTACTGGAGGCCAAGGTAATGCCATCAAGAGTAAGAATCTGGTTAGATACCATATTTCTAAGCTTTTCAGCGCCGAGTACAATGACCTCAGTTTTATCTGAGTTAAGAAGCAGAAAGTTAGTGGCCATCCAAGTCTTTATGTCTTTAAGACATTCCTGCAGTTTAACTAATTGGTGTGTGTTATCTGGCTTCATGGACAGATAGAGCTCAAAGTCAAAGTCCTCAACCTGATTGAAATGTTGTGGGAGGAGCTTAAGAGAGCTGAGCATAAACAAATGCCTTCAAACCTCAATGAACTGAATAGAAAATGTAAGTTGGGGTTTGTGAATATCTGCCCAGCTTAATTAAGTGTAACTAGTAAACTACAGTATATATATGCTTGTCTGCTTTGATGACAAACTTCCTCCTATTACTGTGGATCTGTCATGCAGTGTCTCTGCCCTCTTTTACCCACATCTCTGCAAATCTGTGGACAAAGGAAGGCGGTGACCTCTGAACCTTCTGCCGTGATAAACATTAGGCAACTGGATTTTGAGAGTCAATAAATATCTGACAATGACTCACCTTTGTAACATGTTTTAAAATAACATGAACGTCAAGTTCTAACTCATGACTCACGTATGGCCTGCAGACGTTGCTTCCCATTATAGCTGTTGCACCATCAGTTGCATTAGACTATGGCTACAGGAGCTATGCTAAACCCTGATTGGTTCTAAGCATGCTTTTTTTTTATCTCTGAAAATGGACATTAGAAAATGGGACTGACACTTTTGAAGTTGGGATCCTTTTTTAGAGGTTTCTTTTTGTTCATGTACAATATTGCTCTATTAATGCACATTAATATTTTTGAATTTTTGGTGACTGATTCTATATAAAAATATGTAGAATTAGTTGGAAACAAGCAGCATAACATAACTAGTGTGTGTTAACAAGTGGAGGTCCCTCATACATAGTTGTAAACCAGCGGTCCCCAACCCCCGGGCCTCGGACCGGTACCGGTCTGTGAGTCGTTTGGTACCGGGCCGCGAGAGTTGAGGCTCAGGTGTGAAATGTATAGTTTTCAGGGTTTTTATCGGTTTTCATGGTTATTTTGTTATCGTTTTTATCGTTTACTCAGTTTTCCTTGGTCTTTTCACGTTTGTTATGAATAAATCTTCTTTTTTTAGGTACCGGTACTAGTTTTATTTTGTTGTATTTATCCGCGACACCTTAAAGGCCGGTTCATGAAATTTGTCGGGCATAAACCGGTCCGTGGCGCAAAAAAGGTTGGAGACCGCTGTTGTAAATGAGTTAAACCATATTTTTACAACCACATTTTTTTATTGCCTCTATCAAAACACTATCCACAAAGAAGCACTTGCGTTGCATTCACATGACAGATGGTACAGTAGGTCACTGCCGCACTGAGATGGTGGGGCACTTAAAATTCCCTGACGCTTTTTAATAATGCACAGGTGTGTCGGTTGCACTTGTTAAGAGATTCTAAAACACAGAATCAGAGAAGAGAAACACACAGAATTTCTTGCTAGCAAGGGCAGCCTCCAGAACTCACACCCCAAGAGTGAGTCTCAGAGGACTGCCCTGGTCTTTTATTTATACACTTCAGTGAGCGTTTGCTCCTTACATTGGAATGTGGAGGTGTACATGTGTGTGTGTGTGTGTGTGTGTGTTTGTGTGTGTCAGAGTGTGACCCCATAAATGACTTCCCTAAACCTGCTGGACTCAAAGTCCAGCAGTTCATCTAAACAAAAAGCACTTAGACTGGAAACAGATATAACTACGTTAATCCTACCGTAAAACAATAAAACAAGGTACGACCTTTTCCCATGCTCCTAGGATGTGGGGGTGAACGCCAGAACACCCTGGAATGTTACAGACTTCCTAGGATGAGACATTCCTTCAATATGCCACCAACTATATACTTCTAAACACAAGTGATTACATGCAGTATTCTACCATATGCAAACTTATATCATTAAAAGATTATACTGACTACTAAGTACAATTTTCCATTGACAACTTGACTTGTGGATTTTTTTCCTTTTGCAGAATCTCATCAACATCACCAACAATAACTACTATTCAGTTCAGATTGTCGACTTCAGCATTCAGGCTGTGGTTGGTCAAACAGTCACGGGAAAGAACAAGATCACTAATATGACCGCAATCGAGGCCAGATCACTGAAATCTGTAAGCTTCAGACTGGATAACAGGTCCTGTTGATATCCAGCATTTGAAATGTGTTTAACATCTTATCTCTGTGTCCTCTGATCTAATTTACAGAATGTAATTTCAGTTGGCCTGGATATTAAAGATGAAGGCATAGCGTAAGGAAGAAATCTTTGTTTTCAGCACATAACATCAAAAAACATCTCAAGATAAAAACGACTAGAGTCCATTGTTGTTGTTTAAATGTCTGACTTCAGCACAATGTGTTCATGTCTTTCAGCACTTACTGCAAGTCAAGCAGCATCAAGATTCACACCTTATTTCTGGAGCTTCAGTAAGTGTCAACCTCTGTCAGCGGAAGAGGCAGAGACACTTTAGAGTTTTTTAAACCCACAATGTTAAAAGCTTCACTTTTCCGCAGTGCACAAAAACCACAACCACAAAATTATTTTTCTTCACAAAGCCACAGTCGAATCTTTTAATCTGAAATTTTATAGAAGGACATGAAAGGTCTTCCTGGAAGTCCAGTTTTTCCTTTGAAATTCAGTGAACTTGGAATTAAACCACAGAACAGTCACAGTGCTGCTATTGAGGAGCTGCTTTTTACCTTAAATGCGTTCGAGAGAAATGTGCTCATTCAGTGATTTCAGTGGCTCGTAACTTTGATGCTAACTGGACTAATTAAGAGACAGGTAGCACAGTGGTGTGGTGGCAAGAATGTTTGAATCTACCGGCTAACCAGGACCTTTCTGTGTGAGGAGATTCGTGGGTTTAGGTTAATTTATGATTTAAAACTGGCGGTGGGTGTGAATGGTTGTGCGCTTGTCTGTTAGCTGTGTGAGAAAATGGTGAATTGTCCAGATGTGTACCTTATGATATTCTGGGGTGGGCTCCAGCCCCCTCACGTACTCCCCTGAGTTTCATAAATAGATGGACAGAATAAAGGTCAAATAGATTGTACTGACTACATGTACATGTTGTTTTTAAGTTGCTTAAAAAAAGGAACCAAACAGCATTTGTCACAGTCATGGTCATGTTAGGCAACAATATTCATGTAGGCATTTAAACGGTGCTCGATTGTTACCAAGGGGCCCAAAGTATAACAAGAAACTATCCTCTACACCACTGTGTTGATATGAGTCAGGATGGATCCATGCGTTCATCCTTTCATGTTGTTTACACCAAATTGTGACTCTACCACGTGAATGTAACAGCAGGAACTGAAACTCATCAGACCAGGCAATGTTTGTCCTCTGTGGTCCAATTTTGGTGGGAATGGTAGCCTCAGTTTCCCGTTCTCAGTTATTATGCCACACTGGGTAGCAGGGTAGCTCGGTAGCACACCTTCTTGGCTGCTGTGGTATCCCATCTGCTTCAATATGTGGTCTGTTGCACAGTCAGAAGTGCTTCATGCACACCATGCACAACGAATGATTTTGAATTACAGCTCTCTTCCAGTCTGACCATTCGTCTCTGACATGTGGCAGTAAAAAGGCATTTTCATCTATAGAACTGCTGCTCACTTGATATTTTCTCATTTTTCAACCATTCTCTGTAAACCTTACAGATGTTCATTAAAAAAAAATCCTAGTAACATCTGGCTCCAACAAATATGCCACATTCAAAGCAACTTGTTCAGATGTTGGTGGCTCCGTAGTGTAGTGGTTTACAAATTCACCCGAGTAACAGATCCTTCGTTTAATCCTGGGAAGAGACAGGAATCCCTTTGGGGAGATTTGGCATAAAAAAGAAATCTGCCAACTTAAAACATATGGAGCTACCTGCCGTGAGACCCCTTGTGAATAAGGGAGCATCTTAAAGCTGCTTTCTTCTATATTCTGATGCTCAATGTGAACTTCTGCAGGTCATCTTAACCATGTCCACACGCTTAAATGCTGCTGTGATATTGGGTCAAAGAGCAGTTGAACATTTGTACTTTAAAAAGTGGCTGATGAGTGTATTTATGAGCATTTTTCAGTCCTCACCACTTCATAAGAACAAGAGCTATCCACAGGAATCACATTTTCGCTCAGCATTTGAGCATCAGTAACGTGTGATATATCGCTGTTTCAACAGCAAAAATGCACCAACTTAATGTCTGTGATGTACAGAAACCAGTGTTGGGTAAGTTACTTTAAATTAGTAACTTAGTTACATTACTAGTTACTTCTATCAAAAGTAACTCAGTTACTTCAAGTTACTCATTACTTTCAGAGTAACTAGTTACTAGGGAAAGTAACTTTGGTTTTACTCAGAATTCTCTTGTTAATGTGTTGCTTCCGTAACTGGATACCCAGCAAGATTGCCAGTCTTCTAGCTTGCTTACTTGCCACCAGTGCACTGTGCCACCTACCAATAGAAAGAAAAAAATAATGTGCACATTTCCACGAGAGAAATCCCACGCCTGATTCTATCCTAGCCTGCTTTTTACATCCAACACAAAAACTGCAGTCGTGGTGCTTTCGATTGTACTCAGAACTCGGAAATTCTGCCTTCTGAATAGGAAGATGTAGGTAACACCAGACTGCAGATGAGCTGCATACAGGGCTGGACTGGGACAAAAAAAAATCGTCACGGGCATTTTGACTAGAGACTGGCCCACCATTATAGGAAAAATCATAAAGCCTTTGAATGAAAATAAACACTGTTGTGACAGTGATGTACACTGTTCTGATGGTATATATGCATCAATCTATCAATTGTTTGTTGTAAGACTCAGATAATTATTTTTTTAAAAGTGAGACATTTTAAATGAGAAAAAGAAAGTATTTCCTTGTGCCCCCCCTTTCCCTTTTAATGCCCTACAATGTCTGTGATGTACAGTAACAGACAAAAAGGATTGGTTATCTGTTTTCTGATAATTCACTGCAGAAACCTTTGAAAAGTACATGCAAAGGATCATGTCACTGTGTGGGATAGGTGGCTGTTCAAAACAAGCTGCAGAAAATGAAAACTCTTCCTTTTATCTACATTTTGGATCCTTCTGTGCAAAAATAATTTCTTATATAGTCATATTTTGACACTCTGGATTTTGGCATTTTAATGAAGGCATGCAAAATACCAAAGTTTGTGCCCTAGAAAAAGAATCAGCTGATTCTTAGGAAGGTCAGGTGGGATTTTATTTCATCCTAGATTTGTTTGATTTGTTTGGAAAGACTCACAAGCTGGTTGCTAGCTTTGTCTGTCAGCTGTTTATTGCTGGCTACGCAGAGCACAGCAGGTTTATTGCAGCTCTTTTGGCTGATGTGGTTGAAAACAAAGCCAATGAGAGAATCATTTTGGATGTAACAGCTAAAAGACACTAAAATGCTCCTAGAGTTGAAGGGAACGCCCATCAATAAACCCAGAATTATAACGAAGTCCAAAAAAATTAGCACAGATGTGAAATATGAAAATGTAACAAAGATGTTTTTTTTCTTTTTTCAGAATGACAATGAATATTTCCTATCTCTCGCACACGGAGCAGCTGTCCGTGGAGACCTTTGAGTATATTGACTGTGGCACCAATTCAACAATTCCACATCCTGTGAGAATATGACTCCAGTGTACTGAATCTGCAGTTTATACACGATAACTGCTCTCTGTTGTTTTAACACATAATAAGACTTTAAATTAATCACTACAGTGTTATGATGTAAAAATATTGACGCTTCAAACATGCATGCGTGTAAAATGCACAAAGAAGTTGCAGAGCATTGTGCGAAACGAGCACAATTTGTGAAATGTACAAATTATTTTGAAGTCATGCCGATTTTAAATTGTCTTTAAATGTGTGTGTGCACGCGAACACATGTGTACTACTCCTTATTGTTTGTCATTTGCACTTTATTAAACTGTGAAGGTTAATGTTACATATGATATGTTTTCATTTTTTCCCTCATTCGTTGCTTCTTCGTGATATTTTATACACTAAAAGGGTGTGAGCAGGTTGTCTTGAGGTCAGCTTTCCATTGTCACACTATAGTGCATATTTATATAGCTAACTTAAAAATTATAATACAGAAAAATATGCAGGTAAAGTGTTTAATTTCTAAACTTAGAAGCATAAACCAAAGTTACAATCTCGTTTTAAGGTCTTGTGTGATAGTCCTTGGACAGTCATGTGACGGTCACATGGCTCTGTGCAGTCCTGTGAAACCTTTACTGCTTTGATAGGAACTGAGAGGGAAGCAGTAGCAGCTGGGTGCTGCTAATCAAATGCATTCGATTAACTGATCATCAGCAAGTGTGACCAGCTTTATAAAAGAAGACGTTTTGGCTGTTTTCTGGTCTGAAGCAATCAGGTGTGTGTTATCACAATGGCGCTGAGGAAAGACAATTGTTGCTGCCTACAAACCTGGAGAGAATTATAAGATCAGCTTCAAAACTATTTAAAGTCCATCATTCTACAGTGAGAAAGATTATTCATGAGTGGAAAACATTGAAGACAACTGACAATATTTCTAGGACTGGACATCCCAGGAAATTAACCCCAAGCTCAGACCGCGCAGCATTCAGAGAAACTGCAAAAGTGCCAGGAGCTACATCCCACACTCAGCTGGGCTCAGTTAACATATTAATAGTATGATAGTACAATTAGAGACATACTTATTAAGTATGACCGGTCTGGAAGGGTTTCTAGAAGGAATTGATTTAAAAAACAACACTGCAGCACAGCTTAGGTTTGCAAAGTTACATTTGAAGAAAACCACAAGACTTCAGGAACAATGTGCTTTTTACAGACGAGACCGAAGTGGAGATGTTTGCTTACAATTCAGAGTGCCGGGTTTAACCAAAACCAAACACAGCACATCAGCACAAAGATCTCACACCCACTGTCAGCACGGTGGTGGAGGGGTTATGGCTTGGGTATGTTTTGCAGCCATTGGACCTGAGCACCATCGTTGAGTCCACCATAAACTTCTCTGTATACCAACATATTCTAGAGTCAAATGTGGGGTCATCTGCCCAAGTTACTGTATCACAAGGTGTACTTAGTTATTTACCCATCAATGTTATTTCACCTGCTGTTCTTCGTATCCTTTTGGTTTTAGTGAGTATGCTTTTTCTCATGTTTTTAACTAGAGCCAATTAAAAAGTATAAATTGTTATGTTATATGTTTTTTTCACTTTCCAAACCCAGTGTCCACCCTACCTACAGTAAGTCACCAATATTTTTCTCCTGCTCTGTCATTGACTCTACACAAGGTGGACCCAAAGTATCATTGCAGAGTGATACTCTATGAGCACACACTTCACGCAGTAGTATGACATGCAAATATTATGGCACTTTGGGCACTCTGGAGTCTCTGTAACTTAATGGTCTAACCTGAACCACTGCAAGTGTGAAAACTCCAGTAAAGCCAATAAATACTCAATTTTATTTTCTGACAGTACTGCTGTTACTGGGGTGGGGATCAGACCAACACATGTGAAGATATTTCTCGAGCTAGTTAACTAGCAAGTTGTTTGAAATCATTAATTTAACCAGGTTGTTCCACTGACCTCTTGTTTTCAAATGAGACCCATTAACAAGAGGCAGGTAGATTAAAAACATATAATGCATGCCCACAAATTCTGAAAAGCATATGCAAGACTTTTTGCAGACACACAAATGACCATTTCAAATGTTTTGGTTATGTTTAATGTGAGATTTACAGCAAACTTTGTCATCTGTTATCACACCCAGGAATTGAATTTTATTCACTCTATGTTCACAACCTCTTAAGACTAAAGGAACAAGTCAAACTCACTTGTGTATTTGAAATTACACCTGTTCTTCTTGTGTAGATGTTTTATGAATGCATTTTCACTTGCTCACACTTGAAGAAAGAGTAACACTGGGGGGTGTTTTACTGTATTAATTTCTATATGCACGTTATGCATCAGTGTTTGCTGGTCATGACACCCCGAATGCACGCAATTCACTGCTGCACCAGCAGGGGGCGCGGAGCAGCAGCCCTCCAGGTGGCCGTGACGTCACCCGGGCTTAAGGTGCTGTGCGCTCGAGTCTCTCCGGAGCTTCTCAGTGCTGCTGGAGGAGAACACGAAGATCGCTTGTTGAGAACTATGGCCGTGTTTATCGCTTGTGGATGATGATTTCACCGAACATCTAAAAAGGTAGGAAGGTTTTTAAATACGCAGAGGAGAGGTCAGGCTCGGTTTTCAATGCTGGGATTCGTGCAGGCTCTGCAAACTGCATGCATGTTTTATTTTCCTATCCTATCCAACCAATCCAATATATCAGGATTGCTACAAGCTCAATAGGTAGACGATGTTGAAGTTCTTAAATTTATTTGCGGTATATCGATCGTCACATGAAGTAGATGGTGAGATTTCATGCAGGAGAGGGAGAAAACTGGAGAAAAAGGTGGATTATTCCTCATACACACACACAGACACACATATATATACACAGTCATACAACGAGGTTATAAAAACATCTGTCAATAAACATGACAGGGCAATGCTTGTGCAAGCTGAGTACAGCTGGATGAAAGTCTTTGCACACTGTATTATTATTATTATTTAATTTTTTTTTTTTTTTTTTGGGGGGGGGGGGTTCAAAGTGAAAAATAAAAACAAAAAAACAAGATAAAACCTGCCCTTGTAAACATGTAATGGTTTTATTTAGTCCAAACAGCAGCTGTTTGATGGGTATCAGGATGTCAACAACAACCGGATTAGTGCAGCTGAATCAGTCCTTATAGGCGGTCAGCAGAGAGACCCCCCCAATACATGTTATCCATCGGCTGCATTCAAATCAATCTGGCCCAGGAAAAGCCCTTCAGGTTTAACAATCTTAAGAGGATTAACCCTTTGCAAATAAGAAACTACATTACCTCAGACACCAGTTAACTAATGTTTAGCTCTGTAATGTGGCACATTTATAGTTTTAAATCTAAAATTTCAAATTTTGAAATCACACACACTGCTATTGCAAAGTAAGCATCTCGGTAGTAGCGAAACATTTTAAGTGCAGCTTGGTTTGCAAACATTCCTTAAACACCCATTGTCTTTTCATTAAATGTTAACCCAGCCTGTGTGTGTGTGTGTTTGTGTGTGTGTGTGTGTGTGTTTTGATAAGGCCTCCAGCACCATCTGATCTTGGACAGGGACCAAATGCCAATCCACTGAGAACGGATTAAAACAGGAATCTTTCACCTCACCTAAGTAGGTGTGAATTGCTGGCTGGAGTCATGGGGAACCAGCTGACTGATATCGCTCCCAGCACGCCGTTCCTGCCAAGCTTCCAGTGCCTACACGTGGTCGTCATTGGCCTCGATTCGGCGGGAAAAACCTCTCTGCTCTACAGGCTCAAACTCAAGGAGTTTGTCAAAACAATCCCAACCAAGGGCTTCAACACAGAGAAGATCAAAGTGGCAGTTGGGCCATCTCGTGGAATAAACTTCCAGATTTGGGATGTGGGCGGGCAGGACAAGCTGCGTCCGCTCTGGAAGTCCTACACTCGCAGGACAGACGGGATGGTGTTTGTGGTGGACTCCACCGAGGTGGAGCGAATGGAGGAGGCCAAAGTGGAGCTCCATAAGATCACCCGCACGTCAGAGAATCAGGGAGTCCCGGTGCTAATTCTCGCCAACAAACAGGACCTGGACTCGGCCTTGTCTGTGAGCGAGGTGGAGAAGCTGCTCTCCGTTCATGAACTGAGCATGTACACGCTGTATCACGTGCAGAGCTGCAGCGCTGTGGACGGTCAGGGGCTCCAGCTGGGCTTGGAGAAACTCTACGAGATGATCCTGAAGAGGAAGAAGATGGTGAAGCACAACAGGAACAGGAAGAGATGAACTACCGGTTCACACTGTGGACTTTATACACCAGAGATTTATACACTGCTCAGATGCTTCCAGGCTTAATGGTCCTCTTTAATGGGAAAGCAATTTGTGCCAACAAAACAACAATTACACACGGCCTGAGGGTCCGGAGAAATGGATTCGCTCATAATAACTGAAACAGTATTGACATTGCTTTTGTTCTGCAGCTGTCCTTAGACAGCTTATAGATTTAAGGAAACCTTGAAGCAGTTAGTCCTCACTAAGTGCTTTTCTACACTTGTTTTAAAGAAGATTTCTGAGAAGACACTTGCCTGCTCACTTTAGGACTCATAGAGGGCCACATTCCCATTTGATGATGAAGATTTACTTAAAATGACGTTCTTATATTCCTCGAAAGGCTTGCACAGATTCTGTACCACTAAATTGCTGTTTTTCTTCCACAATGTACTGATCTTTTTTCAAAATATTTATTCAGTGTATATGTATTTGTACTGGACAGAAGCTCCTTTTTCTTTTTTGTAAATGAACAGCGTCCAGCGCTCACTTAGCACCAATGATATTTAGTTTAATTCCTAACAGATCCTAAGTGCATTCCCTTCATAGACACATATATATACAAATTTAGCTACCACTGTATAATTATACTGTTTTTACAAATTGTAATTTTTTCGTAAACTGAAGACTTAATAAACCTAGCACTGTACAGAACATACATTGCTATCTTTGTATTTTGAAGGTAGTTGATAGGAATGAGTTAAACTTTTTGGATTACATGGCATGCATAATCTCTCAGCTCTAAATTCACCTCAATATTGAGATTTTCTGGTCACTTCTACAGTGATATTTGAACATCATCTGTAGCCGTGACTTTAATGTCCAAGTGGATTCAATGATCAAATCAAAATATTGCAGGTAAACTCGAAAAAGCAATGCAGACAGTAGATTTGGCATAGTTATCCATCATTAATCACTATTTGGCGTGTCTGGACAGACAAGCATGCTTTGTTAACTATAATTAAACTGCAGCCATGACTGACTGTTGATGCATTTGTATGTATGAAAAATAAGTCCTGCTGATGTTTGCGCAACTTGGGAAACACTTGAGAAGTGTTTGGGAAAGAGGCTGAGAAGCCTTGATAAAGTTGTGGCCCCGAGGCCTGTGATATCTTAATATGCCTCTGCTACCTGCTGAGCACCAAACAGCACTAAGCACCTAAAGAAACATATTTCCCCCAGGACTTGGCAGACGGAGCTGAAAGACAGTGAATATTAAATTTCCTTTGTTGACACACACAAAAGAGAAAATACATCAACCAATGCATTTTGATGCCAGAATAATTAATTTGCCAAAAATCTGCATTAGTCCCACGAAATCTAGTATCAAACAAGCTTTAGTTAGTATTTCTTTACATCAAATATTTGCTACCTTAACAGATGATACCATTTTAGTGCTCTTACCAAAATAGGGGGGAGGATCTCCTCCTTTTCCCCTCCCCCACACAAGACCAAACAATCCGTTTAGTGGGATTTCCACCTACTGCTGACAGTGTAATTGCATCAATTAGTGGTGAGACGGCTCAGAGGTGAGCTGGTTGAGTTGTGC
Organism: Neolamprologus multifasciatus; assembly: GCF_963576455.1. Lineage (NCBI taxonomy): Eukaryota > Metazoa > Chordata > Actinopteri > Cichliformes > Cichlidae > Neolamprologus > Neolamprologus multifasciatus. The sequence goes on along the minus strand of NC_140446.1, from coordinate 6,198,042 downwards.
TGTTGATTTTGTGGTCATGTGGGGCTGAATCACCTGAGGCCATCTGTACAGCAGATGCTCTGTTGCACTCTTGCTGGAAGTCAAGTGGACTGTAGCCATCCTGTCTTACTACTTATTTTAATGTTAGCCTCACATTTATGTGTTTAGTGACGCTGGGATGAAATAAAATAAATAATACCACTGGTAAAAATGCATTTCAAAGAATGGCAACAAATATCTGGCATCTTGAATTGAGTCAAAAGGATGCGTGAGCTTCTTGTCTCTTGCTGTCAAAAATATGAGAAACCTGTGTTCATAAATCCAGGAGATAAATCAGAAAAACAGAAACCTTTTCTTTTATTTAAATTTCACTATACTGGCATTTTAAGAGTTTTTACACTCTGTTTCTGATGTGTCATCTAACAAATGTTCCATTGTACTTAATACTAGCTCTGATCACACACTGTATATAAAAGATAGGTGTCACCATTAAATGGCCTGCATTTGTATAGCACTTTTCTGGTCCCTAAGGACCCCAAAGCGCTTCACACTACATTCAGTCATTCACCCATTCACACACTGGCGATGGCAAGCTACATTGTAGCCATAGCTGCCCTGGGGCGCACTGACAGAGGCGAGGCTGCCGGACACTGGTGCCACCAGGCCCTCTGACCACCACCAGTAGGCAAACATGGGGTTAGTATCTTGCCCAAGGATATTTGGCATGCAAATATCAGGAGGCAGCCTGGGATCGAACCACCGACCTTCTGATTAGTGGCTGACCTCCTCTGCCACCTGAGCTACAGCCCCCCGCTTCTTTCTAGACTCCGTATGCTGAAACCTCAGCATCACCATTTTGGCCACTGTCACCGATCCCAAAGATTTATATGAGAGGGTGGAGTGCTAAGTTTCCAGCTAATGTGGATGGTTTTTAATCACACAGTATTCCATATTATTTGTCAGATAATCTATTAAAAATGCCCCATAAGGCACCAACAGCGAAAATGCAGTGAAGAAGTTCAGTTTAATATCTCAAAGTAGTGGAAAGAAGGCCTAACGGACCCTGATTGGCTTCATCTGCCTGTGTCAGGACACCTGCCAATTAAAGCAGTCGTGCTAATAACTCTAGTGTTCAGGTGGATGAGGTAGAAGAAAGCTATCAGTCATTATCCAGAAACATACCTTATACAAGCTGTTAACATACTTTATAATGTTTATAATGTGAGTCTACAGGGTTTGACTCACATTTGCAGCTAGCCTTTGGTGGCCAGTAGTGGAAAAAAGTTTTTGGCACTTCAGAGTCGCTTCGTTTTCCCACTTGGTGTTAATCCTCTCTTAAGTTGCCATTCAGCTACGCGTGGGTGTGCTCCTGGCCTGTATTTGTCTTGCCTGACATGATGAGATAATGACTTGTTACCTATTCGCGTGCCGCCCGCTGAGTGTTCCTAAACGCTCAATGTCAAGCTGCACTTGCGTGCACTTAAGCACGTGCATGTCCATTATGACAAGAAACCCGCGCACCCACACGAGCGCCCGTGCGCGTATTGACTTGTGTGACCTCACCGTCCCTATTATTCAAAACGGTGAGCTCATTAAAAGTTTCAAGGATGTGTTGCAGCATCATCCTGACACAGCAGCTGGTCGCTGAATAAATTTGCATCATAATGCGGTGTTTTCAACAGCTGAGACACATTCTGGGCATTTGGAGACATCAGTCAGCCAATGAAAAACAAAAAGTACGTGGCTGAGCTTATCTCCTCAGATAAGCCATACAATGAGGCGATGGGAAACTGTTGTTGAAGCTAGGTTAAGAAGACAGGTGACAATCAGTAGGCAGCAGTATGGCTTCATGCCATAAAAGAGCAGATGGAGAAGTATAGAGAAGGTCATACGGAGTTGCTGTTTTTGCGGATCTAGAGAAAGCATATGTGGACCCGTGGTACTGCACGAGAAAATCAGGAATGGCAGAGCAGTATGTGAGGGTCATGTAGGATTGCAAGACAGTGGTAAGGTGTGCAGTGGGAGTGACAGATGGATTCAAGGTTGGGGTAAGATTACATCAGGGAGGGTCTCTGAGCCCCTTCTTGTTAGCAGTGTTGTTAGACAGGTTGACAGATTATGTCAGGCAGGAGTCTCCATGGACTATGATGTTTTCAGATGACATCTGTAGTGAGAGTAGGGAGCAGGTGGAAGAGAGCCTGGAGAGGTGGAGGTATACATGGGAGAGAAGAGAAATGAAAGTTAGTAGAAACAAGACAGAATACATCATGTGTGTGAATGAAAGGGAGACGAGCGTAACGGTGATTTATGTGAGTAGAGCTGGCGAAGGGAGATGAGCTTAAATACCAGACAGTGCACAAAAGAAGTGAAGAAGGGAGCTCAGTCAGGGTGAAGTGGGCGGAGATGAGTGTCAGTGGTGATTTGTGACAGAAGGATAGCAGTGAAATAGAAGGTTTACAAGATCGCAATGAAACCTGCTGTGATGTGTGGTTTGGAAATGTAGTGAAGGAGGACATGCAGAGGACTGGTGTGATAGAGGATGCTAGGGGTAACGTGAGGTGAAGGATGACAGTCCACTGTGGCGATTGCTAAAGGGACCAGCTGAACAAAGAAGAGGAAAAACAGAAGACAACTATGACGCCAGTAAGGCACAGTGCTGTCGTGCCCACAGTCTCCCGCACACCTGATGACTTCCATCCAGCGGTGGAAAAACCCAAGGGAGCTGCACAGTGGTTTTCTCTTGCATGTTTCTGTCACATGCTGTGCAGACTCCTTGTTACGCTCTGCCTTGCCTCCTCCTTTCTAGGGCATCCTGGTGGCTGACAAGAAACACACAAGAGAGGGAAGCCTGGGGATTATGTGTCAGGGCTTAATCTCACATAGGCAGGTGTATCCCTGGAACGGTGTGACATAAATCAGAGACAGGCACACCACTGGGCTTTGAAAACAATAAGCAAAGCCACAAATAACAAATTTATCCTGTTCTCCTTAAAAATCGCAATGCAATGACTGCAAGGAGGCACAGTCTTAAAAATATAAACCAGAATATATTGGGTCTGTGAGTGAGGACTGGCATAGCAGTGCTGTGAACAGATAGATGACTATGCTAACATATTAGATGAATATCCTCAGTTATTACTACTGTGGATTGATGTAGTGGTCTACAGACGTCTGAATGAATTTCTGCTAAATTAAAATGAAATTATATCAAATAAAGCTGTTGCTGGGTTTCAGATTGTTTAGACAATGTTGTAAAACTTGTGAAACTACAGGCATATGGATTTACAGGCTTTTTAAATCTTATTGAGGGGAAAGTCTCCAAAACTATACAGCAGATTTAGCTGAATTTGTCTTATGCTCATGTCCCACTAACAGTGTTGGGGGGTAACGGAATACATGTACCGCCGTTACGTATTTAAAATACAAAATATGAGTAACTGTATTCCGTTACCGTTTAAAAAGGTGGTATTTAGAATACAGTTACTTTGTTGAAATAAATGGATTACACGGTACTTCCCTGTTTCATATTGTGGCGGGTCAGGACTGTTTGGGTTTTGTTTGACAGCTATGTTCTGTTGTTCCAGGTGGCAGCGTTACTGTTGCCATAGTTACAGGGTGACGCTCTCTCTCTGCGTGTTTCCTGGGTGAGAGAGGCCTTGTTGTTGTTGTTGTTGTGCTAAGCTAAAAGGCAGAATGCTACAGGCATAGCTCTAAAGAATGTAGCATCATAGGCAGTGTAGTCCGTGCTGCAGGGAGAATGGACTGTCATACGTTATGTGTCTGTGAGCGAGGAGGGAGAAAAAGGAAAAATACGAGCTGTCATCGAGCAAAAACGGGAGCTGGAAGCATGTAAATATAATAATAACCACTGCAGCCAAGAAGAGTGCCTGACGAGCCCAGTTGTAAGTAAGCTATTAAGACTCGACTGTACACCGTGTTCGTGTTTTCCTCCGAAACAAGTTCTGTTGGAGCAGCCTTTCAACGCCTCTCTCTGTCTCTCGCTAGCAAAGTGACTCAAAGTAAAGCTAGTTTTCGGCTACGAGCCGACACGAACCCACCGTATTAGCCAGAGGTCCCTTTACGACGGTTCGGAGCCGCGGACCTTCAGTAACAGTAATAAATCACACAGCAATAGTACATTCATGTAGTTGTAAAAAGCATGATAATATATTAAGTAATCCAAAGTATTCAGAATACGTTACTCGCATCGAGTAACGTAACGGAATATGTTACACAATACATTTTGGGGCATGTATTCTGTATTCTGTAATGGAATACATTTTAAAAGTAACCTTCCCAACACTGCCCACTAACTAGTAAAACTACAATTAGAGGCTTGATAATAAACATGTGGATTCAATCCATGGGAGCTGCTAAGAGCATCAGTGAACATGTCCTTTTTTAGTTATTTATATATGGTATTATTATCTTTACGTGCCCTTTGTTTTTGTTTCTTCAGCTCTTTTGAAGAGTTCATTGTTTTGGGAGTTTTGCATCTTCAGTCTTTTTACATCCTTTGCTTCTCTGCCCTCATTAATCTCACTTGTGTCCAATCAGTCCTTTTAGTCTTCTCTTACGTCAGTTATCAGTTCATTTTGACTTCATTTTGACCTTGTGCTTTTTTAGATACTGGTTTTTCTAGCAATTTTTTTTTTTTACATAAGCTCTTAACAGGTTTTAATAAAACTCGACTTCTCTTAGTTAACCTGTCTGTGGCGTCTGCATTTGGCTCATGCATCAAGAGGGGTGCATTATTAAGGCCTGCTAACTCAGTCAGGGGGAGCTGTCTTTCAGTGCTGGCTCTCCCAGTGGCCCCCCTGGCAAGACTGTGTTGGTAATAATTTTAATAAATGTGAACAGAAGAGAGAGGAAAACATCCAGCTGAAACATTAACTAAGTCACTTTGTATGTCCCTCATGATTTCCCCTGCCGTCCACTGTGTCCCTGTACCCACAGGTGCTCTCAAACACACATAGACAGAAACAGAAGCTTGGTGGCACACCATGTGCCACCCCGATATTTTTATTGGCCCTCATATGGTCACCCACATGACAATATTGTGGAAGCACCAGTTTTTCCTTTATTTATGTATGCTTTAAGTAGATTATCTGCTGAAGACATCTTTTCATATATGCAACTTGTTAAGCTTTGCCTTACTAACACCTGCTCTAAAGTTACAGCAGCACAAACTGCATGGCATACTCACTGGCATTTGCATGCATTTAGTTGGTGATGCAGAAAAACTCTTTTGCACTCCTGGAATTACAGCCACTAAAACACCGAGCAGATAATCAGATGTATTTGAAAGCCTTTTTTTTTTTTTACCACCAACATCTTTACAGTAGGAAGGTAAAATTAATTTCACTTTGTTCTGGAAACAAACTAAAATGATTTCCTTGTCTCCTTTATCAGGCTAATAACAAGACGTGAACATACTGAGTAACATTTAACGTTTAAATGTATGCAGTTTAAAGTTTCAGAGCTCTAATGTGCAGCTGTCATGTTAGAAATAGGAAACAGCACTGAGATTACACTTAGTGGGAAATATATGAATTTGAATTGGTATATTTATTTTCCTGCTCAGCGCACTTGTGATGATTGAATCGCGAGATTAGCAATTTTCTGCAGTATTACCCATTTGTGCAGCCACAGTGTTGCATTTTAATGTTATATTTTTGTTCTTTATCAGTAGGCGGTGCTCAGTTGATCCATTTTGTACAGAACAAGAATCAAATAATGCGTCAAATGTTCCCTTTTCATGCAAGCACCCTCAGAGTTTGAAGAAGAAAGCAAGTGTACAAACAAAGCAGGGATAGCGTGACTAAACTAGACTAGAACTAAACTGGGAAAACTAGTACTGTGACAAACTAAGAAGACTCTGATGAGACTATAATGATCATTGCAAAGACTGACCGTGAAACCATGGAGGTGAGAACACAGACGACGCAACACTGAACACAGCAAGACTGAGGACTGAATACACACATGAGGTGATCAGGGGAAGTGGAGACACATGAGGACACAGCTGACTAGAATGAAACATAATTACAGCACAGGGGAGAGTAAACCTGAATGCAGTGAACAAAGAACACCAGACTCTTTCAAAATAAAACAGGAAACCCAGAGGCATGAAGATAAATCACGACATGAACTTAACATAACCACACAGACATGAAACATGACAGGTAGACGCACGAATCAGGGAGACTGAGTACAGGGGGAGATGACAGAAACAACTAAGAAATAAAGGACTAAATAGCCACCTAGAAATTAACTAGATCAAAAATGGATACAAAAATACATAAAACTCAAACACTGGGTCACACGACCCAGCCCATGACATGTTGTCTCTTTTAGGTTTTGTCAAGCCAGCTAATGCGAAGAAAGTCTAGTTATTCGTTCGGCACAAGTTAGCACACGACACCAAAAGCTCTGACTTCAAGCTGGGCATGCTAACCCATTAATTTTGTTTCATAGTTCACCCTTTAGGTGGAGACTATTTCCTTTATGTCTTAGGTCAATATACGTAGCATCTAAATATTAGTCTATTTGCACAATTAAATATTGTAAATTGATCATTTCCCTTTAACCTAAGTGAGAGCCAAAGCATTGCACTGACTGCTGAACCAACCAACCCACAGCTCGCACTAAATACAGAAACATAAAAAGCAAATTTCCATGAGTAAACTGGTGGATGTACGTAAACAGCCAACAGCATCAGTCATAAAACTTGCAAAAAAAAAATAAATCATCCCCATAAATAACAACAGACACGTAATGCTCTGCTACAGTCTCTTTATAGCCCCTTTGATGAAAAGCAGCAGGGTGCTGGGCACAAATCCAACGCTCTTAACATGTCCAACCAGGCCCTATAGACGTAATTTTCTCTCACCATGGCAACCCGAAGTCAGCAGTCACTAAAGGGTGACCCGAGAGGGCAGCGGTGGGGGTCAAATTGCTTTTTGTGGCTGGATGTCCAATCCAGCTGGGGTTATCGAGGGGGCAGGGAGATTAGAAAAAGAAGCTCGGATCAATAGAGGAATCCTGAGATCATCGCCTCGTCCTGTCTATTTCTCTGTTGCTTTCTTCTCCGGTCCTTTTTTCTAACTTTTCTCTCTCTGTATATATCTGAATTTAGTCAGCATCCGTTTTAAAGTTCTCAATAATCTCAGTGTTGTTTCCTCTTCACGCTCCTCTGCTCTGTATTTGCCTGTATTGATATCAATCACTATTGAAAATATCTCAAATTTCACTGCAACAGAGGCCTTTCCAGGAGATCGACCTTGATGACATTGCTGGGGCTGCAGGGGGAGGCTGGTGAAGGGGGGAGCTGGTTGTTTGTACGGGACACGGTGCAGAGTGAAGGTCTTTTGAGGGTTCAAATGAGACAGTGTTTGTGGGAGGGCTGGATTAGCTGCTTCAGCTTTTATTCCTGAAAGGTCGTAAAGCTGCCATTGGCCTCCTTTAGAGTCAAGGCTGTAGGCTGAATGGACGCGATGGGATTGCAAAGGAAAGTAAAGCCTGAAATCTTCTGCGCTTGGGGCTATAAATGAAGAAATAATTAACATCAAGGCTATATTTCTTGGTTGTGAGTAAGACAATGCGACCACGGGAGGGGGTTCTGTGTTTGTGCCGCATCGCTTTTATTTCCGAACTGAGCCTCTACGAAAACATGCGGTTCAAATCATCGCTTTTATTCCTCCGTTGCTATCAGCTAAAAGGACAGAAATCAATTTATTGTGAATAAGCAGTATCACATCAGGGGTCAGGGAGCATTTATTCATGCTTATATGTGCTCTTGTTTCCCAGCAGGCTCAGAGCAAAGGACGATTTATTGCTCAAGGGAGCCGTGAGGAAATAATGGGCCTCGTATTCACTGCGAGTTAAACTTCATGGCCAAACTTTTCTATAACTTGTTCAGCTGCAGGACTGATATAAGAATGACTTCATGGATGATTTCATGCCTCCACACAGAGTCTCACAAGGTCAATTGCTTTTCAAGAACAGGCTCTCCAGGCTCATGAAGTGTTTCATTAAAAGAAGATGTGGCAAATCACACTGCTGTTGTGTTTTTGATTGTTTTTACACATACTTGATTACAGCTCAGTAATGCAGCTGTTAAGATATATTTTCTTTTATCTTAATGTGGCCGCAGTTAATCCCGTCTAGATTCCTCACTCTGCCACCCTGGGTCTACCCCTGATCCCACACTAGGATTATCCAAAGACCCATCTGGCACATGCCGGCTAGCGGGGTGTACATGAACAGTACCCAGCAGCCACCAAACACAAAGTTAGCTAATCCTGACTGTTCCTGCTTTTTAAGAGCAGACAGACCTCTGAGCTGTAACCCAGACTCTTGTGGAACAAACTTGGTGCGATGATCAAAGCTGGCTGTTTGTGTCGCGCTGGCAGTGGGTGGATCTGGGAATGTGCTGACATGGGATTTCTGTGGCTTGATTTAGGGTGACAGAATGATCTAATATGAGAGAAGAGGGATATAAAATTGTCACTATTAAATATGTACTCAGGGATCCAAGTGGTGACTCAGTGCAGCTGACTGATGAGCAGTGAGAGCTGTGAAAAACTGCTGTAAAAATACAAGAAATTTGCCAGTAATGTACCAGTTTTTTGTGAATACAGTTGCTTGTGCCATGTGGATGCTTTTGGGGGAAAATAGTACAAAGAAGCTGGTGTACATTGGATCTAACAAGTAGTGACTGGGTGATCAGAGTGCAATTCCAGCTATTATAACTTTGTTCTATGAATAATCATACTAACTGGAATAGATCAAAACTATTTGCATGAAAAAAGTGAGTTTTTAACATCCTCTATATGGTTACCACCTCCGATTCTCGATTTTAAATTCTCTTTTACCCGAGTGTCCTGGATACAGAAAGGCAGCATTAACCTAACTGTCCCTTAATAGTAATAACAACAATAATAATAATAATAATAATAATAATAATAATAATAATAATAATAATAATACGAGCTATTATTGATCCCATAGTTTGGCTGTATCAGAAAAAAGGTATTAAAAGGCTCAATAGCAGACAGAAAATAAACACATTTAGACCTGCTGGTAAATATAGCACAGCTGATATTTCCATCAGAGCTAAAAGAAGTTAAACAGAGCACTCCGGTCAATGGAAACACGACTCCACATGAATCATTATGTTGGATTATAGCTGCTAGATGTGCAAACAAACAGCATTTACTGCAGCTGATCTGTGCTGCTGCTGCCCTTTGTGGATTTAACCAACCTCAGTCTACAATATATAAGCAGATGTTACTATTTTCCAGCTTCTAGCCAGAATAAAACTGGTATAAAGATATTTTTTTTACTACAATGTTAGCTACCCAGTTTGGTAACCTCTAACATTTAAATACAGACAGTTTTACTACTTGGTGGGTTAAATCCTAAGATTAATAATTAATCTTTTGTCCACCGTTTTTTTTAAGTTCTTTATAGTTTTAAATTGCAATTTTATCATCAGCACCATTGATGATTGGAGTAGGGGTCATTCATAGTAAACTACATACAATCACATTAAATTACATATTTTAGGCAGAAGAAGAGTTACATGACCACACACAGAGGCTGAAGCAGACTGCTTAGAAATCCGATAACTGCTGTTGTGATACCTTTGTGGTCGGGGGCTTTACATTTCATCAAAACAGCTCACAAAGAAAGCCTGGCTTTGTTAAACCTTCCACTTTCTGTTTTAATTTGGCCATTGCTTTCTTAGTGTGTTCCCTGTACCTCCTGTTATTTTTCAGTTGATTCCTTGATTGTTTCTGCCTGTGTTGTATCTTCCCTCATTTGTGATTGCGTGTCCCACGCTAATTGTCTTCACCTGCGTCTCCTTGTTCAGTACTGTGTGTATATACAGGTCTTGTCAGAGAACCCAATACATGTAATGTTTGAATTTCTTAATGTTTAGCTCTTTCTGAGCATTTGTTACCTTTTAAAATCTCCTGAAAACAAAGTTATCACATATTTATCAAACAGGTAAATATATGACTCGGTACCTTTAGCTAGCAGACAGACTTTCTGTTTTAAAAATAAAACATTATATTGCCACAGTGTTAACTCTTTTATATTTTTTATCTGAAGAAATTTACCTCATCTAACTCATATTAAAGGGAGCTTGTACTTTGTAAAACCACAGCTGTGTCAGAAAGGATGACTCACTCCACTACAAACACAAACTGTATCTTTGAGGTCGTGCTATCTCTCCCCATGTGGGCTTTGTTGACTGTGTGTCCTCTCTGGGAGATCAAAATCAGAGCTGCATCAAGTGTGGGGACCCCGATGCCACGTTGGCTCTCTCGGTGATGCAGGAGCAGCTTGGGCGTTTGTTCAGAGCACGTGGGAGTGAAGCTACACGTGAACTGTGGGACTCATGGCAAAGCAAAAGTGAACCTACTGGGTTGATAAAGCTTTTTTTCTTCCCCTCTCTCTCTGCTTGTGATGAGAAACCATGATTATAATCCAAGGACTGGCAGGTTATGCATGTCTGTTTCTAACCTCTCCGTGCTTCCTGTTCCTTTTTCAAGTAAAATATTTAATAATATTTAAAATTTTATAAATGCCTGCTCCCAAACAAAATCTATCTGCATTTCAGATATGGAGAAAATGTAATCTCCCATCAGGAGACTGCACTGCTGAGTCTAAACTCAGGGTCCACTTATGTACTTGTTCTGCAGGGTTCATCTATTCTGTGGGGTCCACTACGGCAGACTCTGCTTGCTTTATTTCCTTGTTTGCAATATTTAGTTTTGGGACTTTGATGCCCCAAATCTCTGACCAGCTCGTAAACACGAGTTTGGCATTTGTGGTTTAAAATAAAAAGCCTTAATACTTAACCATCTGATTGATTGGCACAAAAACTGGCTGAGAAATTCATGTCCTTAATTGTAATAACTCTTAATTTTTCCTTTAATGCCAAAACATCATCAACAGGTCAAAATTCAGTTTTTCTAGAACTTATTTTAGGATGAAATTTCTGCCTCCTTGTCTCCTCTATCATCCTGCTCTTGACCTGCCAATCCATGAAGGATGTTTCAAAACCTAAAATACACTTGGATGAGAGAGGAGGCTTGCTATAGTGGCTACACTTGAGGATACAGCAATTTCTGGCACATGTAAATGTTGTCTTTGCTGCCTGTACACAGCCATTAACTGGTGGGAATGAAAGGGCTGAATCTCTTTTGGATTTTTTTTTAATGCAGCATGTGTCCTTTACTGTGGTGTTGAGGTGTGGCACACAGCTGGAATATACAAACTATGGTGGGAAGAGGACTCTTCATAAACTGTAAGTCAGGATTTCTGCCCTTCATGTTTGTTTCTCAAGCCTCTGTCCTCGCAGCATTTCTCTTCCTCGCATCTCTGGAGAAAAACACTAAGATGTACAGGGAGGAAATGAAAGAGAGACGGGAGGATAGTCATCTTTCCTTTTGTCCTTGTTGTTATCATCTCCTCTCCTTGTCCTTATCCCCACCACCTACCTGTTTCATAATCAGTTTTTGCAATTAAAGGACTATCTTCAAATCAAATTAAGTGTAAATATGCTATGTGTTTATACTGTGTAAACTTGTAAGAATCTACTAATGCTATGACACATTCTAGTTATGTGTAGAGTGGGTGAAAAAAGGCATTGTGATGAGAAGAACCCAGGAATCTTGACCAAAGTTGTGAGGGTGAATCCATGCGCATCAGATCGGGTATTTGGGGCTTGGGGCACCCATCATGGCCTTTTGTTCATCCCAACCATGCTGTGGTCTTCCACAAGCTATCACAGCTTTCCTTTTGTCGCTTTTTTGTGTGTTATTCTTTCAAAGATTTCCCCATTTGAGGGTCTCAAGTTGGCCAGACTCTCAGGTCATTGCTTCATGGTTGGGTAAAGGCTATGCAGTCGAGGTCAGCAATAAAATGCCAATCTTCCACTAGCCATAACTACATGGGATAAACCAGCTATCACTGCTGATATGACAACCGAAGATGTGGTCACTGAATCACAACGCATAAAACGGGACTGAAATTTGTTTCTAATGCACAAAAAGCAGCTGGCCATAAAATGATGGGGCACATTTGCTCATCTTTTGGCCAGACCTGCACTTTTTTCCCCCTCAGCCGAGGGGCCCTAGTTTGTATTAGATATGTACTGGAAGAGTGGGAAAATAATGGCTTCAAAGACTCTAAAATACAAGATTGATTTAACTCTGTAGCTCATATTTATTTATTGCTCATATTGAGGTTCTATTAATAGTACTGTTAAAAGACAAGAGAGAAAAAATCAAGGTAATTGACTTTCTTACTAAAAGTCTGAAAATTGGTACAACTGGCACATTTAATACTAGAAAAAGCAAATGGCCTAGCAGAAAAGACTTGAGGTTGGTAGGGAAAATGGCTTCTATTTTGTTAATATCAATAAGAAAGATTAAAAGGTAATAACCACATTATACAAAGACCCCTCTAAAGTTTTATGTTACAGAGTTTTTGGTTTAAATTTAAAGATTTTAAGTTCAATAAAAAGGCAATTTATTCTGGCCCCCCTGACCTCCCAGAGTACTTCCCCAGGCTCCGGCTGGTGCACCTGTGTCTCGTTATCATTCACCTGCTATATTTATGTGCACCTCACAGATTGGTGATCTAGTCATTGTGGTAAACTTGCGCTGGAGGCTTTACCTGAGTTCTTGTGCCAAGCCATCACACTAATGTGTTAAACATTTTCTACTTTTTGTACGGTGGCCCTGAGAGGCCAAACAGACTGCAACTTAAGAAAACACCAGCAATAAGCACACAAAACACAACGAAAATAGGAAAAACGACAACGGAAATATGAAAAACAACAACGGAAATAGGAAAAAACAGATTTCCAAAAGCACAAGGGAAGTGTTTCTGGGGAGACAATAACCCGACGGACCAGTTGCAGGAACCAAAATATGCTAAGAGACACTTAAAAGAAGTGGAGGATCTATTGGTTTTGTGAGGAAAGAAAAGATGAGAGGTAAGTGTGTTAGCCTAACTATTAGCATAAAAATCCGTCATCAGTATTATATTATACCATGTTTTGGGTTCCTGCAACTGGTCCGTCGGGTTATTGTCTCCCCAGAAACACTTCCCTTGTGTTTTTTCCTATTTCCGTTGTGTTTTGTGTTCTTTTGCAGCGTTTTTCTTGTTGCTGGTGTTTTCTTAGCCATAGATGGTTCACAGACACCATTGTGCACTTATTTATAATAACTCAAAAAAGATAGCCTGGGCTAGGGACTACCAACAAGTATTTAAGAACAAAGAGCTTTAAATGTATATTTAGAAAAGATGCACTGTTGTGGGACTCAAGTGCTTCTCCTGCCTCCAACACAATGCTAATGCTTCATTTTGACTTAAAAAAAAACTTGTATGGGAATGTGTAGCAGCCTGTCTTCCCCTCCACTGTACATTGACCTGTGCAGAAGCACCAATCTTGCTTTAGTTACAATGGAGGGTAAGTATTCAAACGCTGGGTGGAAGTCCAACATAGAAGCACAACGCACAACCAGCTGGGCATAGTGGAAATATGCAATGTAGGTGACATCGCATGCAACGGTCACTATACAGTACATTTAAGGTAGAATGAAGGATGAACCAGTTTTGCTCATTATGTCCTGGCTAAAACAGGACAGATGGCAACCCTATATGTGCCTGAGATACTCCCCATGTCTGCCTGTGCCCTTTCATCAATCCACTCAAAGGTCTTAAACCAGCATGGCCTCCCAGCATTAGTCCAGAATAAAATTAATTTCTATCCAATCCCTTGCTGTAACTCGCTCTGCTCAGTTATTTTCTGCCATCTCTCCTTTTTCATGAACTGTGTCTACCCTTTGAAACCCAGAAACTGCACATGTGTAACTCATTTTGTTCATCTGAGAGACATAGGTAGGACTAAAAACATGTAAGGTATAAAACAACAAATCGATTGATTAAAACACGCTGAGTAAAAATACTAAATTACTTTTACCTCGTGACAAATGTAGCTAGCTGTGTTTCAGTTTTTTTTTATCACATGATAGGTTGCTAATCCTTTGCAACATTATCGTTGTTCCTAAGATGTAGACTGTAACTGTAACGTAGCCTACTTTCTCTGCCATGTGATTCATACATATCATGAATAAAAGCTTCTGTTGAGAGACTAAACCTCTGAACATTTTTGCTAACTTTTTACTGTTTCGCCTCTAAATCATTACTAAAATTCAGCTGCCTCTAGTCTTTAATCTTGCTGTACATCCAATATCCTGGGTGTCACAGCTGTTGGTTTAGTAAAATGTCCACTGACCCTCCTGTGTTCACAGGTACCACACACTGATACTTAAATCATTTTAGAAAAGCCTAAAACTGGGAGGGTTGCCAGGAGTCACAGTGGAAGGAGACCATCAGGTCATAAATAGCCTTAATTCCTGTCTAGACAGGAGAGCTAATGGATGTTAACACCCTGCATATGCAGACCATCATGTGCTGCCAAATGATCAAATAATTATGTGTGAGAAATCCAAGCAGGAAAAGCATACTTCAACTATACTTAACCTGAGCTTACATATTAGACTTACACATATAATTCCATCTTAGTCTGCATAGTGCGTCCACCAACTCTTTCTCTGACTGTAAATAAGCAAAGGACATGATGTGTTGTGCATCCTGAGAACTCATTAGCATCAGACAACAGGGACAATTCTACCTTTCCTTATCTCTTTGAGCCATGCATTGTTGATTAAAGGAGAGAAATAACCGAGAGGTTGCACACTTTCCTTCATTATCCCTTTCCCCCAGTTGTTGTTTTTTTCCCTCACATGGTGCAATGTGATTAAATACATAGTGGTGCAACCATTTTTTCTTACTTAATTGAGCAACAGCTTTTTTTCTTTATTTTCCAGTGAGACTATGGTGCACTCTTGAAACCATCATGCCATTTTCCCAAGGAGGGGAAGGGGACATAACCATTGTGCTTCCCTTTGTCTGTTGCCCAAGACACCCCCGCTTCCATTACTATAATAGAAGAGGAGAAGGAAATGGAAAGGCATTGTGTGAATGCTTTTTGGAATATGTCCCATGGCACACAACTAAATCACCCTAAATGGAGCATCCAATGATCTGTAACTGTGTGGAGGAGATTGACTTAAACAGCTTCCACTGGCTCTCTTTCATTAGCAACTTATTAAACCTGAATGGAAACTTTGAGAGCGCAACAGTAAGGAGGGGGGAAAAAGCGCCTCGGACTCCAGCTAAATGTGGCTAAATACCCTGTCATTCTGTCAAGGGCACACTCCAATTTTAGGGAAATGCCGAGGATTTGGGACTACAGCGTGCCACTTGCCTTTACTTGAATATAGCAGTTATGTTAAGGCAGTAGAAGCCACAATTTGCAACTCCATTCATTATTCACCAGCTGTGTTTTAAAGCACACATGCTGGGACTCCACAGCAGGAAATCTGCAGAAGAATACACTTGGTATCTTCATAATTGTTAAGAATGAGAGAAGAAATGTAGTTATTTCACCAAGAGAACAGAAAAAATTGATGGCTTGTAAAAATAAAAAATCTAGTATTCACTTCCCAGAAGAGGACATAAAGGGCAAAAGCAATACTTTCTCATCGGTGTGAGCTGCAGCGTAAAAGCTTACTGCTCAGTGTGCGTCATGGGACAACAGCTCAGAAGGTGAAGCAGGACAACCGAGTATCACATTACCCGATGTGTTGCCCGGTGGTCTGTGCACAGGCCCAAGATGACACACAGTGCATATGTCACAGACTCTGCAATGCAGAAAGAGAGAGAGGAGGGAAGGATACAATAACAGGTGCACACGGACACCAATAACTTGCTTTCTGCAGTGTACAGTGACTATTATTAGCCAATCCCACACTAGCAGCATTAAATGGATTTGAAAAATGCATGAGTAGCTCCGAGGTAGTTTTTTACGACCTGAAAGAGAGGCGTATTTGTTCAGCTGATGACAAGCACGTGTTCTGATGATACTAACACAGAAAGGTACGAATATTTAAGTTCCTTTTATATATACTTAGAAAAAAGGTCAAAAAAGTCATCCTACACATTGTCTTTTTATGGAAATACTCCTCCAAGGGCATCCGATACTGCTGTTCTGTCAGTCTGTGTCCTTTGCCAACTGTACTTTGACACAACATTACTGCACATCTACAAAATCTATAGTAGAAGGATCATTTGTCAGGCAAGAAACCTGTTTGGAGCTTTGGGCTTTAAACTTTGCTTTGCTTGATTTGCTGATTTGTTTTTCTTTTCATTTTTACATGCGGATTAGGTTGGTGCACTGAAAATTGCTTGGTTAGGTTTAGGAAAAGACCTTGCATGTAGGAAAAGTTATGCTTATATCCTGAATGCTGAATGTGTTAAACGTAAGGTCATGGGGTTCGTTGCATGTAATCATGTGGGCAACTCCTAGAAAAATAGAGCCTGCTACCTGACATGCTCAGAATCAGGTAACTTTTCAACATAAGCCCTCATATAACTAATATGAGCCTGCTATAAAAAAAAAGAAGTAAGAATTAAGCCTTTTATATGACATACTTACTTTTTATCTGTGGCCATTCTCAACAGACAACCTTGAAAAATGATCTAAATGCACTTTTTAAAGTTTTTTCCAGCAAATGATGAGAAAAAGATCAAATATCCTTGGCACCCATGCTTGTTTCAAACATTAGGCGAAATGAGCCACCCCCCTAACAGGACATGAAGGATGAGCACATGTGTCACAGCAGGCTAGTTCATCCCCATTCTGATGTTTAACCTTTCACAGTTACCCCCTTCAAAGTCCACTGTGCCCTCCAGAGAAGGGATAAAAGTGATATGCCAGATGGAAGTGGCCACCCATACACTGTAAATAAAAGATGAACAGGTGCAGTTACATCACACACTAGTCAGTAAAGTCCAGTTGTGAAATCTTGATCCTAAGCGTTTTTGTCATTGCTGTCGTTGTTTTGAAATCGGATGTGATGAATGAGGGGCAGATGTGACTGAGAAACCAGGGGACACTAAAGGCTGATATGGTAGCAAAGTAGGCCCATCTTAAAGCTTACCCTGATTTCTTGTCCTTTTTCATTCTGATGGGAACCATAATTTTAAAAATGAATATCATGTTTTATTCATTAAGACTCAGACCAGTTCAATGAAACCAAAGGGTTTGAAGGGTTGTTCTCTCATAGACTTCTATAGAGCCTGCTTTTGGTTTTCACACCCAAAAGCTTCACCCAAAATATTGAGAAATCACTTAAAAGATGGGTCCATGAGATAAAAATGACACATTTGTGTATTTGTGTCTATTATAGGGACACGTTACTGTTATTGGACAGTGATATATAACTTTCAGTTTATGAAATATACCACGAGGAAGCAAATATGCATTATTACAAACCCCAAAGCTTAAGGGACTGGTCTCAAAGTGCAATCATCTCTGATTGGATTAGTTTATCCCCATCTCCTGAAGCTGCTGCTTAATTGCCTGTTCTTCAGCCTTAATATGACAGCAATTAACATTATTAACGCTTGGTGATCGATCAACCTATTTGTGAACACTTTGCATAGAGAAATTAGACTCTGTTATCTCCCCCCCCCCCCCCCCCCCCCCACAAGGAGATCCTTTTGCAATAAAAATTATTGATCTACAAAATCTGCTTCAAATTCTATGTGCAGCAAATGAAATGTGAAATTTGCATTAACTATCAGAAGCAATTCAGCACTCATGTGCATAATATGCAATATGCTGTAAGAAGCTGATAATTGTTGCAAGCACAAAACTCATTTATTAATAGTTTACAGTCTCTGAGTGAACTTCTGACTGAATTTAATAGATTTCGTACCAGCAGGAACACGACTGTGAATCCTGAGAGGCCTGCGGCTTATAACTTGCCTTCAGGCAGAAATCAGTGCTGCTCTGGGAACAACACTGAGCCTTCCAGTGTGCACTGAAAAAACAAACATCACTTTCATGTTTTCAACCCAGAAGTAGGTTGCTTCCTTTAATCTGCCCAGTAACAGTTAGGCCGCGTGCATATGCATGTTAGCGCGTGTGCGTGGGTCTGTTGGTTGTGTGCAAGCATGTATTAGTGTGCATGTTTTGCATGTGCAGCCAACAGTGAGTGGGCTGAAGGGAGTGGAGGAGGAGGAGGATGAAGAGTGGGAAGAGGAGGCCAGTGGTAAAAGCCTCAACAAAAAGCTAAAGATAGCTCAGTGCTCGCAGGCACTCAGTGAAGCTTAGCTTACTCTGTCAAGGTTACTCACACACACACACACGGACAGCAGCAAGGGCCCGTGAGTGCAGGAGAAGCCTTTTCTGAGTAAAACCACCTCACTGGTAACTGAGTATGTATGGGATCATTTACACTATCGTCCATAACACATTACAGCGATGGCCACATCAAGGTCTATCTGATGTCCATAATTAATATATATGATATAGGACAGAGAAAAATCTTTAATATTTTGCGGTATGGAAATTACACAAGCTACGACAGATCAAAAACATCTATAACAGGACAGATTATATGGAACAAATAGCATGAACTTCTTTTTCTTACAAAAATGCTGTCAAAGTTCATTAAATTGTTCTCTTATCTTCCTAACACACTGCAATTGTCACATTTCATGCAGCAAATGCCTGACGATTTAAACGGGACCAATTATACTCATTTCCAGCTTGATATTTTTACACTACAGTAGCTTTGCATGACTCATAGTTTCAGAATAATCCTTATTTATCTTACTGGGCCTTACTGCAGGGCCTCAGCTCATAAGAAACAAGCTAAGCCAACTTTCTTTTTGGCTGCCCCTCGCAGACAGAAGCTGGAGCTCTGTGCCTGAGATGAGGATAAGATGTCAAAATACTACTGCTACACAAGGTCACCATTCAGTGCCCCCTCCTTTCCTCTTCTCTTTAATTAGTTTTTAATTGTGTACATACACTATGCAACCTTGTGTCACTGAACATGAAATCACCTTGACTGCACAATATTTTAATGGAAGAAGAGAACAACAGTGTCTGCAGCTGTCACCGCGCCTGTAATGATACCAAAACATTTCAAGTTCATGTTAAACCTGACACGAGATCCTCTGTAATTAATGTTTGCTTTGTCTGATTTTTCAGGATGTTCAGCAGCCTGGAAACCAGACAAATCTAAGAAGTCGTGTTTCATTTGTTCTAGTAGAATGCGTTTGGCCAGTATTCTATTTAGACACAACTTTACCAATTACAGTCAAGTGTGTGAATCCATCAGCTAGTCAAATGCAACATTTGGTTCTCCCGTATGCCTCAGCCCAGCTTTATAAAAGCAAGGTGAAGACTAATGTATGGTATCTTAGTAAGATGTTGGCCATAATATGCAAGCAGAAAAGTTTCCAGTGCTCCTCAAAACTGGAAACTGGAAGGATCAAAGGCTATATTCTAAAAGATATTCCCTCATTTGGTGTGGTAACAAAGGTAGTAGAGAGCACTGTGTAACACTTTCTCCCTTGAGGTTGACCAATCAGTCAATATGTGGTAATTCTGAAGACCATAATATATGATCCATACCCTTTCCATACTCATGGATATGGGCATCGTCATCTTAAAGGAAGTTCTGACACTATTTTGTGTGTCTTATGGACTAAATGCACTCTCAGTTTCTACTGAAACAGATATTTTCCACCTGCCATCTTAATACATTTTTTGAATCAACATTTTTATACCACATCTTTAGTTTCTGTAGAGTAAATGTGAGGATTAAGCAGCAAATGAACCACAAATTACATCATCAGTGCAGGCAACCCATTGGTCTACTTCCCTTCGGCCACACATCAATTTGTCTAGACGGTGCTATCCAGCTCACTAATAGCGTGGGTCTAAAGATAAAACTGAACTAATGGACAGTGTCCAAAAGGCTGCTAATCACAGCCACGGGGTCAGTCCAAGTGCTAGTTAAACCCTCTGTGGAGCTCTACTCAGCTGATTTCTCTGTGATCCTCACAATCATAACAAACCAGCTTTCATTCCAAATGGGATAAAACGCTCCTCTATGAGGTGTTTAATCTTATCTCACCTCCAGCACACTGTTGCCTCATGGCATCTAAACATCAGTCAGCACATGAATTGATCAGAATAAGACAGGTGCGTTAGATCTTTTTGTTTCTTTCATCTATTTCTAAAAATGCTTTGAGTCTGATCCAGTAAACATCTGCAAACATAGGAAAATGAAAGACAAATACTGTTTCCAGTGAGCCTGATGCTATACAAGGACCAGAGGCATCACATCACACCGGCTTAATCTATCGTATTTTTTGGGCTATAAGGCGCACTTAAAATCCTTTAATTATCAAAAATCGACAGTGCGCCTTATGTATGAATCATGGTTCTTACCGGTTCTGATCTCGAACCGATTTTATGTGGTACACTGCCCTCAAAAATCTGTCAAAAAATATTTTAGTATGACTTTAGCAAGCTACGAAGCCGCACCGCTTGATGGATTGTCGGAGCATTACGGCTACCATAGTCAGCCTCGCGGAGTCTGCTTCAGGTCCCAAAGTCAAACAAACACTGCGGCATCATTGAGAGTTAAAATCTGTCTAAATTCTTTCATCTTTGATAAAATGATCTGCGTTGCTTCTTTACCAGGTGTAACAACTAAGTTTAACATCCAGGCATCCATGAAAACAGAATTTATTTAATTTAACTGAGTTAGAAGTTAGCAGGAAGTTAGCTCGCTAGTTTCCAGCGAAACATGATATAGCATGTTCTGACTGAGAGATTTCTGAATAAAATAAAACGTACAGCTCCGCTATCACTTCCAACATAAATGAAGACAGAAAACTAAACAGCAGTGACTTTTGTAGGGTTACTGAAGTTGAGCTAGCTGGTATATAATGATGTGCTACGTGATCGCTAGCAACACAGCTATGTTAGCATAACATAAACACAGTGAAGCTGGAGGATGAACGCTAACTTTTTCCACTTGATAGAAGTTAACGCAGGGTTCCTGATGGAACTGCATGACAGGTTGCTGTAAACGGAACAAACTTCAGTCAACAGAACAACTGGGATAATCCATCCAGAATATGAGGTTAGTTATTAATGTACTGCAGCAACATGGGAATAGAGCAGCTGCGAGAGAATTCAAAATAAATGAATCAATGGTACAGAAGTGGAAGAAGCAAGAAGAATGAGTTAATAAAGTTTGACTTATCAGACTGTTTTGTTTCGCTTAATGCGCCTTATAATCCGGTGCGCCTTATGGTAGGCTGACCAACTGTCCTGTTTTCCCCGGACATGTCCACTTTTCACATTCTGTCCGAGGCATCCGGGGGGATTTTCGAGATTGATGAAAATGTCCGGGTTTTCCTACAGAAGTCATGTGTGATGTCATCCCCGAGCTGCGGCTTTGTGAGTTGTTGTTCTGCGCTCACAGACGGGACAAACAGCGCGCCTTGTGATGTATAAAAGATGCCAAAGTGCAACTGCAGCTTTTCAGACGAACTGCAAAAGAAATTTCCCTCGTACCGTCCCGATACTGGTAATTTTTCTTATACAGATTTCAGAGTGTTCTGAAAAGTGTGACAAACATGGTGAAAAAAAGGAACTCAAGAAGGGGGCAAACACTTTTTCACACGGAGGATTAAGTTAGCTATGAGTCATCACAAGTCCGGCGATAAAAATAAGAAAGTGAAAACAAGCATAATAGGTGTCTAATCTCTAATAATTACAGCGACTCAAATCCTGGTCTCACTCCTGACTTATCATGGTTGGGTAAAGCCATCTTAAGTGCTTTATTGTACTGAACACTGTGAAAGTGTGACATATAACCCCAAAAAGACTTTAAGTGTGTTTCAAACTGAAAAATTTGCATTTATCGCATCAAGAATGAGACAAGCAGTCTTTTCTTAACTGCACAGTAGAAAAGAGACGTTTTAAAGCAATCACGATGCAGAAATTTTGGCATTTTTATCTGAGGAAATAACACACTTTAAGTCAAACCCACAGTTTGTGGGTTGATGCTGCTGGGAGAGAGACCAACTGTCTTAGTTATAATTACACATCTAAAAAACATATGCTGTGAACTTGATCCCAGGATCCCTTTTGTGTAACACGATCTGAAAAGACGGCAAGCTTTGTTTGCTCCAAAATATAGTCTCTTATGTATTTTGGCTCAGACATGGGTATAACTCATGACTCTAATCTGACACAGTGACAATCTTAAAAGACAAGTTTATTGTGTATAATCTGTCTTTGGCAGAGCTAGATTACCAGCTGTGCAAAATGGAAACTGCCAACGGGCCCCATAAGCCTCGAGTTGACTCTATTTTTGTCAACAGAATTTGATTAATCCTGAAATTGCTGCAAATTTGCTCCAGTGAAGCACAAAATGAATTACAATCTCTGGTGCGCTCTGGTCTCACAGAGGGCCTGAATTCGGTTACTTTATTTGTTTTGGTTGGTTGTTGTTTCATTTTCTGTGTGTTTATCATGTAACTGACTAAACTTGAGAGACATGCAATATTCCCTAACTGTAACCGGCAATTAAAATGAACAATTATTAGCAGCCACAAACATCCATCATTATTCTCTGGAGTTCAAGACATCAGGACATCAAATCAGCCAGTTAGGAAACAGTATTAGGAGCGCCACACCTGCGTACTATAGGTCAGATAACTGGAATAAAAAACATTTATTTTGTAATCGAGCTTCTAGAAGCCAAAAGGGAAGAAACTATTGACCTTCGCTTGCCCGGCCCACTTAAATTCAAAGTGGGCTGTATGTGGCCCATGATGTAAAATGAGTTTGAATTCCCTGGCCTACAGGATTACCAACAATCATTACTAGTATCTTCTATGGAAAAGCAGCATTAAATATTGCTGGCATTATACACTGCATGCAAGCGAGGTGTCAAAACACCAAAATACCTGCTTAAATACAGTACATAAAGCTGTTCACCAAACTGTGACATAACTAATTTAAACATTGAAATATGACATTAAAAACAAGACAACAAGTAGCCCCCATCTGTTGTATGAAGAAAACAGAAATGATATAAAGAAGAAAAAAACCTGAGTATTCTGCAAATCAAATCCAGACAAACAAGTGAGTGTTCTTTAGACCAGCTGCCACAAAAGCCACCAGGCCTTGTATTCATGGATTTACATGTTCCCAGAGGGCTACTATTATACATAAAAGGAATTCACTGGCTTAGATATAACATGACCCTGAGTGCTTATATAATATGAGAGGACAACCCTCTAATCTAATGTTACGTAAAAAGTAAAAAAAAAGAGGAGTGTGCACAAGGTCAGCAAATGAGTGACAAAACATCTCGTGAGGACAGGTTATTTACTGGTAAAGTCTTGATAATGCATACCGAGATTTACAGTACTTCACCCATAGACACATGCTAAAAACTGTATCTTAGACAAATTATATAAACATAGCTATCATATCATTACCTATTGGGTTCCAGTCTCTAGTTCTTAAGACCATCAGTAAATCAGTGACTTGTATAATAACTGCATTTGGAGAAAATGTGTGAATGCAAAGTTAATGGCTAACAAGCTATTGGCTAACAAGCTAACAAGGAACTAGCAAGCAAATTAGTTGAGGTGAAGCTTTCCAGAGAGCTAGTGTCTACATCCTACATCTGTTGTAAGATCATTTGGCAACCTCCAGAGCATTAAAAGTAAGTAAATCCCTATAGAATCACACGTAAAACTGGGTTATAAAGAAATGTGTTTACATTCTGGTACAAAAAAAAGTGTTTTAACCTCTGTAGATAGTTTTTCCCTTTGTAATCCTGAAGAGTGAATTTTATAACTTGAAATTCATCCATCTGGACGCTGGAGTTGAGGGCACAGTTGCTGAAACAGCTAACCAGTGACCAACAAAGCTGTGGCAGGCTATACACAAAAATAATTAAACTCACTTCTTAATTATTTGTTCCCCTTTCTTCAATCACCTTAATACACTACCAGTACAAAAGCTCAATGGAAGAAAAAAGTGTTAAGCAAACAAAAACAGCATCAAATCCTACTACAACATCAAGTTTTACCCGTGAGCTCACCCCACCTTCATGCCCATCACCACCGGATAAGAATGTGAGTGCAACTACTTTTAATCATGGAGAACAACACAAACAAAATGACTCACTCCACAACCAAGAAGCAGTGCAATGTGTGCTTACAAACCAAGCTCTTTGAGATACATGGACCTCACATAAATGGCTTCTACAGTTGCTTTGACTGACAGGAGTCCCAACAATAGACAGTACAACAAGTACATGCAGCTGCAGTGAGCTCACCTGTTTCTGAAGTGCTGGTCTTGCAGGGCCTCAGTCCCGCTAGTCAATGAACTGAATTTGTCCACTGTGTTTGCACTGTTAATGCATTTTGGAGCATCTTTATAGAATTATCGGACTTAAATTATGACATGCTGTGTAACACACTCTGTCTGAGAAATCTCGACCTCAGTTTTCATGTTAAATTCTAATATTTTATTTGTTTACTTACTACTAATTAGCATATACACGTGTCTGCGCTTTGAAACTCTTTATAGATGCATTTTTTAAACAAGCTTACTAAACAAGGTTGCTAGTGTTACTCGTTAGCCTTTCCCTCTGGTATAAAAGTGGTCACTTAAGGCCAAGGCCATACCGCTAACAATCAAACTGAGGCGACAAATTAATACATAACTTTAAGTATGTGTTAAAATCTCTCTCTATATATATCTTAATTTATTTTTTCTTGACTTAATGGTATGATAACTAAAACTACTGACTAGCTGAGAGGTTTATGTGGACAAACTTTTACTACTGACAAATGAGAACTATGTAGGACTGTATAGCCATAAACTGTAACATTTTGACTAACAATAACGATATAACAATAATTAAATGCAAAAAACTAAAATATTCTCTTTATACTGAGTCTTCATTTTGCAGCTGCTTGAGACAAAAGCCTCGTGCCCTTCGGATTTTTTAAAATCCTGGCTCTGATTACTTAAGACAACACTAGTGTCCATGGTTATCATCACATTATCACTCTGCGGTTGAAATGACATTAGGCCTAATCAGGATTTAACAAACAGGGCGCTCTAAGTGAAACGCAAATATGCAGGCTGTAAATCTAATTTCAGACAATGGGAGAGATCCTCTCCTCAAACACGCTGCTCAGTTCACAAGACTAAGGTTTGTTTGCTGTGGGAAGTGAGAACAAGTATTTGTTGTAGAAGAAGAATGTTATCTGTTTCCCCAGACGTCGTTGGGTTAAACTCTAAGCACAACCGTCTGATCGCTGTAAGCTTGCACAGCCTGGTGTTCAGTCACGGTCCAACCTTATTTTACTGAATTATGAAAAAATGAAAAGTAGGTTATGCTGGAAAGATTCCAGATATCGTTAAACAAGAAGGCCAGCCTGTTTAAAAGGGTAGCATGAAGGACTTTACTAAATAATGCATGCTCACTCCTCTATTTTAAATGTTAATAATTTACATTGAAGGAGAATAAGAGGAATCATGTGTTTCCATCACATCATTTTAAAATACTGAAAAACTGTAGAAGGATCAAGAATGAGAACTGAGAGAGAGATGCTAACTTTAAATATAAAGCTTTAATCTAAAGCGACCTAGCGCCATATAAGGATGCACTACTGAGCAGAGAGGAGAGGACAGGTAGTTAAATATCCCACTGAGCGACTCTTTTAATATCCAGTGGTCTCGTTAAAAATAACTACCCAGTAAACAGTGACCTACTCCAAATTATATGGAGAATTAAATGGCTACAGGTCAGATTTAGCGACATAATTGGTGTCAGGTCAGTGTGACTCAGTCTAGACTGAAATATCTCTACAAATGGTGCAGATTACTATCCGAGTGGTCCGTTCAGAAATATTACAAAATCTCCTGCACAGACTTGCACAAAACTTCCAAAACTTGCATACATCATAGCCCCTAGAGCATAGGTGTCAAACTCTGGCCCGCGGGCCAAATTTGGCCCGCAGCCTAATTACATTTGGCCCACAAAGCCATACCAAATTACTATTAGAGCTGACCTACTGGTATTATGCAGCTAATATATATATTGTTTAGTATTAAGCTTTGCTTGTTCCATATTCACTTTTTCAGCAAAACGTGTTTGAGTCCATAAGAAAAGATTCATTCTTATATCTGGAGGAATAAATATATTTCAATAAATATTAACGTTAGCCCGCGACTTTGTTCCAGTTTTGAATTTTGGCCCACTGTGTATTTGAGTTTGACACCCCTGCCCTAGAGAATGAGCCTCCTGATCTTTAGGTTACTTTTCCCCTAGTGCTACAACAAATCTAGCGCAGGTGTTCATGCTGACCCAGGAATGTTTAAAATAACTTTGGTGATCTCTTTTTACTCATTTGTGGCCAAATACACATAAATCTAAAAATGGTGTTTCCATCAGCATCAGTAATGTGTGTTCAATGGTAATTGTGCTGACCCCGGATAGTGACCTTCGTAATATTACCTTCCAAATGTCAGCATGTCAGTATTTGGCGTCTTTGCACTTGCAAAACACGCCTGAAATTATAACCTCACAAGCTTGTTAGCAAATTAGTTTCAGTAAAATTTGGATATTTTCATAGTTTCAGTGCCACGGTCTCTGCCCAGGTACCGCTGGCTTTTACTCCTATTTTCTTTTTATCTCTTGCTATGAGAGTAGAGTGTATCCAGAAAGAATTCACAGTGTTTCACATTTTGTTCACATTTCACCTCAGAATTCTACACAATAGCCCACAATGACAAAGTGAAAAAGAAGTTTGTTTGAAATAGCCTTTGCTCCGTGCTTTGCTGAACCACCTTTGGCCCCAATTACAGTCTTTACAAGTGTTTTGAGTGTGATGCTACAAGCTTGGTATGCCTTGGGCAGTTTTTCTCATTCTTCTTTGCAAAACCTCCAAAGAGCCATCAGGTTGGATGCGGAGTGTTGGTGCACATCCATTTTCACATCTCTCCTGAAATGTTTAATCAGGTTCAAGTCTAGGTTTTGACTGAGCCACTCAAGAACATTCACAGAGTGATCCCGAAGCCACTTCCTTATTACGTTGGCTGTGCATAAGGTTGTTTTCCTGTTGGAAGATGAACCGTAGCCCCAGTCCGAGATCCAAAGTGCTCTGGAGCAGTGTTGGTCAAGTTACTTGAAAAAAGTAATCAGTAACTAATTACCGATTACTTCCCCAAAAAAGTAATCCCGTCACTTTACTGATTACTTATTTTCAAAAGTAATTAATTACTTAGTTACTTTTTTAAAACACGCTTTACACCCTGAATAGGTGATAAAGCGATAGATCTTTCAGCCCAATTCTACTTTTTCTGCATAATCCATCATACAAAATGTAATCAGATGGAAAAGTCTCTTTTTAAAACTTGTTTTGTTAGTTTTAATCTTTTAACTTTATGCATCAAGCAAAAATTAAATTATATGCAACATTCTCTGACTGGAAGAAATTTGTTTAACATTTAAACTTATTTTCTGCACATTCCAGCACATAAAATAAAATATTTTTTTTGTGCTACACTCACTCTTTCAAATAGATGCAAGTAAAACACAGCAGAAAATAAATAAAGTCAAAGACTAGCGGTCCTGTTGCTCTATTTTCACCTGTAAAGCAGGAGTGGGGTAGGCGGAGGTTTGCCCTGGTGCAGGTGTGCCGCGGTCAGTGGAAGAATCTCTGTGAGTTTCCCATTACGTTGTTGCACTCGGTGGTAGCTTGGAAGTTTAGGGGTTTTTTCGCTTTAAAAAGAAGTTTTCTTCCCACGCACAACGGACACTAATGTTTTTGTCACTTTTTTTGGAATCAAAAGTAAGGTCAGTACTTCCACGCTTTAAACGCTGCACGCTCATACTCTCCCGCACTCGATATATGATCCATTGTTGATCTGCACACAGCTGTTGTCACTAACGTCGCACTTGCTTACGTCACTGTCATGAGACATTCTCGCAAAAAATCACGGTTTTAGTAACGCAGTGTTCCTACGGGAAAGTAACGGTAATCTAATTACCGTTTTTGCAATAGTTACTTTGCCCATCTCTGCTCTGGAGCAGGTTGTCATCAAGAATGTCACTGTAGATTGCTGCATCTTTTCCCTGACCCTGACTAGTCTCCCGTTTCCTCCTGACAAAAAACATCCCCACAGCATGATGTTCCCACCACCATGCTTCAGCAGGGATGGCATTGGCCAGGTGATGAGTGACGCCTGGTTTCCAGTTCCTCCTGCCTAGCGTGCTTCCCATCAGCTCATCTTTCCTCTGTGTATCAGAGGACCGGCTCAGTCACCCACACTTACAACTCCAGTAGTGATATTCCTCTGCGTGCCAGACAGTTTCCCAAGTGCTGGGAATCTTAATCTTGCCTTACTCACCATCTCAACTCACCACCCAGATGAACTCGCCTGGTTGCCCGCTCTCCACTATTTCATTCCTCACCAACCAGTTTATCATATCCATCTGCTCATGAGAATCTGAGAATCTTCCTAAACCTTCTAAACATACCCCAGGTCTTCAAGTTTTGGTCACTAAAAATGGGAAATCTGCACTGGTTCTCTTTGTTGTAGTATCCATTCATATCTGTTGTTTGACCAAATGTTATCATGTCTTCAGTTAGAGTTTCTTCACAGTGGAGGGTTGTTTATCATATGCACCCATCAGTTAATATATTAAACTGCTAGTGTAGACCAGAGGCCTCCTGCAAATGTATTTTGATAATCAATAAATAAAATATATTGTCATTTACAGAAACGTACATGTAAATCTCTATCACAGATATTGTTATTAATGTTACAATTAAAAGTGTATGCCCTCCCTTCTATTTGGGTCCAGATTCTGGGGTCAGCACTCATCTCCCAGCTTGCTGTCTGGTTATTTTGTTTTACAATTTTTGAAGGTTTCCATGCAAAAATGGCCACCATGTCATCACTATTGAAGGTGGCTAATAGATCATTGCTTGACAATATAAATTGATTAGCATCTAAATTAACAGTTTGTACAATATATACTGATTTAGCAAAATTTTAAGTAACATTTAGACCAACAATATTTTTCTCAGCGATCTCCAGGCGTTCATTTAAATTAGGGCGCGAGGAGAAACACGCTCTCACAAAAGGTGACCGAGCAAACCCCTGAATTTACAAGTCACACCAGGAACGAGCAGACTAGCTGACTGAAAATGACCTCCCCTGAAAGGAAAAACACCCGAGGTCAGGACCTCTTCTCTCATCTGTGAGATTAATGTGGGCACAGACTGACCACCCAGAAGACACACAGGCACATTTTTTTTAAAAGGACAAATACATGTACAAATAAGCACATGTATCAAACTCTGGAAGGCAGCCAGGAAACCATCAAAGTAATCTTGCAAATTATACCCTCCACATCATGTTTGTGGTGTTGTTGTTGCTTTCCCTGATAGTTGAAATTCTTCTGTGATCTTTGCTCTTATCCCAAGGCATCAGGATTCAGCACTCCAATTTCATCAAGGTGGCCAGTCAGGCAGATGGTTATTTCAATCACACCTCCGCCTATAGAAGCTGCTATTGTTGTACATTCTCAGACATAAGACAAATAACCTTCTACTGTCTGGCTACAAAAGCTTCTGGCCAAAGCAGTGGTCAGTGTGAATAAAAGGAGCTCAAATTGATTGAGATGCACTGATTCTGGTGTGAAAGGAGCTGCTGGCTAAAAGGCACCACATGCGGATATGCATTACAATGGAGGGAGCATGTAGAGGCAACTCTAAATGATAGAGTACAGCACACGCAGAGGCCATCTGGATAATTCAGCAAAAGAGCGGTGATGGGTAGAAATCTTTCATACGGAAAGGGTGTCAGGAATGAAGAAAAATCCTTGCTTTATACTTCAGAGTTTTGCTTTCTGCTCGGTTCAGAAAAACATTTACGTGTGATATTATGTAGTCTTTGAAATGCATAAAGTCTTCAAAAATTCAAAAGGAAACCCATTATTGCACATTCCACCAATACTAGTTTAACCCTCAAGCGGACAAGCTATTTTAGCAACTGAAACTGACCGAATGGGGTCATTTATGGCCACAAGGGAATGCTTTTCAATGGTCCTATTTGTGTTTATTATACCTGCTTTCTTTTTGTATGACAGATATGTTAGAATTTGTCACACACGTTTTTGGTTCCACTTTAACCTTATTAATATTTCTTTCAGTTTCAGTCTCACTGTGTTTTTGGTTTCTGTCTGGATTTTAATGGATTTTTGAATTAGCCACCTTAGTTTTCCACATTTTTCTTCCCCTGTATTTTGTCTTTGTAATGTGTAACCCATCCATTGTCTTCCGCTTATCCTTTTCAGGGTTGGTGGTGGGTCTGGATCCTACCCCAGCTGTCTTAGGGTGAGAGGCAGGGTACACCCTGGACAAGTCACCAGTAGGGCTGTGTGATATGACCAAAATCTCATATCCCGATATTAAGACATCTATCGTCCGATAACGATATAAATCACAAAAATGTAACATTTTCTGTAAAGTCTGTGAATCTCGGGCAGCTCGACTTGCGGGAAGTTTTTCCAGCTGCGTGTCATGGACCTAGAGTCGAGTGTTTTAACTGATGTGTGAAACTATACATTTTTAGACATAAGTTGTAACGGCCGCCGTTTTCTTTGTGAGTATTTATTACACATCGTGCCGCGGGGAAAAGCCTGTTCTGACTTGAGTCTAAGGTTTATTTTTTTTAGCACCTGACGGCTCTTTTTTACTTCACATCCATAAATAATCTGCTCTTTCACGTGTTTCGGTTTATTTTGAAAAGTCTCAACAGGATCTTGAGCTTTATTGTGAAAGGTTTATGTGGAAAATAAACAAGCGGACACGCCGTGGTTTTACCTTCGTTGTTGCTAACGACAATGCATAAAAACAGTCGCTTGTCTGTCTGTAGTGTGGTTATATTAAATATAAGAGAAAGAGAGAACTTTAAGAAATTAATATAGCCACTACAGTGGCCATCAAAATGATGAAAAAATATTGCCGTAAACAGTTTATTTTGAGACACCACAAAACAAACAATAGCGTAAAATTAAACGATAGATGTTTTTATATCGTCATCCGATATATATTGTTATATCGAACAGCCCTAGTCACCAGACAGAATTAACCTATTTCCACTAACTGCATGTCTTTGGACAGTGGGAGAAAGCCGGAGTTGCCAGAGAGAACCCATGCAAAACTGATCTAGAAATTTTTAGTGCATCAACTTAACCGAGCAACATATTTGTAATTAGTAATTATTTTTAAAAATGCCTACAAAAATGTGCTAAACTCTATGTCCAGTATGACTCAAACTTTTCTTGTGTTAACAGGAAACTTATTCGCTGCACTATCAACCCTTCCAACTTCCTCATATGGACTTTTTTAACCTTTTTAAATGTATAAAATATTGTTGTTGTTTTTGTGCACAAAAATAATTAGTAAATTTGTGTCCAGAAACACAAATCAGTAAATAAAGATGTGAGACCAGGCTACTTTGTGTCAGTATTGGCTGTTTGTTCATTTTCTTGTTTCACCTTCAGTGTTTTCTCTTTTCTAGTCTTGGGTTTGGGGTCCTGATTGTCTTCACCTGCACTGATGACGCGCACCCTTGCCTCGTTCCCCAACACGTTTTCAATCCTTATTGTTTTTGTGTATTGTCTTGTCTTCTCCTTTCTTTGTCATGTTGTTGCCTCGTGTGCAGCTCAGTTTTATGCTCATTGATTCTCTCAAGAGTGAGACTGACATTCTGGTGACCCGGTGCAGACAACAGCCTGGAGCTCAGTGCTGTCAGAACAGTGGAGGAGATTGTAGGCTTCAGCATGAAACCAGTCCCGCCAGATTCTTTCTTCCTGCAGGGCTGCCAAGTGGAAACATCAGTTTCCTCATCAAGATCGCACAATAGAGGATAGTACTTTTGCAGTAGCTGATGAAATTCAGCTTGCTGCAGTGGTTGTGCACTTTGCTATATCTTTAATTTTTCCATCACTATCTAGTACACTGCTGCCACATCCATGTCATTCATTCTGCTCAGACGTTGACTAACTTGCAGTTTGCTGTCACTCAGAAACCTCTAAACCTCGAGGACACTGAGAAAGGGAAGGAAGACTGTTGCTGACCCCTCCCCTTCCACCTCAGACATAACCTTTTGTGTCACCCCCCTCTGGCAGGAGGCTGTGGTTCATCAACACCAGTACTTCATGGCACAAGAACAGTTCTTTCCCCCATGCAGTTGGATGACTTTAAAAAGACTAATAAAGGTGTTTTTGTTTTTTTAATTTCAGTTTATAATTCAGTTTTTAGTTTTTATTTCAACTTTATGAGCCAGTAAAAGCTCATTTTTCATTTCTTTGTTCTGCTGTCTGCATTTGGCTACTGTTGTTTTTCTTATTATGCCTTACAGTCATTTTTTATAGAACAAGAATAAAACAAAAAAAATCTAATTGTGTGAAAAAAACAAATGCATAATGTTTTCCCAGCATTATAAAGTTATTTATGCAAAACTTAGGTTATGTTTGAGTAAACTGTGAAATAAGGTATGCTGGTATCGCTTAAACACCAAAATATAGATGAATGTGTAACTCCGTAATTCTTTGACCATCAACAAATTACAATGAAGTCTTCACAGCCAGTCTCCTTTTCTCATTTGTTACTTCGAAGCTGTGCAGGATGGTTGTGGAGGTTAACCTTGTTCCTCGCAGTGAGGAAACAATGTGTGGAGTTTGTTCTCTCCAGGTGCTCTGGAGTCCAAAAACGTACATACATTAGGTTAATTGGTGAGTCTAAATTAGCAGTTCATATGAATATAACAGTGAACAGTTGTCTGTCTCTGTATGCTTGTTCTGTCACAGACTGCTGACCTGTATATTGTGTATTCTGCCTTTTACCCTATGAAAGCTGGGATAGGCTCCAGTCCCCCAATCACTCTAAGATATGTAAGATAAGTGAAAGGAGTGGAAGAAAAAGGGAAGAATGGATATTTCCAAGCATAAAAATGTCTTGATGGGCTCATAAATAACTTCTCTTGATCACATGAAGGTTCCACCTACACGTGTTTTAAGGAAAACCTGCCACTTTTACCACGACATGTTTGTAATATATCTACGATCCTATAATTGTTTTTTAGAGCACATTGAAAAGAGCACCCAAATTGAATCTGCTCTGCTTGCAGGTGAAAGAGCAGAACATCTTCCGAGCCAGAGCTGCTTGAGCCCTTAGGGAAAATTTGGCAATTATTGGGCAAAAATAATGCCGAAAAAAGAATCACTCCATCTACTTTAAGTAGAACCTACCAGAGTTGTCCTTAAAATCAGAAAATTTGGAAATAAAAGGGTCTAAAATATCACATAACTTGCCAACTGCAAACATCAAATCAACTAATACATTAAGCAGATTTTCAAAAATAAAAATATCAATGATGCAGCAGATCAGCTAATATCAGATACTGGTGAGACACTTTCAAATCAGATTTGAGTGTGCCCTGTAACTGCACTGCTTGTCACTGATAGCTGATCTGCAGAAGGACTCAGGTGGTGGTCATCCAATTAAACTGCTCATGCAGCATCATGATGTAAAACAAGGACAGAAACTGTCAATAAAAAGGCTAATAAATCAATGTTTAGCCTTGACATGTTTTAACCAGATGGGGCTCCTGGTGGCCTGTTGTAGAAACCCCGTATAATTGATCTATTCTACATCTTTGTGTTACATTATCTCTCCAGTGTCTGCTGCTTTCTACTTTAAAATGGGGAATAAAGTAAAGATGTGTCTGGATGTAAAACCTCACAATATATAACAAGAAAAGTGTTAAAATGTAATTCAATAGTACAGTAACAGAAGAGAACACCAGGCACCAGTCCACTATTCAGTAAATGACATAAATAGGGTAGAATGTATATAAAAGATGGATAACGCCATCATGACATCAGCCAGTGGTTTGCAAAGTCTTGTTTTTAGCTTTATGGAACCAAGATGTAATACCATAGGGTGGGTCTTAGGGGTTGTAACTTTTCATTGGCAATGTCCACCTACTCTAAAGTGTGATGTACTTTATCATTTCTCTGTTGTTTTCAATTAGACTCTAAAAAAATCATTGAACGCCTAAAACGTTTATGTTCAGGAAAGTGTTTATCTAGGGCAAAATTAATTTTCCCATGGTTCAGGAGACATTTTCCTATAGACTTCTATACAATCACATTTCTTTTTGCCTCGACATTAGTCTCTCCCTGTTGACCTTTGGAAAAGAAGAAGGCACTGGGCATATTCTTCATGTCAAACCTAGAGGACAAACCCATCATTTATATACACTTGCTTGCCCCTTTAGGTGCACCTATTCAACTGCTTGTTAACAAAAATAGCTCTTCAGTGTATTTGATCTATTTCATGTAGACATGGTAAAAACGTCCAGCTGAAGTTCAAACTGAGCATCAGGATGGTTGTTGGTAACAGAGGAAAATGGCCAGACTGCTTCGAGATAGGCAGACAACAGAAACTCTAAAGCCTCTTTGCCACTTGTACCTACTTGGATTGACTTGACTCGACTCAGCTCTACTCACTTTTGGTTGTTTTCCATTACAATTAAGTGCCACCTAATCCACATGGGATCGCCATTTGTAGGTGACACAACAAAGGAGGATGCTGGGGCTTTTTGTCTAACTCACAGTCACAGTGTTGATTTTTGTGCAGCCATTTCCTTTGTTACTGGGTTTCAAAAACTGTGTTTTTGATTTTTATGAAGGAGTTGCTCTAGTGACTTGGAGTAACGCCATTGACTGGCCAATCAGTTTCATGCAGTCTGCTGACCTCACAAATTCTGGATGGATTTCACTTGGAACCATGGAAAACCACGGAAAACCACGGAAAGCCCTAAATCTGAGGCAAGCCAAGCCGAGT
Organism: Neolamprologus multifasciatus; assembly: GCF_963576455.1. Classification (NCBI taxonomy): domain Eukaryota; kingdom Metazoa; phylum Chordata; class Actinopteri; order Cichliformes; family Cichlidae; genus Neolamprologus; species Neolamprologus multifasciatus. The sequence goes on along the minus strand of NC_140446.1, from coordinate 6,163,137 downwards.
ATGTGGGAAAGGGCTAAAATAAGACGAGATAAGATAAGATAAGATAACCTTTATTAGTCCCACATGTGGGAAATTTGTTTTGTAACAGCAGGAAGTGGACAGTGCAAAGGTTATATAGCAAAAAGGAATAAGCACTTGTTACAAATAAGGTATGCAGAAGAGCATCTCTGAAAGCACAACACTTTAAACTTTGGAGAAAATTGGTTACAGTAATAGAAGATCACATCAGACGCCACTCCTGATAGTGAATAGTTCTGGTGCAACAGGATCAGAATTTGGTGTAAAAAAGAACACGAAAGCATGATGTTTAAAGCATGGTCACGTCTGCTTTGCAACAATATTGTTACAAATCTAATGTGGTTGATCTCGGCCTGTTCTCTGAGACGATCCACATCCTACTTTCACAGAGTAGAGAAATGCAACATGCCAGTTATGACTGGGACAGAGGTTAATACAGTTTTATTTATGCCAACAATGTTTGAATTCAGTTCTTCTTACAGGTCTAATTACTTATTGAATCCCTATTGACTCCCAATCAATTATCTGTGCTGACTTAAGTAGGCATACAGAGATTTAAAAGCATCAATGCAGCTGTTATCTGTGTCTAAACTCAGTCTGGAAATTGAGCAGCAAATGTTTCAGTGTCATAAAAATAAACCAACACTTGTAATGAAAAATTACCACATTGAAGGATTATGATCAAACAATTTACAATTTTGCTCATATGCTCATTAATGGTTAAAAAAACCCCACAATCTTCTTCTTGAACAGGACTATGTAAAGCTTCTGTGTCACACAGATCTGATATACATTGATACACTTTAGATGACCATATTAGGGGTCCTCTATATGACATCATACAGGGGCCAAGATTAGGGAATAAACTGTCTGAAGATGAGTATTTAGGGCAGTCTGAAGCCAAACTATTTAGCTCACTGGGATTACCATCATGTTCTCATCGTGGGGAGTTATAAAATTCCATTTTGTCAGATGCTACCTGGATTTTCCTGTTGCACACACGGTGTCCTTTGGTGTCAGCCCTTTGATGCTATGGCAGTATTGACCACTAAGACATAACAGTTCCAATTTAGAAACCTAAGAAGTCAATTTTAGCAGGTTGAAGGCTGACAGCTTGTCAAACAGGCTTGCTTCCCCCCCCCCCCCCCCCCCTTTAAATTAGTTGAGTTCTTTGATTTTTCACTGTATTTTCACTTTTGTGTTCACTTGCTGGTTAAGTTTAGGCATCAAATCCTACTCAGTTTGGGTTAGTAAAAAGTCGGGGTTTGGGGCAAAAGATGGACTTCACAACAGCAATCCCGAACACTGAAAAATTAAGGATTGGGAGTAATGAAACAATCTCTGTAATGCTAATGAACCACACCAGAAACACTGACAGAAAGATTTGAGTGATGTCTCGCGAATGTCTGGAGAATAGTCTGGGATTACTTGTGCATATGATGACCTCTTTGTATCAAACTTTGACCACTGCAGCATTGTAACGGTGGTTATATGTGACAGAAAATAGGGAAAAGCTCAATAGGCAGACTTTACTGTTATAAGCACACACAGGTGTATGCACAACAGGGAGCTTCAGTTTTTGCTCAATGAGATCTGTTGTTGCCATGGCATTCTACTGCATCTGCTTATATTGCCATGGAAACGCAAAAGTGATGACTGGCATTGGGGCTGTAAGTGAAATGGGTCAAGAGCACCTGCGACGAGTCAAACAGTGAAACGAAATGCGTCAGCGGGCTTTACGGGGGGACCACAGCAAACCCAGCTCAGCCTGAGCTCTGGAGTCACAGCTGGGAAAAACTCTTAACCTACTAACAAACAAAATGTGTGTCACATTAACGTGTTGCTCCACTAAAGCACTCACTTTAATGTTCAGATGTAATTCTGCTAGGTGACTTAGTGGTGACAGGAAACTCTGCATTGTAGACAAGTCAGACATATTCTCTGAAATAATTGGGGTGATGTGCATTTTGTTAAATCAAAGAAAACAGAGATGAATAATTGTCTGAGAAGCTTGTAATCAGCTGTGCTCAGCAAACATTTCCTCTCGAGTAATTTTAACTAAGTGAGATCAATCTTTTGTGGGCCACTGGCTGAACACGACTGAGTGCACCTGAATTGTTATGACTCATTAACCCACTTTAAAAAAACAGAGTTATTCACCGTCGCCACCAAGAGGTTACGAAGAAGAACAGCTCGGACTGCCAAGGCTGTGGATTTAAGCCCTCCAACTCTGCTGCGAACCTACTGAAACACAAGAGATCATTTTCCACGGATAATTTACTTTTCACTGGTGTGCACTGTGTATAATTATTGTTTGGATAAACAGCCCCCTTTCTGTGCCTCTGAAAATCCCACGTTCTTGTATTTAAGAGTGCTGCATTAATAGCAAAGTAGCTCCATCTTGTGGTTCAGTGTGACCATTTGAATCAACGCTTTGCTTCAGTACAGTGCAATAAAAATTATATCTTGGTCTATCAAACCAAATAGATTTGCTTATGTTTTTTTCTTATTAACTTAAAATTCAGATCCTAAAATCACATACAGTTGAGCTGTTTCAGGTTTGGTTCAATTAGAAGGGACACATACATTAACAGGAGCTAAATATGGTCACAGATAGCACCCCAGGGCTGCACAAACAGGCTGTTAAAAGCTCATGCTGACATCTAGGGGTGTACTGAGCTAATACTTCTGTTAAGATGTGTCAGACATATTCATTTGGAGGATGGTTCGAAATAGCTGAAGATGTTATTACACCAAGACAGTAACTTTTCTGAGCATATTATAATGATGAACACAACCTGTGCCAATAAAAAACTTAAAATACAATAAAATCAAACACAAAACAACAGAAAAAAATGTCCATCAGATTAGAAGTACATGAATGAGTTTAAATAAACATAAAAATAAATAAAACAGAGAATATATAGTAGATGTTTCTCTGCTAAACAGGTGTTTCATTCTACACGATTATTGCAGTTATGAAAGACTTCTTGTGTCTGTTCTTGTGGCAATGGAGCTGAATCATCCTGTTAGAATTAGTCCTAATTGTTATTATCCCACATATAACAACACAGAGCAGCCGCGCCTTCAAATGCACTGAAGAAATGGTTTTTAAAGGTAAAAAGTACTAATGTTTACCATCTCTGCAGAGTTAATGCTGATGTAGAAGGGAGCCAAGTCTGCACTTATCAAACATTAAACAGAACGCAAGGATTATTTCTTCGCATTTCAAGAGTAGACAGAAGTCTTGTTTGGAAATCTTATGGATGACATCGTAGCAATCTAAGATGAGTTGCCGGATTGCCACCGTGCAGCCCACAGGAACACAAGTCCCCTCTTTCTCAGGCACCACAGCCTCCAACACTAAGCTGGCATGCCTGTTCAAGTGTTCTGTCTGCTTCTTCCTGAAGATGAAGGTGATTTCTTTAGTTTTGAGTGTGTTCAGTGGGCTGTTTTCTCAACTCTAAGCTGACAATTTCAAAACACTGTAGTATCCTGACCACATTTGATTATGGTATTGTTGGGGTGGGCAGCACTATACAGGATGTGTTTTGAGGAAGACAGAAATCAGTTCAGTAGTGAGAATAAGAAAAATTATATTCACTAACAACAAAAAAATAAATAAATAAGTAGAGCATAAGAAACACTATTTCCACACTTTTCCAGTTTTGTGAGAGTTTGGACCACTTGAGTGTTCATAATTAGTAAGACTTTGACTTTTTGACATGGTTTCTTTCTTTTATGTTCATTTCAAAGGTGTGTTTGAGGGTTAATTCTTGCTTTTGGGGTTAAAGTTAGCAAACTAGGTTTGTGTTAGAGTTATGGTAAGGGCCTGTTGTATAGTAGAGCCTGGTTTCATGGCAACACATGAAATGGTCATTAAAAACAAAAATAATAACAGTCATCGGGAAAGTGGACCTTTAAAAAGTCACAACCATTGTGTTTAACCCTATTCAGAATCTTTGTCTAATCCCAACCCTACCCAAGAAGATCCATGAAATGAGCCTCACTACCCTCTGCCTCTTCTATGTGGATACTGACTACCTGTTTTAGGACGTTAATAGAAAAATATTAGGACCCTAAATTATATTCACATTTAGACTGTGTCCAGAAATCAATCATAAACTCATGTTAAGTATGGACAAGCGGTACTTGTAGTGCTTTGAAACTTGTTCAAAAAGGTTCTAAACTGATCTAGTTTTAGCATCTCACAAACCGTACTTGAAGGCAGCATCGTCTGCGCGTGCAACTACCATCATTCTCATATCCAGCTCCCGTCTGACCGCTGGCGGGGTGTGTCTCCTGGAGATAGCGGTGGCGAAATGGACTAGCGTCAAGTGAGCATCAAATAGACAAGATTGTACCGGAACTTGAACCTGTATTGATGAAAAATAGAAGTACTGGCTTGTCTTTAACTGTAATTAAACTTTTAAATAAATGAATTTAAACTAAAAGACATCGACAAATCTGCAGTGTGTGAGATCACAATTTTTTCACCCCAACTACATTTCTAAGAAATATTAAGTCGCCTGAAAAAGAACAATAAAAACTAAAAGACCACAAAAGAAAATGTAAAACTGAAAAAAGAAAAGCAAAAAAAACCCCCAAAAAACACAAGCAATGATCAAACTGAAATAAATTTATAAATAAGAAAAAATGAAGAAGAAAAAAAGATATTCAGTATAGGGTTATAATCTAAAATATATGCAACTGAAAAAATAACACAAGAAAATTAAATAATAACTTTCTAAATCTGGTATTTGATGCTGAAAAAAATACACTGCAAAAGTAAAGAACAAATCAGTGTTTAGGTTTTTCATTCAAAGACATGTATCTTTTACTCTGAAAGTGTGACCGGAAGTCCTTCTAAAAACTGCTTCGCACTTGTCGCCGACGAAGTGTGAAGCTGTAGAGCTCGCGCCTCTTCAGACTCAGACACCTTGGAGACAAGAATACAGCGCGAGCACGACTCACACGCGGACGTATAAAATGCTGTTGAACAACGAAACCAGTCTGACGAGTCGGGCTCTGGCTAAATTCTAACATTACTCTGCGAGCAGAAGAAGAGCCATGAAGAAACACCTGAGTCCTACGAAACAGCATCAACAGCCGCAGCCGCCACCACCGGCTGAAGTCCCGGTTCCAGCCTGCGAGGTGACCGTCCAGCAACTCAACGAGCTCCTGTCCGACGGCAACGGCTTTTACAGCCTGCCGACACAGCACTTCAACGAGGTCTTTCCCAGGATATACATCGGTAACGCGTGAGTCATTCACCATTGAATCTAACACGTGATGCCGTTGTGACACTGACAGGTAGGGCAGCGTGTATTTCAGAGACACTCCCTACACATACTCCGACCAGACGCGACCATGACAACGGTGTCGCATGTCGGGTAGCACGCGCGCACGAGCGGTGGTCCTCCGCTGTCATCATCATGGAGGAAGCGACAGGCGGTTGTTGACAACAGATAACCCCGAAATACTAGCCTGATTTCAGGGAGAAGTCAGTAGCCAGACTAACAGATAACACTGCAATATCACGACTATCTGTCAATATATAATATTATTGTTATTATTATTATTATTACAAATCTACGCCTGATCCTCTTTACCTTTAAAGCAGAGGAAACCAACGAATTCAGAACACGAAGGAGGAAACTAAAGAGGTGTTTTTACTCAATGAACCCCTCTCTGTCATTAGTATCATTGCCATGTCTTCATCAAGCCGCTCCCCATTCAGTCCCGCTGGGCTGCAGGAACACAGCAACCGTCACCACTCTTCCCCCACCCCCCATCTTTCATTTATTATATGAAAAGAAGAAAAACATTTTCTGGCAGAGCAAATTGTGGAAAAAAAGAGATGTGAAATTCTTAGTCTAAATTGTGAAGATGCTCTTTAGACAGGAATAAACAGAAATCTAGTCAATTCATGTCATATATAAGTTAATTCAGCAGTGTCAAACACATTTGACCTCTTCCTATTAAAAAGGATTTCTTGCTCCCCACCATAACCAAGTGTTTGCTCATATGTCATTGTGTGATCTTTTGGAAACTCCTGCATATCTCTTTAGGTTGGCACTATGTTAATAAAATTATATTGCATTAATTCCTTTGTTTACTTATAATGTTAACAAGTACACTCACCTAAGGCAAATGGAAACTGCAAATGACTGCAGCTAAGATACTAAAAGGAGGTCATGTGTCACATTCCTTGCAGAAAATGAATTCATATTTAATATTTTTCCTGCCAGGTAACTAATTAATCAGGTAATCTCCCATCTCTGTAAAGAAATGTGACGTATATATGTGTCTGTCTCACAAAACACAACACAAAATTATTTGCAAATACAAATCTGTGCATTAAATAGTTGATTGTAAACATCTATTGGAAAATGTCTAAGACTGAACACAGGCACAAACCAGACCAGTGCTTTCTTTGTGCATAATCAAATCATGGAACAAAGTTAATAGAATTAACTTAATAGCAGCAGTATGTTTTTTTTTAAATTTATTTCTTCCTGTAAGAGATGCTGTGCACACACACACACAGACCCACACATGCATCGTATATGCAGTATAATGTATATTTGTTTATTAAACAGGTCCGCAGCTGAACCATAAATCCATGGTTGTTTGTTGACTTGGTGCTATTGGCTTTGTAATGAACATGCTGACTGTTTAGGAATTTACTACCCAGTGTTTCAGTAAAGCCAGTTCAGATTGTGTATGAGATGTACTGTAAAATCTTCCCACTGAACCTAGAGATAAACACACAAACCTCTTCGGTCCTCGTCTCACTACTGGTATTGCTATTTTGGGCTTTTTCTTTGCCTGTAATAGCTCTTTTACAATACACGCATCGCAGCTCTGAACTTCTCCAGACCTTATTCGACACAGCTGCATGTGAGGCTGTAGAATTTACATTAATGCGTTTTAATCTGCCAGCAAATGTAAGTTATAGTCTGGTGAATTTAAAATGAATGAGTAGAAATCATCTATTTTATATCTTACATGCTCTATTCTAAGAGCTCCCTTGCCTACTACTTTCCAGTAGTGATAAAGTGGACTGTCTCCTACTGTGTGCTGCATGTGAGAAAGAACAATATCAGATAATATCCTGAACTGATTCTTGCCAGTTGCATATGCACAGCTTATGAATATTTTATGCACAAATCTGTGATTCCCCAATGTTTTCTTACCTGATTTGGTTGTTTGCATGCTGTGAGGCAGTTATTAATACTATAACATCTCTTGTGGCAAAATTTTAATTTATTTACCAATAAAGCATTGTTACCTAGCAAGAAGTTCCTGAGTTCAATTACACCATCAGGCCAGGGTCTTTCTCTGTGGAGTTTGCATGTTCTCCCCATGTTTGCTTGGGTTCTCTCCGGATACTCTGGCTTCCTCCCACAGTCCAAAGACATGTAGTTAGTGAGATTGGGTTAATTGGTAACTCTAAATTGCCCATAGGTGTGAATGTGAGTGCGAATGGTTGTCTCGCTATGTGTTAGCCCTGCAACATATTGGTGACCTGTCCAGGGTGTACCCTGCCTCTCGCCCTAAGACAGCTGGGATAGGCTCCAGCCCCCTTTGACCCTGACAAGGATAAGCGGAAGAGGATGAATGGATGGATGGATGGTTAGCACCATCAACAAGGAGGTCCTGGGTTTGAATCCACCTGAACAGAAAACTGGAACCTTTCTGTGTAAAGTTTGCATGCTCTCCCTCTGCATGTGTGGATTTTCTCCAGGTGAATTAGGGTTGGGCGATATGTAAAAATTTTTCCAACCGGCAATCGTCAGTCCAGTAATCGACAATGGGCGATATATTCGCGCATGCGCAGACTTGATGGGCGGAGCAATGTAATCATGGAGGGACTGATTTGCGCGTTTACAACACAGAAGAAGTCCAAACATGGACGAACTAATTTCCCAAAAAATTAGGGCTGTCAGCATTAAGGCATTAATGCAGCATTAACGCGGCCATCACGATTAACGCAATAAAATATTTTTTTAACGCGCTCAACCCATCTGGAGCGCAGAACAAACAAACTTTGGACAAAATGCCCGAAATGCATTGACAGAGACATTTCAGAGATTCTGACTCAGTCTGCGCTCCAGAGGTTAATTGTTAATTGCATTAGTCGTGATGACGGCGGGTTAACGCTGACCGCACTAAAAAGAATTATGAAGTCGCCAATTTGGGATTTCTTTGGCTTTAATCCAGATTAAAGAAGTAAACCTAAGGATTTAACCAAAGTGGAGTGCCGCTTGTGCAGATGTACACTGTGAGCAAAGTACTCTAAACACGACTAACTTTCATGGACGTGTACATGTCCGCCATCCGCCTGAGTATGCTAGGCTATCACCAGCTTCTGCAGGTCCATCAACAAGCATTTGGGTGCACTCTGAGGAGGGTGCATTTGCTTGCAGATAAAAGAGGGTGCTGTTAAAATAGCGCTATTATTATTTTTTCTGTTGACTGCTTCTATTAGCTATTAGCAAAGTTACTCTTAAACGTATATTCCTCGACTGGTTGGTGAGTGGATACTGTGTAGTATCGTGATATTTTGTTTGCTAATAATGTATTGATACAGGGACAGCGGAAATTGATATTTTGTTACAAAAAAAGTTTTTGTGGACTGGAACATGCTCGGACTTCAGAGCACGTTGATCCTTTTTCTGAGCAAGAATCCTGACATTCCTTCACTGTCCAAATGTGTTTAACTTTTTTTTGGCAGCAATAAACATGACAGTTTACTTATTTTAATTTAAGACATGTTTTATTTTAATTAAGTTTAAAACTTTTTTATTTAATGTAAAATTATATTTTGTTTTAATTGACTTTCAAATTCTTCAGTTGCTGAAGGGGCTGCATAGTTTTCATAAATTGCATAGTTCAGAATAGCTATAATTGTACCAGATGGTTGCGTTCAGTTAAGTTGGACTAGACTGTAATACAAACTGTTCAGTTTGTCAACAATAAAACTGAAATGAGAGAAAGACTGAGTGTGAGACTTTGATATTAGATAAAATAAATATTGATAAAGTTTACATTTATGTACAGAATCTGAATATCGCAAAATATTTTAAAAAATTGCAATAATATCGTATCGTGCGTTAAGTATTGTGATAATATCGTATCGTGGGATGTATGGTGATTCCCACCTCTAGTCCCTAGGTGAAACTGGTCACAATAATGGTCCTTTGCTCATTACCAGATTGCCACAGTTTCGTGTAGTTTGCATGGAAAACTGGGCTAATTTGCAAAAAAACTCTTTATGTGTTTAAAGTGTAATTTTGTTGCTATTAAGGAAACAAATTTAGTTTCTTTTGCATATATTTTGCTGTGTGGTAATGTATACCAGCTTTTACAGAGCAGCTCTTAATGCCACCTTTATGGATTTGTGGTAGAGAGAACAGATTCAGGGATGCCTCAAAGAAACTTGTGGCTCCAATCACTGCCAGTAGAGTGGTGGAGGAGGGCGAGCCGGACAGAATACAAGCACATTACTGTAGCTCAGTGCTACAACACAATCAATCTGGATGTGCCAATCTGTCCAGCCAAGTCTCCAAACAAAGTGCTGGCAGACCTGTGCTCTGCTGAAGCTGATCAGAGAAAACTGTCAGCATGAAAGAGCGACTCTAAAGTGCTCTCAGCTTTATGATTTCTTTTGTCGAAGAGATTTTGATGTCTGATGAACAAACTAGGTTTGAGTTTTTCGGTGGGGGGTAATTACTGAGCTATTTTATTTTAAAGCATATCTTAGAGCTTAGAAAAGCTTGAAAGGACAGTGTAACATAATGTGATATTACACATATCTCAGGCAGGGAGAGGTGGTATTGATTGTTGATTAAAGGCTGTGCCTTGTCCACAGTTTCCACCTCTGGGACCCAGTAATCCTCCCTGCTCATCTCATTAGTTGTACCTCGTTATAAATCAAATTATATAGCTGGCCGGTAAAAATCAATTGGATGAAAACCAGTGCATCTATTAACACAAGACTAGCATGTGGTGCATCTCGCATACGCGTTTTGTACAGCGCTCGACTTAAATTAGAAAGAGATCTATCTTTGAAAATGTTCATTAAACTTTCTTATCATAGGTACCCTCAGGAATTGGACCCATTAACCATTTTTAGGTTTTGATATACTTTTGCCTGTCAGATTTTAATTTTTTTAGGTCAAGACACAGTTTCATTTACATAATAACTGTTCATTTAAGATATACAGTAGTCACTCATGCTGACATTTGATGGGAAAATGTACAGCATTGCTTTCCCTTCTTTATTTTCATTTAATAGAAAAATCAGGGGATACTTATACAGCTGCCAAAAAACATCCAATTTTGGTACTCTGTAAGGATTTAACATTTTCAACAGACCATTAAATTGTAAGTTCATATTTTTTTTGTACATACATACATTCGCTCATTGTGCATCACTTTAAAGCTCACAGCTAGTTGCTTGGTTTCCTACTTAACCCTCTAACTTTTTAATTACCTGTTCATTTGTAAAATCAACAGTATTCTTCACTCTCATTGGTAGTTGCATTCAATTCTCAGATTCCGCCCACCTCACAATGGGGCGATCGTGGCTCAAGAGTTGGGAGTTCGCCTTGTAATCAGAAGGTTGCCGGTTCGAGCCCCGGCTCCGACAGTCTCGATCGTTGTGTCCTTGGTCAAGACACTTGACCCGTTGCCTACTGGTGGTGGTCAGAGGGCCCGGTGGCGCCAGTGTCCGGCAGCCTCGCCTCTGTCAGTGCGCCCCAGGGTGGCTGTGGCTACAATGTAGCTGCCATCACCAGTGTGTGAATGGGTGGGTGACTGAATGTGTAAAGCGCTTTTTCCTTAGGGACTAGTAAAAGTGCTATACAAATACAGGCCATTTACAATCACAAGAAATTATTTTGCCTGTAGTTACCTGCCAATTGCCCGTTAATACAAGTTTTCTTAGTCTTTGAACTCAACTGGAGTGACAGTTCTTTCCTACGTTGGTGTTTTGACCACACATCTGCATTTGTTGAGTCTTTCTGCTGATTTATTCAGTTCTTTCACTTAAAAGAATGTATACAGCAGACACTCAGTAAAAGTTTAAAGTCACTAATTCAATAAACAAGACGTTGACTAGAGCAGCACTTGTGTTTATTGAACTAGTCAATGTTTGCATCCATAAATGGATTATGAGTCTACTTTGCCAGCTTGCAATGTTTTCAGTTCAGTTGTAGTCAGCACTCTTAAACCACGGTGTGCAGCTCAGGGACTTAAGGTGTGGTTGTTTGCTTTGAGAAACGCTCTGGCTCTTTGTGAAGCTGGTCTTTAATAATGGATGTGTTGGGACTGCAGATCCCAGGGTAAGGAGGCCGGGACAGGCCCGGCAAATAGGAAGGAAGCCATCGGCTGTGAACCCAGTTGAACCTACTGTGCCTCTGCATTGTGTTGTGTAGAAGTACAGTATAGGCCTTTACACACTACTACCCTTTACACACAAAGACATACGCATGCCTACGCTTTACTTGCTTCACTTTTTTTTTGCGTTGAAGTGCTCATAGTGTGCATGCATATTGAATCATTTATGAGCACTAGCTTAGTCTAAATATACACAGACTTTTTGTGAATGAAATGAAGATATTATTAATGTGTAGCCTGGATTTCTGAATCTCTGCCCTGTAGCTACGATGCTAGCAGACAGGCTGCTTCATCCCTCCTCCTTTGGTTGAAAAAGTAACATTGTAGCAGAATTTCTTGTTAGGTATTGCAGAGAGGGTTTTGTAGCCTCCACCTCTAGGGAGCTGCCCAGGGTCACCTCACCTCGCCTCCAGGCTCACGTTAACGTTAAGCCTGTATAGTAAAGCTTTGTCAGAGTGAACGATTTACAGATTCGTGAAAAGTCATGGTTTTTAAATAAAAAACAATACATATATACACTTATATCATGAATAGTATTTGTAAGGCAGGCTACGAGGTCAAGCTGCAGTTAGTGATGGGTATTATTAGGAATTTAGCAACACTATCATTGATACTACAGTCTGAATAAGTGAGATTATTGCTGCTTCTGAGTTATTGCTATACTCATTTATGTTTGTTTAATTTCAGAATTTAGAAAAAGTTACTCTCCCTTCATATATGTGCAATAAAAAAATAGTAAATTTTAATTTCAGCTATAATCTTGGCTTCTATTATTGATCTTAATTAAATGATCTTGATAAAACTGTCACTCTCATCCTATTTGCTATGGATCCCTCACTTTTCTATGTGTTATACATAAAGTACACCCCTTTCCTTTACAGTGTCAATTTCACCTCTTTCTAGAAGCACCTAAAAACATGCTTGCTGTGTAGTTCAGCTCCAGATGAGATGACTAAATGAGAGAATTCAATTAACAAGCTATGTCTAAAATCATAATGAGAAAACTTTATTGTCCATTGCAGTGTAGTAGAAATATGTCTTAAGCATAAGTGTATGCAAATAAAACTGCAGATATATGAACAAAAAACTTTATAAACAACACATACCAAGGCAGAATTATTACTCACAAAGTTTAATCTGTGGAGAATTGACTGGTGCCTGTATTTCTGGATTTCTCAGAGTCTCTCACCCATTTTCACTCCATTGTCACTGTGCAGATTTCCTAAGGCACGCGAGCTTCCACCTGGGGCTTTCTTTGCTCCCATCTATAACTCCAGACATTTAGTGATTAGAGCAGGTTGGCAGGCAACCTTTGCACACTTTAATTTTATTTGCATTTAAAAATAAGGTCAGGGTAAATGAAATTCAAGAACTGCATCAGGCTTATTAAGTTAATGATTATTCATGTCAAATTATCACCATAATATCAAACAAAGTAATCTTTAGCAGGCTTATGACCAAAGAAAAATTATGTCTGGCCTCCACAACAGCTCACACTAATTTCAAAGTATATTTGATATTATTTGTGGTAGTCTTCATGTTCCTCCAGGTAATTTCCTGTTTTACTTTGAAGTTTAGTTTTTTAGATGTGCCTTATTTTGGTTTGAATTCATGCATTTGTTCTTTTCCCTCTTTTGTGATTGTCATTACTTTCACCTGTTTGATTGCATCCACCTGTGTCCTGTTCCCACCTGTCTCTTATCATCATTCACCCTTGTGTACTTTTATAAACCTGGCTTTCCCTTTAACTTTGCCACATTTTCTTCTGGCTTCCTGTACCTATTTTTTGGACTTCTTTTTAGCTGTTGGACTTTCTGTATTTTTAGATTCTTGTATTAACTACTTTTTTCTCTTTTTTTTTTTTTTTTTTGCCACCCCATGCCATGCATTTGAGTCCAAAATCAAAACTTCCTTAACACAAACATTTCTCTAAGAATCAGTGAACATTGCATAAATACTTATACTGTAGCAGCAGTGTTTGTCCAGATGCTTACCAAAGCTTTGGTGTTATCAGCTCTCCTCATGCCCCATGCCTAGCTGTGATCTTGTTAGATCAGCTGCTCTCAATGCCAGCTAACATAAGCTCATGGCTCAGCTGATAGGTTTCATTGCATCCCATTGACAAATCTAACATAAGACGTGCTATTTGCACTGCTTTGCTATGCCCATAGGTGCTGGTTCTTCTGCAAGCTACTTTGAAACCCACCTCCAACCACTCATCACTAAATCACCAAATACAAATGACTGCAGATAGAAATAACAGTCATCTTATAAATATAGTAATCTTTAATGAAATATATTTTGCTTGCATCATAACTTTGCCATAATATGTACAACAGCTTTTATATACTTCCAGTTTTCTTCTCCATTTCTATTTCTTTCCTCTATTTCTTTGTGTTTTCGATTATGTGCAATTTCTTTTGTTTTAAAAAATTATGTGCAATTAGTGGCACTAAATGTACCATAAACTTGGAATACAACTTATAACCTAAATACACAAGGAGGTATTTTGTTCAGAATCAATGGGCAGTGCCCTTGGCCAGGTTGGATGTGGATGCAGGCATTGGGCCAGGCAGGCTGGAGCAGCCAGAAGCTTGTACTGCTTTGTTATGGTTTGTTAGCTGTGTGGGACTGTTTGCTTTGTATAGGTCTAATGTGCAATAACGCAGCTCTAAAAGGGGATGTGTATTAGAGCAGGAGGTAAGCAGAAACAGATTCATTGTTTCCTGGAAGTAGGGTGAATGATGATGGAGGTGAAAATACTGGAGCAGAGCTGTCTGAGAATAGAGAGATTGTTCTTTTTGTTTGTTGTCCTACAAAAAATAAAAAATAAAAAAGGCAAATACATCAGAGTCTGCAGACTCCGCAGGTCCTCAGTAAGCAGTTTCAAATGGTGCCCATTAGAGCTGGATTGGACTGGTTGGTGAAGAGGGTAGTACACACTGCTGTATGAAAACCAACCATTACTGAGAAAAAATACTTTTTTGTGGGGGGGACTATAATCGAACTCACAATGGCTGATGCTTTAGACCACAGGTGTCAAACTCCAGGCCTCGAGGGCCGGTGTCCTGCAGGTTTTAGATGTTTCCTTGATCCAACACAGCTGATTAAATGGCTAAATTGCCTCCTCAATATGTCTTGAAGTTCTCCAGAGGCCTGGTAATGAACTGATCACTTGATTCAGGTGTGTTGACCTAGGGTGATATCTACAACCTGCAGGACACCGGCCCTCAAGGCCTGGAGTTTGACACCCCTGCTTTAGACACTCAAATAGCCAAATTTTCTTATTTTCAGCACAGTACAACAGCACAAACTGTGCTTATGTGTTACAGACATAGGAGTAATGCTTACTGAAAATGAACCTCTACTTAGATATTCAAGAGAAATAAATAAAATAAATGATCTAAATGATTCCAATATTCATTCAATTAAAACATTTCAGATATATTAATTGTATCAGAGCACTTCATGCCCCCCACAGGATGTAGGCAGTATTTTAACAGACACCCAAGGATGTTTAGCAGTTTGTTTTTATCCATCAACTTGACTTCACTTTGTTTTAAACTGCTCAGTAGCTAGCCCAAGCCTAACACTGGTTTACATTACACTGACCTCATTCTGTAGTGTGGACTGCAGCCAGTAACAGGAGTCCTTGTTGTGATTCTGTAGGAAATCCTGAAATAAATGTGGTTATTTTTCAAAAACAGTTATTCCAAACCTTCAAAATGTAGTGCAAGTCTGGCCACACAGTTTACGTTAGCTAGATGAATATATAGGGTAAGGGAAACTGTGTTACTTTAGTGTTTAATGAGCACATGTGCTACCGTTAACATGAATGATGACATGTTAGTGAATTGTATTATTAAATAAAATGTTTTAATTTTATTTTAAATTACTTATCACTGCATATTTGTTTTTCTTTTCTCACTTCTACCATCTGTAACCTTTGAAGCACCTTAACCCTATAATGCCCATTGTATCATATTTGATATGAGTTTCTGAGACCTCTAGCTCATCAACATGATCAATACTTGACATAATTTCAATATGTTATAGACAAATCTCTAAAATTAATACTCTTGTTAACAAAAAGTTGCAAAAAATGCCCAATGTATTCAATGCGATACAGAAAATATATAATAAATATACAATAAAAATATATCATACACAACATGATATAGCAAAAAAAATTGTGGATTTTGTTATAAGGGTTAATAAACCTCTCAGTTCCAAAAAAATCTGAATTTCTGGCTAGTTTTTTGAAGGGTTGGGTCTTACAGGGTTAAACTGGAAAAAAAGTTGCTGAACGATTATAGGTTTGATTGATATCTGTAATTAGACCTCGAGTCATGAGAAGTCTACTTTGGAAATAAGTTGAGACAAAAGGCACTTTAATGTGACTTTTGTTTGAAAAATCAGTACGAGGGAGCTGCTTTTGTCTCCCAGCAGATACTCGGTATTTGGCTGTTCATCAACAGATGCGGCGAAACACTGTGTGCTGCATGTGGTGTTATTGCGACCTGTTTGTCAAAATACCACTTTAAAAAAAAATTGTGCTGACACACTGCTTTGCTGTATCTGTCAGGTGCTGTTAGTACTGTTATTTGTCTCAGATGTCTTGTTCTGTGTCTGCACATTCATCATTTTATTTCAATTTCAGAGGCTCTGTGAGTTTAGTCCAGTGCCTCTAAATTGAAATTAACTTGTAGACTGGTAAGCATATTTGATCAGTTTTTTTCATCTCTGATCATTAACCTCTTCTCGCCTTTGCAGGTTTGTCGCTCAGAATACAATGCGTCTGCAGAAACTTGGTGTGACGCACGTCTTAAATGTAGCAGAGGGCACCTCCTTCATGCATGTCAACACCAGTGCGGATTTCTACGCTGGCACGGGCATCACCTATCATGGCATCCAGGCCAATGACACAGAGCAGTTCGACCTCAGTGCCTTCTTTGAGGAAGGGGCTGATTTTATCGACAAGGCCCTAGCGCACAATAATGGCAAAGGTGGGGTTATTTTGTCGTGTATGTTTTATCTATTGGACTAAGGAGCTAAATGTTAACTCTTGAAATACATGTATTCATTTATAGTAGAATATTAAAATAATGGCCACCAAACTTTTGTGTGCAAGTGATCTACCACTTAGCAACAAGTGTACAAAGTGGTAGGACATCCTAACACTTTACACATATAACGTTGTTGACATTTTTTGCTTGATTTGTAAATGGGGAAGAAAAAAAAAAAGGACAGACTGTGGGATGTTTTTCTTACTTACGCTTATGTGCATTAAACTGTGGACTACAAGCTGTCCAGAGATCAAAGAACTTCCCGTTACAGTCTTGTGTAGCAAAGAAAAGCACCAAATTCTGTTAAATAGCTGTTTGCCAAATTTGTAGTTGGTTTCTTGAGAAAGCACAAAAATAATACATAATTTTCTACATTCTTCAGACTATTTTTATTTAGTGAGGTCCTAAAAAGTTGTTCAGGAGCCATATAGAGATAACACCCACTCAATGTTTGAAAAAGCCCATTGTTTTCCCTCTATTGACTATATATGGTGCTAGGAAGTCTGTATGCTTATATATGCACAGGTAGAGAATAGATTGATTGACTATATTACATTACGTCAGTATTAGTATGTGTTAGTACCCCAAAACTGGGGTAAAACTAGCACCTAAATATATCCAGCACCTCAAAGAAATGTATCCCTTATGCTGGATATTTATATTTATTTAACAAACGGGAGCACTATGCCTTTCTTACTTCAGTAGCTCACACTTAAAAGTAATTTGCTCCAAAAGTTGAGACATGAAAACAAGTTCCTCTTGTTGTTTGTCTAACAAGATCCAGTCTTAGTTCCAGTCTTCGTACTACTCATTGTTGTGGATCTTAAAGCAACAACAGGAGATAATCACAGTGGCCCTGAACACCTCTCGCTAAATCTGACACACTCATGAGTCCTGCTCCATATTCCATTACCCGATCACATCCCTGCACATCAGTATCGTCACAATGTTTGATGTGTAGCACACCTGTAAGATGTTAAACGGGTGCTGTAATACTTTGGGACTGCGTAAAAGAACAGAACAAGTACTGCAGTAAAAAGTTGTAAGAAAGGGGAAGATACAGAAATCACGAGGGAACTGAGTCTTGACTTTCATACAACTTCTAGGTCAGGCATACTATACACCATTTCAGGTGTGCAAACTTTGAATTTTGAATAGTACGAATCAAAAAGCAGCCGTTTCAAATCTGAAACTGAGCATCTTAATTCCCAGAATGTTTTTTGTCACAAAAGTGCTGTGGTAAATCAAGAATGAAGAGCTTCTGTGGAGAAGAGCGCATGAGAGATTTAGCAGCACAAATATGAGGAGAGCATGTCTCATCTCTGCTTGGTGGTTTTGCCGCAGTTTGACATTTGTGCATTGTGCCACATTAAGCGTGACATTTTGTGACCCTCAGCTGTAAGCTTGGAAAAGGTCCAAGGTCCAGGATTTTAATGAGGAACTGCACTGATGCATTGCTCCTGTGAGTTTTCCATAATGAAGACACAAGTTTACAGTGTGCAGATCTGTGTATTTTCCTCCAATCAACAGAAAATCAACACATTAAACCTGCAATGATAAAAAGTAATTTAACGGCATCAACTGTGGTGATATGGAGAAATGGTTGGATTCATGATCTAGAATTAGAGGATGATAGATAATAATTTATGCTGGAATGTATATTTCAGACAAAATTTATATTTTTTAAATTAATTATTAATTTATTATTTATAGTTATTTAGCTTGACAAATTGAGGGCATGCAGGGGGTGGAGGGTGCTGCTCCGTCTGTGCGTAAGCAGCCATTGAGACTATATCGGACGTGCCTCCTTGCTTTGATTGGTTGTTTTTAATTTGGGCGTGGTAGTTTCTTGCAGATCACGTTTGAAGCACTGAGAGGAGCCTTAAGAGCCTGATGCTTTTTTTTTTTTTCAGTGGCTCATGCAATGCAATGAAAATGTGTTGCTGCACTGAGCAAGTGGCAGGACATAGTTTAGGAGGTTTTTTTGAACACCACGGCCATAGTTCAACAAATTTGGAGTGTGTTGCCAATAAAAAGGAGGCATCCTGCTGGAAGAACTTTTAAAAATTCTGCCTAATCGTTCTGTCCTCTGCAGCTCCATCAAATAGTACGCTGAACCTTTAAGGTCTGAACAAAATGATGGAATGAATACATGCCCATACTTCCACACCATGCATGAATCAAGTGCCTGGATCCAGAAGGTTAGCTCAATCTGAATTAGTTTATATTTTCCTAAGAGTATCAGGATGAGTTTTTGTCATTTTAGTTTGATTTTTGAAGATACGCAAAATGTGGAAGTTTCTTCCCACGTCAAAATTCCTAGCTCCTGATATGATTTCAGATAAACTCCAGGAGTTAATCATTTCTTATTTGGGCCCTGAGAAATTGGTAGGCACATTTTTCCATAGAGCTGAGCATTGTCACTACAAACATAATTAATCACTCTCATAAGTGGTGGAGGCATATACTGTTATGTGGCGGCTGTGTGCAGGTAGGAAAAGGACCCAAAGTGCAGACTCAGAGACAGAGACAAACGTAAACTTAAACAGCTTTAATGCTGAACTCAAACTGAACAAAAGTAAGAATCCAAATAACTTATATGGGCAGACAAAACACAGGGTAGATCACAACACGGACAAACTGAAACACAGGGCTTAAATACACAGAGGGAGCAATCAGGGACTGGGTAACAGGAGGGAAACACAGCTGGGGCAAATCAGGCCTAACGAGACAAAGGAAGCAAAACCAGACACATTTACATGAGACACGGATTTTCAAAGTAAAACAGGAAACATAACACAGACTGAACTATAGACACAGACTGACTGGACACAGAGAGACAGCAACTAGAGAACACAGAGACATAAACCACAAGACAAAACTCCAACAAAGAAACCAAAGACTAGAAATGATAAGTAATATAATAAACTCAAAACTCTGGGTCAACGACCCAGGCATCCTAGCATGTCCTCGTGGGGAGCATGCACAGTTCCCCACGAGGAGCATTAACGTAAATATTTTTTAATGTTGTAGTGAAGGGAACATGATTAGAAAACTGTTTAAATATTTTGTAATTAAATCATATGTTGTTTCTGTAGATCCAGTGCCAACTGTCAATATGGTGGATGAATGGTATACAAATAGACACAGAATGGGAGAAAGGGTCAGTCAGGGGGTGTAAAGTGTACATAGCTGTGCCAGTGCTGCAGTTCGGACTGGATGCTAATGCTGCTAGCTTGGTCTACAGGAGGACCGCAGCATTGAGAGAACGATGCTGACTGCACCCACTGACAACTCCTGTTGAGGAAAAGAGTGCCCAACAGTGGATAGCATTTAATGTTTTTCCAACAAATTCAGATAAGACTATTAAGCCTAATAAAACAATAAAATACAAGACACGGTAAAGACTGAGGGATATTGGAGCTGGACAGTGATGGAGCAAGTGAGTTGAGAGCCAAAGAGCGTGTGTGTCTAACAAGAGGATACAGTGGAATTAGAATTGATCTGTGGCAGACGCGGTGATTTGGTATTGAAGAGGTCACGTCATTGGCATGGAAGTGTTCCCGGTCGAGTGTGAGAGAGGAGCCAGCCAAAGAAAAAGGAGAGAAGAGGGAGAGAGAGATGTTGGGGATAAAACTATAGTAGAGACAGAGAGAGGTGTTGGGTTTCAAATAAAGTGCAGAATCTGCAGATCTGACCTGAGCCGAGCACATCAGCTGCTCTGCGAAGGTTGCCAAGTTAAATCCCTTGTGGCGTTTTAGCCAGTCTGTAATGGAAGTGTAAGTTAGACAAAGGTACACCTTAAAAATGAACACAAACACACAAACTGGCATGAACATAGAAATACAGAACAGTAAACACACATGTATTTTGCACACACAGAGACGACATTGATTCTTTGCTGTGGTCGGGATGTGGGTTCACCTCAGCCGGTGGAAGATGATTGACTTTGCTGAGTCTGCAGCAAAGGTCATGTCTTATATATGCAGCTTCTAGAAGAGAAGCTGCTTTGCTGGATAATTTTGGCCACAGCATATGTTTTCCAACTACTCTAACAATCTTTTATTTTCTATTTATTTGTTTCTGCTTCATTTCCTCATTTTCTTCCACCTCCTACTTTTTGTCCTGCAGTCAAAATCTCAAAACTACCACGAGGGAAAACTCCTGTTTGTGCTCTGGTGCTTTAAGGACACAGTATACTTGATACGAACCTGAAAAATCATGTTTTATTTCTGTGTTGAATGTTCAGTTATCTTAATTTAATGCCCCACGTGTGAGAAATAAAAAGAAACAGACACAATATATTTGATTTGATTAATGATTTGCATTAAAGGGGACTTTTTGTGTTAATTTCAAACTCCAAATGTGTATTCTTGGACTCGACTAGAGTAGCTTTGCATGATTCATGGTTTATTTTAATCCTTACTTATCTTGTAGTGGCCCTTAGTACTGACGTTTACTTCATTCTCTGCCTGAACAACTATTTTGCCTCCTTTTTGATTGGCTGTTCTTCACAAACTATATGTTTAAACAGTTAATGGGAGGGGCTTCATTTGTCACAGCCTGTACCTACGGTGGCCATATAAGGGATAGCCACTCTCATATATTTGGGTTAATTAATAAATCAAGCGCACAGCTTTCTCTTAAATCTCAAACTCACTTGCGGTTTAGTTTAGCTCAAGCAAAGATGGCCAAAAGAGTTTTCAGTCTAGAGGAAGTTCAAAGAAATCCCAATCAAGACAATATACACAGTAAGTCCATGACTTCATGAATAATTGTCATAATTGTGATCGTAGTTTTTGTGGCAGTCAAGCAACCTTTAGCGTCTTCTGTAACAGCTGGTCATTGTTCATGAATAAAGATGGCCAGGGCAATCCGACAAGTTTCATTTATATGCTTCTTCCAGTGTCATACCGGGAACAGATATTTTTGACGCTGTTACAGGATGTACTAGTTTATGCTTTTTCCTGTGCAGTGGATAACAGATAGCAGAGGAGCCACAATGAGGCCTGAGAAAACTCTTCTATGAAAACTATTTCTCTGTGGTGTGTGTGTGTGTGTGTGAAACCAGCCTCACACCATAAACAGCTTTCATCTTATTGTTCTCTGTGTCCTCCAGGGAAGGTGTATGTACACTGCAGAGAAGGCTACAGCCGCTCCCCCACCATGGTTGTTGCTTACCTCATGCTGCGCCACAGAATGGATGCACGGCTGGCGGTGGCCACTGTGCGGCACAAGAGAGAGATCGGTCCTAACGACGGCTTCCTTCGCCAACTGTGCCAACTCAACGAGAAGCTGGCAAAGGAGGGCAAGCTGAACGGGGACCTTGGCAAATTAAAGGCCAAGTGAAAGCTGGAGAGGTGCTGCCCGTCTCCTCCGGCCATGCCTTTGACTGGCTGCAGCTGCTCTGGTAGACTGACCCCACCCTGACCAAACCAGCACTCATCTAACACATCAGGGGTATTCTGAAGCATACATGCATTTATCTGTGGAATTATTCCTCGTGTTCACACACACTTGCACATGTACATGCTGTTCTGTTTGAATCTTTAGTCCACGTCTCTCACTGCTGTTCTACAAAGAGTGTGATCTCAAAAAAAAAAACCCATCCCCCTTTTTATAACTCCACACAGATTTTGCTGCTCATACCCTAAAGCTCTGAATTCCTCTCATTTCTGAGCTACTTAAAGCATTCCTTCAATTCCCACAACTTAGAAATTTGATATCTTTGCCCTGATTTTAAAATTTTACTTACAAACTTGTAGGAAATAGAAGATTATAGCACAATCATTCCATAGTTTACCACTGCCGGGAATGTCAGTGATGTCTCCGCCAGTAGGAGTACTCTAAATAATTCCAAATAAACTCCTAAATATTGAAAGTTGATGGCCACAAATGATGCAACACAGAGTGGATGAAGGAAAATCCCACATTCCATTAAATCTTAAAAAAAAGCAAAACAATGACACCCAGTCGATTCCTAAAAATCCTTAATTCTTCCCTTTGGGAGATAGATTTAATGCACAAACACAGATGACTCACACTCTAATGCACCCTAATACACAATGTAGCATTTCAGTTAACAGACTCTCGGGCCTCTAGTTTGACAGCGGTAGCATGAAATTTATCTGCAGCGCAAACGGTTGTCGACAGAGCCGCCGCCGCCTAGAACAGGAAAAGGTCGAGCCAATTAAAAATAATGAGCTGCGTGAGGCGTTCACGTAGCAGCCATATTTAGCCTCTGATATGATGAGTGTTCACTGCAGCTGGATAGTAGCTCAGTACAGTAGATGCAGAAATCTGAGGAGAACGCTGGATCAAATATCTGCTTAAAAACAGGAAATGCTTTGCCTTCAATTTGAAATTAGCTTATTGTCATTCCCAGTAATGGGCACATGTGAGTGGTTTTAAAGTATGTTTGTAGCCACTTTTCTTTTTTTTTTAATAATATTTGTATTAAAAATAAGTTTAGGTTTGATAATCTTCAAATTTGTGAGACTGCAACAGCATGTTAGGGTCACTAAAGGTTAACAAAAAATAAAATTGAGGCTAATGTGACAAATTTACAAGAAAAAAACTTGTATCTGCCTTTGTTTCTCATGAATTTGTATGTTTTTGTAAAATAATATATTGTCCTTTTTTCCTTAATTTATGAATATGATTATAATCTTGAAGATTTTGGACTTTTTCTCAGATTGTAAACATCCTTACCAAGCCCCTTACACACTCGCAGTGGCCCTAATACACTGTTGCTAAATGTTCTTAAAATACCATAATCAGTATGTTGTTTGTCAGTAACTTTTGCTTTGTCTTTCAGCACATTGCTTGCCTTTAAAAAATAGTTTACAAAGTGCTTTGACACAATACACATTAAAGTCACATACAAAGAAACATGTGATAAGCAAAACAATTATCAGAAGGGAATCCAGTTATGGAATCACACAAAAGCCAAAGTATAAAAATGTGTTTTAAGAAGTGATTCACTGCAGGTTGCATAATTTCCATGTATTGTTACATGTTAAGTCATCATCATGATCTCAATATGGAGAAAATAACTAACTGGGATTATGATTTTTTTCCGAAACCCAGCAGCACAACTTCTTGTTCTTAGAGGAAAATCGTAACTTGCTTATCTTTATCAACAAGGCTAAACGTAAAATACTCCCAAACAATTTACTAGTTATAGTTGCACTTGCCTCCTTTAACAGCTTACTAAGCTGAAATGATAATTTCCCCTGTAGAGACTGCCCTCCGGTGGTGTTTCTCTGCATTACACATCAAGGCACGACCTCATTTCTGCACCTGTATCAGAAGCTTCTATTTTTTTGATAATATTTTTCTGGATAATATAAAGGTAACACACAAGGCTGTTGCATGTGAATGTAGGTTCTTCAGTTAACGATGGCAAAATAGTTACTGTTGCACTTTGGGTTTGAGAAAGTGGGTTATGAATATTCTGCTCAGAGGTGTTTAAGATGTTGTTGTTTACTCTGCCACCTTCAAACTAGGGGCCTGTTGTTTTAACTGTCAAATGCATCAGCCAGATGGGATGCCACCCGCTTTCAACAGAAAGATCCAGCCATCACGCCACCAGAGAGTTGCACACTGCCAATTCCCTGACACAACCATTCACTCAGAATCCCAAAAGCACTGTTTCATCCACACAGAGGTCCCCACACAACATGTCACTTATCTCACCCCTAAATGTGTGTGTCATACGCTAACTAATACACACACAGGGTCAAATTAGATCACAACGCCTTTTTTTGTTGTTTCTTGTTTTGTTTTGTGTGCACTAAAGCATTGCAATATATGTCAATACCCCATCCGATATATAGAATGTAATCACATTTATATGACTAACAAGGCAGTAGCTGTTACATATAGGCAACTTTAGTTCAGCAGTACATTTTGAAAGACACTGTATTTAATACTGGGCATAATACTGTAAACTAGACCT
The DNA here is from genome assembly GCF_963576455.1 of Neolamprologus multifasciatus. Classification (NCBI taxonomy): domain Eukaryota; kingdom Metazoa; phylum Chordata; class Actinopteri; order Cichliformes; family Cichlidae; genus Neolamprologus; species Neolamprologus multifasciatus. Next base: position 6,138,687 of record NC_140446.1, on the reverse strand, counting down.
AGTGTCAGGAAGGATGGCGATGGAGTGAATTCTTGCACCGCACGAGTCCTCGAGTCTGTTTTAGAGAAGTCGCACGAGCGAGATCAGACACGCATAGACTCGTGAACTAAATGTCATGTTGGCAGGATTGTTGTCACGCAAGAGAGGAAGAGGAAAACTAGGTTCTCACCTCATTAATGGCACTATTTATTCCTCCTTTGATATATCTGTATACATTTAAATATATACATGTATACTGTATATACATATTTAAGTGTTGACATATATGAATGTATGAGCAATGTGTCTATAACGTGTAGGTAACGTCAGTATCGTCTTTATATAACATGTTCTACTTGTATGTAGCGCTTTCATTCTTTCTGTTAATTACATGCACATTAATATTTGGATATGATGTGCATGTAAATTGTTCTGTGTAATTGTGGTAGTTCATATCGCAATTGTGCAAAACGTGCTTATGATGGCAGGGTTTTTTTTTTTTTCCTGGTGTAGCCAGGATACTGGGGCATGTAATCATTGTATCTAAGTAGCGTTTTGTACAGCGTAACGTCTTCATATCAGTGCAAATGGATTCATTAAATACAGCAAGATGCAGGTGGCATCATTAGACGCAAGCGACCATCACATCCAAGGATGGACTCATCCCATCACCCATTTCATTTGGCATCGTTTCCATCTCTCGCTTTTGATGCTTTAGGATCGATATTTGGGTTTGTTTGGATGAGAGTGTTAGTGAGAGGAATATTTTTAGAGGTGAAAGGAAATAACGGGATCACGTCTGGCGTCACTCAAACCACTCGTGCTTATGGAATGAAAAAAGGAAAGAAAATGGATAAAATATGACCAAAAATATTGCATAAAAGATCCATGTCCAGAAACTAAAGGGAGGTTTTGAAAAGTGACAAAAGGCATTTAATATAAAGCTAAAGATCCACCTTGAGTGGCTGGACTTGGATATTTTATGGTCCAGTTTTTCATCCGTTCAGACCTTGCAGATCTGTAGCCTTGTTGCTGTCTCCTCTTACGTAAAGCGAGCACAAAGCAGTCAAGCAAAGTGCACCATTCAATAAGTCAGCTTTTACGTTTATATTTTTCTTTATAATTGTAGGTAAATTAAGCAGATCAAGATTAAAGTCTCACATTAAATGTTCATATTTCAAAGCAAGCAGTGGAAGTCTACCCAAATTAATCACTTACTTGTTTGAAAATGAAATTTTCAAGAAAGTATTTGACTGCTCCAGCACATTTTTTATGTCTTAAAGTAAAATATCTTCTGCTGTTGGACTGTTAATGATAATTTGGCTCTGGGAAATTACAAAGTTCAGTTTTCACTGTTTTTTCAGAGGTTTTATTGACCAAATAACCTATTGATCAATCAGGAGAACAATTCTCAGATTGATTAATAATGAGGAAAAAGCACTTTCCTGCTCCATGTAGCGCAAGTAAAGAGTACATGAGTCTACAAATATACAGCCAGCAGAGACATTTTAAAGGCCATGTGTTTGTGCTGATTCCAAAACATACACTGAAATGTCCAGTGCTGCTGTGGCCTCTGACTCATTATTGGCCAGGAGGAAAAGTCAGAGAAGGTAATGTTCTCACAGGGAGTTAAAACCGAGGACAAACCCTGCAGAGCGAGAACATAAGTGCGCTTGTGATTGCGGTTCATGCGCAGGTTGTTCCAGTTGACTCTGAGCCCTCTCATTTAGCCATTTTTATACATGTGAAAATGTTTTAAGCAAAGCATTTGACTTCACATCTTGCAAACGCTGCTTCCTCTTGTGGCAAGATAAATCGGGTGCAGTAGTTCAAATTCCCGACCTTTAAGTATAATTTAGTAAATGCGTCATACCACTCATTCCCATCACCTCATCATGAACCCCACACCACCATTATTGTCAATGAAAAGGTAGTACAGATATACGGCTATATTATATGTTTAAATTGTCAGTTCCAAGCGACAAAAACAATTTATATTATAGATGATTGGCTTTGTCATCATTCAGATGGCCTGGGGTTTCACTCATGCAACTGTTTGGATCTGCTCTATAATACTGCCCTCCTTCTGAATACACGAAAAGCAACAACAAGACACGGTTTGGTACCTCTTTAAATTTGGGAATTGGTATAAATGTCCTCAGCTCATTCCAGGATGAGGGTACGTACTTTAAAGCATCAACTGCCTACACCGACCTGCTTATCGGGTAACTCACGGAGTGTTTTCAAAGCACTCTGTGGTTGCCCAAACTGATTTTCTGATGCAACTGAAATGACTTTTTGGATGCAATGATGTGAACAGAGAGTTTTTATCATGGCAACACTGCTGGCTTAAACACTGTTCTGTAAAAGAAAAAAAAACACTGCCACCTGCTTGTTCAACAAATCTACTGGTTTGCACGCCAATTTGAATTATTTAAAGTGGACCTATTATGTATTTTTTAATTTTTTTAGTACTATAACAATGATGCATGCTCATTTTACAACTTACAGTTAGGGAGCTAAAATGGCTCAGTGCAAACAGAAGACAAATGGAGGGGCTGCATCGAGGCTCAGTATGAAATAAATATGGACTGTTTTGAATGAGAATTATGCAAAGCTAATCTACTAAATTTAGACTGTATTTATATAGCTACAGTTCACAGCAACAGTTCTCTTGAGGTACTTTATATATTAAGATGAATATTGGCTGCAATATTAGTGAGAGAGCCTCAACAATGAGCATCAGCAATGGTGGGGAGAAAGAACTCCCTTTTAATAGGAAGAAACTGGCTCGTGGGGGGGAAGAGAGAAAACAGAACAAAACACAAACTCCAGACAAAATCAAAAGTCATGCAGTTGTGGCGTGGAGACACACAGGACGTTGTTAAGGGTCACCTTATTCAATGCCAATTATCTTTCTCCAAAAGGAAACTTTGAAGAGAGGTCCTCTGTCTCCTGAATCCAATGTGCAGGTTCCTTAGCTGAATGGCTCCCATTCAACTTTTAGAAACTTTAGGAACCACAAATAACTGGGGATTTATGCTTCATCTTATCTGCAAATAATTCTGAAACCCTGACATAACTTACACGCTAACCCTAAAAATGAGGCTACAAGTCCCATAAACATGGCCCACAACTACCATGATTGGCCTGTCCAGTACTGTTACCACTCAGCCGTAAAACGCAGATGGGATATTGTCATCACCTTGCCGGACGGGCGGTGTGGACACCCAAGATTGTGAATGTAACAAGTTGAGAAAGAGGCAACCTATGAGTTTCAAATTGATACCATAGATGTATCTGTTAAAAGTTTCAGACAAATTTAAATCTCAGTGATCTCAACTCCAAGATCAAGGTCAGAGGTCAAGTTTTCTGAAAATCGTCTAAATCCGATAACTCAAAAAGGACGTCCAAGGATTTTGAAACTGATGCCACAGGTGCATCTGTATTTTAAAATTAGTCATTAAGAGAATAATAACCATTGCCTCAATATAAGGAATAATAATCATAGTATCAATATAAGGGAAAATATAAGCAAATTCCTGAAGGGGTACTGCCAAACCTGTTGGACATGAGGGATAAATATGTTTGCCTTTGAAGAGAAAAAGTACTGACCACAACAAAGAGTAGTGACGCCAGGAGGGAAAAATGCCGGATATTTTATTTGTTTCTATTGTGGCAGGCACTGCATTTAAAACACTGGGACACAACCACAAGGTAATTAACACACAACCATAAATGCTGCCAGCAATGTCGGCCGCTGGAGTAGTTCATGTCATGGCCTCTAAAAAGACTCGCTGCAGAAGTCTAAATCAGATAATACTCAGATAATAATTCAGATATAAGATACCGTAGGATCTGATTGTGAATCCTAACCGTGATACTGAATGATTTTAAGGAGAAGGGAGCGAATATGGATGTGGAAATGAGCATAATAGGTCCACTTTAACACATCGTAAGTATTTATAATCCAGTCTCATGTTGTTTGTCTAGGTCTCTTTTAATTTTTTATTTTTTTTGCCCCTTATGTGAAACCCTGAATTGCCAATCTGAAGCACCCGTTTGTTTAAACAGTACCAGCATCATTTTGTGGGTAATAGAGTATGTGTTATGTATTATCGAAAATGTTGAAATGCCATTGATATTGATATATATGGTTCTATATTCTGAGTATGTAACAAAAGGCATTAAGACCGTTGTGAATTGCTGCATTTTACTGTAACTGGGGTGTTACAGTGTAAAGATAGGACATTGTTTGATATTGGGAGTTATTAAAAAAAAAAAAGTTTGACTTATTTTCTCCTCAAAGTAACATTTAGTTTTTTAATCTAGATTAAAGTTTATTCTTAGTTTCATTAAAGAAGGCTGTTTGTTTGTTTTCATTTCAGAGGGTTTTTTTCTATGGTAGGAAATGTGCGACCCACTTCTCCAGTGTAACCAGTGAGTTCATTATCCGTGTTGTTTTTGGATGAGTCACTCACATGTATAATGGTAGTCAGACTAGGGCCAGACTGTAATTGCAGCTCATTCATAGCGCCCGTTTTAAAACCAGAGAGGAGAGGAGGATGGAGGGTTGTTAAATTACTCGACTGGAGCCAGGTAGTTGTGTTTATTATTGCAGAAAAGTACCTTAAATTGACTTACAAATAATTTCCTGCGATTTTCACTCAAACTCGCCGTCCCGTGTGGCGTGTCTCTGTAAGGCAAGAAGCTGCCATGTTTAAGACCTCTGTGACTGACAGCCGATATCTTACATCATGGAAACTCATCTGGCTTCATGATGTAGTAAACTCCTTCCCTTCTCTTACCCTTCAGGGCGTTCAAACAAACACCGGAAATGACTTGCAAATAGCATCTGGCGCAGGTAAGGCGCTGACATCCAGAGCTGTCATCGTTTCTCTTCCACTTTGCACTCCCATCCTGATGAACAGCTTAAAGCAAGAGTTTTAGCACAAATGAGCCCACTGCCCGGCTCCTCCTGGAGTCCATTACACAGTCTCGTCACATATTTCTGTTGCACAGATATGTACAGATGTTGCAAAGGATGTTGTTGGGATGATGTTGTATTGGCTGTTAATGGGTATATGCACATATATACTGATCGGTGGCAAATTAAAGGAAAAGTGAGGGGATCCAGTGGCTTTGTTGTGCTGTTGGAGGCATTTTGCAGGCATGGTTTGTCCCCTTAATGATATCGTCTCTTCCAGGATGACAGTAGCCCCATAAACGGGGCACAAAGAGTGGTTTGGAAATTATGTGAGGAAACTGTGGCTCATCATCATCCAAATGCCAGTGCCAAGGAGCATTGAAGCGACTCTTGCAGCTCATAGTCTTGCCACACCTTTAAAAGCCACTTTATGTTCTTATCTTTTTCCTGTAATCTGTCACTTTTCTGTACATATATATTTGTCACCACCACTGTCATCTCAGCATAAGCATCACAACAGTAACGACACGGCACTCGGCACCCAAAGCCTTACGGAAACGATCGATTCTTTACGATATGTTTTTGAGTTTTTTGTGTCACTTCACACAGTAGGAAGGGACAGCTCCCTTATTATAGAGCGAGACATCGTTGAAGTGCACTTGATTTTAAATTGCAATGTTATTTTTCTTACCTTTGAGAAGTCCCTTCTTTCTTATGTTTAAGAAATAAATGGCTGAGGTATTAACGGCTTTGAGTGGTTTATTATTTTGTCAAACATAACACGATTATTTTGAAGTGACTTTGTTCTCTCCCGCGAGAGAAAAATCATCTGGCATCAAGAGACTGTTGCATCAAAACCAGACAGTGCTAATAATTTATATATAAAATATGAAATGAGCTGACATTGGTAAACAGTGGCCTAAAAAAACCAAACCAAAAAAAATAAAATAACAGTACTTGGATCATAGCTTCTAGGCCTGAACGGTGAGGCCACAGAAGTGGCTTAAATCTGCATTTATCGTAACTGCCAGCTAGGGGGCGACTCCTGCGATTGTATACAAGTCTATAGGAAAACATTCCAGTTTCCTGATAACTTTATGGGCTTGGTCACTAGCTTCAGGTCTTGTTGTATTGTAATAAGAGCATTATTAAACTAAAGATTAAGAGATGGCCATTGGCCCTTATTGCTCTGTGTGTTGTACACAAGCAGTTTATTAATAGGCTTAACTGACAAAAGCACAAATTAGGTAATTTGTCCATCCATCCATCCATCTTCTTCTGCTTTATCTGCGGCCGGGTCGCGGGGGCAGCAGCCTAAGCAGAGAAGCCCAGACCTCCCTCTCCCTAGCCACCTCCTCTAGCTTGTCCGGGGGAACACCAAGGCGTTCCCAGGCCAGCCGAGAGATACAATCTCTCCAGCGTGTCCTGGGTCTGCCCCAGGGCCTCCTCCTGGTGGCACATGCCCGGAAGCGCCCAGGGGCATCCTTGTCAGATGCCCGAACGACCTCAACTGGCTCCTTTCGATGTGAAGGAGCAGCGGCTCTACTCTGAGCTCCTCCCGGATTGCTGAACTTCTCACCCTACCACTAAGGGACAGGCCAGCCTCCCTACGGAGGAAGCTCATTTCTGCCGCTTGTATCCGCAATCTCGTTCCTTTGGTCACTACCCACAGCTCGTGACCATAGGTGAGGGTAGGGTCTCCCATGGCAAAGGCCGCCCCAAGGCCCGGCGGACTGATCCCCAGCTACCAAGACTAGATAATTTGCACATACTTTAAAATCAGCACAGGGGGAGGGTACAACATATTTATATGTTGAGTCAGTTTTGAGCTGATGAAATATTTATCAATAAATATGAAATATTTTTATTTCAGTTTTTATTTTACTTTAAGCACAAATCTTTTCTTTTTGGGACTACTTTGTTCTGTCACATTGTATTTTATTTGATTTTTTTTCAGTTCTTCTTCATTTATTCCAAAAGCTATGAATAAATCCTTTTAGTCACAGCAGGTAAAATGTTAAACACAAAGTATAACAAAATAGACTAAACTTAGCTTGATGAAGAGCTGCAAAAACTTTAAAGCCACTTCTTAAACAACCCTTTGCAAATTGGAACTAAACCACCAGGAAGTGGAAGTTTGAGAGTAGTTGTGAAGATGTGATTAGATGTTTATTTCTGTTCTTTAGGCTTCCTCAAGTTCTTTGAGAGGTTTTGACCTTAGCCAGACTTCTGCAATAAAGAATATTTTCTTGAAGAATTGGCTGGTTAAATAAAGGTTACGTTGACTCACTGGACCACCTTGTGGTACACATGGTAGAGCTGTAATCTGCATTAATGAATGACACAGCAAACTGTGTTCACAGGCCATGATTTCTGGGAGTGTTCCTGAGCCTATGCAGTGATTTCCACAGCAGCATGTTTGTAATGCACCATGTTTGAGGCTCTGAAGATCACAGCCGTCCAATATTGATTTTCGGCTTTGTCCTTTGCATACAGATTGCTACAGATTCATAGAGTCTTTTGATGATATATTTACTGTAGAAGTCTTTGTAATTTAACATTAAGGAACATTATTCTGAAATGATTCCACAATTTGCAGATTTATTTATACAGATAATATTTTACGTAAATCAAATGTCCGGGTGTAAATGTTTGATATGTTTTATGTTGTTTTTGAATAAAATATGAGTGCACGAGATGTGCAAATCATTACATTCTGTTTTTATTTGTTTTACACAACATCCTGACTAGTTGGGTTTGTATTTGTGGTTACACTTTTAAAATATGAGACTGATGATTTTGTGCACTTTTCTTACCGTCAGTCTGTAGATGTCGACTGCAAGCCAGCTCATTCCTACTGAAGTGGAAACCTTAAAAAAATTAAGTGCGTCTCATTTGCCGGCAAATTTGTGTCTTTCAACAAGGCAATTCACAGTGTTTTAGTTAAGACGTAAGGCCATAAGAGAAGTAAAGGAACAACAGCCAACAGAACTTTTTCTCAGCAGCCACTTTGACATGAAATAGTGAACACAGATGTTACCAATCACATAAATTAAGGCTTTGCACCTAAATGGAACAGAAGCTTCAGTAATGTCCTTAGTCAGGCATTTGTTCACCTACAATTCTATCAGAAAAAAAAGTCTGATTAAAGCTTAACAACTTTTCCTCTAAATATTAAAGATTTAAAGGTAATGGATTGAACTTAAATATAAAATATAGACTACTGGAAACAAAATTGTGTTTTACAGTGATCCCGCTCTAACATTTACATTTCCTTCGGGTTAGTTTGTGAGGTTGATGGAAACATCGTTCCTGAATCACCACCGAACTGCAGTCGAGGGATTTGTGTGCCTAGCTGATCCCAGCAGCTGTGGTCCTAGTGGTCAGTTTGACCCTATTGGAGTCTCTTATTGGGCAAATGGGCCAGACTAAGCGTCATTTAAATGTATAATGGCAACACAGGCTTTCAAAAACAATGGGCCTCTACCTTAACTCCTTTAACTTTAACTTATTAGTAGTTTTTTAACTTTACTTTTGAATTTTTTTCAACAAAAATACAGCAAATAAATCACATGATCATCAGGGCCAATAGAGAAAAACACAAGAGAGGAAAATCATAGACCGAAGTTCAGCAGTTCTTTTACCATCCGTAATTATCCTTTATATGCAAAAGGCATTTGAGTCATATCTGTGAGGGCAATAGCGGAGGAAAGTAACGATCATTGAGATCCAGGTATTTGCTGTATTGGTTCTTTTTAAAAACTCGACAGGGAAAAGAAAAACAACTGACAGAAATGATTTTGTGAATTCAGAAAACTAAAATAAAAATAAAAAATTGATACTTAATATGTAAATTGTATCACTGAAACAAAAAATCCATTCTGGAAAGTAGCTGAAACTAAACGTCAATGACTGGAAATAAATGAAAAAATAAATAAATAAATAAAAACCAACTATATATATGAAAAAAAAACCTTAATAACTTTGGCTCAGCCACTGATCACCTTTTATGGGACAAATGTTGAGTGTGTGTTGGCATTTTGGGCCATATTTGACCAACACATCACTTCCCAGTGCTGTAACTGTAACAGATCACAGGTATCCTGGATTCTACCCAAATGAGTCAGCTATCCGGGAAGGAAACAGTATGCATGCATCAGACTGTGTTCATAAATCAAATCTTAGCTTTGCTGATTAATTATTTGCCGGTAGCAGGTTTGTGTGAGTAAAGTATATATTTCAAACACAAATAGAATCATAGGAAAAAAAGCACAAAAATGTACAAAAAAGTGATTGCGTGAATGGGTGAATGAGGCAAGTTGTGTATATACGAACCAGTCCATTTACCATTAAAATAAAAAACCAAAACATGCAGAAATAAATATCTGGGTCTATGGGTGTGCCTTGCATTTGTATCTCTGTAGCTGCTGCACAGTTTCACCACTGGGTGGAGGCAAACCGTTGTTCAAACTTCCTGATTTGACCCAGCAACGAGGACTAATGACAAAAATAGAGTAATAGATACAGAGGGAGAGAAGGAAAGAAAGTCCAGGGGGAAATTACATCAAGAATGGGAATACGATGACAGAGAGAGAATGAGCAAGCCTTCCAGGTCTGAGTCTCCAAGTGTTGATGCAAATGCTATTTTATGTTTCACAAGACTGCACAGACACACCTGGGATGGACCAGTAACACAGCATGACATCCATCAGGGTTACTGAGAAACCAATTCTCTGCCTTCTGCGCTGCTCTTCTCTTTCCACGGTCCCTTACACTGCAATTACAGCGGGCCAGCTGTGTGGTCCCTTTGGGGCCTCCAGTAACCCAGGGACCTCCTCCCTGCTCCGGCTGAATTCAAACTATCCCTGCAAGCTGAGGGTTTCAAATAGAAACCACAATTCCAGTGCTGCCGAAGCACAGAAAAGGTTAATTTTTTTGTAATTGTACTAAACGGATCCCAGACCTATTAGCCTACATCCAGTGTTTCTGATTTAGAAATATGCCAGGTACAGCACACACCGGGGAGAGCTGAGGGTCAGGAAGTAGCTCGAGCAAGAAAAGAAGGGATTATGTGTTGCAGCAGGTTATAGGTCCCTCTCTGCTGCTTACTTGAAGGAATCCAGGATGCTCGTTTCCGAAATCTCATCAATAACGGCGCTGGGCTCTGTGTGATGAAGTGCCATTTATTCCAGCTATGTGCAGCGGCGGTCTGCGCAGAATGGAAATGTTTATAGCTGACGCCGGAATCAAAGCAGACACGAGTTCCTGTGCGCTTGGTGACACTTTAGTGACTTGCAGGAAGAGCGTGTTTACATTTGCGATGGATTTGATTTCTGCTTTTCAAATAAAGCAAATTAAAGCGCCGTGTTTTAGGTGGGAGCCCGGAGATGAAAGCGTGCGCTGAATCATTGTCTTTATACCTGATCTCATATGATCTCAGAGACACTCATCATGTTTGAACAATCTGGGTGGGGAGCTGATGTTTGATATTTGTTTATGGGGGAAATGATTCATTGGATTCACTGGTGAGAAACAGGATATCCAATCAACTCCAGATATTTCTGGCCTTAATGAACCCAAATTTTTCCTCATAATCTCACTAAATAAAGTTATCACTCGCCTTTGAAATCTTTTACCGCTTGTTGACTCATTTATCCTGTTTCCCTGGGGCTTTATGAACTCCGCTGATTCGAGTTTCAAACTTCCAAAGTCACTTACATTTTTCTTTTCTTTTATGTAGGATTCATCGAAGTACTTACGGCCCTGAAATACACTTTTCTTCACATGGACCCTTCAACTTTAATCTTTGTCCCTGGTTTTAATGACCCTATCAAATAGAAAGCATATGATGCTCACTTTAAATCCTAATAACCTGCATTCGGAGTATGAAGCTGGTGAAAAAGGGAGAAATGCACATCTGTGGCGCAGCACTAATTATAAGAAAATACTGAGGGAGAAAGAGAGATTGGGTTTTGGAACCGAGCAGTCCTCAGATCCTCTTCCAAGTGCCTGTGCCCATGTTGGTGTTGCTTGTTTCATCTACGCCTCTCAACTCCTTTTCTTTTTAGTGCTCTCGTTGTGCTATACGTTGATCCTGCGGGTCCAGCTTTTGTAGATCAAACCCTTACACTGATGTGACGATAAAACTGCCAAAGAAGATAAAAAGAGCAAACAAAAGACACTGCAGAAGTACTTTCGAGACAGTTTTTTTAAACAATAACAGAAACATGTTTAGAGAAGATGGATGTAGCTTCCAGGTCGGAAAATTTAAGCCAGCGCCAGAGTGACTGTGTATAAAAGAAGGAGATAGCCTCTTGGCTATCAGTTGGTTAGTGAAGTACTGTTACCCATCCATCCATCATCTTCTGCTTATACAGTTCAGAGTAGCATGTAGGCGGGGTCTACCCTAGGCAGGGCACCAGTCTGTCACACGGCTAATGAAAGTCCTGTTACGCTAGCTGTTTTTGCTGTCGCCATCCTGTGATGAATGAAGGGTGGAACAAACTTTGGCTAATCCTCCTTTCTCGTGTCCAAATTCATGGGCTGCATCCTCCTGAGGACCCGGCCTTCGCGGTCTACGTGGGCCAGGTCCTCAGAAGGTCGGGTAGGCCGGAAGTAAACGGCTGGGGAAATTGGACGGTCTAGCCTTCTGATTAGCGTCACCGCTGTCTCGGTGGAGTTTAATAAACTCGGTGTGCTCCTTGCTATCTAAAATATAACAGGACACTAGCGTAAACTCTCGACCGCCTCACACTTCTGTTTAATCAGTTTTCTGTGTGTGTGAAAATCCCAGAGGAACCCACCTGGGGGATTAATAAAATTTTCTTTTATCTAATCTAATAACTTTAATCTCAGCCAAACTGATTTACTCACGAACAAATAAAACACTGAAAAAAAGCCCAACAATAACATTTTTAGGTTGTCTAAAAAGTGACTTATATATTACGTTTAACCTGAGTAGCAAAACTCTGCAGTAATCTCAAAATGATGTGCCGGGAGTTGTGCCGTTCTCGGCGGCTTCAGTGACCCTCGAGCTCCCGGCTTGCTATCGAGCTGGTGGGTAGCAGATGCTCCGAAAATGTCGAAGCACTTTTGCAAATATGCGATATCTTGATAAACCGAGCAGATATTTGATGTTTACATAGCTACTTTCTCGCCTGAAAATATGTTAAAAGTTTATTTTGTGACCCAGAAAGATTAGTAAGAGTAATTTTAAAACTTAGTAGCGGCCGCCATTATTGGAAACTGGAGTTTGGCTGGGCCGCGCTATGAATTCTGGGATATGGTGGACCAGGAAGTACACACCCGACCCATCCTTCAAATTCGGGGAAAAGGAGGACGCGTTTGTCGGCTGCATTCGGAGGAGTCTACGAATTTGGACAGCCTTCGGCGTGTCGCTGTGACGTAATCGGTCTACAAATGCGGCCTCAGGAGGATGCAGCCCATGAATTTGGACACGACTCATATCTACCATAACTAACCTGAAAATGGCAACTGAGCCCACTCATTATTTAAGTGTTTACTGAGGTACCAGAGAAAGGAAGCAGAACTATGCAATAATAAGTGTTCTTGCATCTCGAGGAGTCACCTTCCACTGGCAATTAAACAGAAAGTAGGTTTAAGGAAATTCCACATTGGCTCCAGTTATCACACCAGAACCTCCAGTATATCAATCTGTTATGCAGTCTGTACATAAACCTGCATTTTTTTTGTTGAATACCTAGCAAGGTGCAACACCTCTGGTTACAAAGGAAGTCCAATTGTCAGGGCTCTGTGTGCAGGCGGATGGAGAGGAGGATCCAAATGCAAGACTCAGACACTGAATACAACTCAAAACCTCAGCTTTATTGCTGGCATGAAGACAAAACGTGAAGTGAACACTGAATACTGAGAACAGAAATGCACAGGCATAATCTGATGATACGACGTGACACTGAGCACACAGGGCTAATATACACAGGGTGGTAATCAGGGAATGGGCAACAGGAGGGAGACACAGCTGGGAGAAATTGGACTAACGAGACAAGGGAGCAGTAGAACTGAACACACTCACATGAGACACAGACCTTCACAATAAAACAGGAAACAAGAAACCACTAAACAAAGACGCAGACAGAATATAACACATGCAACTCAAACAATACATGAAACAACAAATCCTTAAACACGGATAAACAGAAACATGGAACTTTAATAATAATAATCATCATAGCATCAGAGAAACAAAACAATCATTCAAAAAGAAACCAAAACATAAGAACTCAAAATGCTGGGTCGAACCTGACCCAGAACCGTGACACCAATTGCATAGAAGTCTAGGAGAAAATTACACTGCCTTTGCTAACCTGATCTGTTACCTCCAGCAAAACCTTTTCTTGAGGGCCATGATATAAATTATAATCCTATAAGTAAATAAAAGAGATAATAAAATTGGGTATGCTTTAAGAAATTGATGTCTCTCAGTCAGTTTGGGAATTTTTGGCATAAAGTAAGAAGATCTGAAGGCAATGGATCGAGAAAATGAATAGGTTGATGGATGCTTGAAAGAGTTCGTACTGTGTGATTGACATGACAAGACCTGACATGGCGCAAGTTCCTGTGAGCATTTGTGACTAATACTCGTGACAACATATCCTGCCAGTCACTTCAAAAAATTTAAATAAAGCTATGCTTATTGGGAGTTTCTGGCAATTACCAGAGCTAACACAGCAACAGACAACACCTTAAGCGATATCTACACAGGAAGCGGTTCTCAGCAATGAGGAGATCTTAGAAAGCCGAAGACATTCGACAACTTCAAGTAACCGCAGATCAAACATCCGCTGGCGGCATGAAGGAGGTAAGTGCCAAGTTAAACTTTTCTCAACCTCGAGGCAAGTGACTTAAGCGATAATTGAGATAAGACGGCAATACACAAGTCTTTTCACTCGGCAGCTATCTTGAAGCATGTGAACTCCTTAAAGAAAAATTGCACTAAAAGAACGTTTAAGTTCTACTTATAACCACCATCTTTGCTGTCATGAGGTCAGAGATGCAAACCACTGTGTGTATGAACAGAATACTCGTTTGTGGTGAACGATAAGGAGATCTATTTCTTAACGATGATAAGAACCACTTGCTTTGGGAGAACCGGTATCCTTGTCCATAAACACAAACATCTTTATGAAGAGCTGTTGGTTGTAGATTGACATTTAATAGTCGTGGAAAGTAGCTGGGTGACATTGTTGAAACACAGGCCTCCTTCTCAGCTTGAAAACAGATTTCGCAGCCACACTAACTGCAAAGGAGAGCTGCACATCATCAACCGGTTGTGTAACCAGGAGTGAAACATTTCACTGCACAATGGAAAAATGAGGTATTCCCCTGAACCTTAAATCTGTTTGTTATAAGCACATAAATACAATACACCGGCTTAGGTACTGTATCCTTGCGACTGCGCCTGTCCGGTTACAGGAATTGTATCTGAGTGATACATTTTCCTTAATCGGCTCCAGATGGACTGCACCACTCAATTAGTATCACCTGCTAGATGTTAACAGGCTCATATTCTTCATGCAGTCTCTTTAAGCCCCATATCGTAGAGGTACACACTGACTTTTTCCTCTTTGAGGCATGGTTTTGGATTTTAGTACCCTCATTCAAGTCCTTATAAATGTTTTTCTGTGTAACCCAAAAGCACTTGTTTGTTCGTGTGCACACAGCTTTTTAGGTTTCAGAGGAAGTCAAGTGATATCCTGTTCACGAGAAAGCACGAAAACATCTTTAAGACCTGAAAAAATATTTGCGCGCCAATGCACCTTACATCACATTGAGTATTGGCTGGCTGTGACAGGACTCTCGTGTGGAAAGCATCTGCCCTGTTTATGCAGAAATTTGCCTCAGAAGCGTGGCCAATAAATACTCTTTCAGCTGTACCGTGACTGTGATCATATCTCCAGTGCGTGCAGCCGTTTCAGTCACAAATAACCCGTGTGCGGTCATACTTTGTGAAGAGGTGCAGGAAAGCAACATTTCGGCTTAAAAAACAAAGGCTGGACTTTGTCAGGAAGCTGCACAGTGGGTGGGCTTGGAGCTGACAGCAAGCTGCAGCACCTTTACACGATGAGCTGAAGCCCAGCCTCGTTTAAAATCTCTGCTTATAATTAGCTTTATTGGATTAAAAACAAGAGCTGCAGATTAAATTCACATGCTTGTTATCTAGTTTTATTAATCTTGTAAAAAAACCAAACAAACTAAAGTTATGAACGGTTCCTCGAGCCCTAAAACCGTCTCTATGTTGGCGGAGGCTTGGCTGCTGAGCCTGCTTGTACTTTCATGCTTAATTAGCACACCTCGCAAAGGACTCTGGGAGATTTTGACAGTGGCGAAGAATGTGCAGCCCCAGAACCAGATTTTTCATTCAACATCTACGTATATCACAGCAGGCTTATACCGATATTTATATGAACTCAGTGAGATCTTTTTTTCCTTCTTGTCAGTCATTACTTGGCACTTAATACTAAAGCTTGCACATCGTATATTATCACAAGGGAGCATTACAGCATGTGAATAATGACTTGAGCGCCACATAAATTGAAGTTTAAAGGTTCAGTGTGTCTGGATTTCTAGCACACACAATTTATAGAGCTATTTTTGGCATATCCAATTATTAGCTTTGGTACTTAAAGTGACATAAATACACCAGGATTTCCAATTTTATGCATGAAGTATAAAATTGCAGTTGCAGTTACTCTATCACAGCTTAAATACTGGAAGCAAAGAAAACCATTGAACTTTATGATAGGTGTAGCCCATGTAATATTACCAGTTAGCCTGGGAACTAACATTTTGATCACATAACATTTCTGGAGCTACAAAATTTCCATATTTGTATTAAGATAACTGAATGCTAAGCTACGAGCTACCAGCATTTTTAGCAAGTTGCATCCATAGACTTTAACGGTGGATTGCACAGATGCAGGTATCTCCTAATTAGTGCTAACATATACATGGCAGAATGTTACATGGCTGAAACATGCTCCAAAATGCACAGACACCGGCCACAACTCTTAGTAAGTTTAAATAACTCTCCTTGTCTCCATCACAAGCCACAACCTACAGGGATAAAAAATGAAGGCAATGCGAAAATACCAAAAACTGCCGTTTTGCCCACTTGAGGTTGGCTCCAACAGTGAGTAGATTCCCATTAGACGCCATGATGAAATATGCTGGGGTGACCATATTTTGATTTCCAAAAAAGACACTTGGCCCAGTCATAAAGAACTTTAATAATACTGTTTGCTTAAAGAAAATTTAGACATATTTAAACGATGCCTTCTATGTGCGGTTAATGAATGGTGAAATAAAAAATGTCATATAGGCTTTTATGAGTCAACAAGTGCAATTTTTTTTTTTAAAAAACCTCTGGAATTAAATAATGGTACAGAAACAAGGGCTCATCTGTATAAAAAAAATTACCAGTACCAGGATGGTACGAGGGAAATTTCTTTTGCAGTTTGTCTGAAAAGCTGCACTTGTGCTTTGGCATCTTTTAAACATCATCAGGCACATTGCTGCGCGCTGTCTGACCCGTCTGTGAGCGCAGAACAACCAGTCCATTTATAAAGTGGTGTCCACTTTATAAATGGACACCACTTCCTAACCAGATAACTTAGCACTCAACGCTCCACAAAACATGGACAAAAATGCTGGCTTTGAGGATTCAACTATTGGGTTAAACTTGTGTAAGTGTATTACCTACAGTGAGGTTTTCCTTATGACAGGTTAAAAATGACTCCCAGCATGTAATGCTGTACATACATATACACAAACCAATTCTGGTCAGGACTTATGGTAGCTTTTATATGTTAAGACAGTGCACTGTAATCATTGCAGAGACAACAGTCCTTTATCTCTATGACAATAGCTGCTGTGTTAATTACAGTCCGTGCTTCTCTGACTACTCCACAGGTTATAGTTAGAGATTTAATAGCACTGCTCTTTTATACGATAAAGTTTAGATTGAAGGGAAGGTGCAATAAGGGAAGCAGACATGAATCAGCAGAATGGTTCTGACTCATAGCGCCTTTGAAAAAGACACCAGTAATACAGGCTGGTGAACATGCACATTTAATTTAACACGGCAAAGTTGATGTTGTCAATCAAGGATGAGTAACCACCTTGTAAACAAAGGGCTGTATTTTCTGTGGATATAACAGATCCTTCGAAACAAACGTATTTATATAGTTTTTGTGTTCTTCAGCCATGTGAAACACAATCAGATGCAGATTTCCTAAGAAACTACACGTTTAGATGCAAAAAAGCAAGAAAGGGAAGGGTTTGGCAATTTAGGGAATAGAGAAAAACAATGACAACAGTAACGGTTGTCCTACACTGACATAAAAACTTGATCTTATGTAAGTGTAACACATGCACTCACCCTTAGTACATGTACACATAATATGAATAGCACAAAGGAAAACACAAAATCCAGTTTTCCCTTGAAACTACCTGACCTTGTACAATTTTCAAATTTTGTACTTTCTTATGAGGGGTCCCATATGGAAAAGAAATAGAAAAAACTTGTATGATTTACTCGTGAAAGTGGCCACTTTCTCATTACTTTCATGTATTGTTTTAGTAAGTATCCAAAACATACAAGTTCCATTATATAATTTTTCAAGGGATCTTATATCTGTTTTCACTCTTGTATGCTTTTCATACAAGTTTCACACAAGACAGATACAAACTTTATAAGATTTATATATATCTTTTCCATATGGGGTAGAATCAGTAGGTAGTGTTAGAAAGTGTCTCTTCCTTTATAAGGACAGGTATAGGTAATTAATGTCTCTCTCTGTTTTGATTTCTTTGAAGTTTCAGTGTTTGGCAGAACTACTTTGACCAGAATTATGTTTTGGCTGATATTTTTTTAGCATACATTTTATTAGGTTCTGACAAAAAACAACAACAAAAAAACTGAGAGGAAATATTCCCAGCGGCCCAAACCACTCAGCCCAAAAAATGCAACATCACAAAACAAAATAGTCCAGCAATGAAAAGAATTACTGTAAACCTGTAGCTCAATTAAAAAGAATACTATTTGAAAAAAAAAGTCACACATATTAGAGTAACAAAACAAAGAGAGTTTAAAATAGCTTAAAACGCTAGCAAGCAAGTCAGCAAGTTAGGGTTAGCATGGTATGTTGAGTATCAAGAAATATATCCACATTAGAAGGCAAAGTAATGTTGGTCAAAAGATGCTTAAATGCCAATTTGACAAGTGTCAAATCAGCTTGACATCATTCATGTAGGTAACATTAATTTATTCTGGATCACAATGCAGCTCTGACTTGTTGTTGTTCTTCTGGTCAGTGTTAGCTAACACTAACATGGCTGTTAGCTGCAAAAAGTCTTACGTTCTTGACCAGATAAGATTTGCTAAATTATAAGATATCTTGCATGCACACACTATCCTCTATTCCCCATCTATGATCAACATCACATTAAATCTTGCTAAATGACTTCACCAGGTAGTGTAATACTAACTCAGTGTATTACTATATTACTTGTTTATGTGTTCATTTCAGCCATCAGTATGTGATGTAATGGCACAAAAGAAAGCTGTATAACTGGCTTTGTTTTTCTACATTAACAGTCTACATGGGGGTGGGTTATTAAGCTGTGTTTTTACTAGCCAATAAGCATCTGACATTAGTAGCTTTGTTAATTTCAAGTCAATGTCAGTCTCTCTCTCGGCTGGTCCACAACATTCATGATAATACATACATAGAACAGTGCATCGTAATAGTGCAGGACAGTCTTGTGTATGTCTCATCACTGTTTTTTCCAGTGCCAGCCTGCAGGTGGTGTGCACAGTAATTACTGTCATCCATTTGAAGGCTGTGGCTGCCTTTAATAACAATGGTTTCCTGAGGTTAAGCAGAGCTCCTTAAATTCTGGAGTAATAAAGTTCAAAATCTGGTCAAAATCTGGCCCAAAATTAACCTCAGCTGGTTGACAGCTAAAGCTCATGACACTGACAACAAACTGGGTTACTGTGTTCATGTGTGACACAAAACGAGACTCACACAGGGAGATAGTGGTCTACCACGTGTAGTGAATAATTTGTTGGGTAATTTCTCTTGCTGCTAAGAATAGTACCTGTGGTTGGCCGGCAGGCAGCGTGCCGGTGGCAAGCGGTGCGCTGAGAGGCTCACAGTGGTTAGCAACCAGTTTTGTGTGGTCTCCGAGGTCCAGCCAGACTAGTTCCCACAGTTCCTACGTCTTGGCTTCAAGGCTGCACTTTCTATTTTGAAGATTCTCTGAAAAGGCAAACAATGGAAATGGCTGGATTCTGATTTATAACAGCCAGGGTTAAATGCCCCGTGTTCCTGCGTGGAAACCACATAAAAGATCAGTGAGGAAGAAGAATTCCACTTTGGACTTAAAGGCTTATCTTAGAGCTCGCCTGGAGCAGTCAGTCACCTCGTGGTGACCTCCTGCTCTACCGAAGTAACCAATCATGGCTGCAAGTGGACAACAGATTCCTCTCGCTCTCTCTCATCTTATAAAAACCAAGGCAAATTTCTTGTTTAATATCTTTTTATGATATATTTTTTTCATTATAGGACATTGTAGCAATATGGCTTGGAAAAAACTAAAGGAAGAGCTGATAAATCAATTGTCCGGATTGTCGTTAAGCACTGAGAGGAGTGGCTCTGATGTACAGGGATGTACACAAAGTGATGCTGAGCAGAGCCACCCTCAATAACAAAACACTTTCAAAGGAGTCCAAGGTCAGTTTACAGCAATTCATCATTTTGAGCCGTGAATAAGTCTTTGTTGTCATGAATGATTTTTTAATTATTTACATGTGTTTAAACGATGAGAGCAATGAAAATGCAAAGTGCAAGCACACAGTTGTTTCTGAGCACTTTGTCATTTCAGCATCCTCGGCTTAATTTAAAATTGAGGGAGTTCTGATAGTAAGATCGGTTCAAAGTTTGGAATGACTGATATTTCTGCGCTGACTACTCATAAAATGTGGTCTGATCTTTATCTAAGTCACATTTACTGAGTAATATAATCTGACTAAGCTAATAAAACACAAACAGCTGTACTTCTCTTCTCATCTTTATTGAACACAGTAATCGCTCACAGCCCAGGCGGGAAAAGGAAATGAACCTTTGCGTTAGAAAGTTCTCCAAAACTAATTTGTTTCAATTAGGAGATGAGAACAGAAGTCTGTAGGTGTTACTGATGAAATCAGCTTTTCTCAAGAAAGCCTCATTGGGGTGAACAATGAGTGAATCACACTACTTTTAAAGAACCTTACAAGAAACGTTATAGACAAGCACAACATTGGCAAAGACTACACAAGCATTACTATAAACTCAGGTGTTCACTGTTTCCCTACTTTAACTCTTTACAAATGGATGACAGTAGTTACTTTGTTACAACTCTTGTTGCAACAAGAGAACAATATGCACCACTCAAGAGGTGGGAAAGCCTACCAAGGGTAAATCTACTTAAAATCTGTCAGTATGTGTCTACTATAGGAAAAACACTAGGAAAAGCGATGTTAATGGAAGGACACCACTGCTCTCTAAAAACAGATCTGGGACAAAAATTTGGTAAAAAGTTGGAATCAAGATTCTTTTAGGCAAAGATGTCAGCTGCTGTATTTCGAAGGGTTGAAACAAAGGACTGCGCACTAGTTTCAAAACCTCATCCCAGCTATATGAAGCTCATGTGTAAGTTCAATAACTATGGTTTTACATCTGTCTGCTCCCAGGTGTTGCCAGTTAAGCTTCACATCACTTCCGCTTTCCCACACTGTCAGCTGTTTGTGACATCACTGGTCTATTCCAATCATCTTTCTCTTGGCCTTGTTCGGGCCAATCAGCATTCACGCCGCGTACTTTAAACCTGCGCATCTGTCGTTCTCCTTTGCAGACGTCTTCGTGCTACCCACCTCCTCCCCATAACTGCATCTCATCACTGTGGCTCCACCAACAGCGACTCTGAGGGGTCCTGCTTTAATCCCTGTGACCGCTGGGGTTCCGTTCCACCGAGACGGGCCATTGGAATCCAGTGTTGGGAAGGTTACTTTTAAAATGTATTCCATTACAGATTACAGAGTACATGCCCCAAAATGTATTCTGTAACGTATTCCGTTACGTTACTCAATGAGAGTAACGTATTCTGAATACTTGGATTACTTAATATATTATCATGCTGTTTACAACTACATGAATGTACTATTGCTGTGATTTATTACTGTTACTGAAGGTCCGCGGCTCCGAACCGTAGTAAAGGGACCTCTGGCTAATAAGCTGGGTTCTGTGTCGGGCTCGTAGCCGAAAACTAGCTTTACTTTGTTGTCTGGGTCACTTTGCTAGCGAGAGACAGAGAGAGGCGTTGAAAGGCTGCTCCAACGGAACTTATTGTTTCAGAGGAAAACACGAACACGGTGTACAGTCGAGTTTTAATAGCTTACTTACAACTGGGCTCGTCAGGCTCTCTTCTTGGCTGCAGTGGTTATTATTATATTTACATGCTTCCAGCTCCCGTTTTTGCTCGATGATAACTAGTACTTTTCCTTTTTCTCCCTCCCTCGCTCACAGACACATAACGGGTATGGCAGTCCATTCTCCCTTCAGCACGGACTACACTGCCCATGAGGCTACATTCTTTAGAGCTATACCGGTAGCATTCTGCCTATTAGCTTAGCACAACAACAACAACTGCGCTCTCTCACCCAGGAAACACGCAGAGAGAGAGCGTTACCCTGTAACCATGGCAACCGTAACGCTGCCGCCTGGAACAACAGAACGTAGCTGTCAAACAAAACCCAAACAGTCCTGACCCGCCACAATATGAAACAGGGAAGTACCGCCGTGTAATCCATTTATTTCAACAAAGTAACTGTATTCTAAATACCACCTTTTTAAACGGTAACTGTAACGGAATACAGTTACTCATATTTTGTATTTTAAATACGTAACGGCGGTACATGTATTCCGTTACTCCCCAACACTGTTGGAGTCTAACCGCCACATACCTTTATCTAATGTCTGTACGTCAATAAATCATGTTAATTTCTTTTTAATGATCTCTCCTTATTGAACTACTGTTACCAGTACAAAACTGGTGACAGTAGCTGACATTGTAAAGTAATGTTTAATATAGTGTAATATATCATGTGAAAAAATACAACTTCTTTCAGTTCTCAGGTTCTCAAGGACATATTGAAAAATGATCTGGTCCTCATCAAATGTTAAAATGAGATAAATATAACCTAAGATGAAAAACAGCATATAATGTATAACACTTTGTCATCATTTATTAACAAAAACTAAGTCAAAATGCAGATACAGTCTTGTGACAAACAAAATCCACCCCTACCGCTTCCAGGGTGAGTATCAAGCAAACACTACTAATCAAATGCACTTGACTAACTTATCAGCAAGGGTGAAAAAATATCAGTAATGATCTTAGAGAAGCAGTTGTTGCTGATCGTCAATCTGGGGAGGACTATAATCTAAAGTCCATATTTCAGCACTGAGAAAGATAATTCACAAGTAGAAAATATTCAACCCATCTGTCAATCTCTCCAGAAGGGGACATCCAAGCACGTTCACCCTAAGGTCAGACATGCAAAGCGCAGAGAAACTGCAAAAAGCTCAAGA
Source organism: Neolamprologus multifasciatus (assembly GCF_963576455.1). Lineage (NCBI taxonomy): Eukaryota > Metazoa > Chordata > Actinopteri > Cichliformes > Cichlidae > Neolamprologus > Neolamprologus multifasciatus. The sequence continues at coordinate 6,116,109 of NC_140446.1, read as the reverse complement.
GCTACATGTCAAACTCTACAGGCCTAAATTTGCAATTTGAAAGTTAGAGTTCATAATACGAAAATTGGAAAAAAGACAGTTGTAAAGGGTTGCCAGGAGAAAGCCTCTTTAAAACAAGATTGTAGGTTTAAAAAGTTACATCTGAACAAACCACGAGACTTCTGGAACAACATCCTGTAGACATATGGGACCAAAGCATAATGTTCAACACCATGTTTGAAAAAAACAAACACCTCATAACATCTCAAGCACAGTGATGGGTTGATGATTTTGATTAGGACCTGGATATCTTGCAGTCAAATTGAACGAACTCTGCAACCAAAGTATTCTAGAGTCAAATGTGATCTGTCTGGCAGCGAAAGCAAAGCACCTGGGCGTTTGGTATTGGTATATTCATGGTTTCAGGTTTCTTAGCATTTTAGCGTTGTTTTTTTTATCGCTTTTATCATTAACTCTGTTTCCCTGGGTCTTTTTCCGTGTGTTATGAATAAATCTTCTTTTTTTTGGAACCGGTACTAGTTTTATTTTGTTGTATTTATCCACGACACCTTAAAGGCCGGTCCCGGAAAATATTGTCGGACATAAACCGGTCCGTGGCACAAAAAAGGTTGCGGACCGCTGCCTTAACCACATCAACAAATCCACGAAAGCATGGCTGAAAATGAAAAAAATAAAGGTGTTGCGGTGGTCCAGTCAGAGTTGAGACCTCAGCTCAGCCGAAATGCTGGGACCTTAAGAGAGCTGTGGGAGAATGAACGCCTGAAAGCCTCAGTGAACTGAATCAATGTCGTTAAGAAGTGTGGGTAAAAAATTTTTTCCAGTAAGAAAAAACTCTTTCCAATACACCTGCCATCTTCAGTTATATCATTGACAGACTTCTTTCCGCTGTCCTTCACAGGCAAGAGGACAGAGGAGATAGAGAAGGACATGTTACGGAAAATGAAGCGGACACCAACATAGTTCGGAGTTGGTTTGAGCACTTTGCAGTCAAAAAGAGAACAATAGCTTCAAAAATCTGGACAATATTAGGGCAGCAAAAGCTGAAGCTTAAGGTTGGCTGATTCAACGAGAAGATCCACAGCACAAGAGAACATAGATAACTGAACAAGAGAGGGCCAAGTTAGAAAGTCCTGGCATTAAAACAATTGGGATGCTCTGGCTGGAGCTGGAGGGGGCATTTCAATCAAGACATCCCAGAAATATTGATGAGCTGAAACAGTTTTGTAGCGATGACGAACCCAAAATTCCTCAACCTTTTTGCGCAAGTCTCACAAGCAGCTACAGGAAACTTCACTCCTTGTGACTTCACATATGTTTTCCCGTCTACACTTTGAGGGATCACTGACTGTGTTCAATAAAGACATGAAAAGTACAGCTAATACATGAAAAGCACAACCTTGTATGTTATTAATTTAGTCAGATTGTATCTGTATTTGTGATTTAGATGAGAATCGGGCCAAATTTTAGGAGTAATCAGTGCAGAAATCCAACTAACTCCGAAGGGTTAAGAGGCTTTGTCTCATAGCTGTACATTATTCATAAAATCTGCATCTTTATTAGTTGCGAAAGCTGCTCTCATAAACCGCAACTGATTTTAAAGTGGAAACAAATCATGCGCGGTGACATTAAACGTAGATCGGTAATGGTTCACATAGTCTATTTAAAAACAGAGCTAAATGTATCCAGATGTGCAGCTTCTTGAAATGTAAATATGATCGATATCTGAGATGCAAAAACACTTGGACACACTGATAAATATCTGCATATGTATGATCGCAGATGTTCCAGAGAGGTCTGCTCTGTAACTTTATCTGCGCTCAGATTTGTTATGTCACAAATGATACATTCGTGCACTCTTGATTTTGTAAGCAGGAATCGCTCCAATTTGTTCTTAGATATACAGAGTATGACAGCGTTTCAAGTGGGATAACGTTCAGGAATGTTTTAAACCGTGGAGAAACATCAGTGTATTTATCACTGATCCACATCTAAAGAGAACAAACCAGCGCATTCCCAAAAATTCTTTCCCAAATTCTTGTTTAATAGCAGACAGCATAAATATGTGTTTGTTAACACGTTACATTGTCAGCAGATTGTGGTACATTTCTTATCTCAATCTTGTTTTGAGATTCTTGTGTTTTATGAAAGCAATTATATTGTATTTGATGTGGTAAGCTTAAACTGCGAGTCTTTTTAATGCACTTGTTGTTTTGCACGGTTATATTTTGTAACTAACAAACTTGAGAAATGTTTTGGCTGATGCACAAAAGTTGGTATTTTATTAAAAGCAGTGCAAGAGAGTGCATTGCACATATCTGTGCGAGGATGAGAGGGCATTCTTTCTTATATTATCACATAAAATCGGTATATTGCCATCATATTTCCTGCATTATTTCCTATTATTTCAGGTTTGATTAGAGCTGCAAAGCTTCTGACCAAGTCCTCCAAATTTTCCCATGTCACACCCCTGCTGATTCAGCTGCACTGACTCCCCGTTAAATTCAGAATCCAGTTTAAGGTTTTGACCTTGACTTTCAGGGCTCTGCATGGACAAGCACCAACATATATAAGTGAACTTTTACATCCATACATTCCCAGCAGGTCCCTGAGGTCATGTGACCAGGGCTTGCTTGCTGTCCAACACACGAGGCTGAAAACAAAAGGCGACAAAGCTTTTGGAACTGTGGCCCCCAGACTGTGGAACTCTCTCCCTTTGAGCCTGAGATCTGTGGACTCAGTGGTCGCTTTTAAAAAAACAGCTAAAAACTCATCTTTTTAAACTTGCTTTTGGTTGATTTTTATTTTTAGGTTTTAGCTTCTGTGAAGCACTTTGTGATTTTTATCTTGAAAGGTGTTATATAAACAAAGTTTTACTTACTTTACTTACTAGAGCTCTTTTTATGCTTTTCTGAATCTTCTGCACTGTTTGACTGGCAAATAAATTCTACCAACCAGTAGTACATTGTTTATCTCAGTGTAGTACTTTCACAAAGCCAGCCATCAGAAGATAGATACACTGTCCATCAAGACAGGCTGTTGTGTTTCGACGATGCTCAGTCGGTCCTAAGGGGCTCAAAGTGTGCCAAGAACAAACCCCCTACATCACCGCCAGACTGAAAAGCTGACACAAGGCAGGATGGAGCCATGCTTTCATGTTGTTTACGCCGCATTCTGACCCTATAATGGAGACTCACCACCAATCTTCTATTGTCCTATTTTCTTCTTCTTCTATTTTGGTGAGCCTTTGTGCCTTTGTGTGGAGCGGCTCCTACAGTCACTCCTGTCAGGAGCAGCAGACCACAGACAAGCTGAAATGGAACCAGCTCCCAGTTTGGATTCAGGAAACAGGCACTCTCTTTACTTTGAAGTTTAGGCTTAAAACGTTTCTTTTTGACAAAACTTATAGTTTGGACTAAATCAGGTGACCCTGAATCATCCCTTAGTTATGCTGCAATAGGCTTGCGCTGCTGCGAGGCTTCCCATGATGCATTGAGCATTTCTTCTTCACTTACGTCTCACTCTCTTTGTGTTTATATTTCACTACTGATTTAATCATTAGTCATTGTTAAACTCTAGTCTTTTGTCGTTTCTCTCCTTGCTCTCTTCTCTTTGTGCACTTTGTGGTTTATTTCTAATACTGTAGGATCTCTAGCCTATATAAAACACTTTGAGGCATCTCAAAGTAAAAGTGAATTAAACTGAAAATTTAAAGTCAAATAAGTCTCCTTACTTCCCCATTCTGATGCTCAGTTTGAGCTCCAGCAATTCGTCTTGATGATGTGAAGTTGTTGCTATTTGATTGACTGATGAACTGTTTGCTAAGACAAAAATTTAAAGAGATGTACCTAACAAAGTGGCTAGTGAGTTTATACAAAAGATGTGTTTCAGTCGGCACCAAAACAACGCTGAATATCAATCCTTACTTAGTCTCAAGGTATGAAAACCTCTTTTCTTTTCCAAATGAGTGGCTGCAGATCATTGGGATAATATGATGCAGTCGTAGTCACAAAGTGAGCACGGTGAATTTGACTTTTTAATAAACTGCTGGGACAAAGTCGATACTTTACCAGCATTTTCATCAGGAAAAAAAGAAACACTGTTTTTCTTGATTTCTGGGACTGGGTACGTAATTTCATTCCACCTCATGTAAACATGTGTAAAGCTCTTTAAACTTGAAACTTGAAACTTCTACACGCCCACAAAGACCCGAGTGTAATATCTTTTAGGTTGTAGACGAGAGAAGCCAAATTTTGACCTACTTTGCATAATTGTTGTGGACACATGATGAATAATTCCCTCAGTCAAACCCTCAGTGAGGGTTGCAAACAGGTGACACAGCCCTTCTTTGCTATCACTGGCCTGTAATTGTGTTGCGGAAAGGACAAATTTCCTTCTAAACTTGGTGAGAAAGCAGTTACGAAGCATGCACAGTGAATCACATTACCAAACACTGGGCACAAGGAGCTGCAACAGTTTGTTTATGAACTAAAAACACAGTTTTTCTTGATTTCCATAAAAATTACGCTCCACCACGCTTTACATTGCTGGAGGCGTTCATGCAATCTGGTGAGCATCTGATTGTTATTTGGGCCTCATCGTACTGTTATCATGATAAAAAACACTGTGCTGGGGCCCAAGGGCTCTATAAAGAAACCCAGAGAGGTCTAAATTGAGACTGTGACTGGCATCCGTCGCAATGTCGGCGAGAAGTCTGTAATCAGAGTTGGCTTAGTGTAGACAATGGGACCATCAATCCCCCACTAGGAAAAAAAATCTGGCACAGCCTCAGAGCTAGAGGGTTACACACAATAGGAAGACAAGGCTGTCTGCTCGGTCTACTTTAGAACTCCTTGGATTATAAAATGAGAATCATGCTTGATGTCAAAATTCATAAATGTTACAAAAGAAGCAGCGTCAGTGCTGGGGCAAAACATAATGTACTCCAATACAGAGTTCTTACCTTATATTACCAATGGATACCATTGCAAAAGATCACCCTCTGGTTCATTGTTTTGATTTTTGGCATTAGTCTGCCAAAGTCCCCTGTTAGCATCTTTCACAATAGTCTTGTTCATCAGATTTCACGTTGTTCTTGCTGCCAATCTGCAGTTTTTGGAAAAAAGCGAACACTTTGAATTTGATGCAAACTTCAGTGCACTAAAGTTTTATACTCTATCCGTTGTAGCCAGTAGAAAACTCCTATATTACACATTGCACCTTGGCGGCATGGCGGCGCAGTGCTTAGCCTCGTCCAAGCAAGTGTTAGATTGCGTAGATTCTCTTCAGGTGCTCCAACTTCCTCCCACAGTCCAAAGACATGCACATTAGGCTGGAATGTGAATGGTTGTTTGCCCGTCTGTACAACAGACTAGAGCATTTACCTGACCTCTCGCCCTATGACAGCTGGGATACGCTTAAGTTCCACCCTGAACCGGAATTAAATAAGCTGGAGAAAAAATGGATGCATGGATAAAAACACTGTTTAGCCCAAGTGTGGCAAACTCATTTTTATTAATTCGACAAATTCTTACAAGTTTGCACTTAAGAAGTAAAACCATGTTTTTAATAAATTACATTTTAAATATGAAGAACAATTTTTCCCCCTTTTAAGGTGTGAATTTTAGTTTCTGATAGCACCAAACAGCTGCTAAATATAGTGCCGCATTTTAACAACAAAGATGAAAATTGGAAATGGCCAGAAATACCACTGCATTGTTGCTCTTTATGTGTTAAATTTGTCACTATCACTTTTTATCAATATTTAAATATTTTCCTCTACTTACACATTTTGGCAAAATTACAGAAAATGTAGGCATCTTTTGATTTTTGTACATTTTACATGTATTTCAACAATCATAAAAATTATCCCAGCATATTTTATTCTGAATTCATCTTTGGTTCACTTGATATTTTGGGGCATTTAGATGCCAAAATATAAAATATATATTATTTAAATGCACTGAAAATACATTCAAAAAAAGGATTTTATAGAATAAACTCCTACATGTTATGAATATCATAAATTATAACAGAAACCATGCAAACACATGAGATAGCAAGTGCATAACTGTGTTTTTACTGGCAAATATGCATCTATATGAAATGCACTATATGCACTCAAAGAAGTTGAGGTTAGTTGGTGCAAATAGGTGGTAAATTTATCTATTTATATATTGTCTGATAAAAAAGATAAAAATGTAAGATTATGGCTGTTGAACAAGTTTCTTTTCCTTCTTAAACTATGTATTGACATCAGCTTTTGTGCAATTTCCCATCATCACATCAAACAGTCATGTGAATAATGCTTTACAGAACATTTGAACAGCCGACTTTTAGAACAACACTGTCTGGACGTGATGAATTGCTTCAGGAGTCTTTGTGTTGATGGCCCTTTGTTAGCTAGGACCACACAAACCACACATCCACAACGATCATAATCTAAACACGACATACCTAAAACAGGCATAACAACACTTCTACATTAATGAGTTGTTCTGTTGAGCTCAGATGAGCAGGCGGTCAACAATTACAGTATTTATCTGTACACACACACAAAAAAAGCTAAATTACTGCAAAAACTGTTTTGTGTTTTCACAGCAATGTGTCATGATGTTCGAAGCTGTACTGCAGTTGCACAGAAAGTATCAAAATTTCTCATTATGTACTTCGTTGAAAGTAAAAAGTGTTTTTCAGCTCTGATGTGATTATTGCTTAAGGAGCAGCTTCACTATTGTGAACAGCAGAGTTACAGATCCAGGTGCTTTTTAAGACTTTTTAACTACATTTAATTTTCAGGGCTCGTAAAACCCATTTAAAGACCGTTTTCTCTTGTTGTTTGAAAGTTCCATGTTCTCATCTTCATTTCTGCTCAGTGTTTTTGCTGTGTTGTGTTTTTTTTTACTTCACTTTTAATGCAGATTTGGTTTTAGCCCCAAGAAAAAAAACTTGCTCTCTCTAAACCAACATTTGACATTTTTTTTAATTCCATCAAATCTAGTAGAAGCTGTAAAACAACACTAGTACATACCTACAGTTGATGCAGGGACTTTAACACAAGAAAGGACTCTTGTGCTCCTAAAGGCTGGACTGAAAATGCAAATTTGAAAGATAATTGGATTTGACACTCAAGAAGAGTGGCCCCTATACGAGGCTTTTAGAAATGATGAAAAGCTCTGTTGTTACTTGCTCTTCAGAAGAAAATGTTTTTGACTGGCTGATGTTATTCAAAACTCCTTAACAATAAATTTAATTTAATCTTGTCCCCATTATGTTCACCACTTTAAATTGTGACGGGCCAGTTGGCCAAAGCTTCAAACCCTCATTTGAGTCTTGTATAAAACTAGAAAGACCATGAGGGGGGTGTGTATGATTATGGAAGCACATCGGTGCCTCGATGTGCGGTTAGAGTGATGCAATATTGACCAAGAGAACCACTTTAGAGTTTAAGAGATAAAAGCCAAAGATCTGCATGCCTGTACCCATCAGTAGAGCCGGACAGTGTCATGCAAAACTTGTTTAGTCTCCCTCAAGAGGGCAGTGTTTGAATGGAAGAGCCTCCATCTGTCAGCACTCATCAAATCACTGGGATATGAGGGGTGCCAAGAACTCACAGTCTATAACATTTTATTTAAAACAGATATGTGGATATGGAATATTGGATTGTCACGGCAAACATTTAAATTGTGTTCATGTGCTCATACGTTTTTAGATTTTCACATCTCGTTATATTAAGTGTCTCTGCTGAGAGGTGTAATGATGGGTAATTAATGTGAAGGATCAAATGATTAATTTGTGTACAGCCTTGAGTCACAGACGGGGTAAAAACGTGTCTCGGGAGGAGTGCGTGTGGCGCATGTTTGCAGCAGCAGTGGAACAAGTTGCACCCTGCGATGCAGTCCAACATAAACCCCCTTGAAAAAAAAAAAGATACTTTTTGAGACACGTAATGCTGCGGAAGTTGTTAAAGAAGGGGGAGGAGAAGATGCACCGGTGCACTTAAATCCAGTAACAACTCAGCGGCACAGAGCGATGTGCAAATGAGCTGCCTCACTCAACACTCTCTGACATAAGTAAGCTCATCTCCAGCATCTCTCTCTCTTTTTATTTCTGTCCTTTCAACCCTTTCCTTTGGCTTTCATCCCCCTTATTTTACCTCTTTTTACTCCCATTTCCTCCACTCTCCTTTGACCTTTTCCTCTCTTCTCCTTTTTCAGTCTCACCTCACACCCAAGGGTGTGTTTAGAGCAATGGCACAGGGTGGCACCAGCCCAGAATTATTAGACTTATAATCCCCAACACCAGTGGACAAGAACATGGATAAGTGGTAGAGCACAACTTCAGAATTTTATTCAATTTTAACTGACCAATGCAGACATTGGTCTGGTTACTTATTATTTTGTATGTAAAGGTGATGTACATGTACATTAATGAATCAATTATTATGATTGAACAGCATAATGAGTACTGTGAAGCATTTAAAGATCAAAAAAAGAAGAAAATGTTACTTTTATTGCATGTAGATGGAAATATCACCACACTGTTGCTCTATATGGCCAAAACACATCGACCCAAAACACATTAGCCGTAAGATTATGGCTTTTACTTCAGTAAAGGGTCTAAATATTTGACAAAATGATTTTCAGGCACTTGTGCAGACACTTTTCATATAAAACACATGTACTGTGTGAAGGCATAAGGCTGCACACAAGCCTGGAAATCTTCGCTAATATCCTCTACACTCTTTTTATTTCTCATCAGATATTCTGATTAACTATTTTAACAATAAGTAAATAAATAATGGAAGCACTCTTGCTCATATCTGTATTTTCCTTCACTGCGGTCTCTTCTTCCTTGATCTTCTCAGTTTTCTATTACTTTTCTTCTGCTCTCTCCTCTCTCTGTTCCTCCTCTCCTGCTCTCTCCTCTCTCTGTTCCTCCTCTCCTGCTCTCTCCTCTCTCTGCGCATTCATCCAAACCTCTCCCCTCCTCCTTTCTCAATGAATCTCTCGGCCAGGTTCAATCCCTCCCACTTTGTGTAAGCGCCTAATTGTCAGCCCTGACGAAAACTTGCGCAGGGCTTAAATACCGCATTCGCCTCTTGCGTTGAGAGTGCAAGTGACCAGCCTGTTCAGAAGGACATCTCTTGTGTATGTGTGTGTATGTGTGTGTGTGTGTGTTTTTTAAATTTTAACTAATATTTTTTATTTTTTTTTATTTTTTAAATCTCCTTGTGTGATTTATTCCTGCCGACCGACAAGCATGCAGGTGTCTGTGGCCCTCCTCGTCTCCAGTTCGGCTTTCCTGCTGCTCCAGGGATGCTGCACCGCTGTGAAGGGATGGAAGGTTTTAAAAAATGATGGCACGGAGATTTTACCAGAACGTAGAGAAAATACGCGGACGCCGCTGGAGGCAATACTACAGCCATCCAACAGCAACAATAACAACAACAACAACAACAACAGCCACGCTATGAATAACAGGGCAAAAAACGGCGGACGGGCGGCAAACGCAGTTTCCTACAGTAAGTATCATAAAGATGACAGAACAAATGTTAAATATTTAATTTAAATAAAACGAGAAGGTAAAGATGAGTAAGTAAATCGACGCAATGCTTAAAGTTTAAATGCTGAAGTGCTTTTAATTTGATCTCTTAATTGGAGGCTCTTGTGCGTAAAATTAACCATCCGTCAGAGCTTTATAAAAACTCATTAAAAGGCTTAAATTTAGAAAACTTTCGGGTTTATCGCCTAAAACCTATTCCCAGCTTGTATGAGAGCAAGCAGGAAGGAGCATAAATGCTTATTTATTTGATTTTAGGTCCCCATTTCCAATTAGTCCACGTCTATAAAGAATAAACGTGGACCCAACTGCGCTGTACACCCAACCTTTACTTAATACACAAAAATGTGATATAAATAAGGAAAGTTTATTTCTCATTATATTTTCCACATTTAAGAATTTTAAACTTTAATTCAACTTTTTTTGGTTTAAAAATATAATTTAAAATCTTGTGTCAAAAATATTCAGCGTATGTGGAAAATGTAGGCTCTCCAAATTAATGTGGCTTTTTAGAAATTGCCCCCAAACACCCTGCCTCTACATCGTGCTTCATTATCACATCAATTCCCTGATTAAGAAGAGTGTAAAAGATCTGGTTTAATCCAGAGGTGAGGGTGATGAGAGCGGCGCAGACGCACATTCCTGTGGTTTCTTCCTCTACACACAGCATTCAGTGAGACATCGGGGCTTTTTCACATTGTCTTCCAGGTTGTTTCCTTCTCTCTTTATACTATTAGTCAAGCTCTACTTCCACCATAACTATTTGATTGCAACAACATGTCTCCCAAACAGAAAAAGCCCACAGTTTGCTCTTCGGGGAGATGTCTTTGGGGGGGTTTTAGAAATTGCTTTTTAAATGCAACACTGCCTTTGACAATGATTCCCACCTGTGGCCGGTAACGGTTGTGTGTTCTGATTAAGTGGCGCATGCAGGATAATCTCATGCTTGGTCTCATGGATTCGAGATGGGTGGTGCAACGTTTTTGTTCAATTATGGCCCCTTGGTTCGGAGATCAGAGGAGGTGATTGATTAGATTAGAAGAGCAACAGCTGACAAGAAGTGATTATTAAGTCGAGGAGAGTTAATGTGACTGATTTTGTTGGGTAAAAAAAGGAAAAAAAAAAATCACACGCCAAGCAACAGCTCCAGAAGATCTCATTTAACAGGAATTTATTAGTTATTAGCAGGGATGGAAAATGCATCTCTTGCTTTTACAGTGAATTTGCAGCTTATGAAGGCAGAACTGGATTATTTTCTTCAGCCATATCTTAATTCTCAAGTTATCCCTTCCCCTGTGGGGTCACAAAAGAGGCTGTGACCACTGCCTGGCCTCCCTCCAGTCTTCCCCAGAGGCTTGTCTCCCACAGCTGAGGGAAAAGAACAGCTCACGCAACTCTACAGTAGTCTAGTGTGTAATCATGAAAATTTCAGGCTCATTAGTAATTCGAAAACCAGGGTGGAGAATTGAAAATGTTAGGCTGGATTAAAACACATCCCGGTGCTTCATAAATAAGACAACCTGTCTGTTTTGGCATATGGTGGTAACTGGTGCAAACCGCCACCCGGTGTACGCTGTAGGCGTTGTATACTTCTGCGGTCGCCTTCACCAGCAGCCGCAGAATAACACTAGATCATGTTCTCGTGAGGAGGGAAAAAAAGGAAGTCACCTCACAGAAATCCTTTGTTCAGCCCTTTTTGCAAAGAAAGCCACAGAGGAAAACAGATCCTTCTCCGAGTGTATCATTTCTTAACCAACAGTTCTTTTGCCTCCTCGTTTTCCCTTTTTTTTTTTGAACATGCAGCTTGTAAGAAAAAAGAAAAAGAAACACAGGACAATAACTCATGCGTACGGCTGTTAAAAAGCTGCAGCTGAAATATAGGATTACAGCCTGAGTGTGCTGTCTCGAATCAGCCTGGCAGATGTCCAGTTTATTCAGAAGTGTACAGTTGTAGCGCTGCCTTAAAATAACCAGACAGCTATTTACTCTTCCATCACCACATACATTTCCTGAGGGCCAACGGTGAATGCCAGCTTTTTCCTTCCAGACCGAACCTCCGTTCGGTTTGATTGAGCTTTTTAATGGCCCTCTGGTCTGGATTTGCTATCAGCTGATTGCTGCCAGCTGGATTTCTTCGTCAGGCCCAGTTGTCAGCTAATGATCAGACCATAAATCAAATTCAGAAACTCTGATCTCATTGGCTTAAGCCTCCACTTAAAAGTAAAAAAATTACTGTATTAGGCTGAATTTAGAAAAGTGGATTTTTCAGCTGCTCTTTTGTGTCTCGTAACGTGTCGGAGCTGAAATGTAACGCCGCCTCCGGTTCAGACTTTATTGGCCTTACGTTGTTTGTTTTTCACATAAATAACGCCACACGTGAAGTCAGAAACAGACCGAGGCAAACGATCGCACACTGAAATAAGACACAGCTGCAGTCGCCCTTCGGAAAGTCCGCAGCACTCTGCGTGTTTGTTCTGGACTCGACCCACGAGTGTTAACTGTTATCTCCTCTCTTCAACCCAGGTGCCTCGGAGGTGAGCTGCAGGGAGCTGCGTTCGACCCGTTACATCACCGACGGCTCTTGCCGCAGTGCCAAACCTGTCCGAGAGCTGGTGTGCTCGGGTCAGTGCCTGCCGGCGCACCTCATGCCGAACTCCATCCTCCGTGGCAAGTGGTGGAGAAGCAGCGCCTCAGACTACCGCTGCATCCCGGCGCACTCCCGGACACGCAGGGTCCAGCTGCAGTGTCCCAACGGCAACACTCGGACGTACAAAATCCGCGTGGTCACCTCCTGCAAGTGCAAGCGTTTCAGGCCGCATCACAACCAGTCGGTGGCCAAGGAGGTCCCTAAGACGCAACGCAGCAAGAAGCACAGTCGTTTGCCTCAAGATCGGAGCAAGAACAACACGCCTTTGACGGGGAACTCATATTGATCCTCCCCCTTGGCATCCCGGGACAGAGGACAGATATACTCATACTCACGCACACGTTACACAACACATCAACCAACATATCTCCTTCAAATAGCGAGGAGATACAATTTCAAAGACTGCAAATCCATAAGCTAAAACGCTGGACTGATTCAAGTCGTCAGTCCATATATTGTTCAGCCACCTGTCTGCATATTTGTGAACTTGGCTTTTTTGCATGACAAAATAAGTCAGTGCCAGGGCTTGCCATGAAGATGAATGGTGTTTGATAACCCCAACAGCTCAGACTTCCACTCCAACAGCTTTTCTTTATGAAAAATAAGAACTCCTCCTCGAGGTTTCAGACCCATCTGCACAAACATCCAGCAGATGCAGATGTACGCTCGGTGCAGCTCTGTGAAAAGCTGAAAAAAGGTGTATCCAGTGCTCCAGAGTGGTTGTAATCCATCTCCTTTCAGCTGTGTGTGGAGAGGAGAAGGCGGCAGTTCTGGGGTCTCTGATGGAGGCATGTTGACAGGTTTTGAGAGGCCCTGGTCTATACTGCGGTCCAGGCGGTTCTTTGACAGCCCGCTAAAGGCCTCACTCATCAGGACAGACCTACAGCACTCTCCACGCTGCTGAAGCCCTGACCAGCCCTGTCAGTTACGCTAGTGCTTTCCCCACAAGTACACGCGAAGAAACAGAGAAGTAGAGGAGAAAGCAGCGCTAACACCACAAGGGCACCGGGCCTTCCTGTGGCTCCTCTTAATCACTAAATGAGCCCATTCCTGTGCTGGGATTTGAGTCATAAAAAAAAGCCTCTTCCTGTCATCATAGCCGGTTCCTGTTTGCTGGAATCACACACAAAAAAAGTGCACATGGTGTGTAGGAGGCATCAGAAAATGTGCGTGGTTATGCTGTTACCTAGGGGCAAAGCGCTCTCCAGCACACCCACACTGGAATTCTTTTGCAACGGGCCAAACAGAGCAGTGAGCGAGCCAAAATCCATCTGCCGTGTTAGCCTGCTGGTTGCGAGACACCTCCACTCCTCTCCGCTCTCAATTTGTAAATAGCTCAGACAGGAAAGATAGGAATAAAAATAACACAATAAAAACAATAATTGGGTTTTTTATGATTAAATCCAGCAAGGAAGAGGAACCCAGTGTGTCGCTGCCGACAGCGCGAGCTCCTTCCTCCTGAACTCGTGAAGAATAGTCACAGTGTTTCCACATATTGTCAGCTCTGCTCAAACTGCTTTCTGATTTGGTTGTCCAGTCTATGCTGACTACGTTTGCTTCTTTTTCCAACTGTGTGTTTGAAAGAGCAACTGGAAGGGGCTTGTTGTGTTAGCCGAGAGCTGCGATGCATAGCGCGATTGTACATATCATACCTGTGTGGTCTTCTGCCCTCACATGACAAGGTGTTGCAGAGAAGCAGGGAAGGCCGTTTTTCTACAGACACAACGAAGGACTGTTATAAAAAAACAAAAACAAAGAATGAACTGCATATTTATTTTTTATTTCCACATTTAAATTATTTATGCAACCTTTTGTAGTAAATGATAGCCATTATTGTCATATAGTATAATAAAGACTTTGGAAGTGAAAAACTGTACAGTACATGAATAAAGTAAAGCCAGATATATTTGAAAGAAACGGCTTTTTTGGTATCATTTGTCTTCGAAGGTGTTAACTGGCAACGTGTCAGCTTGCTCTCATTCATAAGTAGTATATAATAAATGACTTGCAGGCTATAACAAAGAGTTTGCGAGCAAATATGAATGCATTTGTCAACTCCCTTTGCAAAAGTGAAGGCTGGTACTTGAGCACAGCAGGTTTCTTGGATATCTTTGAGCATGTATTCAAAGGCACTCAAATCATTAATCTTAAGCATTTTAATACCAGTTAAGCAATCTCTATAAAAAGTCTTTAGCTGTCATATCCAATAAGTACACTAAACCCACCCTTTAACACTCTGTTAACAAGTTCTACAATAAGCTATTATGCGATTTTAGCCTATATTAAACAGGATAGTAAAGACTGTAAACTGACACACAGAATTAGGCCTGGGATAGCCTTGAGCCCTGCAGTGGCCTTCCCAAGTCTTGGAAAAAAAAAAACCAAACACTCACATAAAGTTAATTTCCCCCCCAAAGAAGCCTTTTTTTTTCAATTTCCAGAATATAGATTTAGGTAACTTGGGTACTTAGCAAGAAACAAACAGTAACACTGAACATTTTAGAATCTTTTGATTGGATTTCTGATATTTCTGTATAAAATCACAAAACAATTGGTAACATCTATTCCTTTATTATCTTGAAAATAATGTGTCAAACATGTCTCACATTAATATGCTTGCTGAACAGCTGCAAACTGGGAACCTCACAAATAGTCTGCATATTTAAAGGATAATAACCAGTAGGGATGCACCGATACCACGTTTTTGGAAACGAGTACGAGTACGAGTACTTGTATTTCAGTACTCGCCGATACCGATACCGATACCGAGTACTTAATAAAAACATGATTTAAATTTACAGGTAACAGCTTTAGTCCTATAATTTAACAAAAAAAAACCAAGGGACTGGTTTGGAATTAAGAACATTTATTTAAAATGAAAAGCATGCTGTATGCAACATATTACAGAATAAATAATTATGAAAAATATATTTAAACAGTGACAGTGCAACTCAAGTATTGAGTGATTAACCCCGTACATGCCGCTCGAACATAGACAGGTCTCAGACCGTGGTATCGGTCCCGGTATCGGGGGACTTTTAACGAGTACGAGTACTTTAGAAAATGTGGTATCGAGGCCGATACCCGATACCGGTATCGGTGCATCCCTAATAACCAGTTTTCCTTAGTAGTCAGAGGCTTTTTTTCTGTCTTTTTGTTACAGATTAACATGGAAAGCAAAATCTTCATAAGACTATAGCTGACAGTTATCTGATGCATTTCAGCACATACTACTCCACTTGGACTAAACACCAGAAACCTCCCGGTGTCAAAAAATGTTAAGACCAGCCTAAATATCCTACACAATCATATACAGAATCTGTTTACAGAGGTCAGCCTTATTGGGCACTAAGTCATTTATACTGGCAGTGACTCAAATCGAGGGCGTGGAATCATAGTCTTCAAATATTCCCAGACTCCAAAAACTGCCCACGTGTTACTGTGCAGCTGTGACAAGAGAGCCTACATAAGCAAATTTTCATTAGCATCATACATCAACTTGCGATTGCTAACGAGGATATGTTTGTTTTAATGTCCTCAACCGAACCACAAAAACCAAACCGCTGGTGTCCCGAACCTTTAATAGCTGCTGTTTTTCTTCAGATTTAGTCGTCCTGAGTTGGCCTGAGTAGCAGTTAAAAAAAAACCTGTTGAATCTAACATCTGACATTGAGGCGTAAGCTGCAAAGACCGCTGCACAAATGAAAAATACAGCTTTAATGACAGGAGAATGTATAAATCAAGAAAATTCTGTAAATTTACAAAAACATAACACTTCTTCCTCTTCTATGTGCTACAATATGATATAAATAAATGCTGAATATTGAAGGTTAAAGTGTTCTCTCTGAGCGTACATGCATTGCTGTATGTGGAAAGAAATTCAGGCGCTTAAGAAGTTGAGGTTTGCTTGTCTGCACAACTTTACAAAAGAAGACATTCTCGACATCTCAGTCACAACACCAACGCTTCTCTGCGTGTGCGGGTGGCTATAGCCGTCATTCAACATTATTCCTCTCCACCTCTCTTCCCTCGAGGCTCTGAGCTCGATGTGCTGCGAGCTTTTAATGGACGCTTGTCGTAGCCCATCCAAACTTGCCAGCAATACTACCCAAGCCTCACCGAATCTTTGCACTTATGCAATGCAAGCATTAAAAATCTCGCCAGCCTACATGAAGTATTTATTTTTAATTGGCAGCACAAGAGCTCCCTTAAATGGCCAAATAAACTTAAGTGCAAACACAAAACAGAAAATCACTGTGGTAACTGTGACTGAGAGCTTGTCCTCAGTTGTGCCAAGGCAGAACAGTAGATATTAAATTTCACTACATCATCTATAATGTGCTGTCATTATGTCATTTCCAAGCCCTCTTTTCCAGGAGAGATATGCCATGCCAGGCAACTAGCATGGAAAAGTTTCCTAAGAAATTCAATAACACATCCTTAAGAATTGTATATAAACAGTACATAAATATATCGATGGTGACAAAGCATCTGCCCCGCGTTACCGCTTGCACACACAGCGACCTGCAAGTAACCCGTACAGACCTGGGAAATACAGAGGTGCATGAGAAGCCAAACATGATTTATGTTCAGCAAGCGATGCAAGTGTACGACACTTCGGTCAGGCCCCGGCGCAAGTGTCATCGGTGAAGTTTTGAATACCAGGTGCAGAAGTCCCTGAGGGTCCCTCCTCTGTTACGAGTGCAAGAAGTGGATTCAGTTCGGTACACACAACAGCAAGAGTTCACAAACAGTTCCTAGTTGAGTCATGGCCTCGATAAGGCATATTTATAGAACTGACACACAGGCCACAGCAAATGATTGCTGACTTCCTTTGTCCAAATGTGGGTGAATAAATGATAGGATTGCACTACGGCAGGGATGTCAAACATAGGGCCCAGGAGCCAGACCTGGCCCGAGACATGAATCCAATCTCGTCCTGTGGATGGCTTTGCAAAGTGTGCAAAATTTAGAAAAGTTATTATGAATTTTTGCTATTCCTGGTGTGAGAATGCGAGGAGAGGAAGGTAAAAGTACAAAGGAGAGTAAAAAGTATTTTTTGAAACAACCTGTGGAAATAAAGAAAATCCCTTAAAGTGATTCATTCAAAATGCCATTTTTACTAAAACGTGCCAAATCACAGCATCAGTGTTAGTAGTACTTCAATTATCCATGTCGCTACATTACACAGTAATAAAATCTTTTTACAATCACTCAAAAACAGCAAGTTCTCTGAAGCAGAAGTTATTTCACGTATTGTTTACTTGTTAAACTGCTGTCATATTTGTTCATAACACAGTTAGCAGCACTTTCCAAATCTGTCTTAGGCTACGTCCACACGTACACGGGTATTTTCCGTTATCGTTTTAAAAAATAATCCCGTCCACACATAAATGCAAAAATGAAGGAAAACGCTGCTAGGAACATGCCAAAGCAACAGGTAGCGATATAATCATAACCGTGTAGAAATGTTGGCCAATCAGAAGTCTAGAAGCCTCGGTGGGAAATAGTAAACAAAGATGGGGCATAGAAGCAGAACCGAGTCGTATGCGTGGAGGGACAGTAACTGTGTGTGTATATGTAAGCATTTAAACACTGCAGAGAGAACAATTAACAGTAACAGTGTTGTAGAAATTCCTTTCACCGAAACAATAACGTGGCGCACAGTGTGACGTCAAAAAAAGGCGCACACCTTTGACGCTGCGTTTTCTCCGTTTTTCTCGTCCACATGCAAATTCAAAAACAGAGTTTTCGAAAATATCCACCCTGGCCGGCGTTTTTAAAAATCTCAGTTTTCAGTGACTGAAAATGCAGTTTACGTGTGGACGAAAGGTGCAAACGCATAAATACCAGGGTACGTGTGGACGTACATTACATTCACATCTTGTTCCAGGACATAGTTGTCAAGCACAAGACCCACCAAAGCGGCCAAAAACTGTACAGAAGTTATATAATTCAAATTTTTCAATGAGGATGTAGCACAGGAGTGAAAATGTAAGGAAAGTTGAGTGCATTTGTACATCTCAACAGGTTGTTTGAATCGTAATAAGGAATATATTCATTAGGCACACCTGTTCAGCAGCTCACTAATGCAAATACCTAATCAGCCAGTTACGTCCATTTATAGCCGCAATGTGCCCATCTTCTGGTGACTGCTTTTAAACAGGATAATGCATGATGTCACAAAGCTCAAATCAAACTGATTTCTTGAACATGACATTGAGTAATTGCACTCAAACGGCCTCCACAGTCACCAGATCTCCAATACAACAACTTCGGGTTGCTATAGGTGACAAATCTGTAACAAATCTGATTAGTATGGACCAAAAACTCTAAGAAATCTTTATAGCACCTTGTTGAATGTGTGCCATGAAAAAACATTTTTATATATCTCATCACAGCGGCACATAAATATGAGGCAGGGGGTCATAAATAACAACAGTCACTTGACGGTGAAGGTACTATTTGTCAGGGATTTTAAAATCAGACTATGTGGCCTGTGCTGCACAATAAGGTTACTACCTCTACATCAATTCAATTCAATTCAATTTTATTTATATAGCGCCAAATCACAACAAAAGTTGCCTCAAGGCGCTTCATAGATACAGAGAAAAACCCAACAATCATATGACCCCCTATGAGCAAGCACTTTGGCGACAGTGGGAAGGAAAAACTCCCTTTTAACAGGAAGAAACCTCCGGCAGAACCAGGCTCAGGGAGGGGCGGGGCCATCTGCTGCGACTGGTTGGGGTGAGAGAAGGAAGACAGGATAAAAGACATGCTGTGGAAGAGAGACAGAGGTTAATAACAGATATGATTCAATGCAGAGAGGTCTGTTAATACATAGTGAGTGAGAAAGGTGACTGGAAAGGAAAAACTCAATGCATCATGGGAATCCCCCGGCAGCCTACGTCTATTGCAGCATAACTAAGGGAGGATTCAGGGTCACCTGGTCCAGCCCTAACTATATGCTTTACCAAAAAGGAAAGTTTGAAGCCTAATCTTAAAAGTAGAGATAGTGTCTGTCTCCCGAATCCAAAGTGGAAGCTGGTTCCACAGAAGAGGGGCCTGAAAACTCCCATTCTACTTTTAAATACTCTAGGAACAACAAGTAGGCCTGCAGAGCGGGAGCGAAGTGCTCTAATAGGGTGATATGGTACCACAAGGTCATTAAGATAAGATGGGGCCTGATTATTTAAGACCTTGTATGTGAGGAGCAGGATTTTGAATTCAATTCTGGATTTAACAGGAAGCCAATGAAGGGAAGCCAAAACAGGAGAAATCTGCTCTCTCTTTCTAGTCCCTGTCAGGACTCTTGCTGATGCTGGATCTTCAGTTTTCTATGTGTTAAACTCATCTTTCAACTCACACACACTCACAGCTTTCCAGATATCCTGCTCTCGCTGCAGTGCGATCATCGACTCGTCTCCATCTCGCCACGTCTTCAGTGCAAGTTTACATGCAGCAAATGTTGAGACGCTGCTTCCAAATGCATATTTAGGTGGCTTTGAAGTCACACGATGCTATGGTAAAATATCTAATTTCAGCTCTGTGCCGCACAGGCTTCTTGTTTATCGCATCGTCAGAACATTGTCTAAAAAGCAGCCACTTGAATGGCTTAGGCACTGTCAACACAGACTTAGTTGATGTTCTGCCAAGTGCACAAGAGACAGTCAAATAAAATAGACTGTATATCATCTGCAAATAAAGAGATGCTTGACTGGTGCTTGTTTTTGCCAGTGGAATCCATCTTACAAAAGCAAGCAAATCTCTCTCGCTGTTGACTGAAAACAGCACCAGTGGAAAATGACTTAAGTTGACATCCATAGCATGTGAAGAACTTTCTCCAGGATGCCAAACCCATATAAATATAAATGAGTTTAAAGTGTTGGGTTTCTGGTCAGCTGCCTGTGCAATGCAATGTTTCAGGCTGCCCAAAATGTTTATGGAGATGGAGAATATTTACCAAAGTAATAGAGCACATCTTGCTCAGACCTTCATTAAGAATTACATAAACTAAAACTGTTTCGATCCCAGTAGTTTCACCTCCCAGGCTTCCCACTCAAACTTTTCCAGGAGAGGATATTATTGCTCTGGTCAAACACATATGGACGATGACGGATATACTCAGAGACGGATGTTTGCGCTACGCCAACCACTCCCTTATCAGGTCATGAACACTAATAGCTTTAAAACAAATGGAAACCAGAAGAGATGTCTGGCTGCCTAAAGGAGTGAGGAACGTGGAAAGCACAAGTTCAACTCATTTTGTGTTCTTCCAGCAATACAAGCTTTGGAAGGTGGATAGCATTTCCTGCAAGCTCATAGTATAATTCTCTGCAAGGAAGGGGGAAGCTGGGGTCAGGATAGAGGCAAGACTTTCTGTGTTAGCTTCAGCATCCAGACTGCACCTCGGTAAGTGAATCAGAGCGTTGTTAGTGTTGCTTAATGCTCCAGATGCATCCCAGAGAAACTATGACGAAGCATGAGTAGAAAGTCTTAGAAGCAGGGTGACACTTTTCCAGGGATGGACAGGAGCACCGCACGGGTCAGGAGCTTCCACTGAGCCGTGAACGGCTCTCTTTCTGTCTCTTGGCCGAGGCCAGGCATGTAGAGAAGCGAGCCAACCATATGTGCACAGGACAACAGGAGGTGCAGAGGATAGGAAACAGGGCTGTCAACAAACAATTCTAAACAACCACAGCGAGCCCCAAGATCCCGGAGGCAGAATGCATTTCCATGCTTAATCATCACCTTATGGACTTTGTATCTTGAACAAACGTGCGCTGAAATACTAACTCATAGTCATGTTTTAGAAAAATGTGTTGTTTTGCTTGTGGTTATTTATAGTACAACAACAAAACTCCAGTATAACTGAATCGAATCTTTATTTGCTTTAGTAGCACTTGAGTCGCGTCCAAGGCAATTTACCAACTTTTTATGCACTTTATTCCAAATATCATGTGTCCGCTGCTGCAGACTGTATAGTATATGCATGTTATTATGTGTGTGACGGAGAGGGCACGAAAGGTCAGCCCTACACGTGTATTATCAAGAGTTTACACAACCTGTCATTCTGTAATTAGCTTGAGGTCAATGATTCTGACAACTCTGGGAAAGCTGACATAAGCAAGGTCAGTTCCTCCACACACACAAGCAATTATAATGCCTGTAGACATTTGACAGGCTGTAAACTGCTGCATTGAATGTGTAGAACATTGTAACGGCATAACAGCAAATTTTTGTATAAAAAATGGTTGTGCAGCAGAGATCCCTTTGGCACGGGGTAAGAGATGTAAGTTCAGTCCTTTGGTTTATTTAAATGTTGCTAAATATTGTAAAATGGCAAATTTTAAGCATTTTTACATAATAGAAATAAATATTACAATAAATTTATTTTGCAGACACATTAAATTACTTTTTGCTACTAGAGGCAAAAGCAACCGACTCTTTTAGCTTATCAAGTTACACTTCTTCTTCTTATTTAACTGTTTTTTACGGCTAAATGTTTTCCATAGACACATTCTTCTGACAGAGAAGTACAGTATCTTTTTTCTTTTTTTTAACCTTTTTTTGTAGGTCAGTCTCCAGTCTGCTTTAGTCAATGGTTTAATCTGGTGCCTCTCAATAACTTACACAAATCCAGGGAAGTAGAGGAAGTACCTTAGTGCAATATCAATATGCTGTCCTAAGCAGTGTTGGTCAAGTTACTTGAAAAAAGTAATCAGTAACTAATTATTGATTACTTCCCTCCAAAAAGTAATCCCATTACTTTACTGATTACTCATTTTCAAAAGTAATTAATTACTTAGTTACTTAGTTACTTTTTAAAAACACGATTTACAACCTGAATAGGTGATAAAGCGATACATCTTTCAGCTCAGTTCTACTTTTTCTACAATCCATCATACAAAATGTAATCAAATGGAAAAGTCTCTTTATTTTTAACTTGTTTTATCAGTTTTAATCTTTTAACGTTACGCATCAAGCAAAAATTAAATTATATGCAACATTCTCTGACTTGAAGAAATTAGTTTAACGTTTAAACCTATTTTCTGCACATTCCAGCACATAAAATAAAATATTTTTTGTGTGTTTACACTCAGTCTTTCAAATAGATGCAAGTAAAACACAGCAGAAAATAAATAAAGACAAAGACTAGCGGTCCTTTTGCTCTATTTTCACCTGTAAAGCAGGAGTGGGGTAGGCGGAGGTTTACCCTGGTGCAGGTGTGCCGCAGCGGTCAGTGGAAGAATCTGCAAGTTTCTCTGTGAATTTCCCATTACGTCAGAGCGCACTCGGAGCTTGTTTAGGGGTTTTTTCGCTGTAAAAATAAGTTTTCTTCCCACGCACAACGGACACTAATGTTTTTGTCACTTTTTATGGAATCAAACTCAAAGTAAGGTCAGTACTTCCACGCTTTAAACGCTGCACGCTCATACTCTCTCCCGCACTTGATATATGATCCATTGTTGATCTGCACACAGCTGTTGTCAGGAATGTCGCACTCGCTTACGTCACTGTCATGAGACATTCTCGCAAAAAAAATCACGGTTTTAGTAACGCAGTAACGCAGCGTTACTACAGGAAAGTAACGGTAATCTAATTACCGTTTTTGCAATAGTAATCCCTTACTTTACTCGTTACTTGACAAAAAGTAATCAGATTACAGTTACGCGCTACAAGTAACGCGTTACTGCCCATCTCTGGTTCTAAGACTTTCCACTTTTACTTTTTAAGCAGCAGTACTCCCACAACGAAAAAAAAGTATCTAGGTAATCAAGGGAACAAATTGTATGTAAAAAAAAAAAAAAAAAGGAAAATAGTTTCCACAGGCAGTCTATGCAGTTCTGTGAAAACTATGTACACCCACAATTCAGTGGCATGTACAGTCACCTTAAGCAGCAATATACTGAAGTTTCTTACATCTTAGTGGAGGAATTCTGGCCCACTCTCCTTTACAAGTTGCGTCAGTTTATTAAAGTTTGTGGGCTCGAGGTCTGCAAACCTTATTCATTCATGCACAGCTCTCTTAAGGTCCCACCACAGCATTTCAATCATGTTGGGGTCTGCACTTTGACCTTGATTCTTTTCTTTTTCAGCCGTTCCATTATCAGCTAGTATGAGCAGTTTGTTGTGCATTATGGCGAAACATCTCCACTTTGATCTTGTCTGTCCAAAGGACAATATTCCAGACATCTTGTGGTTTATTTATATGTAACTTTGCAAACCTAAGCCATGCTGCCAGGCTTTCCCTTGGCAACCTCTACAAAAAAACCTTACTTCAGTCTTTTTCTAATTTCCGATTGCTCTTATGTGAACTTTAATTATTAGCATGCTAACTGAGGCCTGTAGTTTTTGAGATGTAGCTCTTGGGTATGTTTTGGAGTTTCTGCAAAAAGTCCTCCATAGTCCTGTAAAATTCTTTTTCACACGACTCTTTGTCGCCAGCCCCTATCACAACTTATAGCTGGCAATGCCGGAGGAAAAATGTTTACCCAATAAAATTCCCATTTTTGGACTAAAGCTCCATAGGCCCCTTTTCTTCTGGATTATCTTCAGCACCCCCATGTTGAACTAGAAGTTCAGGAAGTAGGAGTTTTTCTTAGTTTTCTGGGTTTAGACATACAAATAAAGTACAGATTACCAGCTCAAGTGTAATGCATTGTTTTCAAATGAACTCTGACACAAGAAAACCACAAACAGTTTGTTCAAGACATTTTAGCAGTTGCAACAAATTCACATTTCACAAGTTTAATATATTTAGTTAACAAGATATGAGCTAACTTTATTCCCTTACCCCGGTCAGCTGGTCATTTTCCAAAGATTATCACCCAGGTCTGGACAAAGCCATCCCCGGGTGGGGATGTCAGCTTTATTTTCAGGCATTCATGAGGTCCTATTGGCAACCACATCACCATGTGGTGTCTGAGTGAACCATATCCATTTATTGGGTAATGAGAAATGCTGTCTTTTTTTTTTTTTTAAATCACATCAACCCTTGTGCGAGCACACACTCACATAAAGCTGGTGGTCACCCAAAGCGCTTCAGCCAAAGCATGTTTTCAATAAGGCGAGCTCATTTAGCAGACATTTGTGCAAAAACTAAAATCAGCAGAGGCATTAAAGCTTTTCTCCTTTAAGAGCGCACAGAAACAATTAAATGTGCTGTGGATGATTTTAAAACAGGAGCAAAGTATTTGTGGGGGTGGTAGACATGGCATGTCGGGGATTATGGAGCCCATGAGAAACAGATTTATGACAGGCAGTAGTCAGTCTCTAACCAAAACCTCCCGTTGCATTTTGAATCCGTACAGATGAGTGAATCAAACCAATTTTCTTGATGTCATCATCGCTAACCGCAGTGATGCCGATTGTACTAATGTGGTAGTGCCAAGCAGACCGTGACTAGTGATCCTTCCCTCCCGGTACCCTCCCTGTTTTTTATACTCATAAATTTTTAATCTAATTCTGATCATGACAAACCTCTCTGGACAGAAGCTGGCTGATGGCATCTTTATGCTGTTTGAATTATAATGGCACAGACAGTAATTCATCGGCCCTCCCTTGCGGAGGGTATCGTATGTAATGCAGCCTATCTTGAAAAGCCGCAGACACCGTGCTCAGTTCACTGGCATTGCAAAATAGAGTCTGCAGGATTGAGAAGTAAACAGTGGCATATTCTCCTTCCCAGATCAACAAACTGGAGTTTTTTTTCCCTCAAGGCTTTATGGCTACTTCCACAGACATTCTGGTGCCTTTATGCTTGTTTGTATGTTTGTGTCATAGTTCCTCATCTGAGGAGGTTATTTTGGGGCAGTAGCATAACACTGCAGCGTAGCATCTTTCTCCCTAAACTTGATAGCATTTCTCCAATACATAAACAGTCAGTATAGATATAAACAGCCAGTATATTCCTTTTTTTTTGCCCCAGATGGAAGCTGTTTTATATTTGAGGCCTGTTGCTGATTAATCAGGCGTCAGTTATTTTCTACTTTATTCTGACCCCTTTGGACGGGCTCAATGCAATCAGCTCCAAGTGCAGTGGAAATTGTTTCCTATCCGTATAGCCATGGGTGCAAGACCCAGGAGAGGCTAAGACCGATATCTCCACAATCTACCCAGCTTAGGAGAGTTTAAGATCAGGATCAATTCAGAGTTCCAGCCCTTATCAGATGTCAAAGAGTCTCTGGAACTCCAGGCCGGATTCAGTGTCCCAAACTTGACCCAGGTTGCAAAGAAGGTTTTTGAACGTACGCTCCCTCTATGCGGTGAATAATGATGCCCATTAGCCTATTCTGGGAGGATCTGTCAACCCACATGCTGCTATAAAGTAATGTTCCCTGAGAAAAAGTCATCTCTGTGCTTGACAACAACATAATTGATAGCTGGGCACGACTATCACATTTTGCATTTGCTTTTCTCATGGAAAAGGCAAATGTGTGGTGTGAGAGCAGAGCAGGCTGATACCGGGGCGTGGGCAGGATTATTACTGTTATGACAGCTAAGGCTAATTGTTTATAGAACCGTTCTATGAGAAAGTGTCTCTTTTTATGACGCACGGTCTACCATCTGTGTATCTGCTGAGAACTTTTCCACTTTAAACATTAAAATGTTTGCATCATCTCCAAATTCTCACTGAGATCAGTAGAAGCGTGGGACAGAACTCACAAATAAAATGCTGCTTGTTTTTTTCCCCCTGTTGAAGATGATATACTGTCACTGTTCTTGAGAACAACTATAACGATGTGGTGCTATTGTTTTAACAAGACAGCGAGGGCCCGTTTCCCTGTTTATTTTTCTCTCTCTCTCGATTTTGTTCAGCCAAACTCACATGCCTAAATTTAACAGTTGCTCAAAAAGGCCTGGTTGGTTTCATGCCGTTATCACAGTGTGTTGCGATCGCTCCCTTAGTCAGCATATCTGAGACAGCAGGAAGAAGCCACTGTGTTTTCTGCCTCCACTGAAAAGAGACATAATTTAACCAGCAGATGCCTCCGGGATCTTTTGTGGACACGCGACCTGGAAGAACATAGATAATTAAACGCATAACAAAACCCTCTCCTACTACCGTGTATAGTGGGCCAGTCATTAAATGCAAAAAAAATCTCAACTTTAGAGGAAATTTCTGCACCATATCGTTGACTTTGGAGGGAAACTCGGAAGTCGCTGCACTATTTTACCTCTAGATATTGAGCAATTTCTGCTCTAATAAATTTAGAGAGATGGACATTGAATGTTAAATGGTATATGACTAGGAGACTGCAAAGCCAAATACCTTCTTAAAAAGCTCTACGTTAATGGAGATGAGAGTTTTATGGCTCGATCGATCATATTTTGCAGCACTTGGCTAGGAGAAGCGCATGTTCAGAAATATCCCCGATAAATAAAACCTGATTGCTAGAGCGTCAACAGTTAATCACCCAGTGCAGACACTCTGTTTTCCCTCCAATCGAGGCAATATAAATGATGTATTCTTTGTCTGGTTTAAAATCACTCTCAGTCTGGATGGCGATGAAACACTTATGGAAGTGTTGAACTGAAACTAAAAGGAAAAATACAAAAACAAGTGCACTACAATTTACAATTCCAATCATACTTGTCTGATTAATTTGAAGTGTTTTGTAAACTTATAGGCCACTAATGCTGAAAACAAGAAGAATTCCAGAAGCACTTGTGCGCAATATTGTTTAGCCCTTTAAAGTTGTTTCCAGACCCCCGCCATCAGCCTCCGGATCTGAAACAGCTGAAGTCACAGGCGCCACCCAGGACTATCACAACACTCGTCTTGGCCAGAGGTATGTGGACAATCCCAAGATTGAGAAACACATACTATAGAAATCACCATTTATTACAATAGTAAACATTCTTATTTTCTTCTTCTTTTCCTCCTCCCACAGTGAATCATCTTTCTTTGGGGTAAACAGGACCACGCCATACATTTCAGCCACCACACCTGACTTGAAGTGGTACTACTGGTTAATCTGCTACTCATATTCAACTGTTGGTGAGTCATTTTATTAGTGCTGGCCTTAAAAATAACGGTGAACTAGGTAGACAAAAATGGGGGAACCCACTATACCTGTAGCTGTGATTTACAGTGGACTGAACATACAGTGGATTCCACTAGAGTAGCTTTGCATGATTTAAAGTTGAAAATAATCCATGCTTATCCCATACTGGGACTTGATGCCGTTTCTCATCCACTGTCTGAAACAAGGTGTGTTAATTCTCTTTCCTCTCCCGCTAGGCAAACTTTCTTCTGATTGGCTGCCTCTTGTGCTCCTATCCAAAGCTGTGTGACCATATAAAGGACACGTACCTATCATCATACAGCGCCATGGGTAGAAGCAACTGTCTGAAACCAAGCATTTTTTAACAGTCTGAGATACCTTGAAGTGGAGCCATTAGCTAGCTTGTTAGCGTGAGCAAGTAACTCTTTATCAGGGGCGTAATTTCCAGGGGGGTTATGACCCCCCCAATAATCAGACCCAACCAATATAACCCCCCCCCCCAATGCAATTATCTTGCATAAATAGGCTGTTGGTTTTCTTTACTCATTTCAGTTATTACCAGGAAAATAGTTGCATGTTTAACCCTTTAAAGCCGGTCGGAGTGGGCACGCTCCGTTTTGCGTAACTATTTTTAAATCCTGGTAGAACTGCAACCAGGTAAGCTAGCGCAATATTTTTTTTTGCATATGAAACCGGAGGAGTTGTACTTACATCTTATGCCATCAGCTTTTCCTAGGTCACGGTTTCCTTCCACATATAGCTTTGCAAAAACTGCATAAAAAGCGCTTGCAGCAACAAAAACATAATATTGCCGATCCGATCAGCTGTTCGTAACACTTCCTACGCTGGAATAGAACTATCGCATGTCCGCCATTACCTGACCGAAACCGGAAGTGACGTCATAATCTCGGAAATGTAGTTTTTTTACCATCAGGGCCTCATGAGCCTATACTGGTGGTTTTAAAAGTTATGTTTGACTTTATGACTTTCTGTGTTGTTTCTGGGATGCTTAGGACTCATATTGCACTGCTGGAAATAGTTTATTTTGATGCATATGCTGCTTTTTTGCAAATTTGCATTATAATATTTATTTTCGTTTTTCCTGCAGTATATAAAAATTGGTATATTTCAAAAATAAAACTATGAAGACACTCAAAATAAATTACCTGTGGTGGGAAACTATTTTGTGCAACTTTTTTGTATTTACAGTTTTGAGGGATTCTGTATCTAGAAATATATGTTAAAAAAACAAAAACGATTTTAAATGTTTTTCTGGTTTATCGCACTTTTTTGCAATTTATGTAATTACTATGCACTTAATGCATACATATTATTAAAATTTGGGCTGTAATGGTTGTATTGATGTATAGCAACTTGAAATGCTCCCAAACATGGCACTACAGCATGTAAAAATATAATATAAGCTCTGGCGGACTTGGTTCTATGGTAGGTCTTAAAGGGTTAATCATCTGGGAATTTACCCAGATTTATTTATTTAGACAGAGATCTTGATCCCCCCAATGTTCAGCACAATGTTACGCCGATGGTCTTTATTAAACAGTATTAAGTTCGATTATAAGTAAACACTTCCTGAAAGAGGTTTGGACAAATACTACAGCTGATCTAACATAATGATATTCATGATAGCAGTTAGCATGCCAGCTATCCATTCTTAAGTGTGACATCAAACTCAAACACTGTGGCATCGCTGAAAGTTAAAAAACAGCCAAGATTGTTTTTTTCTTTAATAAAGTGTGGCTGCTCTCCCAGGTGTTATAATAAAGTTCAACATCGTGGTATCTATATAAAAAAAGAGGTTTTACAAGGTTTAACAGATTTAGAAGTTAGTAGGAAGTTAACCTGCTAGTTTCTATCTAAAGAGAATATACCATATTCTGGCTGAGAGATTTCTAAAAAACTAAAATGCTGTCATGATCCTGGGTCTTATAACCCAGTGTTTTGAGTTTTAGTTCTTTTGATGTTTATAGTGTATGTTTAAGCTTATTAGATTTCCTATGTTCACTTGCTTATTAGTTCCCCCTTGTGTTTTCAACCCCTGTGAAGTCTCCCTTGCCC
The DNA here is from genome assembly GCF_963576455.1 of Neolamprologus multifasciatus. Classification (NCBI taxonomy): domain Eukaryota; kingdom Metazoa; phylum Chordata; class Actinopteri; order Cichliformes; family Cichlidae; genus Neolamprologus; species Neolamprologus multifasciatus. The sequence continues at coordinate 6,086,814 of NC_140446.1, read as the reverse complement.
TTCGTGTGTTTCATGTCTGTGTGTCTTATGTTGTCATGTCTGCGTCTCATTATATTTCCTGTTTTATTTTGAAGGGGTCCTGTGTTCCTATGTTCAATGTTTTTAGTGTTACTCTCTCCTTGTGACGTCGTTATGTTCATGTGTGTCAGCTGTTTCACCATGTGTTCCCACTTCCCTCATTATCCTCCTGTGTGGATTTAGTCCGTGTGCTTTCAGTCATTCTTTGTCAGGTCGTCTGCTCATCCATGTCACAACTTCAGGTATCCATGTCAGTTCACCATGTTTAACGTGTTTTCATGTTTAGTTTTAGTTCACCCAGTTTAGGTTATTGTTTAGTTTCACCAATGCCCTTTTGTTTGTACCTTTTTTGCTAGCCTCAATAAACGGCTTGTTTTTTGTTAAATCCACTCCACGTTCAGTTTTTGGTCTGCGTTTAAGTCCTCTTTTGCAAACACATACAGGTCTGCCCCAGCCAGACTGTGACAAATGCACATATCTGCAGTTGAAGACGCGAAACTACACTGATCGATCGGCCTCAATCAGTCCGACTTGCGCCTGTCATTCAGCTCTAGATCCCAGCAGGACTGTGTTCTCAGCCCCCAACTTTACGCCCTGTACACCTAAGACTCTACACCAACTCACCCAACCAATGTCACTGTCACATATGCCAGTCACACCACCGTGGTTGGGCTCAATTTGTCCCACTGGTGCAGAAAATAACCAGAATGCAAACATCCTTAAAACAAAAGAACTCGGATGGATGGAATATGTCTTCACCTTCAGGTTTCTGGGCCAGCCCGTTCTCACTCCCGAGGCGTAACATGCCGACGTTTTGTCACGTCCCGCGGCGTTCCTGAGGAACGCGAAAGGAGACCTTCGGCGTTCTTATGGTACACGGCGGGTTATGGGCGAAATCCAGTGCAATGACGCTCCCGCGGTAATAGACGTTCCAGCCCTGTATTCCAGCCCTAAACCTAACCTTATCCCTAGCCCTAACCATAACCTTTTTCCTGAGCTTAACCATGACTTTAATGATGTTAAATAGTGTGTTTCTAAGCGATTTGCAGAAAAAGAGCGAACATGTGTAGATTGAGTCCATACGGTTCTCATATTTCCTCATTTTTCCGAGGTCGTCATTTAGGAACGTGGTGGGTAGCCGAAAACGTAATATGTTGACGATTTGTCACCTAGCGTAAAATGTGACGCTTTGGGAGTGAGAACGTGTTGTCTGGGCCCTCACATCTTTGCCGATCTTACCTGGACCCACAACACCAATGCCTTGGTAAAGAAGGCTCTGCACTTCCTCCATGTCCTGATAAGAATAAACTGGACTACTGCTCCTCAGTGGAGATGCTCTCCTACTGCCTGGATGTTTGGTATGCAGGGACCACTGAGAACAGGAAGGTAATTAACACTGCCAAAAAAGCCATTGGCCGCCCTCTACCACCCCTGGAGGCCATCGCAAGATCCTCCTGTCTCAGGAAAACCAGGGCCAACACAGGTGACCCCTTGCACCCTGCACACCACCTGTTTGACCTGCTGCCCTCTGGCTGGCGCCTCAGGTCAATCAGGTCCAACACCTCCAAACTCACTAACAGCTTCTGTCCACTCATCCCCCAATCTGAGCCATGGTCAGAGTAGCCCCCATCACTCAGGCCACTCTTACACATCCAGATTCGATTGTATTTATTCCTGCTGTCTACTATTCATATTTTATTCCAACACAGTTGGTGTGGAGCACCAGTAAAGGGCTATTCTATTCTATTCTATTCAGGAAAAAGCATTGCAACACATTAAAACAACAATTTCATGAACACAGTAGGAGCTAGGACCCAGAATCAGGGTTAATACACTATCAGTTAACAAATGAATGCTCACTCACTAACTGAAAAAAAGTACAGTTGGCAGCTGTTTAGATCTAGCATTTCAGCTTTCACATATGAGTGTAATTTTCACACTTAAGTCTCCCATCAACCAAATGCCCAATGTATATTCAGCAACCCAATCAGGGATTAGCAACCCGTGGAGGGCAAAGAAGATGATTGGAAGAGCAGAGGAGCTCAGGCTAGTTCTGGTGGTCTGCCTCACTTCCACTTCTGGTATGTCCATATTACAAACTGTGAAAACTTCCCATGTCCAGAAGAACTGTTACAAGCTTGTAGCTCATTTCAATGTCAGATGTCTTTTTTGCCTTTTTCCCTTCTCCCCCTGCATATAATGGCATTCACTGCAATGGGGAGAGCACTTGCTGCTCCCATAAATAAAAGAGAGGTAGGCTCCGGCCTGTTTCATCCATCACTGAGCTGGAGTTGTGTTTGTGGAGCAGGAGGGAGTGAGAGGGCCGGATTCATCCATGTTCCCAGCAGCCATCCCCCTGTGGGAACTTCACACAGCCATTAAACACCTCATGGCAGCCCGTTAGCCATCGGGCCAGCTGAACCGAAGAGAGCCGCAGTCCCACAAGCTCTCCCGCTGTCCCCGAGGACATGTCAACAGGTTTTTCATTTAAAGTTTTAGTGCACATCTCGGGCGCATAAGTCTGCTGATATAGGAGAAATAGAGGCACATGCATCCTCAGTCTTACAGGGAGTCACACAGGTGTTAATGTAGGATGTGAAATACAACGAGAGCTCAGTAGAACGTGCTATATGAGTTTGTTCATGAACAGAAAAATCATTCGCATGCTGCAAAGTTTCTACATGTCAATAAGTGTTTGTTTTTAATAGACAAATATTACAGCTGAGAATTATATTAACAGTCAAGCTATTTAGGAGAATTACAGCTGAAATAACAAAGTGTTCAAAATGATGTGAAATCAGCTCTGACGTCTTTTTAAATCTGATTCTGTTTTTCATTAAATGAAAAATGACAGCTTTGAACGCTTAATGATCTACATGGAATTGGTTTAAAACAATTCAGACCAAATATTTATATAATCAGTTTGAATTTCTTCTTGATAAAGCCTTACATAATCCCTCGTTTCTCGCCAGCCTCTTTGAACATTTTCCGACATTTTTCGTGACGTAATCATACGATTCCTGTCAGTCCATGACGCCGGTGATCATTTTAATAAACACAGATGACCCTCGGGATGTGAGCGAGCCGGTGAAACCTGCGGTTTGATGCTAAGGGGATGCGATGGAGTCTAACGTGCCCTTAAATCACCGCTGGGAGTGAAACAAAGTGTTTTTATGGGGGACTGAAATGCAGGTGTTGAATTTGACAGACTCGGCTGTAGATTCCCAAGCTTTTTAAATGCATGCATCTGGACCAATAAAGCTCTGTGTTTATAAAGACAGCAGGGAAGGACACAGATTAGTGTGCGTTTGGCTATCATCCCTTATCACTTTATTAAAAAATCTAAATGAAAAACATAATCATAAGCAGAGGAAACAAACATCAATTCCCTCCCTGCTGCAAAAACCCAACAAGCAGTAAAATTCCCCAGCTCCAGTATTTCCCCCCACCCTACTGTGGGAGTGGTGCAGTCTGCTTGATCTCACCTCAGTCTGATTAATTAAAGGAGAATGCAATGGACTCTCGGTGTCTCCAGGGGTTTCACGTAGCCATCCCAAAGAGTCACGTTGGATCACAGAGGGAGTCATTGCATTGTGTTGTTGAGTAAAACTGAAGAGGTGGCACTCCTTAAAACCACACTCCACATGCCTGGAATTCCTTCTGACCGCACAACTGGGCAGAAGCAGATGCTTGATTGATGAATGGGATTTATTAAGTGTGTTTTCTTCATCAAACAACTGTAGCGTCTTTGAACTCCGTGGGATTTAATATCACGGCAGGTTCACTCTTCAGCATTGGGTTATGAGGCTGTAAAAAGTGAGGGAGTATATGTGTATCTAAAATTTTCTAGTCATCTATAAACACACGTAATTGCTTATCAGTTTTCACAAGTTTCCCTTTGCAGAGAGTTTGCGAGAATTTCAGAGTGGTAAAAGAGCAGAAAATAAAGTCATTAATAATCTCATTTTTCCTTCAACCCACAAGGTCTGTGGCAATAAATGGATATCGAGAAAGCAATAAACATCAAATTTGCCACTACAGTTAGGAGGCCTGTTGTTCTTTTCCTCATTTTCTGCATTATACACCTTGCTAGTACCACCTCGCACGATCTGATACCGTCGTGTTGGTGTTATTCCCAGATCATCATACTAAATATTGTTCCAGGATCAACATTGCAAGTGACCAATCAGAATGTTGTGACGTCATACTTTTGTGACTTCGTGAAAAACCGCCGTAAAACAAAAAACTGTACTTAAGCTGCGAGAAACCGTTTCTGTCCGCTGATCAACGGACCCTAACCCTAACCGTAACCCTTTAATAAACGGTAAGCAGAGCTGATATTGTCCTTGCAACATTGGAATTTCATAAATGCAGAAATGGCTTGGCGTGCAAAAGAATAACGTCGCAACAATGTGATTGGTCACTTGCAATGTTGATCCTGGAACAACATTTTCATGATGATCTGGGAACAACACCAACACGACGATATCAGATCATCCTACCACCTCCATCAGCACTGCTTTAATTCTGTATGGAATAGATTCAACAAGGTACAGGAGACATTGCTCAGAGATTGTGGTTCATGTTGACATGACATCGTCTCACAGTTTCACAGATTTGTTAGCAGCACATCCACTGTGTGAATCTGATGCCATTTGAGTGCAGTGAACTCATTTCCATGTTAAAAACAAAGAAACAGTTTTAAATCATTTCCTACTAGAAACGGTAGTGATCAGAAGATGGATGGACATGGTCAGCACCAATAGTCAGGCACGCTGTGGTGTTGCTATGGTGCTAAATGATGCTTAGCTGATACTAATGGGCCCAGAATGTGCCAAGAAAACATCTTCCACCAGACTGAACAGTTGCTGTAAGGCAGGATGGCTCAATGCTTTCATGTAGTTTGCTGCAAATTGTGACCCTAGCATCAAAATATGGGAGCAGAAACAGAGACTCATCAGACCAGGCGAATTTTTTTTTAATCGTCTCTAGTCCACTTGGTGATCCTGTGTGAACGGTAGTCTCATTTTCCTGTTCTTAGCTGGGAGGAATGACACCCATCTGGTCTTCTCCTGCTTTTGCCCGTCTACTTCATGGTTCAATGTGTTGTGATTTCAGGGATGTTTTTCCTGAAACCTACCTTGGCAACAAGTGTTTATTTGAGTTGCTGTTGATTTCTTAACAGCACAAAGCAGTCTGGCCATGCTCCTCAGAGCTGTGGCATCAAAAAGCCTTTTGGCCCAGAGAATTGCTACTTACTTTTTTCTTTTTCAGACAAATCTCTATAAATCCAAGTAAGTATGAGAGCAACCCAGTAGATCTGCAGTTTTTGATATAGTACTGACTAGGGATGGGTACCGATAATGGCACTGGTTCTGACATAAACGGTAGTAACCAGACCGAAAAGCAGCGCACATTTCGGTGCTTTATTGCTGTGCTTTTTTTCCCTGAGATGTCATACACGTTGGATTCTAGCCAATCATTTTACCTTTGCAAGGATAGTAGGTGGGTCCACGCACGTACGTTCTTTTAGAGCAGAGCTACAGATTAAAAATGCCCAAGGCGAAGCGGTCAAAAGTCTGGCTGTACGTCATAGCAAAAGATGCAAACTCAGCAGCCTGCAACAAGTGCTTTAAGGTGATACTGTGATACTGTCAAAGGAGGTAACACCTCAAATCCGATGAAACACTTGGCGACGCATAGTGGGTTTTTTTAAAAGCCGAGAAATGCGCCGTATTTGATAGCTTGCTGTGAGACCTCACACCGAGCACATCTACTGCGGGTGTAGCCGTAGCCCTGCCAGTGTAGCAGAAATGATGATGATGATGATGCAGCAGCAGCCGTTCTTCTCTGGGCGAGCAGCTTAATGTTGTTCGTGTGTAATTTACATCGAGTAGGCTAACCACGTTATTAAATTAATGCACGTAAGGTGAACTAGCAAACACCGTCGTAATTACATGCAGCTGTCTTCTTGTTTGATGGCAGATACTCCCTTCACCCTGGCCAAAAAGGCTAAAATGACCCAAGAAAAAGTGGAAAACAGCTAAACATGAGAGTTTTTTTGGACAAAGTTTGTGTTTTTTCCATTGTTTAAGCACTGCTTCCAGCCAAGAGTGATACCATATAGCTGCAGAAAAGGCTAACATTGTTATCTTTTTACAAAAAAAACCCAGCTAAACATTAGAGGTTTTTGGACAAAGTTTGTGTTCTCCATTCTTTAAGCACCGGTTCAAGCACCGGCAGCATTTCAAAAGTCCGGTTTGGCACCGGTATCGGATAAAACCTAAACGATACCCATCCCTACTACTGACAACTATGCCTCAAAATCCCTTAAATCACATTTCTTCCCATTCTGATGGTTGGTTTGAACCTCAGCAGGTTGTCTTGGCCATACATGACTAGATACAGTGAGTTTTTGCATTGTGATTTGCTAATTAGATTATATTAATGAGTAGCTGAATGTGATAAAATGGCAAGTTAGTGCAAACAAAATATCTAAATGATTTTAAACATGGTCTCAAATAATCAGATCAACGGTGTAAGTAGTCCCTGTGAACACAAACCCGACCAGGTTTCGGACAGTTTTACCTTGACTCCGTATAAAGTCAGTGAGAGGAGATATCCCTAATATGGTCAGCTCAGGTATCTAGTTCTATTCAACAAGCCATTCAAACCTTTTGATTCAACCAATGAGAAGAACATTGAACTAATTATATTAGACAGAAAAATATTTATAGCGGGCTGCACCGAGGCCCAGAAGACAAATAGGTAATGAGATTTATATCTGTTGAATCCTATGCTATTAGAAATATTAAGTCTTTAATAAAAGGACTTCCCAATATTCCAGTGCTGCAGGTCCAAATATTAATAGTACATTAATGTTTGCTCAGGTGTAAAAGTTTCTGAAAAGGTTAGAGGTCAAAATTTCCAGTTGATAAGGGTCTTCAAGAGGAAAAAGCACAACACATAATGTTTGAGGTGCTTAAATCCAAACCAAAGTCATTGTTACAACCTAGAAACTCAATTTTACTAATGATTTGTAAATGTTCTATACAGCCCTAGTGATTTTTATTAGCTGTTAATAGGTATTGGTCTCAATGGGTAAATCTCCTCGCCTTTCCCCCTGCTTAGCTTGTCTTTTAGAGTAATTTAACTGAGGCCGAAAGGCATAAAAAGCCCCACTTTGGCTGCTCTGTGAGGGAGTGTGCCTGTCTGTGTGATAGACAACGTGATTCTAAAGCATTGCTCTGGGCTCCATCATGCAGCGTGACAGCAAGGACACGGCCCTGGACCCGTGACAGCACCCATAAGTCTCTATCGGGGCCCCAGGCGGGCTGTCTCATGACTCTGTGCAGGTGCCTCCTGTTCCTGCCAGAGTCGCCAGCAAGTCAGCCCCTAAATGGCTCTCCTCCTCCTTCGTCTCGTCTCACATCCTCTTTAAGCTGAGCTCCATCACGTCACTCACTAAGATGTTCCACAGCCATGGAGGGGCTTAGCGCGCGACGCCATGTTTAGTCATTAGAAAGCAGGAGATCCTGTGAGACGGCCTATGCAGTATCAAATGTCACATCTGACAGCAACTAGAGAGAGGAGCAGCATGTGAGCCAATCAAGGGGTAATAGATCAAAGAGAAGAGCATATTTGGTTAATCTACACTCTTATAGAAGAAAACACTGCCTGTATGGAAATAGTCTGCGGTAAAACAAGATTTTAAAACAGATAGCCAAGTGTAGTGGCACTATTACTTATCCCTATAAACAGATGTCTACATATAAATATACAGACTTTGAAGACAAGGGACAAGATTCCTGGCACTGGATGCTTTCTGGCTTCCTTATATGAACTGCATGTAGCTATTGTTCTGTAGTCAGGTTTGAATGCAGGTAAACTGTCTATCCGTTTTGGGACAGAGGACATTTCTCTTTTTCATGCTTTGAGAAGTGAGGGGTGTTTATATATTAAGATACTGGGGTGGAAATAACATGGCACTGTGCAATGATTTTCCTTTGGCTCTGCTTAACGTTTGCTCCAAATAAGAAATTTTCATTTTGAACATTAAAAACCACCTGAGTTTAATCAGACGTGACCAGTGTTGGTCAAGTTACTTAAAAACAGTAATTAGTTACTTTACTACTTAGTTACTTTTTAAAAAACATGATATACAACCTGAATACGTAATGAACCAATAGAATTTTAAGCCCAATTCTAGTTTTTCTGCATAATCCATCATATATAATTGAATCATGTGAAAAAGTCTCTTTTTTAAAATTGTTTTATTAGTTTTAATCTTCTAATTTTATGCACATTGCATTAAGCAAAAATTAAATTCTATGCAGCTGTCTTTGACTTGAAGAAATTGTTGAACATTTTTCCACTTCCAATCTTTTTAAATCTTATCTTAAAACGCATTTACTGGCTTTTAATACAGCATGAGAGTTATTTGTTAATTCATATTTGGTGTTTGCTTTTAATACAATAAGTTGTTTTATTTGGTATGTTGTATTCTTGTACAGTTATTTTATTATGTATGTTGTATTCTTGTACAGCACTTTGGTCAACACTCTTGTTGTAATTAAATGTGCTATATAAATAATTAAACTATTAAACTATTTAAACCTATTTTCTGCATATTCCAGCATATAAAATAAAATAATGTTTTGTGTTTACACTCACTCTTTCAAATAGATTCAAGTAAAACGCAGCAAAAACAAATAAAATCAAAGATTCAGCAACACTGAGTCCTGTCACTCTTGAATCTATTGTCACCTGTTATCAGGAGTGGGGCGGGCGGAGGTTTGCAATAATTGGATTACAAAGTTACTGCCCATCTCTGGATGTGACTGATAAAACTATAAAATAAAACTATAAAATATTTACATTACATATGCACAAAGTTACACTACATTGCATGTTCATTAACAGCTCAGCCCAGATCACTGTCTCTGTTCATCATCTCACGAGCACGAAAAATATGGCATGCAAATTCAAGAAAATTATGAGAAGTACACTTGTGAATTTTATTTCTATATTACCTATTCCTATATTAAGAATGATAATGAGTAGATATGCTCATCTAAACACAGTAGAAGCCATCCTTAATCTCAACAATGTGTTTAGCGCATATGTTTTTGGGTTTGGCTGTTTTGGAGGAGGGGAGGGACATTCACCATCTTTAAATGTGTGGGGTCCCATGTCTCCTCCTTAACCAAAATGCAATTGCAAAACCTTGAGAGATTCTCTGAAAACTATTGAAAAAGTAAATTTGAAAAAAAAAAAATACAATTAAACTTTAACTGCATTTGTAAACAATGATCAGCTCATGGAACAGGAAGAATTAGCACAGATATCAATCATCTAAATATCCAAACACTGGTCAGACTGGTTTTCGTGGTTACTTTGAAAGATTTCCCCAAATTTTGTAACCCAGTTAAAAGTACTAGTTTTCAAAATTTGGAGAAATCTTTTTAAAAGAAGGGGAAGAAGCTTGACTCGTGTAGCAAAGGTGGACATGCAGATGGATAGTGTGATGCTAGAGACAGGGGGAGATGGAGGCAGAAAAAATAAAAAGAAGAAGCAGGAGAGAGAAAATTTCTTTTAACATCTTCTTTTGATTTTATTTGTGCATTTATTTGTGACCTGTAACCTGCCACTGATTGTATTTTATTTTTCCCATGACTTGAGCAGATCACCTGGCATGGACAGGCGCGCTGCTGGGACCGAAATCTGTCTTTACTGCCTCCACAGCTGCGATTCGTCATAAACGGGAGGGATGCGATTAAAAGTAAATAACTCGACAAACAATTAGCCAGTTTAATGGCTTTCGAAACTCCAGACGTACTCTTGCACACACTCACACTCGGTTCTTATAAAGGCACTGGCATGGTATGCGCCTGCACGGGCCAATTGGACTCTGGCTGTAAAACTGGGTTTGTGAGGAAACAGACCATGCACTCAACAGATGAAAAGGCAAATGTCCCACTGAGTCTGTAAAGACTTACTCAGAACTTTAACAGACAATCACAGCTTTTCCAGCAAATGCAAACAAAAAAAAATGGACTATAAGAAAACAGCCACTTGCTGCAGACAGAGTAGAGTACTTCTTTTATTTTGATTTTTTTTTTTTGTTTCAGCCATACCGTCCTCTGATTTCGATCATATATGCAAATCTAAAGATTGAACAAACTTATTTTAATGGATAGACAAAGAGCTAAACAGATAAGAAATATGAGAGCAGCATTCTGAAGAGAAAACAGCTTTTAAAACAGCACTGACTTTAGAAACTAATAATAACTTGGTAAATAAAACAGCTCTGGAGCTGTCTGAAGTCTTTCACCACAATACATTGTGTGGCTCACTTTATATGTCTAGATAAGTAAGTAAAGTAAAAGTAAAGCTCTGAACGACTTCGTCTGGGATAAGTTTTTTAGACTGACAGAGGTCACAACTGCAAAGTTTTACATAAATAAATATATAAAACACAAATTCCCGTGCTGCTGGTGTCATAGTTTCATCATGAAAGCTGCAGTAATTGTCATTCATTTTGACAAAATCACTAAAAATTATATTCATTGCCACAGCTGCTGGGGTGGATGTGGATGGATGTTTTTTGGTAAATGTAGGCCGTGTGCGTGTGCGCATGTATGGTCTGTATTTTCAATTAGAAGTGCATTCGTACAGCCAGACTAAATGTATTATAGCTACTGAGGAGCTTACTCATTATAAAACTGTATATTTTAAACAGAGAATAGCTTCAGCCTGAATATTTTCCACTCATTTTATTTTGATGGCTCCTTGCAGTTCACTTTATATTATTTTGGCTTAAAGCATGAAATAAATATCAGCTACTCATTTTTTAAATGATGCTATAAATGGACCAGTTCTTCTCACTTCTCCTGGTTTCTGAACATTGTCAGCTATTATCATTATAATACTAGCATTTTTATAATATTAAGTTATAAAAACTGATTTTGTACTGTTTTAGTGCTCATTCTGTTTTGTTTTATCCCTCTGGCATCTAATTTCAAGACATGAGGACAATCATCTAAGCGAATGAACCGGGTTTAATAATTCTTGTACCTCTACTTTTTCTTTTACCTAGACTGCAAAAATATATGTAGGCCTTAATAAATCGTGTACTTTATATATTAATACCTTTAATCTGTATTCTTATATTTCTCTGTTTTATTCATGATTCATTTCTTGTTGCATACCATGGGTCAGAATAACGATATTTCAATCCTGTGTATATTATGTGCATATTGCAGAACTGACAATAAAAAGGACTTTGAGACATGCAGGGTCAGTAGGGGAGAATAAGGGAGGGGCTTTCTGCAGTCACTGACATGCGGTTTGATATATGGATGCACAGTTTATATACTTGATATTGCCTTCTTTCAGGTGCATGTCAGCAGAAATCAGGTTATGATTTGTTGTTTATTTAGATTTAGTTTTATTTGTTTCACTTACCTGTGCAGGTGGTAGGCCGAGAGGTTGTAAAGTAGGAGAATGGGTCGGCTAAGTGTGCCGTTTTCTTTTTCTTTTATTATTTTAATTACTTTGGTTTGGCTGAACTCTCTCGTGTTAGATTTTTTTAAACTTGCTAATAAATGCCAGAGTTTTCTACCAAAAAACCTGCTTCTTGACAAGATTTCTCTCAAAGCAGCGTCTTCTGCTCTTGATACGGGGCTGCAGCACGACAGATGGGTATCTGATTTTACTGTAAAAGAAAACTCCTACGTTGCTCCGGAGCTTGTTCTGCATTAGAAATGTGCCTCTGCTGGGAGGATGTTTTTGCTTTCAAACCAGCTGCAATCCAAATATTTTCTGAGAGATTTCATTGCCCAAAGGCGCTTTTCTTCAAAATCACAAAAACCCAAAGGACGGCATTAGCATAATTTAACAAACCTTAGCCGTAATTACCCATGTTTTTGCATTACGTAGCGCTGTGGTGACACAACACTGTAGATAAAGTTGAAATAATACATGAGATTCCTTTGCCAGAACTATACTGCAAACATTTGACTTCACGTTACAAGTCAGCGAGAGAGGGGGAAGGCGAAAGGCTGTAGGATTCCACTGATGTTTGTGCCATTAAAAACATGCATCCTCTCGTGAATAACAACAGAGCCGCATCCAAACGGGGCTGTTGTGTCGAAACCTTAGATCGCCAAAGGGAGAAAGGAAAAACTGCTTTTGCAAGTTAATGTCCTCCTTTTGTATTTACTTCTTCAGAAATACAGTGCCATCTGACTCCTCTTGTATCCGTGCGCGTACCCGTTAAAGGGTGAACTCGCGACGGGTCAGATAGATGCATAATGCGTGTACTTTTTATGGCGGTCATTGAAATGTGCTGCAATATCCATTAGGAATAATGGCTCTGTGGACAAATAGAGCTGGGTGTCTCTGAGGTGCTGATTGAGTCGGCAGATGGAGTATAAATTATGATGAAAAGGCATCAGCAAGGTTGACCTCCCTCCGTTTATGCTTAATCTGCAGCCAAGGAGAGATTTTATTTTCCTTGCAAGATCAGGGGAAAAAATGGCCGGGGAATCATTCTGCTAAACCCTCAGTTGGCAGGCTGCGTCTCGGAGTGGTTCAGCATCTGTTGCTTTATTTTCCAGTGGAAGTCTCCGCTCTGTTTTTTCTTTCTTTTCTTTTCTTTTTTTTGTTGAAATTGATTAATCTTTCATAACAGGAGGACTAAAAGTCTTAACTTTGAAAATCTCCCACATTTTGAGTCCGGTTTATAAAGTCATCAGGAGCCAAATGGGGAACAAACAGCCCTGAGGTGGTATCAGCATAATAGAGGTCAGAGCGTATTAAATGAAATGAGTTTATTTAAATAAACATGCATAATGACTTTTTCTGGTCTGCTCTCAAATGGCTCTCTGCTTGCCATGTTTTGGTAGTAAAGTTTAGTTTGGTATCATAGCAATTAAACAAAGGAGTCGTAAAGCAGAAAATGATAAAAGTAATAAAATAACAAGTGAAAAGACAGGAGTAATATATCACAGCTGGCCTCGAAAGCCATCTAAAATAACTTTGAAGGTTTGGGTGTTTGTTATATTAATAAAAAGCCCAAAACATAACATCTTAAAGGTCATGCGAACGCCACCGGTTACTGATTACGATTAGAGATGACATAACTCTTTTCACTTTCACGACCTGACTCGGGTAAGGGAAAACAACAGCACAGACCATTTCCCATCCCGAACAGTTGCGTTTCCCGAAGCCTGACTCTGACCCCTCTCCCCGTGTCTCCGTCACACACCTGCGCAGCCGAGGACCTCAGGGACGGTCCCCGTTCAAGCCTCGCACGGGGCCTCCCTGTCGCGCCTGATGTATGTCAGCGTGTCCCGGGGTCCTCTCCCTGTAGGTGTGGGTCTCCCTCCAGAGGCCCGATTAAAACCCGGCCTGCTCTCTCAGCTGTGTTTGCTGCTTGTCAAACAGTCTGGTTTATGGGCTTCATTAGCGGAGGAGGTGGGTTACATATGGGGAGTGTGTTTTACTGCCACTGGCTGTCTGTACAGGCCAGAGATCACGACTTGTCTGACACTCAGTAAATCAGCGAAGGTTTTGCAAATTTTGGTCCAGTGGAACGTGAGCGGAGGGAGAAAGAGGAATACGAACCGTTTCGCCAACAGTTTTAAGACATGAGAATCTCCAAAGCACTGCTGCGACTACACAGAATACTGTAAGACTTTATGATATGTAATCAATGCTCAGCCGTGTTTATGGGAGTTGTCTATGGGGTACTTTTTGCGTGGAGGAGTTAATAATTCGTTCAATGTGACTTTCGTCTGTGTAGCTTTGTTGCCGAGTCCTGCTGAGCGTCTGCGGCTTAGCTTAAGCTCAGTGTTGACATAACGCCATTACAAAACATTTAGATCAGTGTGACATGACAATCTACCATTTGATGCAATTACTGTTTTTTTTAGGGGCTGTTATTAAATACTGTCATAAGTGATCCAACAAAGAAAATAACCACCACAACAATCAATAGAAACAGAGTAATCCATCTTTAGTTTGATGCTTCAACAACTTTTTTACTAATATTGAACATTAAAAAGTCACTTCTGAACATTTTTCTTAAGACGGTTAATAAAAGAAAAGAAGAAAAGAACAAATCTGCTCCTGCACAGTCATCTGTCGTTAATTTATTTTAACAAAAGCAATTCAATGGCTCGAAATTCCCTTTGCACCATGCAAGAACAACGCATTGGTTCCTGGATCCAGATTATTTGGTGATATTACCTAGAAAACATTCAGAAATTGTCTTCCAGGTTTTCGTATTTCAATTTGATATGGATTTCTGACAGTTGAGACATGTCCGCCTTTGCCCTTTATTCTTTTAAAAAAGATCCCTATAGATCTGGATGTAAAGCTAATCGCATCTAGGTTGAGATAAATTCCACCTCTGGTAAACTTTTCATGTGAATCCATCCATAACTTTTTGATTAATCCGAAGAAATAAGCAAACTTTCTTGGCGGAGGTTATAAAGTTACATTAAAATTGACCTTCTCCACAGCAGACATTATTTCCTTACCTTGTTACAGAAAGGAAACCACAGGAATTGATGATGGCTCTGATCCATTAAGTGTCCCAGGAAGCCTTGACAGTGAACCAACATGTACAAAAGCAGAACCTCCTCTAAGAGAAATGCAGCCATCATTAATCACATCAAAGTATCTGCTGTAAAAAAAAGGGGGTCTATTACACAACCTCATCTGAAGGTCCACAGCAAATTTTTCTTAATACTTAAAATGGGTTCCGTTCAATACGACATTTTTTCCTAAATCCAGACATATGTTAAAAGAAAACGCTTGTAAAATTATTTGTGCATTGCTACACTATTTAAAAGCATATTGCACATTCAGATTTCATCAACCTTGTAGTATAGTCCGTGCACTCCTCCTCCCTGGATGAAAAATTTCAGCATCTGTTGTTCATTTCATGTTTTACTACTCGTCACAAGATGTTTCCTTCTCTGAAAAGTGCATTCTCATAGTGTGCTCTGGCGGCTTCAGGTTTCCACTTTACATTTGTTTGTGTCACATATTGGACTGTGATTGTCTTCCTTACTAACTGTAGAGTCACAAATACACAAATAGAGTCACACAAGCACTGAGATTTCAGGTAAGCATAGACGATGTTCCCTCTTTGAGAAAATAATGGTTAAGCCAACTTCTGCTTTCAGTGATGCTAAAACATCCAAGGTTAGGAATAATGTGCAAGATATATTTCCATTAAGAACTTAAAAGAGCTTCTGAAACCTGTGGAGAACATTATATTGTCTCTCTCTCTGTCTGTGTAACCACAGGCTAAGTGGTTAAAATATTAAATGAAAAGTGGTAATGATTTCACAGGGTCTTTAGAGACTAACGAGCTAGAAATGAGCTTGCTGACATTCTCACTGACTCGCTGACATTTAAATGCAAAGGTCAGTTAAGAAACTTTAGCGCTGACATTTACTGGGTCATAGCTGCAAAAATATCAACAGTCCCAGCTAAACTGTAATAAAACATCGATTTTATAAACTTGGACACTAGGTTAAATTATCATCAACTATAAACAGGTTTGAAGTGAGAATTTGAAATAAAGATGCAAAGAGTTGACAGAAAAGACGGAACAATTTATTTAAATCTGCTAAATATAATCTAAAATGACAGAAAGGTTCAACAGTTTATATTTCTGGAATGGTTAATCCACCCGTGTCCACAGGCGCTTTAATCAATATTAGATTTTAAATGCTAAAATATAATTATCCTTCTTGTCTGATTTTTCACATTTGCTGATTTACAAAAAAAGCAAAATAACAAATTTGTAAAGCACGTTATTATTTTTGACTAAGATGCCAAATTATAGCTATTTACTTGCATTCCTGAACAGAAAAAGTAAATTTAGTGTTTTTATTTCTGACTTCTCAAGTCAGAAATTCACTTATCTTGTTTTTATCTTGTTAAATGTTCAGATGCTGAGCGACTTGTACTTCTTTGTTCTGAACACAACTGTAGTTACTAAAACACATCTTACCTCCATCAGTCTCTCAGAGAGTTGTGATAACTAAACATTAACATGCTAAACCAGGATTTTGTCGTTTAAAACCTTTTAATTCAGCAGGTCATACAACATATAAATATAGCAGTTATGACTAGTTTTAACTAACATTAATGGTGATTTTGCCAGCTTTAAAACTGGGATTCTACAGGGTGGGCCATTTATATGGATACAACGTAATAAAATGGGAATGGTTGGTGATATTAAAGTCCTGTCTGTGGCACATTAGTATATGTGAGGGGGCAAACTCCTCAAGATGGGTGGTGACCATGGTGGCCATTTAGAAGTCAGCCATCTTGGATACAACTTTTGTTTGTTCAATAGGAAGAGGGCCATGTGACACATCAAACTTATTGGTAATGTCACAAGAAAAACAATGGTGTGCTTGGTTTCAATGTAACTTTATTCTTTCATGAGTTATTTACAAGTTTCTGACCACTTATAAAATGTGTTCAATGTGCTGCCCATTGTGTTGGATTGTCAATGCAACCCTCTTCTCCCTCATTTTATTATGGTGTATCCATAGAAATGGCCCACCCTGTAGAAATGAAGAAAAATGCTTTGGAAAGGATTTAAAGTAAACTTTCGTCTCAGTGATAGGCGCTTGTTTTACCATTTCATACCTGTATAGTCATCTGACGACAAAAACAGGAAAATATGTACTAAAGAGCAGCTTTATTGGGAGTTTTGCCAAATTAAAATGAGATCAATGTGAGCACAGAAAGCATAACATGTATAGCCGTTACCCTGCTGATGTGGGGACACTGCTATTAGAAATAAAATTACTTCCCTGGGACTTCAGTTCTTTGAATATCAGTAGTACATGCCTGGACTGGTATAGCCTGCCTGATTCAGATTAAAAGCTATTTTTTAAAACCACCTGGGCCGCAACTGAATCATTTCCCGCAGACCGATTGGAGCGCAGATAGTATAAAAGTCGTACCTAGTCAAAATAAAAATAATGTAGCTTTAGCTAGCTTATCCAGCGCCTGTATACTGTAAAATACAATGACTGTAAATGAGATAACAGTGTCATATTGAAGTTTCAACTGCTTGTTCAATCATTGTGTTTGAATTGACATTTATATTCTCCGTTGTTATCACTTTGGCACTCGTGGTTTTCCTGAATCGCTACGTAAGATGGCTTGGGATAGTACCAAACTTTCTTCTACACAGGAAAAACTGCATTTAGAGTAAAATGGATGATAAAGCAGGGTATGCATTAGGGAGCAGTATTTCAGACCATGATGGTATACTGTGTTGGGACGCTACATCAGTTTCAATGAATTAGAAATGAGAAGTGGATTTATGGTTTGGTTTGTAAGCTATCGAGTCAAAATTACTGGACCCTTACCAGAGTACTTATTATATCAAAACCTTCTGCCACAAATCTAATGTTTGGAATTATTAGAACTTACTGGTTAGAAATCCAACAAGTAAGGCCACTTAATGCCAGTGAGTGAATGCATATGGGAGCAAATTTGTTCCATCGCGTGGAGATTTAGTTTGTTGTAACCTTATATCTTCTAAGCATTTCTTGTGGAGACTGAGTGAGGAATCATAACAGGAGTCTGCATCGGTATACTTAATGCAAACCGACTGTTGGCTTTAACTGGCATTTTTAATTCTCACCCAATCAGGATGTTGTGACTATTAATGCGCTGGGAAATAGTGATGCACACTTCTAAGGCCGGTGCCAGACATGGCAGGCGCGCTGCTCCGTGGTAGTGAAAGCTGTTATGTTACCCAAGATGTATTTTAGTTTAATGATGCAGGGAAAACGAGGGCTTTCCCCTGAGCTTGCTTTCTGACTATCCCCATTTTTCAAGCAATTTCACCTGTCCGCAGTTGGTCTAGGATCGCAGAATGATGTTGTGTTGAAGCATGACATTGATGTCTTTTAGGGTTTAAAGACTTTGTTGTGGAAAACTGGAAAACAAAGGGCTCCAGTCTAAAGTAAAGCACTGAAATACCTGCATGTGGGTGTGCTGTCACTGTGGGACCTTTAGTACTTTGGCACTGAGCTGACAGGCTAGCAAATCTGGCAACTTTTATACTCCTCTGGCAGTTTTCATCATCCACTTTCGTGGTGGTCTTCATCCCAAGTCACTGCATTCAGTTGTCTAAGTTCTCATAGAACAGCCTGGCAGGCAGGCAAACCTGGCCAAAGAGCTTTTCATGCAGGGAAAGATGAATGTGTGTGGCACATTTCACGCTGGTACATGAGCGTGTGCATGGCAGCGGTGGTGGCGGTGGCGGTGTCTAGTGTGGGAGCAGGCAGCTCTGTGGTGAATTTAAACAGCTCACTGAGGACGAGGCCCTGGCAACCCAATGTACATCTAAGGCAACGCTTCATATAAAATCGGCAACATGCGTTTAATCTCCTACACGAAAAATAGAGCAGCCCCCCCTCCCACAGACACACACACAAAGCAGCACTGAGTTCTCTAACAACACCGATGGGGGTGGAATAATTCATGGCAACACAGGCAAAGTGTCCTCATGCAGCAGCTCTATAAAAATAATCCCATAACATCATCACACTCACCCTATTGCTCGCTGTGCTCATACAAGGCACCTGGGAGAGGTCGGCTGGCCTTTAAGCCTCATGACTCAGACTTCATTCAGTGGACCTCCGTGTTTCTTTGAGAAGAAAACTTTGGAAGAAAGTGGGAGTTTTTTTTGTGAAGAATGCAAATCCTAGGTTATTTTGACAATCAAAATACTGCAGTATGTTGGAACTTCTTCCCGGGTATATGAAAATGCTCTGCAATGCCAAAACTGTAGTGCTGCTGTTCAAAATTATGTCTGGCGTGTTTATCATCTGTGTAGTTTAGTGTATTGGCGAGCTCCAACTACAAATGGACCCGGTGATACTGGTGATAAATTGATATAGCATGTCCAAATTGTCAAGAACAGTCTGGGTATCTTAAAGATATGTGTATGAGGCAATGTTGTAAAACAAAATTTACAGTGTCGATGTACAAAACACCAAAGTAGCAAAACTGCAGTTCATCCACTTACCACTAGAGGCTGGCTCTAAAAGAGTCAATCCCCATAGGCTGCCATGTTAAAATACCAATTTTATTTTACAGCCTGGTAGGAAACAGTTTTAGCCTCTATGGATCTGTTCTCGCTTAGTTATAAATGCATTATAGGTAAATTTTATAATAAATAAATGTATCTGGATACTGGACATAGAAGTGGCTCATTTATAGTGTTAAGGTTTAAAGTTACGGTGCACGCAGCTGTAGTCCATAGTTGGGCCTAGTTCAAATTTCTAAACCGTTATGGTCATAAGGAACACACCTGTCTGTCTCTGAATTGTTCCCATGATCTTTAACTTTATGTGTGTAACATTTAAATCCAAACTAACAGGGAGAATCAAATTGGTTTTTGGTGTAAACAATGGGATTTTTTTTAAACTTAGTTTATTTTCATTAATTTCAGCTCAGTGCAAGAAGTTCTCCTGGCATTTACTATAATTTATTTTCAATCTTCTTTTGATTTTTATTGTGCTAAACAATTAGAATCGTTAGCAACAGTAATTAATCATTATTGATCTCATCCTGGCCTGACAATGTCATCTGACAGCCCTGTCATGATCAAATCAAAAATCAAAATTTATTTATATAGCACATTTTATAAAGTGCTTTCCAGTAAAACCATGATACAGATAAAAATCACAATATAAAATATAAATTAAAGATATAAAATATAAAATAATTACATAATCAAAAAAAGCCAGATGTAAATTACCCTAATTAGCATTTAATGCCAGGTTAAACAAGTATGTTTTTAGACGTGATTTAAAAAATTGAATAGAATCTGATGCGTGCATATGAAGTCTCCTCTGGTCTTCAGCTGAGACCTAGGTTGCACTCAGAGCAGTTGGCCCGATGATTGTAGTGCTCTCTTAGGGCTATACAGACAGAGGAGATCAGCTAGGTAATCAGGTGCCATATTATTTAGGATTTTATAAGTAAACAATAAAATTTTAAAATCAATTCGATATTTAATAGGAAGCCAATGTAAGTTGGCTAGAACAGGGGTGATAGAATCATACTTTCTAGTGCCAGTTAAGAGACGTGCTGCGGCATTTTGGACCAACTGCAATCGCTGGAGGAGGGAAGACTGGAGGCCCAAGTAGAGAGAATTACAATAGTCTAGTCTTGAATGCATGAATGAGTTTCTCCAGATCTTTGCGTGGTATATAAGGTTTAGCCTTAGAAATTAGGCGTAGTTGGTGGAAGCTGGTTTTTACCATAGTAGACACCTGTTTATCTAGTTTGAAGAAACTATCCATGGAAACTCCAAGATTCCTAGCAGCATCAGTGAGGTGGTTAGCAACAGGCCCGAGTGTACCAGTCAGTTGCCCCAGAGGCATATTTCTATCAAAAACAATAATTTCTGTCTTCTTTTCATTTAAAGTAAGAGAGTTACGTGATAACCAGTCTTTGACATCCCTCAGACAATCAAACAGATGATGTAGTGAAGATAAAACATCCCCAGTCAAGTGGAGGTAGATTTGAATATCATCAGCATAGCAGTGAAAAGAGACATTATGTTTTTCAAAAATGGCAACATGTACAGAGAAAACAACCCAGGACCCAGTACCGAGCCCTGGGGCACACCACAGTGAAAAAGGGCAGAAGAAGAGGAATATTTTCCCATCATGACAAAGAACGACCTCTCAGAAAAATTTGATTTAAACCATGAGAGAACCTTTAAGGCCTGCTACTTGTTCTAACCTTGCATGATGGACTGGAAGCACTGATTTTGGACCAACTCTATTATATTCAGACCAGACTGTGCACGCTAAGATGCAAACAGTACTTTCTAGTGTAGATCGAGCAGATGACGAAGTCAACTGATGTTTCAGTTGGTCCCCGCACAGCTTTAATCTGTCGCTTCCTTTTCTCCATTTTAACTATCGACTGTTTTTTCACTCAGTTTCATTCCAATTTTTGTACATGACCATTTTCAGAGGAGTGTTTGCTTGTTTGTCTGTTAAGCCACTTACCACTGACCTATGAATCACTTAAGCATACAAAAGACACTCAATGGATGTGTCTACACATAACAATCAACTTGGCAAAGAACTAATTTAGAATGTAATTTTATCTTTTGGCACCTGTCGTTACTAACAGCCTGTAGCTAGACATGAATTCTTCCCAGTTCTTGAATTTATGAAAAATGCCAAAGATAACACACTTTAACAGGCATAAATTAGTACTTTTGCACCAACAAGATGACTCCCAAAGAGCCGTTAGCTTAAGACTTGGCATATCTTGTGTGTCCCAAAAAATTGAGGAAACTGGCCAAGTGGAGACAAAAGAAGTGGCAGACCTAAAGAACCATCTACAAAATGTTACATCCTTATAAAAACAGGGGGGAGTCCAGCAAAGACCTGACACAGTACCTGAGAAATACATCTAGCACTTCAGTTGACCCATCTACTATTTGCGAAAATCAGAAAAATGGTCTTAATGGTCTGGGGCGATCGTGGCTCAAGAGTTGGGAGTTCGCCTTGTAATCGGAAGGTTGCAGGTTCGAGCCCCGGCTTGGACAATCTCGGTCGTTGTGTCACTTTCCATTGCCTACTGGTGGTGGTCAGTGATGGCGCTAGTGTCCGGCAGCCTGTCAGTGCGCCCCAGGGTGGCTGTGGCTACAATGTGGCTTGCCATCACCAGTGTGTGAATGTGTGTGTGAATGGGTGGATGACTGGATATGTAAAGCGCTTTGGGGTCCTTAGGGACTAGTAAAGCGCTATATAAATACAGGCCATTTAAAGGGAAGAGTGGCTGTTATTTTTTAAGCATAGTAATGAAGTGCACTGCCAATGCAGTAAAAGCATAAATCATATATACTAGAATACTAGAAAAACACACAAAAGAACACCATCAGTAATGGATCGGCCTCCCCAAAATCCAGACCTCAACGTTTTTCAAGCAGTGTGGGATCATTTTAACAGAGAACAGAACAAAGGACAGCCAACACCCAAAGAAGGGCTTTGAATATCTTTCAAGAAGCATGAAGAAATACTTCTCAAAACCACTTGAAGAAATTCCTAGAAAATTTGCCTGAAAAGAGTTCAGGCTGTGTTGAAGAACGAAGGTATTCATTGACTTTCATGACTTTCTGCATTTCCATGTGTGTTTGCATGTTTCAATAAATTACTGCACCCATTTCCCTTTAACAGTGGTACAGGTTATCTAAGCTAAAATGAGTACAAATAAAAGTAGTCATACCAAATATTGCCTTTGCACAGTTATGTAGCACAGCAGGTGTTTATGATGGGTGTTCTGCATCTGTACTGAACCTATTCTGCATTTGGGCTTAAAAGGAAATACACAGTTGCCACAAAGCACTGTCAAATGTACTTATTTGACTTTTACTATTAGGACACAGAAGACACGTCCTTGTGTTAGCTGGCATGTATCATTGATACTGTTAGTTCTCCTGGCAAAAATGAGTTCCTACCAGCATTTCTGACTTATAAGATGGGAAACAAAATTACAGAACTGAACAGACCAGCCTATTGTCACAGCTGTCTGATCAAGCTAGTAGGAATACATTAAGTTTACTAGTATTGTAAATTCAATTCAATTCAATTTTATTTATATAGCGCCAAATCACAACAAAAGTCGCCTCAAGGCGCTTCATAGATACAGAGAAAAACCCAACAATCATATGACCCCCTATGAGCAAGCACTTTGGCGACAGTGGGAAGGAAAAACTCCCTTTTAACAGGAAGAAACCTCCGGCAGAACCAGGCTCAGGGAGGGGCGGGGCCATCTGCTGCGACCGGTTGGGGTGAGAGAAGGAAGACAGGATAAAAGACATGCTGTGGAAGAGAGACAGAGGTTAATAACAGATATGATTCAATGCAGAGAAGTCTATTAATACATAGTGAGTGAGAAAAGTGACTGGAAAGGAAAAACTCAATGCATCATGGGAATCCCCCGGCAGCCTACGTCTATTGCAGCATAACCTGGTCCAGCCCTAACTATATGCTTTAGCAAAAGGGAAAGTTTTAAGCCTAATCTTAAAAGTAGAGATAGTAAATGGAACAATTTCTGTGAAGAATAATAAAAAAAAAGCTGCCTGGCTTGCATTTCAGTTTTTCAGTGATTAATCGACAGACTGGACCATGAATATTTGAGGAAAACTGATAAAGCGGTGAACCGTTTTTTAGCTGTTCTATTAGCATGACTAGAATTCACAAATAAGAAAAAAACCATCTTGGAATGAGACCGTGGAAAAAGAGGAAGAGAGAGGAGATAAATACTGCGTGTCTGCAGAGAGGAGATGGACTGTGTGTTTCCTGATGTGTTTTAGCTCATCTTCCAACGGGGCAGCTGACTTACTTTGTTCATCTTGGCAGAAGCCCCGTTAAAAGTTGTCCACCCTTTCCTTTAATGTACTTCCAAAGTCAATTTTAACAGTTTCATTAGAACAACGCATTGCCCTCTGGGGAGAGAGGGAGAGAGAGAGAGCACCGACAGATATGAAAAAAGCAGAAACTCATTATAAACAATGAAAAAGCAGCCAGAAGGTGAGGACTGAATTGGTGCGATATTTCACCTAACTTGACGGCAGAGTTGTTTTAATGTAGTACGTACTTTTAACCTGGTTGTTTTTTTAGTCGTAGGTCTCTGCTTTGGAATAGTGAACACGGAGGTGAAACAATGACAAACTGACGTGCCGTGGCTGTTTGCCAGGATTTTGTCCCCTCTGGAGCAAAGTGATCTCCCCCACAGAGAATATTAGCAGTGACCCCCGTGTTCATAACGTGACCCGCGGACAACCTCGCATTTCTATCTGCTCGGTTTGTTTCCAGCGCTGCGCACTGTAGTCAATTTATTCAAGGTTTCCCAATGTGGTTACAACAACACGAATCCCAGGAAGACATTTACATGTTACAGGCCAACTGCAGGGGAATCACAGCCTTGGAGAACGTGTTTAATCCTGTTTGTTGTTTCTGCGCTCTGTGGAAATATTTGTGCTATGCTCACGAGTCAGCTAATGCAAGCTAAAAGAAAAGGTGTTTGCTTGACTTTTGCCTGTGATCCCCATCATTTCTTCCTGGCCTAGGATGGCCTTTTTGGGGGTGACTATGCATGCAAACACTATGTCTTGGAGTACGTTTTTTGGCAAAAATCTGAATACGAGTGCATCTGAAGCTTGAGTAAATGAAACCGTTTTACTAAATGTTACAATGCTTATGCTTTAGCTGCACTAATAAGCTCGTTATGCAGCAAAAACCCTTCCAGTTCTACACATTTTATATTAAAAACAGCAATGACGACACGAAAGATTAGATCTCCAGACATATGTACTGTATGCTGCACATGGACTTCATACCGTATTGATAAAAATACTTCAAAAGCTTTTGTGTTTTTACAAACAGGCTGCACTGTGGTGTGAAAAGAACGGCTTTACGAGCACATAAAAGTGGATACTGTTACAGCACTCTGGCTTGTGGTCAAAATCTCCTAAATGGTTAAAACAACAGTTGGGGTTTGAGGGTTTTTTTAAACTACCCCTTTCTCTTGCCTGAACTCGGGTGAAAGGAAACCGTGGCACACTATGGCTGAACTTCAGTCCATAAAAGGAGGCCAGCTCAGCTTGTGGTTGGATGTGAGATTTTCTATTTCATTAGGGCTGTTTAGTAAGTAGAGGGGTCCTCGTGGACAACTAACAAGAACCATGACTGTGATATTTAGTCATACTTAAAGTGTAATCTGCAGTTAGTTAATAAAGACCACATTTAACTTCAGATTTGTAATTATTGTGGGGAAAAATAGGGAGGCACTGGGGAGTTGTGTTGTATATCTGCTCGAGCAGAGTGATTGAACTAATGTTCTTCATTTCAGTAAGGGACTGGGGCTCATCCAGGTTTTACATGCATATAAACACACACACAGCTACGGCCACATCCGCGTGTTCGAGCCCCACGGGCCAGGGTGAGTCTCCTCTTTGTTCTAGCCGAGTGCCTGATTAGAAACATCAAGCATAATTTCCTAATTGGGCTGTCCTAACCACTTTCATCTGGGGGATGCAAGGCAAGCAGGTACAGCTGTAATATAATAGCCGTGAATGTGCAGCCAGTTCCAGCAGACACATGGAGCAGAGGATGTTCACCCTCTGCCTTTTCCATGGAAGAATTGAGTTATCATCGCCAGAATCATAGTTCCCTTCCAGCCTTATGTGGCTTGTAGCAGATCCATTCGTCTGCATGGTTCCTCTAGTAGTGACAGCAGCAGCATCTTCAAATCCATTGTAAATTATTCTGCGTTTCTTATGGAAAATACTCCATTTTTTGCCAGCCTAGTGCTAATAATTTGGTTGGCATTGCCAGACTTCTATAATACATAACATAATTTTCCACTTTTACTAAAAATGGCCTTGAAAAATAAGGAGTGAATTGAAACCTTTTTCTTCTGCACTCTTTGTTTTGTGTATTTCAGGGGTGATGTTGAGGTATTTTTGATTGTTTTCACCTCTTTTGGGGAACATAGCTTAGCTCTGTTTGTTATTTTCACTTCAGCCTGGGTAAATTACTTTCAGTTGTTGTCACCTTTTTCTTAACATCTGTGTGGATAAATAAATATCCAGGTTGTACTGATACGCTCTGTTTAACTCTGAGGATAAGAGTCTGAACTCAAATACTTTCCCCTTGTGCTCCTGCAGCCCTAGAGGATGTATTACATTGCTATGCCTGCCACAGTCACCTGCATTGCTAGTATGAGAGCCTTTTGTCGTTATGAAAAAAAAATGCATACAAACTTTTTCACATATGCATCAGAAAATTTTACTAAATTTACTGCTGTAGTAAATAAGACTCATTCTAAATCACCGCAATCTGCATATTATCAGCATACTGCCACACCCCAGTTTTTCCAGATAAGGAAATAAGTTTAACTTGAGGTAAAGTGGAGAGAGTGGTGACGAAGACAGAGGGTTAGACATAAACCTAATGTTCCATTAACACCTTTTATAGTTAACATTTGAACGTTTTTACAGATAAAAAATATATTGCAAGTGTTATAACTATTAAAAGATAAGTATGTCTTTGTCAGTAAGCAAAACCACCATATAAACTACGCCTTTATCTCCATATAAAGAATTCTGTTTATGGACATCTGGACCACCTCATTGCCAAAAGAGGAGTTATATTATTTCCATTCTGATAACCTTCACATCAGCAAAAAGTGGTTAAATAATCTAAACTAAAGTGAATGATACTCTTACAAATTCACCAGACAACAGCCATGTTATTTCTTCAGGGATAATTTCATATTTAATGAGCAATCAGCTAAAAAAAACAAAAACCACCCTGAGATCTTTTAATAAAAAATAAATAAAACATAAACTGCTCATTACAGAGCTGCTCATCACTAATATTTAACATTTAACATTTAGGCAGGATTTCCAAAAAATAAGCACACAAAAATCCAGATGAGACAATTTAAAGTTTAATTAAAGTTCGATGATGCAAAGATGTCGAAAACTCATCAGCATCAATCCCAATATTATGAGAAAAGTCATGAGTACAAGCCCACTCTTTATCATTCATATTCAAGTTTCAAACAGATGATTTGGATATGGGCAGCCTGCTGAGTTCGAGCATCACGTCATACTGCAACTTCTACGTGGAAGATTTTAATATAATAGTTTGCTTTCTGTTTTTTTAAAAGCCTAAAAAATTAACTTTTATTTTTCCTATATGCTTGTTAATCCACAAAAAGCAAAATCCAACGTTGTCAGTGTGCTGATTAAGCACAGAAATGAAAATGCAGTTTCTATGCAGTGACTTTCAAATGTATTTGAACTGTTAACAGTAGGGGTGCAACGATACTCGTATCGATATTGAACCGTTCGATACAGTGCTTTCGGTTCGGTACGCATATGTATCGAACAATACAAAATTTTTAATTTATTTTATCAACTTTCCTTCTGACGATGCTGTCTGTGTTGAGCGCTCAGTGGATCTGCGCTCGACAGTGCAGCCTAGGCGGAGTAGTCGAACGCAGATTCACTGAGCGCAGGGCAAGCTAGCGAGACAGAAGTTAAGCTCTCCTTGCAACATGGCAAATTGAACCTCCCCTACTCTCATTCAGATCTGGCCTTTGGAAGTATTTTGGTTTTCATGTGATGTATGACCCTGAAGGTAAGCGCGTCATGGACAAAAGTAAAACAGTATGTTGGATGTGCCACGCAATACATTGGTGGCACATCCAATACTACTGCGTTAGCGCAGTTAGCTTGTTAACGTGTTGGCCGTCCAGCCCCACGCACGGGTCGATCCGCGGTAGCTCGTTAACGGAGATGTGCCGTGTTGTGGCGTTAACGTCATTTCAACGAGATTAACGCTGACAGCACTAGTGGGAACACAACGAATATGACTGCACATTTACTCCGACATCATCCTAGTGCAAAGACAAGTGGAAGCAGACAAAAACAACAAGCACGCATGCTACAAACTTTACCTGAGTCATTTAGACAGCCGTTAGCACATGATTCTCCTTATGGGGACCCGATATGTTTAATATGCTGCTGAGAATATAGCCCAGAAGAAGCGTATAGTATAGCTTTTATTTTGGAAAGAGCCATTTCTCTGTAATAAACTCTCTTTTCCAAAGATGAGCGATTTCTCGATCAGAGAGATGTTTTTTTTATTACTTTGTTGTTTCAGCAACATTAAATTTAAAAACTGTACTTTTGAGTTAAAATATATATTTATAATTTTAATAAATGACAAATTAAAAAGGCATGAACATTTTTATGTATTGAAAAAATATCGAACCGTGACACCAAAGTATCGAACAGAACCGAACCGTGAATGTTGTGTATCGTTGCACCCCTAGTTAACAGATTAGCTGTCGGTTGGAGGGTGGTGCTGACTGCCATGTTTGCCGTTACAGAATTCTCCCATCGATTTCTGTTCTGGATCATTTTAGTGCCATGTCTATTGCTTATAACATTTCTGCTAATATTGCACTAAGCCTCTCTTTCCAGCATTTGCCAACAGGAGAAACAGCTGTTAGATGTCCTGAGGTTTAAAGTTGCTCTGAATTTTATTACTGCAATGGTTACCATAGTATTTGAAAAATTTAACAGATTAGGAACATTATATCTTAAAACTCTTGAAAATCTATCCAAGAAAAAAGCTCTAAAAGTCTTGTTGATTAATCTTGCTGACAAGCCAAGACATAATTTTCTACCAGCCTCTGTGGACGTCTCATATAAATGTTGCTTGGCTTAAGTATTTGTTGATGAACTCCAAACTTTTAGTTCAAAACCTCCTTTGGGACAAACAAAAATGTTCATGCAAATAAATCAGCTACAACAAATGCTTTGATAAATGAATGTAAACAAATGCAAGTCAGATGTGGGGAAACCATCACAGCGGTCCGCAGAGGGCCCAGACCTCATCACTGCAGTAAAAATCTGATGTCACAGAGCTTTTTCTAAATGGACAGCGACTATAGAGTTGTCAGCATATACTCAAACCATGATTGAATCATCCCGCTTTGGGGCCGTAGCATCATATGGCACACATGTTGTACACTTAAAGAGGGCCTCATACATCTATCAAATCTGAGATTACAGTGTGAGTTTGCTTTCGAGTGCGCCTGTGTTTGTGTGTCAAGGTGTCTCTGTGTGTACTGAGGTCTATAGCAAACATGTGCAAAGCATACGCAACCGTGTGAGGAAAAGGGAATAAACCCATCCCCTGGGCATTAGAGGAATGCAGATGGTGTACGGTGAGAAGAGAAGGGAGTGTGTGTGTGTGTGTGTGTGTGTGAAGTCTGTGCCCCTATTTACCCCCCTTGTGGTGTTTATAAATGAAGATAGCGGGAAAGGGCGGAGTCTCAGAGGCCTTATCGTAGGGCTCCATCTCTGGGTTTTGCATTGCACAGATCCTTTGGGACAGTCGTACAACCTGGGAAAGGCCTTGGGTTAAGGCCGAACCAATAAACCTTCACTATCTATACATCCCTCATACTCCTGTCCCACCATCTTTTCATCCTCTCCATCACCCCCCGACTGTCTAAATAAGGGCATGTTGAGTCTATCAGCCCTCGGAGACATGGAGGAGACCCTCATCAGGCAGGGGGTTGATAGAAAGTTTTCTCTGCAATTGTGTTCTTCTTATCTGTTAAGATCTCCTCGTTTTGTTTCCCTTGTTTCAGAGGGAAACCACACTCGTGCATATGTTGTACAGATGGATCAATTCAATTCTTTGAGTCTGCCAGTGTTTATCTGATCTCTCACATCTGTCCACCTACTCCACATTTAATCTGCCAGAATGCTTTGCTTTTACTGCCTCTTTAAATGACAAAACCCCTGAAATGTTTCCCATACAGACACTTCACTTGGGTGGGCTGTCCAGGTGTAATTGTTCAGTCCACAAACAATCAGAAAATGGTAAAACAAACAAACAAAAAAACCCCACCCATAATAGGGAGACAGAGAGACAGCTTCACCTTTGAGAAAAAAGCAAACAATTTTCTGTTAACTTTAAATATGTGTGACAGTGCCTCCTTTTGTTTCTTACTTGTAGTAAAAATACCAAAAGACTAATATTTGTTTTGGAAAGCACTACCAACACCATAAAAAACCAACATAAGTTTTCATAACTTGCTGAACACTTAACCTTGTAGGACACCCAATAGGATACTGTTAATAAATGACCATCTACAAATAGAGCTATTTTCTCATTACTGATCTGTTTGTAGATCACATTTGGTTACTAGTTGCCATTACAAGCTTTGGTAGAGTCGGTCTCTACCATTTGGAATGAAAATAGATATGTGGGATAAAATAAATGTAGCTTTAAGGCCTGAAAGGTCAAGTCAGGAGTGGCTTAAATCTACATTCTTTTTAGCAACCACTGGGGGTGGTTAAATAAAACTGAACTGAACTGAATGGAAGTCTATGTGTAACTTCAGTCAGAAAGGAGAACCTTCTAATATAACTTATTGGCTAACTTATTAGTCACAAGTTGTTAGCCAGTGATGCTGGGTTTCATAGTCTGAGCCACTTCAACACAAACAAATGGCAATGGCAAACACCCAGTTGAAATAGCTTCTCAATCATTCAGGTCATGGTAATCTAAGGAGCTTCGATAGATAGAAGTTATATCCAACCAAGACGCTTATTTAGTTCAGTTATTCATTTGTGAGCTTTCTTCTGAGCTTGTCATCAAAAAGCCTCTTGGACCTCTTGAATGAGAGATGAAATATCTTCATGAAACTTAAAGAAGTCCAATTTCTTTCTTTCTAAGCTCTTTAGACCAGCGGTCCCCAACCCCCGGGCCTCGGACCGGTACCGGGCCACGAGAGTTGAGGCTCAGGTGTGAAATGTATAGTTTTCAGGGTTTCTATCGGTTTTCAGCGTTATTTTGTTATCGTTTTTATTGTTAACTCGGTTTTCCTGGGTCTTTTCACGCGTGTTATGAATAAATCTTCTTTTTTCGGTACTGGTACTAGTTTTATTTTGTTGTATTTATCCGCGACACCTTAAAGGCCGGTCCGTGAAAATATTGTCGGGCATAAACCGGTCCGTGGCGCAAAAAAGGTTGGGGACCGCTGCCTTAGACTACCCAGGTGAAGCCGCCATGGAATGAGATGTATGGGTGCCCCTATGACACATACAGTACATCAGCAAGTACAAATAGAAAACTGTGATCCTGTCATTCAGTATACCAACATGTACCTTGAGTAATTTGCTGCTAATAAATCAGATATCTGGGATTTATAGTTTTAGACGGATATTTTTGTAGGATACAGGGTAGTGGATTCAAATAATTTCTATAGGCTGTGCTCAGCATGCCCCGTGAATCCAGACCTGGCAAACAGACTTATCTGTAAGCCCTCTTTCTAGGTCTGGCATAGGAAAGAGGCCCAGGATTCCCACTTCTTAGGTCATGCAGCACAAAGATTTCAACTTCATTAGGGTTTCATGATTTGTTCTTAGTCCGGTCCCAGCCCCAAGGCCAGCTTGCCTTGAGAGACCCTAGAGAAATACAGCTCCCACTGTGAGGCAAATCACTGTATTCAAATTATTCATTTAAGGTGGTTAGGGCACCTGGAGGTTTCCAGATATGGTCTCTTGGGAGTAGTTTAGTAATTCAGCAAAGACTGAAAATCAACCGTCAACTTAAATAGTGTTTGCAAACAAAATCATCAGGAACAGGTGAGCTGATCACTTCCAGGTGTGTGGATCCAGAGGGATGGGACCCAAAAAGAGTCCTTCCACCAAACACAAGCAAGTGATAAAGACTTACCTGTGTTGGGGTGGCTGTAGCTCTGGTGGTCATCTGCCAATCGGAACATTGGTTTGATGCCTCCAGTCGGCATGCCAAATATCCTTGGGAAAAATACTCACCCCAAGTTGTTCCCCGATGCATCCATCGGAGTATAAATATGTGTGCCTCTTAGAGCATAAAAAGAAGTGCTTGTATGAATGGGTGAATTAGGAAGCTGAGTAGAAAAGCACTTTATAAGAACGAGTCCATTTATCATTTACAAGAGGAAAAGAAGAAGCCGCCATGAAGAGGACTGATAGATCATTATAATTACATTTATTTGTTATACCAACTTTTCTGCCATTTAAAAAAAATTAAACCTGGAAGAACATACTTGTTTATCTATCAAGGTTTTAAAGGCAGCACCACAGGGGAGATTGTGGGAACATATGAAGGTCAGTTTGAGGTTGCTAATTCTGACAGCTGACTGATGGATGGAGACTAAGAGATAATTTTTGGGGGCAGATTCTTCAGCTGCCTCCCTGTGCCAGCATAGCAACATGGGGATGAACTAAAGCACATGCATGTTTAAATACATACATGCACACTGAGGAACAATGGACATGTACCTACGGTAGAGTACATGGACATGTAGCCTAAATATTTGGAGCGCCTGTCACGCTTGTTGCTGGCTGTTTGTATGTACCTGCAACGTTTATGTTTTCTGAGAATTATTTCTTTCTGACAGACGGCGCGTTTAGCTTCGCTTCCAAGGTGCTCTAGCTTAATTCATGCAAGCTGTGTTACAAAGCTTTACAGTCCATCCCTTGTGCATAGTCTGTCCACTACAGTATGCATCAGCTAAGGGCAGCGCTTTGTTTCAGTGGGTATGATGCTAAGTCTGTGGCTTCAGTATAGGGGTTTTAGGTTGATTCGCTGTTGTTCTGAGACTTAATAGCGGAAAATGCAGTAAATGTTTTTCCAAATGAAAACCAGGGGCTTTTGTCAGTGTGCATTACATGTCAGCCTTCTGCTTCACCTTCCTCATTGCTCGCAGAGAGCCAGTAAACTGCCCAGTGACCGAGAGTTCTTCTTAGAAATGCTGTTGAACCATCACAATCCTCCCCAAAGAGTTTGCATTCAAAGTATTACTGGTCAGCCACCATCAATTACTTTCTTGGCAGTTGTTGGCTGTGGAGCCAAATTTA
The DNA here is from genome assembly GCF_963576455.1 of Neolamprologus multifasciatus. Taxonomy (NCBI): domain Eukaryota; kingdom Metazoa; phylum Chordata; class Actinopteri; order Cichliformes; family Cichlidae; genus Neolamprologus; species Neolamprologus multifasciatus. The sequence continues at coordinate 6,054,272 of NC_140446.1, read as the reverse complement.
TTTAAGGGTGGTGCCCAGTTGCACACTCTTTGAGGGGAGCTTTTAAAGATTTCAAGGTAGAAGGGGAGCGTTTTGCTTTGAACTAGCCCCTTTATCATTTCAGCTTAACATCCATTAGAAGGCTGCAGACATCAGTTGTGATACATACTTTTCTCAGAAACGCAGTGCTCCTTTTTTGACATCTTAAAATGATTACTGGGGTTAAAGAGGCTCTTTAACGCTGGAAGGACTGTAGCGAGGGCGGTGTTGGTGGGGGCTCTCAGGAAAATGGCACATGGCTTCACGCTGTGGGAGTCTGGCACATCAGCTGTTGCCGCTTCATTTTTGCAATCACGGCCACAAAAAGCCAGCTTTTACAGATGTAGCTGATGTCATGCTACATAAGACTGCACATAAACAATGTCACTTCACACCCACTGATGTCAAGTAAATACTCCAACAGCAGCTCAGGTCTGTGTATCAAACTCGGAGAGGGATCTAAGCAGCGCATTGAAGTAGCAGCCAGCTCTGAGTATCTGTAAATGATGACCATGTTGGCTCTTGAAGGTTTAAATGCCATTTGATCCTCTCCATTGTTTGTCTTCATGCTCCAAGACAACACCCAGCACATTATGTCTGATTTGTTTCTTTCTCATCTGCTCGTAAATATTTCCACCACGCATGTCATACTAATGTTGTGCTGCACCTTATACACAGTACCTTTACTTCCCACACACCTGAATCACATTTTTCCGTGTCTGAGGCTGTGTTTGTTCTCCACGACCCACCCCTGCGGTGAATAAACAGTCGAACTTGCCCAAGTGTGGTTAGGCGTCCTCCGCTTTCTAATCCGTGTGTCTGTGTATTTATGTTCACCTATGTGTAACCACATGTTTGCATATGCGTGTGCATGTGTGCCGTTCTGTCGCCGCTGAGTGAAGAATTATTTCAGCATAGGCTCAACTTCCTTGTGTTTCCACACAAACGGGGCTATTTTGGACCCACATCATTAAAGAAATATGCCAAAGGATAGACAATGAAAAAGTGGTGGTGATATTGTTAATTTATTCACACTGAAGCCAAGGCACAGCTGTGGTGGTATAAATGCAAACAGTGAAGCAAAAATTATGAGGTGGTTTGACGTGCTGGACTTTGGCCCAAAGCAGCATCCAGAATGTCCAAACACTTCATATTTTTTGGGTTTATTTCTCTGTGAATTGCAATCCTTTTATAGTTTTTCTGGATCATGCTAGAGGCATCAATCTGCAGGCAGACATGTGGTCTGATGGTCCCTAGGTGATAACGCCAAATGACCACCTGATATTTCATTTACTAAACACTGATATTTTTGGTTTTTGTTCATATTATTTAATAATTTTCGGACTAGCAATAGAGACATTCATGTTTCCTTCTTCTTTTCTGCTGCTCCCTTTAGGGACCACCACAGTGGATCATCTGCCTCCATCTCACACTCTCCCTTGCATCCTCTGTATGTCCTACTTCACTACATCAATGATGTTCCCAACGTAATCAAACACAATTTTCAATCAAAAATAAGTCTTGTCTCATTTCTAAATTCTTCCATCCATCCATCTTCATCCGCTTCATCCGAGGCCGGGTCGCGATGGCAGCAGCCTAAGCAGAGAGGCCCAGACCTCCCTCTCCCCAGCCACCTCCTCCAGCTTATCCGGGGGAACACCAAGGCATTCCCAGGCCAGCCGAGAGATATAATCCCTCCAGCGTGTCCTGGATCTGCCCCGGGGCCTCCTCCCGGTGGGACATGCCTGGAACTCCTCACCCAGTAGGGCGCCCAGGGGGCATCCTTATCAGATGCCCGAACCACCTCAGCTGGCTCCTTTCGATGTGGAGCAGCAGCGGCTCTACTCTGGGCCCCTCCCGGATGGCCGAACTTCTCACCCTATCTCTAAGGGAGAGGCCAGCCACCCTTCGGAGGAAGCTCATTTCTGCCGCTTGTATCCGCGATCTCGTTCTTTCGGTCACTACATATCTAAATTCTTCATTACTTTATTAGCAAAAGTAGACACTCCCTTGGAGACTATATACTATATTAGGGGTGCAACTCGTATCGATATTGAACTGTTCGATACAGTGCTTTCGGTTCGGTACGCATATGTATCGAACAATACAACATTTTTAATTTATTTTTCTTCTGACGATGCTGTCTGTGTTGAGAGCTCAGTGGATCTGCGTTCGACTACTCCGTCTAGGCTGCACTGTCGAGCGCAGATCCACCGAGCGCAGATCCACCGAGCGCAGATCCACCGAGCGCAGCGCAAGCTAGCAAGACAGAAGCTAAGTATTGGTAAACTGTTGACAGAGGCTGATAGCTAAAGTGCAACAACATTCTTGTTACTGGTTGAGCCTTTCCCTTTAAGGAAATTGAGGCTTGTAGATTCAAAAAACAACAACAAAAAAACCAAAACCCAAGCTGTATATAAAAGATGGATGAACCCACTGTGACACATTTGCGTTTGATCTTTTTGAAACTGAAAGTTCTCGCATTTTGATGACAGACTTAGCACTAGGTTAGGATGCTGAGTTCATAGACATAATCCATGGATACAACTTCTGGGTCAGATAAATGAAGCCACTTAGTCTGAAGGCCAATGGATGGCAAAAGCTGCAAAAAGACTTCCAGTCCTATAAAAGTCTACTGGGAAACGACTCTCTGGAAGAGACCAAACCGGCTCTCTGACTTGACCCCAGCAAATACTTCACTGGTGAGGTATGGCTCAGCCACTCTTTTCAGGTCGTACTGGGGGAAAGAGACAGAAACAGATTGCTATCCTCGTTGGCTAACAATTAGTTTTTGACAGGTTGTTGAGTGAGACCTGCCCCTCCTCATCATAAAAAATACATTCTTTTATGATGAAGGTAAAATGCTCATTGAGGCTTCAAAACTGGACTTTGGAAATGAGTGGATGATGTCATGGTGGTCGTGTCCACCTTCTGTGGTTTCATTTAAAAACTTTAACAAAATGAAATACTGGAATTTTACAAACTAAAATCCAATTAAATAACTCCGTTTAGAGGAATTAAGCACACGTGTCAGAGTGACCACAGCCCATATATTATTTTTTTAATGGGAAAAGCATATTGCTGTTCTAAGCTATACTGGCTTAATTTTCAAACAAATCCAACAAGGGGGGAAAATTGGACAGTTATAGTTGAGTAAAAGCTGCCTATACACTTGAATGAAGTGAATGATACTTGGCGATTTGTAGACTATGGGTGAAATAACTGCTGGCGATCCAAAGTGGGTGGGACTCGCAATAAACCTTCAGGCAAGCGACTGAAGAGACTTCCAATGAGGGTGAAGAATATGCACGATCTGATATCCTTGTGTTGGTGTTGTTCCCAGATCATCATACTAAAGGTTGTTCCAGGATCAACATTGCAAGTGACCAATCAGAATGTTGTGATGTCATACTTTTGCGACTTTGGGAAAAACCGGCGTAAAACAAAAAACTGTACTTAAGCTGCGAGAAACCGCCTTTGTCCGCCGATCAACGGACCCTAACCCTGACCCTAACCCTTTAATAAACGCTAAGCAGAATTGATATTGTCCTTGCAACATTGCAATTTCATAAATGCACGAATGGGTTGGTGCGCAAAAGAATAACGTCACAATAATGTGATTGGTCACTTGCAATGTTGAACCTGGAACAACATTTTCATGATGATCTGGGAACAACACCAACACGACGATATCAGATCATCCGAAGAATATCATTGGTGGATATATGACCTGCTATCTAATACATTAGAGGGTCACTGAGGCAACCATAGCCAGGAATGTCATACAACCATCTGGCAGTTTCAAAGCAATGTGCAACAAGTGAATCACTTCCAGTGTGTATGTGGCTTAAGGCCTTAGGTGCCACAGTAGCACAATGGTTTGCACTGTTACTACAAAGCAAGAAGGTCCCGAGTTTACATGAGACATAGTTGGCCATGCATGTGAGGTAGATCAAGTACACTTGTAGTGCAAAGCACTTTTAAGAGTCATTAACACTGAGAAGTCCTAAAAAATTCCAGCAAGGTCAAGTGTGATCATGTCCAGCAGACATGTGAGCACTCCACTGCACAAAGAAAGCTTAAACAAACACACTGAAAGGAGCCAGTTGAGGTTGTTTGTGCATGTGACCAGGGTGTCTTAAATACCTCTTAGGTGAGGTCTTTTGTGCATGTCCTGTTCCTATTACAAGACCTTTGGGCAGAGCCAGGATGCAGTGGAGAACAAATGTCTGTTGATCGGATTGGGAACACCTTGAAAAACCGGAGGTGGCAGCTGGGAAGCGTTTTTCGTTAGACTGCTGCCCCCTCAGCCCCAGATAAGCAGCAATAATTTGATGGATAGAGGTTGTTAGACGTAGCTTTTTTTGGTGTTACTGCAACACAATTCTTGGCCTGTAGTGTTTGTACAGCAAGATTATGTAAATTACAACATAACTTCCACCAAAACTCCAGATTCCAACTGCTTTTTATCCATGAGAAAACATTATCAGCTTACCAAGCTCTCTCTGAATGTTATTCTCTCCAGCAGCCAACACGTGTGTATATGTACATGTCAGTGTGTGCATGTAGATACAGGGGGTGCAAGTGCTGTATAAAGTGTAACGAGAAAAGAAGATTTAGAGATCCCAGAACTTTTTTAAGAGGCAACAAGCCACGAGCATCAGCCAAAGCAAACTTATATGCAGGTCAAACACTGGAAGTTCTCTTGTCAAGAATCTGTGATCACTTTGTCATCACGCCAGTGTTTAGATTGGTGCAGCTCCAGCTTCTAATTGAGTAAATGGTACAATAGCGTTCAGCTCACCTTTTCAGTCTTTCACTTGCTCCCCGGTGATGTTTCGGCTCATTTGAAATGCTGGATGTGTGAGCATTACTAAATCTTTTCCCCTTTCCTTCATCTAAAAAAAAAAAAAATTCCCCACCTGCAGTTTCACCTTTTGGACTCAACCTCTCAAGTGATTTCCCTTGAAATGTATTCGATGGCAGATGCCAAGAAAAAGCTTTCAATTTATATGCAAATGATAACAAATCGTGGCTGTTTTGGTCTTTATTTTTTTTCCAAGCAGATTTAATTGATAATCACATCACAGTTTTTACAAGCAGACACACACACACACACACTTTTGAAATAAGCTCAAGAGCAAATAAATCACAGAAATGATGAAATTGCTAAATTCGAAAAAATGACTTTTTCATACGGCACCACAGAGGAGTCATTATTCTCAACTAACCGAGTGGCACATTAAGTTTTAAACAACTCGATCAAACGTGATCTCTCAAAAAGAAGTCTACGCTCACTTGGTGTTCAAATTACACTAATTGCAACAGATAAAGTTTCTCTATTTGTGGAAATCACATAAAAGATGCACTTGTGAACAATGACATCATGTTTTGGGCTTTGCATTTGAAGGCTCAAGCACTGCAATTTAGTGTTGTTTCTGCTGGTTGTGCTCGGTCTTTCGATTACTGTAACCTGAAGCAGCTGGTGCAGCCAGGTTGAACAAATGAGTATGATGACAAATTCTGAGTGGGAGATGCTTTAACTGCTTGAAAAATAGAAAACTTTATAAAGTGAGTTTTTTTTTAATGTTTTCTCTAAAGGAACATGAACCAATGGGTCATGGTGGCTATATATGTGGATTATAATTGTTATGGTTTCATAGTCAGATCTGTGCCACACTTGTGACATATAGATTACACATCATTTTCTGCTGCCACATTCACAGATAAAGAAAATCCTTCATCACAAACTCAGTCTTCATTTTAGATTTAACCACCTTATTGCATCATATTAATATTTGATTAACTTTTTTGTACATTAAGCTCGTTCTTTAGAGAATATTTTACATTTCTGAGCTATTTTTCTATTGCAGTTGTAACAAAAGTAAAATAATAAAGCTCCAAACAGAAACCTCTGAGCACATACAGAGAAAAAATACTCGGAGAGACCGAGATGAGGAGGGGGGGGCTGGGACAGCACGATTTATACATAAAGAGGTAATAAGGGAATTGGACACAGGAGGGTAACAAGATGCAGGTTCAGATAATCAAAGTTAATGAGACAGGCGGGGGAAGTAAGACTAAAGATGAGACACTAGGGACAAATAACTACCAAAATAAAACAGGAAGTGAGGATAGTAACACATATGACACATGTATGATCTAAACCTGGGGGACCGGAAACAGGAAACGCCAAGGGAACAAATACAAATGGTACTAAAGTCCAGAGCCAAAACCACAAAATGCCAGGATAACTGAGAATTCACAACCAAACAGATAAAACTAGAAACAAGACTCCCAGCAATATCACTAACCCAGAATTTCAAAATGTCTCATAAACCTTCCTTTAAATGTCCCATTAAAAAAACAGACTTTTGTGTGTCTGATGTGACACAGTAACGTCCCAATTTTGTACATCTTCTCTTAAAAAGCTAAGATGGGCACAGTTAGAAAGCTTATCTTTGGGCTTCACTAGACTATTTTTTAACCTCACAGATTTTATTTTGATCCATGTTGCTGGGCTGTATTCTCCACATCAAAAATGTCTCAATCTGACAAGCCAAGCCTGTCTATACTGATACATGTCTATTGGCTCTCTTAAGAGGTCATTCAGAGCTCCTTATTGTTTCTTAATTGATGGCTGTGTCTTTCAGAAGCTCAGTAATGTCAAGACACGGGGCCTCTGTTGAGCGAGATTAAAGGATAAAACCAGCTCCCTCTCCCTTTGTGTTTATTAAGCAAACAAACCACATGGCCTGGCTGTGCACTCAGACACATGGCCAAATTAAGAAGCTCTGATTATTAATGATTCAACAACAGTGCAGCCCCAGCAGATAATGCTGTTGCTCATGCTTTGGAAGACTAAATATTTTGTCTGCGAATTCAAAAATGGAATAGCCTCCCAGCTTCTTATCCATGCTTTGTGGGAAAACAAACTTAAAGGGGGGAAGATTGGCTTTCCTTAAAATGCTCCCCTTTTCCAGCCTTATCCCAGGAAAAGGAATGCAATTCTGTTTAATTAGGGACTACAAGTGGGCTCATGGGGAAGCCCCCCATTTTTAATTTTTGGTCCCTGTGGCTCCCCGAGTCGTCTCTGACTGGCTGGGGGTCAATGCTACAAGGCCGAAGTCACAGTGCCATGCTGCCAGAGGTTACCAAGGCCAGCTGGTTCTCAGACTGTGTGTGTGTGTGCGTCCACGTGTATATGTGTGAGTGTGTGCCAAGTCCAATATTCTCCTCATGCCATCAAGACTCTTTTCAGTAGATGGTATGCAGCAGGTCTGTTAAAGTACTTGAAATGATTTAGATTTACAAATATTTTGAAAATATGTTTAGGACAACCAGACATGAAACGCTGACTACCAAATCTGTCAAGGAGCTGAAAAGCCATGCGACTCTCCGCGAGATTTGTTATTTGAGCGATTCCACATGAACTTCCAAATATTTTCAAATGTATTTTTCTAATTTGATCCAGACTTTGCATATTTATGCCACCACCCAAGTAAACACCAGAAACCGTTTGGCCATGTCACAGATTAGAAGTCATTCCTTGGATTGAAATACTAACTTTGATCTAATTTGAAGAAAAAAGGCTTTGGTCTCGAGCAGTCTGTAATCCAAGGGTTACACGTACATGAATGGCGTGTTTTACAAGAACAAGTATAACCGCAAGCACATATGGAAAGAAACTGTCCATTGTGCAAGAAAATCCAGTTAAGGTTTTCAGTTAATGTCTCGTGTCTGTGACCCATGGACTCTAGTAGATACTTTTAATGATGTTGAAGTGGGAAAATAAAAACAAACAGGCCATTTCACGACATTAATTCCAGTCAAAAGCATGTTCAACTTGTTTCTAGTGATATTGTGTCTGCTTACTGCTTAGAAAGCAGACTTGTGGCTAGAAACACACGCAAATGAACCCATGTTCTGATGGATGCCTTTGTTGTGTTTAACCAGCTCTTAACAAAGATAGCTTAAAATACTTTTACCCGGCGTCATCAAAAGAAAGTTATACTAAAGACAATGTAGGCTTGACTGTTTTCCTTCAGAGCACATGAGTTGCTGCCCTAAAATTACTGTAATTTTTACACTGCCCTTTCTGTAATTTACTTAATGTCTGTAATTATTACAGGATAATAGACAGAACAACAGAACTTTAAGAACAACCTAGAAGTTTAGCCTCAAAATGACTAATGCACAAACTCGTTTTTTAGCATCACTGAGCGGGGATGTTTCTAATTTTCACAAGCCCTTTAACACACACATTAATTTATTTAATACGTGTGTTAAAGGAAGCACACAGCAGATCCTGGTCAACAATGATTCAAACCTTCCTGTTTTATTGCAGGCTGAGGCGATAACATCCAAAGTAGGCATCTGGTTAGATACCATGTTTCTTTATATTTATTCTTGCACCTCTACAAACATTACAACGAATTCAACGCACTACATCTTACCTAGCCCAGAAATCGTTCTGCCCTATCCTCCAGCAGACTGTAGCGTGTTTATTGATGAAAAGAGATAAGCTCTTAAAGTTTCGAACAAAAAAAAAAAATGCTATCTTCCCACAGGCAGACAGGAAAAACAAAAGGGAGTGAAAGAGAAATGAGCTACAGGATAAAGGTGAAAAGATGACTACATCCTATGTTTCTGTAGAATTTCCTCCCCAGACACATTCTCACACACTCACAGGACAACCTGTTCCAAAAAACCCCCATTGACCCGCTGCGTGAAAGCCACCAGTAACAAAACGAGACATCAATAACCTGAAAGCCGATACCCTGCAAGCGGAAATCACCTCGTGCATGGAATAGCACTAGAATGGCTGTTTAGAGCGCGAATGCCACAATACAATCAAAAGAGGGATGTGCTTCTGTATTGTGCTGGCCAACAATAGCTGACTGTAACCTCACGGCCGTGCCACCCTGTGCATTCAGAGGTTCTTCATAGGGCGAGCTATTGTCCTGGTCTTGAAAATGGTGCTTTGTGGCTGAAGGCCAATGTGTGTGTCAGGTAACAGATGGTAAAGTTCAGAGATATAAGAAACAGAAGGACAGACTGAAGGAGAGAGGAGACAGAGGTGCTCACTTTTTACTTTTTTTCTTCTTTTTTTTCTTAAATTTATTTTGATTGCTTCTCTACTTGGGCGGAGCAGGGTTTTAATCTGTTCCACTGGCTCACAAAAGGCCTGTCACAGTGGTATGATGCCTCCATACACTGGGCTGCAGTGAAGCATTCAAGAGCTCTGGAAACAATCCCACAACACCCAGAAAAAACCCCACAGCAGCATGAGCACAGACATCTAAAACAGCCTCTCGGTTGCCCTACTCCAGTCCTTCTAGATGAACTAGGTATCATCACTATATATATTGACTGCACTGACTCCAAACCATGTTATTTTTTTCTTGAAAGAGTTAAATTTCAAATACTCCTTTAAATTCCTGCTGTACTTTTTTAAAAAATGAATACTTCAAAGAAGAATAACAGCAGCAGCTGTTAGCTGTGGTGTCTCAGCCGGTGTCCTCGATGGATATAGCAGCAAATGAGTGAGCAAGCTGTGCATGTTTATCAGGGATATCTGTTGGGATCAGAAAAATACAGAATTCAGCTTTAGGTGAGTAATCCATAGGTTAATGCTAATGTCATTTCCTGTCTTCTAGACAATTTAGACTCAAGGACAGCTTTTACAACAGGGCAATAGCCCTGATCAATGCAAATAGCTGACCTGATTAGCTACCTCCCTGGACTTTTTTAGGGGGGAGGTAACAATGTTTAAAACAACAATAACAACAATAATATTTATATTTATAACAAGGTGCGATAATAATCAATGTGCAATACTAACAGTGTGCAATACACATACACTTATTCTTCATTTTTTTTATTACTAAGTTAATATACTGTGTTGTGTTGTGTTGTTTGTGTTGCGTTGTGATGTGATGTGTCATATCGTGTCGTGTTGTGTTATATGTAGTGCCGACGTAGGACAGTTTTCCAATTTCATTGTACTACTGTACTATGTATGACTGTGCAATGACAATAAAGAGTTATCTTATCTTATCTTATCTTAATTTTAAAAAAGAATTAATATTCTAAAATGTTGTTATCATCATATGTCCAAAAAAAGGAAAATACATTAATTTATAGTAGACAAATATATAGAAGCTACACTGTAAAAATACTGGTTAAAATAAAAAGGATAATTTTAATGCAAATTGTTGGTAACAAATTAATTACATTTCAGTTCAATTTTATTTGTATAGCACCAAATCATAAAGCGCTTTATAATCTGTTACTCTGTGGTTACTATGCTAAGCATCAGCAGCAGTGCATGGGCTGCCAGCAGGAGAGCTAACGTAATATAAAGGACGCTAACAAAGAAAGGTTAGAAGTTTTCTTTGCTATTAAGTCAAAAAATATTGTTATGAAGTTCGTTCAAGTGCTTTGACAGATATGGGATATACTTGAGCCCATATGCAACCCTAAAATTGGATAAGTGGAAGAAAATTGGTGGATGCATGGATGGGTACTGGACTCGGTATATTTCTAGCAAATCTGTCGGTGTCACGGGTAATGGGAAAATACGGACTCAGTCGCGGAGCTCTGGATGCGTAGCACACAGTGCGTTTATTTACAGTGCCCAAAAACAGTCTCAAATCACAAAGTGAAGTGCAAAGTCCAACAGTGATCTTCTCCGAACTCCCAGTGGTGCGCAGGTGAGTTTCCAAAGTGATTATCCGAGTGTGTGTTCTCCTCCGATAGCTTAATCCCGCGGGCTCCTTCTCTCCAACCTCCTGCTCCGTATCTCTTCCTCCTACAAATGAGTGAAAACAACAGGTGAGAAGGCTAGCCGGCTAAAGCTAAGTTGCAAGTCACAAAACACTCTTTACTACCGAGCTTCAAGTACAATCCAGCGTCGACTGCCATCTGGACACACAGTTAAATACCTCAGCCCACGACGAAGGATGATTAGTGACAGCTGGGTGGCAAATTAGGTGCAGGTGTGTCAGCCGCTGGGTGGAGGAGGAGGAGGAGAGAGAGAGAAACACACACACACAGGCAGGTCGCCCCAGGAAGGACCGTCCGACCATGACAGTCGGTCTATCAAAATAAACCAAGCTGTTGGAATGAACTGAAACTTATGTGGAGTGGCACCTTCACCTGGCCTAAAACAGATGAACAGGAACAGAGGAAAGCCTGCTGTGGTCAAGTCTGGCTTGGACTAAAAGAAAAAGGTCCTGGTAATGGTCCTTTCTGTGGGACAATGATGTGCAAAACACTCCCGGATCTACCCATTCAGATCACACCCTATCATTCAGCCCCAAGTGGTTGGTCAGCATCCAAGATGGTACGTCCAGCGGGATGCCCTGGAGGAAATGAGATCATCGGAACAGAGTGTGGAGTAAATGAGGTAAAACATGTCGATCCAACTTGCTTGCCCCGGCATCTGACCTGTTATTTCTTTCAACTGAAACTTGATTTTTACTGTCAGAGATGACTTCACTGATACCCCCTGGTTGTCTTTGAACACCTACGCTACCGCGCCCAGCTGGTCCCATGCTCAAACAAAGATCCCACACATATGTCCATTTTAAGATGCTCTAAGGTCTGGTGAGCACGCTCCCATCATTCTCAGTCTGTCCAGCTTCCAAGCAACAGGCTCAATGAGGGACTCCTGGGAAGAAAAAGAGCAATAAGCGAGGTTTATAAGCTCTTTGCTTTTCTATTACTCCATACAAAGATAATAGAGAAAAGGGATAGTGAGGGGGGAAAAAAAGCTCATGAGCCAAGTTCTAACATTTTAGATCACACAGAACAGTTTGCACCTTATCCTGTTGATCCTTCTGCACACCCCAAAGTGGGGGAATTTGTGGGAGGAATAAAAAAGAGAACGTGTGTCCTTGTGCCAAGCATTACATCTTGCCTTAGTCACCAGCTCCCAAACCTTCAGTCTTGGCCACATGGCCCAGAGGAGGACAGCCACTTAAACAGATGATTTTTGTTTTCAACACAACCACAGAGACTGGAGGAGGGGAAACAACTTTAAATTGGCATGAAGATGTCAGATTTCAGATCAAAAGCTGCTGAAAGAAGAACACACATGCACAAAGATTTCCTGTTTCATCATCTATCTGTTTGCTTTCCAACTCAGCATCAACAGTATTATTTCACTATCATTGGTCTTAGATGTTCCTGCCAATATTTCCAATATGCATTATGATGTAGTGATGAGTGCGGCTGATTCTGAATGGCAATCAAAACATTTTTAAAACAGAAATGCTTTTGTCCTCAAATCAGAGATAGCTGGGAAAGCTGGTGGTTTTTGGACACACTGAAAAGAAAACATACACAATTTTCTGTCTTTATGGGCATTAAAAACCTCAAAAACAAAAAAGCAGGCATGGATGGCTCCTCATACAGTCCAAAGTATTCACAGCTACAGGCAGTGTTTGACCACAAGGGGCACTGCTCTCAATCCCAGGGCATCAAACACATAACCTGCATGCAAAAACACCTTGATATCATACATCTGTTTTTGGACTCTGTCTTTTGAAGTTTCAACTTTAGCATTTTGGCCATGGTTATGGTGGATTTTTGGAACTAGAAGTTGGCCATATTTGGAAAAGACGATTAAGTTATCAGCTTTTTTTTTTTTTTTTTTTTTTTTTTCTTTTTTTTTTCTTTTTTTGCCTGTCCCGTTTGGTTCTTTTGCCATCAGAATTATTGTCTAAAGGCGAAGAAAGATGCCCAACGGATTTTCTTTACCAAATTGACCATCCCAGCTTTGCCGTAATGGTCCATTTGATTCACCTTTTATTCTTTATTTTATTTTCACTTGCTGAATACGGGACAGACTTGACTGGGGGAAAGAAAAGGGAGAAAGAAAGAGGGGAAGAAAAACAGTTGAGAAGAGGGACGGGGGAGAAGGGCAAAAAACAAAAACCAACAGAATAAGCAGAAGAAAAAAAAAAAAAAAAAATACATATATCGATCACCTGGATCACCTGTTGAGAAAGAAAAAAGAAAACAAGCAGAAGAAAACGAGAGTAATACAATAAACCACATCACAATGATATATGGGAATATGACAGTAAATACTAAATATTAAACATTATTGTGCAGCACGTAAGATCGACAGCACAGTGTGCATTGAGGTAGGAGCCAAAAAGGGTGTAGTTTGTGTGTGTGATCACCCGTGTGTACACCTGTGAGCATGGACGCGCTTGTTTTCTTAAAAGGTTCCCTCATGTAATGATCTGCTAGAGGGTGTGGGGGGCCACTGCCCCGTCCTCCAGGGCATGAAGCAGGTATGGAGGAGATCAAAACCCCAGACATCCAGAGGCCCCCAGAACACAAGAGACCAAGGAAGACCAACAGAGGGGCAGCCGCGCCACTGTCCCAGAAAGAGCTGAGGAGAGTCCCAGATGAGGGGTCACCCAGCAGCCACGGAGCAGAAGCCAGGGGGGGCTGCAGTGACGTGCCCGTGAGCTCCGCCGGCAGCCAGCTGTGCCTGAGTGACCGAGCCCCAGGCCGAGAGGCCGGGGGCACCCCACCTCCGAAGTGGCCCAAGCGAGCCCCAGGCTCCAGGCCCCGATAAGCAGCCGCCAAGGAGTGAGCCGGTGTGTACCCGGACGCCCACCCCCGGACACAAAGAACCACCAACGCACCGACGTCTGAGGGAGTCCGCCCCCGGCAGGGGAAGTGGTGGGGGGAGATAGGCCTCCAAACCTTGGAGGGCCTGAGCTGTCCTCAGAGAGGTGGCATCTGATACCCAACCTGACATACAGACACAGACATACAGGCACACACAGATACAAACATCCATTCCCACCCTCATGCTCTCATATGCACTTACTCCACACTCAACCAACGTGGAGACAGACATAAAGAGACGCTGTACACACAATCACACTCCCCAAGCGTACTCTACGAACCGGGTCTAGGTACCCTTGCCCCTGGAGGGGGGAACTGCACCCAGACCCAGGTTGTGTTACCCTTTTCCCTGCAGTGGGGAGAAGCAGACCGCCCCGACTCCGCAGCAGCAGGGAGGCCCCACACTCCGGACCCCAGTCGGACGGCCAACTCCTCCTCCTAGCCCCCCTGCTCCAGCAGAAAGCAGAGAACGAGGGTGAGAGAAGACTCCTAACCTCCCTCCACCCGCTCATTGTAGTGTTGATGTATGTGTGTTCTAAGGTGCGTTTAAAACCCAGGAGGGCATGGAGCTACCTGCCAGAGAGCAGCAGGTAAGCGCATAGTCCCTCCTGCTAGCCCTCAATGTCTACGTGTATTTAAAATTGAGAGGTGGGCAACGACGCCGGGGGTGAGGTGTACACCCTGATGGTAATTGGGATTCCGTGTAGCGTGCCCACCCCCAAGATCCTATATTTATGTGTAATGAGAATGTGAGTAATGTGAATGTCTAAGTTGCGGGATAAAATTGAGGCAGAGGCAGCCAGAAGGGGACAGAGGGGGGGGGGTTACCTCCTCTGCACCCTGGTGACACACCCCCACTCCAAGGCCCTGCATGTGTGGGTGGTTGTGGTGGAGCGGGAAGAGGGAGGCAGCTGGAGATGGGGAGGGAAGGAAGGGAGGAGCAAGTGACCCCTCCCTGGGGCCAGCTCCCCCGCTGACCCCAGTAGGCACCCCCATACTCCGCGACCCACCAGGGAAGGGGGGCCCAGGCCCATCCGAACCGGGGCCCAGCGCAGCGGCGCCGCCCGGCCCCACAGAGCCCGGGGCAGTCCACTCAACCCCACAACAGAGAAAACTGCACCCACCCCATCATCCACTCATCTTCCAGACTACATAAGACAATAGACGCCCAGGCTGAGATCTTCCTCCACCTCTCCTGTATCTCCCCCTCTTGCAGAGAGAGTTCCTGAGAGAGGAAAGCCCCTGCAAGATGTGACAACCCCCCCCCCACCAGTTGAAGAGCCCCCCAGCTGGCTCGGCGCACCGGCGGCACCCTGCGCCAGTGGCGGGCCCCCATATACCCACCGGCCCACAACCCCGGCAACACACCAACCAGGACCCAGGCCCCCGAGGCCCGGCCAGGGCCCCAGGCCAGAGCCGGAGCGCCCCCAGAACCTCACGCCCGTCCCGGACCCACCCAGGGGCAGCCAGGCTACCAGGTCAGTAATTAAGTTATCAGCTAGCGTAAGCAAGCTTGGGAAGCTAGGCTAGTAAGCTGCATCAACAAACTATGAGGCGCAATCAATGCCTTCTTCATGCAACTCCCTGCCAGATCTGCTCAATCAAGAAATCCTTTAAGAGCTTGTCTGATAAAGTTATGTAGGGTTAGAGATCTCAAAAACCAACGCATGATGCCTCAACCTAAAGAAACTATAGAAGAGTTAAGAAACAAAGTAATTGACATCTCTCAGTCTGGAAAGGGTTACAAGGCCATTTCAAAGGCTTTGGGACTTTTGTGGCCCACACTGAGAGCCATCATTTACATATCGGGAAAACCTGGAACAGTGGCAAACCTTCCCAGGAGTGGCCTGAATATCAAAAACGCCCCCCAAACACACTGACAAGTCAACAAGGACATCACGAAACATACTAGAACAACATCTAAAGAACTAAAGTCTTCACTTGCCTCAGTTAAGGTCAGTGTTCACGAATCAATAAGGGACTGGACAAAAAAATTGCATCAATGGGAGAGCTTCAAGGTGATCGCCACTGCTGACCAAAAAAAACCAAACAAATAAAACCAAATGTTTGCCTCATACTTGCTAACAAATACCAAACACCTCAGTGATCTCCTAAACTAAACAACAAGCCAACAGCTGAACTTTGTGGAAAGTTTGAATCCTGCTGCAGGTGTTGTAAAACTAAGACAGCATTTTATTAAGAGGAAATCATACCAACAGTCAAACATGGTGGCCCTATGATAGTATGTGTCTGCTCTGCTGCTTCAGGACCTGGATGACTCGCCATACTTGATGGATTGTGGATTCCCTGCCAGAAATCTTGAGGAAGAATGTCTGGGTATCAGTTAATGCCCTGAAGCTCTATCGCACTTAGATTATGCAGCAGGACAATGATCTGAAACACACCAGCAAATCCATTTCTGAATTTAAAAAAAAAACAAAATACTTTTTGGATTGGCTTTCTCAAAGTCTGGGCTTAAATCCGAGATGAACTTAAAAAAACGGCCCATTCATGCTCAAAAACTCTTCAGAAAAGGAAAGAGAGCCAAAACACTAAGTTACCACAAACACTTGATTAGTGGGCAATAAATTTTTCCCATATGGTAGATTTTTAAGAGCCATTTTTCACTTAATTAATTAATTTCAAAACTGCATTTTATATTTACTCAGGTTATTTTTGTCCCATATTAAAATTTGTGTGATCTGAAACATTTAAGTGTGACAAATGTACAAAAAACAACAACAACCAAAACACTTTTTCAAGGTTGTATAATTTCAGCCTCCAAAATTAGAGCACAAACTTCTTGGATAAGCCTCACGTAAGGCCATATTATTTGCTCCATAATGCATAACATGTTTGGGAGGTCCACTTCAATGACTGGGATAGGCAGAGATGAGGTTAAGCAGGCAGCGGCTGGCTGCCTATTTTGACACAGCTGTCAATCAAAATGCTCTCCCTTCTCCTGTTATGACATGACGAACATGTTAATTTCATGGTTGGAGCTGGGCACTTTAGATGGGAGTCGTCGGAGCAGTGGGCCTTAGAGGAAATTTGCTCTAGCATGAAGGTTTCATTTTTCAGCCCTGGAGGTTGCTGCTTTGATGCACTTATTCACATCTAAAAGATACAAATTGTCCTTAGGTGTGTGAACTGTTATGCAGTGGGTTATAAAATAAAAGTGAGGCAGATCTTATTCCAAGCTATTTGCATATGGACGCTTGTAAAAGACTGCTTAGAGTTCCATTTGAATACATTTTGTAAGAGTCATTTTTCTACTCTCATAAAGTGATATATTTTAATCCAATTAGTTATGCTTAAACCTAACAAGGACTGGGCATTTCAATTAATTATATTTCATATTCATTGGATATTATTCAACGAAGCGAATGGGTGGATATTATTCAGCTAAGCAGCTTAGAGATTTTGCCTCGCAGCAAAGAAAGTTCTAGAGTTCTAGAGCTGAGCCTTTTATATGCGGATTTTAATCTTCCTTGTATTTAATAGGCTGGTAGTTACTGATATGACTGAGACCAGTAACCTCTTGACTTTACGCTCTGTACTGGTCAATAGCAGCTAAAAAATTTAAATCAATGTGCTAGCACCAAAAACTGCAGTTCCATTTAATGGCCACTTGGCTCCAAAATGAAGTAACTCCCCATACTCGCATTTTAAAATGCCCAGCTTGATTCAATAGATGTACTAACACAGATAACTGAACCCGGTATCTGTCCTTACTAATTGGACTTATGAAATTGAACCTCAATGCCATTAAGTTGGTTCCGCAATTATCTGACAGATAATATGACTAGCTGTTCAAAAAGTTTATGCTTCAATTTTGTTGTCTGTTACTGCAAATGAAAAAAAAAATGTGTCCCTGTTCATGGATGCAGCTTGGTAACCAAGCTAGTTTTGTCACTCAATCCTTTCATCCTAATTTGTTCAGTTCTTGCTCCAAAAAGCTGCCATAGCGGCAGCCAAAAGATTAGATCTGAGGAAGTCTCTCGACGAATGTCAGTGCAGTTTTATTTTATCTGGCCTTAATTTAAGATCACTTGATACTTGATAAGAACCATTTGTTAGTAAACAACAGATATAAAATGGGCAAACAATGCAAATCCAGAAGAGCTCGGTGTTCATTCTTGGTGAGACTGACAGGAATAGTAATGAGTTCACATTGCAGACTCGTTTTAAAAGAGGCATCTTTAAAGAATACATACATTTGATTAAAATGTTTAAAAAGTCCTGATTGATGTAGATACAATGCAGACTGTGCAATCCAGATGAAATTTTTAAACAGCGTGGTTAGTAAAGTATAACAGGCTGTTCATCACATGTGTTTTGCAGGGTTTTTCATTGGGTTTATAGACGTAACAAAGCACAATTGCACTTGACATAGATAGGGCTGACACTGGAATGGGTTCAGACCATGCTATATCTAACAAACATGTTTGCTTGCAGTATGTGAGTGAGTGGTATGGGAACAATTGTTCTGTGAAAAGCTCAAGGAACATACTTGCTGTCATGTGCAGCGCAAACGTGGCCGCAAAGTGCCCTAGATGTCTTTAACCCCGAGAGCATGTAAGGCTTTGTTTGCTGGAGCAATGACAAAGTAATAATGATAATAGTGGAGCATAACCTGCTTTGAGCAAGGATATCTGTTAAGACAGTGTCTCAGCTTCAAATGAAACATGCAGTTCCTGTAAAGGTCCTGTGCCTGTAGGAAGTGCATTAAAGAGTATACTTTAGCCCCTTTATATGCAGAGGCACAAAGAAAAGTCATCACTTTGACAAAATATGTCATGAAACGGAAGGTCCCACCCATGCTTTACCTGAATCCTTTGAAAGAAAGTGTGCTGAACAGGATATCATTACTATTAAAGAGGAAACGCGGCTTAACCAGTGCCAACAACATGCTTTTAAAAAATGTGAATGCCTTATTGTGTAGGTGGTCTTAGGCTGAATCTTAAAATAACAGGGTTTTACATGGTTCT
The DNA here is from genome assembly GCF_963576455.1 of Neolamprologus multifasciatus. Lineage (NCBI taxonomy): Eukaryota > Metazoa > Chordata > Actinopteri > Cichliformes > Cichlidae > Neolamprologus > Neolamprologus multifasciatus. The sequence goes on along the minus strand of NC_140446.1, from coordinate 6,035,610 downwards.
CACTTCCCTTAGGCAGTGAGTTGTAGCACACTTGTCTTTAAAAGATTTTCACTTTCCTTGTAATCGAACATAAAAAAAAAAGAGGGTTGGCCCTCTCTTACTCGTCCATTAGTATTCTGAGAGGCAGACAAAGCGGCCGCAGCAGAATTAATAGCCTTTGACATTTTCAACTTCCTTTCCAGAATCCAGTTTGATTGGTGGGGAGGTTTTGTGTGGGTGATGATAAGAATGCCGGAAGGCAGGCTGCTATTGCAAGTCCCCAGACAGCTGAGTTCATTAGTAATGTCTGGCAGGATAGGTCTTAACCTGAGTGCTCTTCTCTTCTTTTTTCCTCTCTGGAGCAGAAAAATCCAAATTCCATTATATTTATCAACTAAAAGTAAAAGCCAAGGAATGAAATTGTGGAAATGCTTTCATGTAAAGCGAGCCAAGCTTGATAAATGAAGCTTCTTTTTTTGTTTGTTTGCTCCGCGTCGGTGCGTCAGGTTGGTCTTCAGGCCGTCTCAGTCATGAGTAAGGTTTTTTCTCTGGGGATGAGAATGTGACTTGTAGTATTTCATCAGAATCTGGTCTGTGAAATGATGTAGGCTGATCAGCAGTGATGCATGAGAAACATATACAAGACGACTTGTTTCACTCCTATGTACTGATAAATACCATCTGCAGAGAAAACAAATACTTAACATCTGTGAAGGAGGAAATCTGTAGGAAATGTTCTGTGTGGTTCGGCTCTGGATGTTTTCATGTGATTAGAATTTTGTCAACTGATACCGTGTTTTACACAAAATGTATTGCGCTTACTTTTTTTAATTTACTTTCAGTCAAACAACAGCAGCTATGGGGTTACACTTGTAACATGTAACAAGTATTTTTTCCTTAAATAGTATTACTGCAGATGTAGTTTTACTAAATGTAAGATATCGAGTTACTTTCCACTGACCCTGAGAGAACCTGAAACAAGAAACTGCATCATTTTATTTTATTAGATTTTCATGTGCTTGATTTTTCATTTCTTAGGTGGTCTGCCTGTTATTCCACTAAAGCGAAACATGAATGGCTGTCTGCCTCTCTGTGTTAGCCTGAAATGGACTAGCAACCTCTCCAGGATGTATCCCACCTGAGTTTGATAAGCAGTTAAGACCTTAGTCATACAGGCCTAGTGTCCGGTCAGCAACCTGTAGCAACCCTTGTTCACTAGAGAAAAATGTGTAGTTTTCACCTCCTCCTTGTGATTGATTTGAATGCTAGCAGATTGCTGTAGTTCCCCGTAGCTTGCATGGACCATACGACAGCCAGACTATGGATCAGTAATATGTCATTTCTGTACATAGGCTACATCTACACTAGCTCAGATAAATATCTGAAAACTAAGCCCCTCTGATGACATGGTCCAAAAAATAAATATATTGTGGCCACAAAATACTACTTCGTGGGCACGAAATGGGTATAACATGCGCACAAAATGCTAATTTGTGCCCACGAAACACTTGGCCGATAACCGTGATCCTTCCCAGGCCCTTGCAGTTGGTTGACAATAAAATCTATCCTGGCGTCCAGGTCGTACTTACGTCTGTAAAGCAACTGGGCTCTCAATATCCTGTTTAAATGTCTCTCCGTAATAATGGTTGCTTGCATTGCCAGGCTTTTCAAAATGCACTTGTAGCTCATTCCCAGCCTAAAATTAAACTCAATCATACCGTCTCTGTCCATGGTGTATAGGTTTAGCCTACTCTTATGCTTATGTCTCTACGCAGCTGTCCAGGAATTGTATCAATATGATGTGCGAAGGTTATCTATTTAGTTGCCACAAATGCGTAATTTGTTGCCACGTTATACCCAATTCGTGCCCACAAATTAGCATTTCGTGCACACGTTATACCTGTTTCGTGCCCTCGAAATAGTATTTTGTGGCCACAATTTATTTATTTTTTGGACCATGTCATCAGAGGGGCTCTGTAGAAAACGCTTTGTGCCCACATCATCGTTTTCATGTGTTTTCACAGAGTTGTGCGTCCACACTGAAACAGCTGAAAATGCTTACGTTCCAGTACTGCGCATGTGTGAAACGCAAGACGATTCGACCTGCTGTCTGCCGTTTATTTACTTTCCGGCTCTTTGAAACGTCGCAGCAAAATGTTGAGGAAAAGCACCGAGTTTTTTAAATGGACTGACAATGAGGCGGAGTTGTTGCTGCGAGTAACACAAAAGTACAAAGTTGCAAAAGTGAGTGAGAGTTAAAAGAATTTGAAGAAAAGCTATCTGGAGCAGTACATTAATACATTAATATTAATCTTTTTTAGGGCTGTCAAAATTGAGAGCAAACAAAACAACTGGTGTGTAATGCCAGTTTAATTGGTCACATGACTGCATCACCTGACTAAAATGTGTCGTTTTTTTCAAATGTATCTGTTTTGGAGAGCGTTTTCAAAACGCTCAGTTTTCCTTGACCGAAAACGCCATCTCAGTGTGGACGGAAGGCCAAAGCGGAGGCCAAAACTAAAGCGTATTAGTGCGGACATGGAAGTCGTTCAACTATAAGTGAGCTGGCATTTCTTGACACTTGTTATATTTGACAGTGCTAGGACTATTAAGCCTGCTATGACGACCAAACAAAGGGGTTCGTCTTCTTCTAAAGTGCCTGCAATCTGAATAAAAGTTACCACAGGTCACTAACCCTGATCTTGAATTTAGAGGCTGCAAATTGTCCGTTACTGCATCATTTAGGTTCTTTTCTTTGCTGTTTGTCTGTGCTGCTCACACACAAATCAGAAATTGCTGGTTGTTGACTTGCAGTGTCTGGTTGGAAATGTTCAAACTACAGTACCCTGCTTCCTACCTTCCAGCATGCTTTACTTTTTAAAAACCGTACACCTTACAAGCCAAGCTGCTATTCTTCACATCTTTGTAAAGCTGCCACAGCCAAACCTCAGGAATTTAAATTACCTTGCACAGCTCCTCACCTCCCCTCTCCTCCAAACTTCTCACACCCTTCCCTCCCCCCTCTACCAGTCAGCCATTTATAAACACTCCTCCTGCTCGCCCTCCGAATGCAGCTCAAGAAAAATCCCACCACATAAACAGGAAAGTCAGTGAATAGACCCGAACCCCCGCCGTTTTACATGCCAGCCACCACGCTGTCTGTCAGTCAAGATGTGCTGACCCATAAAGAGCCCTTCGCATGCGTGTGATGTTTATAGTGTTTTATTCCTGTGTTTGATCTTCACGTGTCCTGGATTTCTTTTTTTTTCCTTCTGCATTTATGGAGAGAGGAGCGTGTGAGAATGATTGTGGGAGAGTGTAAGAGTTCTCGACAGAGGAATATCTGTCACGGGGGAATAACAGCTCTGTGGTCACATTCACAGTTAGAGGAAAGTGTATTAGATGGGAGGATTTGCAAGGGAGTTTGAAGTTTCCAGTGAAGATGCTGACTACAAGGCTACACATGCAAACACAGTTTGATTCATCCATTAATACCAGACGTTGTTTTTGCTGCCAACCGTAGATTCATAATTTTGATCAGAATTTCCATGCACCTCCCAAAAAGTCCTGAATTTCAGACATTTCAAATGCACATCAACATTGCGGACTTTCCAAAAACTGTGGCTGTCCTCGTGTAAAGGACGGATTCTGTGATGCATTTAAAACTGGTGTAATGTTCACCTCGCAGGGCGTGTGCAGAAAAATCTTCATTTTCACAAAATACAATAATTTCACGGCTTGTTTGCTTATTTTTAAATTTCCATGTGATTAGTCATATTTCTATAGTGGCAAGGAAATGGATTATTATTATTCGGACCAAATATTTAATGTTCCCATTATTTAGGCGAGCACATAAACAAATGCGTCATCAGCAATTCATTGCACATACAATAACATGGAGGCTGTTTCCCACAGTGAGGCCGGAGCTGGCAGCGGGGCTCACGTCTGCCTCGGAGCTGCTGGGACGGAGCCAGCTCGAGGTTCAGACCACCGCAGCACTAATGCACGAGCAGACCACCAATGCAGAGGCCGTACTGTATACGACAGTACACATGTGCATGCACACAGCAGTACATGTGTGGTCACTGAAGACACATGTGCTCAGGGTGTTGATGTTAGTGTTACACTTGATTTTACCTTTCCTCATAGCTCAAACCTTTTCTGTTAGTCATGTATTGAACCGTCTTGTTTCCCCATTAACAGTGTTGGGAAGGTTACTTTTAAAATGTATTCCATTACAGATTACAGAATACATGCCCTAAAATGTATTCTGTAACGTATTCCGTTACGTTACTCAATGAGAGTAACTGTCATGGTCCTGGGTCGGTGACCCAGCGCTTTGAGTTTTGTTATTAGTATTTTCTAGTTTATTCTGATCTTGTATTGGTTGTTGGTGTTTGGTTGTGTTTATCTTCCCTACCTGCGTCTCCCTCGGTGCTCTGTTCATGTCCTCATGTTATGTAAAACAGTCTGTGTGTTTCCTGTTTTACTTTGTAGGGTTGTGTCTCGTTATGTCCATTAGTTCCAGCTGTGTCCCCTCCTGTGTGCCATTTCCTGATTACCTGGTGTGTGTATTTATAGTGGGTGTCGGTCTGTGTTCGTTGTCGGCTCGTCTGTGTTTCATGGTGTCTGTTCCTCGTCTGTGTCTCTCTGCCTCCCACCCCATTTGTATGATCCGGTTTGTTATTTAGCTCACCCAGTTTAGGTTATGTTCTGCCCTGCTTTCAGTTCTGTTATTTGTATACTGTAAATAAACCCTCACTCTCATCATCTTATCGGCTGTCTGCAGTTTGGGTCCTCCGTTTCCTCCACACCACACGGCTCATCCCGCCAGCCGTGACAGTAACGTATTCTGAATACTTTGGATTACTTAATATATTATCATGCTGTTTACAACTACATGAATGTACTATTGCTGTGATTTATTACTGTTACTGAAGGTCCGCGGCTCCGAACCGTAGTAAAGGGACCTCTGGCTAATACGGTGGGTTCTGTGTCGGGCTCGTAGCCGAAAACTAGCTTTACTTTGTTGTCTGGGTCAACTTTGCTAGCGAGAGACAGAGAGAGGCGTTGAACGGCTGCTCCAACGGAACTTATTGTTTTTGGAGGAAAACACGAGCACGGTGTACAGTCGAGTCTTAATAGCTTACTTACAACTGGGCTCGTCAGGCACTCTTCTTGGCTGCAGTGGTTATTATTATATTTACATGCTTCCAGCTCCCGTTTTTGCTCGATGACAGCTCGTACTTTTCCTTTTTCTCCCTCCCTCGCTCACAGACACATAACGAGTATGGCAGTCCATTCTCCCTGCAGCACGGACTACACTGCCTATGATGCTACATTCTTTAGGGCTATACCTGTAGCATTCTGCTTATTAGCTTAGCACAACACAACAAAAAGGCCTCTCTCACCCAGGAAACATGCAGAGAGAGAGAGCGTCACCCTGTAATCATGGCAACCGTAACGCTGCCGCCTGGAACAACAGAACGTAGCTGTCAAACAAAACCCAAACAGGCCTGACCCGCCACAATATGAAACAGGAAAGTACCGCCGTGTAATCCATTTATTTCAACAAAGTAACTGTATTCTAAATACCACCTTTTTAAACGGTAACTGTAACGGAATACAGTTACTCATATTATGTATTTTAAATACGTAACGGCGGTACATGTATTCCGTTACTCCCCAACACTGATTATTTATGACCATTATGGCTTTTCCGGGTTCAGACAGTAGTTGTCAATGAGACCGTTAAATGATGCTTGGAATTAATGTTCATTAGAGTAAGAGAAATAAAGAAAAATCTTTATATATTTTTGCTGGTACTGTCACCGTACCTGTTTTAACCCCCTTTACTTATTTATGTCATCGGCTTCTTGTTCAGTCTTGCAAGACTTGGGTTTCTGCGGGAGAGACAGAGGTAGTGTTGGCAGGTATGACTGAATAGTTACTTTGGGTTGTGAGTTTAGATGTCTCACTTGAGGGGGTGTCAAAATTCAGTATTTTCGTGTTTCTGAGAGAGGATTTGTCTGAGGGCAGGCTGGAATCAAGGGAAGGCTTGACAGATGCGGTGGCGAGTGGGCAGGCGAGTATTAGAAGAAAGATTTAGTAAGTAGCAGAAGACTTGTTATGGAGGGTATCCAATCTGGCTGTGAGCTGAGAGTTCCACAAGGTGAGGCAGATGGGTTTTACAGGTAAGTGGACTGAATCCTTTAGGGGGCAATAAGGCATAGGAAACAACAAGTTTTGCCAGTTTACCATCATAATGCTTGGGACAAACTGGCAGCTGATCTTAAGCCACGGAACAGCGACTCCACCCAAGGGCGGAGAAGAGACAAGATCTGCCCACCATTCCACCTGAGGAGAAAAAATTACAGAAAACTACCACACCTGCCCGGACCCTGACAGACACTTCTGCCAGTTAGAATAAATCGTTAAAGTCTGTCTTACTTTCACAGTTTCAAATGGTCTAGAGTGGAAAAAACACTCAGAGAAGATTTTAACTTATTTTGAAAGATCAACTTGATCTAGCTAGTCAGGCCTAGCCTTTCACGTCTTGTGTGTTTTTTTCTCAGCAGCTGAATTTCTGGTCAGACTGGTGTTGTGGGACTCAAACTCCACCTTGTTGGTGTTTCATATACTTTCAAGATTCACTGTGAACTGGAGGCTCACTTTAACTTCAATCTGCGGCAGGCTGAGAACTGTTTCATGTGCCATATACCAGCTAACCCAGGCTGTAGAGGACCAGGACAAAATAAATCACCAGCTGTACAGTAAGATAAAGTCAAGTAAATGATTATATTACTCAGTTATCTACACATGCCAGCCACTCCATTTGTGTGTCCAGTAGCGCATCCCATCTACATCTTGCTAGAAGTGGCACCCATGTGGTCTTCTGCTTCCTACGTCAGCGTTTGATATTTTGTGCATTCAGAAGATGCTCTTCTGCATACCTTGGTTGTAACAAGTGGTTGAGTTATTGTTTCCTTTGTATAAGTGCTTTCTCCAATTCTCCAATGATCCCTGAGAACAACAAAGCATTTTGCCCAAACAAACAACCACTTACTGCATATTTTCTGTGTTTCGGACTAACCTCTTTAAACCCTAGGGATGTTTTTATGGAAAAATCCCAGTAGAGCAGCAGTTTCCAAAATACTCAGATCAGCCAGTCTGGCACCAAAAACGATGCCACGTTCAAAGTCACTTAAATCGCCTTTCTTCCCCATTCTCATGCTCATTTTGAACTTCAGCAGGTCTTCTTGACCATGTCCACATGGCTAAATGCATTGAGTTACTGTCATATGATTAGGTATTTGCCTTAAACAAGCACTTGCACAAGTGTACCTAATAAATTGTGAGTTCAGTCAGTGTGCTTGTCACAGAAAACTTAAACAGACACTGGGTGAACGGATAAAGTAACATTTAAATCACTGGTATTACTCAGGAAACCACTCTCTTTGTACTCTGTGTAAAATGTTCCCACTTCAGGATGTTGCCACTGTTTAAAAGTAATTGCATCATTCTGTTTTCGAGAGCAAAAAGGTCATGACCAGGCAGCTCGGTTTTGGTCAACATCGTGACTCAAGGGAGTCATACACAGCATGGTGATGTCACCATTAAGGGCCTCCTACACATTCCTGGATCAGACCAAAAAACCCCAGCTGAACTATAATGACATACAACTGCACTCCCAATGCACGCAATTGTCACTGGCAACATTTACACACTCAGCATAACCTGACATGCTGCCCACAGGACTCAGGCTGTATTGACATTGTAACACACATCTGGTTTTAAGTATTTTGTGGCACAGATGTGGCCTCTTAATAACATCCTACAATAGGGGAAAAGAATCAGGTTAATGTGGTTTCCTCATTTATATTATCAGTCAGGAAAATCTCACAATCATGAGATATCTGTATCTAATAGTAATAATAAATCTTCCAGATTGTGTGCACATCTGATCCGAGCGTAGATTAAAAAAACGATCCGAAAACTCAAGACAATCCACTTTGAAACGCAAAAGCATATTTGAATATGACATTTCCGCTTTGGTACAGCAAAGTGTTAAAAATCTAAAAGTTTGGACCTGCGTAAATAAACCCTAGTTAAGACAGCAAATAACATATCTGATATGTGTCACTGAAATGGAGAGTAAGAAAGAGATTTGAGTCTGCAACGCAGCCACAGCGGAGCCGTTGTATCCTGTATCATCAAGATTAACAGCTACTCTGTAGTATGGATGTAGCCTCTGGGAGTGGGAAAGTGTGTTGTGAAGTTATTGTAGCACTTCAGTTCGTTTCGTGGGAGACTTTCCAAAGAGTAGAGAAAGGCTGCGACGAGACCCCACCGGTCACTTCTTCATTTTTATGTTGTGACAATCGGTAATCTGAGTGAAACATATCGACCGTGTGGGAATGGCGAGCAACTCCACTGCTCTGGTCATCTGGTTGAGTATCTAAATCAAAGGTTTGAACGGGACATGTCGAGAGAGAGACTGCAATTCTTCTTCTGCGAGTGGTAAAGCAGCAAGGAACCAGTTTGATAAGATGTTCTATTTTGTTAACATTATCCTCGCAGCGGAGCAGTTGAGTCATCGTCATCCCAGAAAGTCTCTAATCCTCAGAAGACAAAGCAGAGTGTAGCAAAGCGTGAGTGTGCATGCCTGTGTGTAGGTGGTTGCTTCTTTGCTGTGTGTGAGTGTGTGCTATGTTTGGGGAAGCGTTTAGGGAAAAATACTCATGTTCCGATTTGATCTAAGATATTTCCTTTTCGTTGGGTTGCTATTTACAGAACTACTGTAATGACTCAGAGCACAAACTCCAGCAAGCATGCCGATACCCATCACCAGAGCCTGGCAAACAGCCAGGTCTGAGCTTTAGACTGGGTGCACAGACCTCTAAATAACAGTATTATTGTCTGGATTATTAGGCAGTATAGAAGGGGTGGAATACAATAACAGATTAGCGTTTCTTGTAGTATTGTTGAAGGTAACAGACATTTATTTGAAGCAGGCATTTAGTGGTGGCAGACTCTTATTTCAAACTTCCTCTGTTTGGTCAGTTTAAGTTCAACGCCTCTTTCCGGTCTCCTTCCATTTACCCTCTAAAGGCAAAGCATAACAGTATTAATATTGAGGTAAGTAAGACTGATCACCGCCTGGCTTTAGTTTCTCTTTCCAGCTCTTTAATATGAGCAGAGCATCCCTCTGAACATACCGGTCTGCACTACCATGGGGGTAATATCACATCAGCTACCCACTGCACACATTGTGTCACAGCTTCACTTGTTTAAAATATAGGTAAATAAAACAAAACCAGTTAATAGTTATGATTTTCAATGCTGTAAGTTGTATGGATTTTTTTTTATTTTGTTGTTAGAAAAGTCTTATTTCAAGTGTGCTGTTAGAATAATGTTATTACTGCTGAGGCTACCAGTGATTTTCAAGAAAGGTCACTGGCCTAGCTTGAGTATCTCGATACAAATCTAACATGGTTAATGTAATCAACACAAATGCGTTTGAAAGGTTTAATAGGTACAGAAATGCTAAAAAAAAAAAAAAAGGTCATTTAACCCTTTGGCAGGTGGTTGCTTGGCAGCATGATTTGATATAAAGTACTGTGCAAAAGTCTTGAGTCATCCTCCATTTCTTTAAATTTTGACTCATCAATTGTTCAAGCTTAAAAAAAGGGATGAAGAGCTTTGATGATTTTTAGTCACTATGGGCAAAATAACTACGAAAAAGAAACTTTTTAAACTGCATAAATAGAATCATTAATTAACAGTTGCTATTCTTTCCTTTTACAAAATTCTCCCACAGATTTCAGTTTAGGATTCTCAGCCTTAAAGTTTAATAATAAACTTTATTTATTTATTTATAATAATAATAAACTTTATTTATAAAGCACACTTAAAAACCAAGGGTATGCCAAGGTGCTTAACAAGTAACATGGAGAATAGAAGGAAGATAATAGAAATAGGACCAAAGCAAGTACTAGGTGTGCAAGCAGGTAGCTGTCACTGATACATTGGAAAGCAACAGGTACAGAGCAAACAAGAAGTTAAATGAGCATAAAAGTGCATAATATAAAATCATAAAATAAATATTAACTAGAGGGAAACTTTAGTCTCTTTACGTGGCTTCTGTTGTGGAACTTTTGACGGTCTGCATTTAGGCACAAGCCTTTTCTTGTTGGTGTTCATCAAAGACCAAGCTTTTGTTTGAAAAGTAGTTTTTATTAGAGAAGGTAGGAAATGAGGCACCCTACATAAAGCACATGTAAAACAAAGAGAGGTTACTCTGCAGGCAGTTTCTATGGGGATAGCTTAACATTTGGGTTTATTTGCTCTGTTGCTGAAACAGTAAAAATACACTCACCAACCACTTCATTAGTGGCACCTGTTCATCTGCTTGTTAATTTCTAATCAGCCAATGACATGGCAGCAACTCAATGCATTTGGGCATTTAGATGTGGTCATGATGACCCGCTGAAGTTCAACCCAAGGATCCGAATGGGGAAGAAAGGCGATTTAAGTGACTTTGTATATGCATGGTTGCTGGGTTGGTTTCAGCATTCAGAAACAGATGATCTGGGATCACACTGGGATTTATCCACACAACCATCTATAGGGTTTACAGAGAGCTATCCAAAGAGAAAATATCCACTAAGCAGCAGTTTTCTGGGCAAAGATGCCTCGTTATTGTCAGAAGTCAGAGGAGAATGACTACGCTGACTGGCGCTGATAGGAAGGCAAGAGTATCTCAAATAACCAGTTGTTAAAACCAAGGTACGAAGAGGAGAATCTCTGAATGGCAGAGCAGCAGAACGCCACACAGGATGCAACTCCTCTCACCTGAAAACAGGAAACTGAAGCTACAGTGAATGAATCTCCAAAAGAAGATTGAAAAAAATATTGTCAGGTTACCTTTGCAAAAACAAAAGAAGAAAAGAACCTAGCTCCTTTCGAAATGCACAAAAAATCTTGCATGACTATTTCTTGGCTGTGAGCATTCACTTTCCTGGGGTCTTGTTCTCACTTTGAGGTCCCCGAACAACCAGTGGAGCTTAAAAGGTACTTGTATGCAGGTTTTTATGGACAGAACTATACTAGCAGTTTCCTCCCATTTCCAGTCATTTTAAGATGGTTGGAGCTTAATGTTTAACAGACATGAAAGCAAAGTCTGTTGCCATAATAAGAAAGTGCATTTCCTAAAGTGTTCAACTACTTTATTTCTCATTTAACTAACAGATGTGTTTTGTGACCGGTACCTGCAGTTCACTGCACAGAGGGACTTTAATGCAGCAAACAACTGTGCTCACACAGTGACACACACATATAGGACTTACACCTTCTGTTACGTTCATCAATCATCCTTTTTCTACACGAGTGTCCACTAGGATTGGGTCTTAATGTCGGTTATGAAATCTGGGCCATGTGTTGTGAACCAATATTAGTTTACAGTCCCTTGGCCTTTCAGACTAGTTTGGTCCTGTGCCTAAGTACTCCTCAAAATCAAATCCATTTATAATGCAGCAGTGCACGAACATTTGCTTTCCTTTAAAGGCCAAAGCTGGAATTGACAAAGCGTCATTTAAAATCACCCTGCCGACTTGGTGTTAAAGCGTGCTAAATGTTCATATTTTTAAACTATTTACAAGCTCAGAAGTAAATTCACTGCGGTCATTCTATAAGCACTTTAAACTGAGTCCAATCCATAGAAATATTTATATTATTGATGATGATGGCAGTGAATGGATATACTAACATTGGTTCTCTGTACAATGATGCCCAGTCTTTTAAAATGGAAGAAATGTTGATTATTTTCTTGCAACAAAGAAAGCACATACAGATGCCCTGTGTAATCACTTCTATTTAGTAACCAAAGAACACACAGAGTGGCTTTTCCTGTAAAATGTTATTCTGTCTAATAAAGACTAAAATAAATCTTTGAAAAAGCAACAAAAAAACATGAGCAATTGCTGCATGGAAGACTCAAACTCAGGGGTCCCCAATCCCAGTCCACGAGGGCCGGTGTCCCTGCAGGTTTTAGATCTCACCCTGGGTCAACACACCTGAATCACATGATTAGTTCATTACCAGGCCTCTGGAGAACTTCAGGACATGTTGGCTGTATCCCAATTCAGGGTCTGCAGCCTTAAAGGCCGCATTTTAAGGCCGATTACGTCACCGCGACGCGACGAAGGCTGTCCCAATTCGAAGGCTGCTCGAAACGCGGCCCTGAAATGCGTCCTTCATTTCCCTGAATTTTAAGGACGTGGCGGTGTAGACTTCGTGGCCCAACATATCCCAGAATGCATAGCGCGGCAGTGGGTGTGGATAATTTTGCCGCAAAAAACAGCGGATGAGGGGCACCCGAAGAGTAAACTTTAAGTAAGTACTGAATATCATGTCACTTATTTATGTGCAAATGTTTAATAACGAAGAACATTAAAACATTACTGTTGGCCACATGTCGGCAAAGTTATGTGACATTAGTGACGTTTGTACTAACTTGGTTTTAAAGCCTTTACTTTAAAATATTCTCCGTTCAATAGCTGAGCTTAATCTTACAGAGAATGATCAAAGCTCATGTAGAAACAAACAAACAAATGAACAAAAGATTTTCTCCTTCATTTCTGTCAAACAAAGCTGTATGTAACGTTTTCAGCTGTTAGTATCATGGTTGCTAGGCAACCTGGGCAGCGCAACAGAGGCTAGACCGTCCCATTTCACAAGCCTCGCACTTCCGGCCTTAGCGGTCTTTAAGTACGCGGCCCTTGAGGATCGTTGAGGCTGCGTACTTTAAGGCTGCAGACCCTGAATTGGGAAACAGCCGTTGAGAAGGTAATTTGTCCATTTAAATCAGCTGCGTTGGATCAAGGACACATCTAAAACCTGCAGGGACACCGGCCCTCTTGGACTGGGATTGGGGACCCATGCTCAAACTGATGATCTCTCACACTAAGCTGTCTTGTCATGAATTTATTATGTTTATAAGCAAGACGTTTTTGTTTCTTATTGCTAATTGTTAAAAGGTTTAATATTTAGTGATCTAAGAGACTAAAAAAGAGGCTGTCTAGCAGGATCCAACATCAGCAGAACTTTCATTTTTGGAAATATTTTACAAACCAAGACTAAACGTGAACAAAGTCAACAGTTAGTCAGTCACTCAAAATCTTGGGTATGAAGATGGAGGTATCTAATTAGTCCTAAATACTTTTTATTTTGGCATGATCAAACAGTTCACCTGCGCTACCACATACTTTACTTTAATCATCTTATTAGAAACTTTATTGCAATTCAACAAACAGTCTTAATGTGTTAAAGTAAGCCAAGTTTCTCTTAGGAGGAATGCTTCATTACCAAGTACCTCTTTAGCTTGTGGCACCATGTTAGCATAAGCCAAACTCCACAGACAGATTATGCACTCTGGCTATAAATTATCGCAGTCTAGCAGAGGCAAAAAAAAGACAACCGGCTTCTTTTGGTCGATTTGCTGCTAGACAGGGCCGTGCTGCGTCACGCGACATTAATGCTTAACGATCCAGGTTTTGGAACACTTTGGAACACCGGTCTTAAAATCTTTATTTTCAGTTACCACCAAAGGCGGAAAGTAGCAGAGTTCCAAACTCAAAACGACCATCGCTGTGGCGTTAATCTGAGAAATATGTATGGGAAGATGCAATGTGTCATTTTCACAGGATAATGTGACAGTGATGAGATAGAAGGTTTGGAAGACGCGGAGCTCTGCAGGGTGTGAAGCTGTGGTCAACAAATGACAAATTAGCATTATTTATTTACTAACACATGCCTGCAGCAGCTGCTCTGTTGGTGTATGACTTTTTATGGATGTACTTTTCAAGTACAGACCAACAGATCCTCTTTGATATTAAGGATGAATTTGAAAGCCTCTGTTTTACAAACATGAATGTAGATTTACTGTAATCTCCGTGCCATATGTTGCGCTTTTGCATTCAGGTTTGAATACACACGTGCATGCACTTACTTTGTGTTTTTACCCCACTTGGAGGACATGTTCAAACCCACCCTGTGGGGTTTCCCAGGACAGACCCCTCCCTGACACCACACCCAGGCGAGAAGACAGGGGAGCAAAGGAGGGTCCCTGCCTGACAGCACCGGGGAATGACTCCCTCCGAATGCTATGCAGGGTGACATCTGCAAACCATAACAACCTCTTTAAAACCCACCAAAAATGTGAAACAAAGAACAGGGCTGTGACCTTTTCTGTTCATATAATTACGCCACGGGATCTTCGCAGAGAGGAGGATGCAGAAAGAACAAGAGAAAAAGAAGAAACATAAATTAATAAGATGTCACATTTTGGTGAAACATTTAGATTACGCACGACATTCACCAGAAGCATCGTCGCAATGAGCGATTCAGTATGTTGGTTCTGAATTTTCCTAATGTCACCTTTGCCTGGGATGCTATTTATCAAAATTATTTGAAACTATTGTGCTCTCTTGCAGAGATCCAATCAGCTTTGACAAATGCAGACTATTACGCTCCCTCTTTGATACTATCCAAGTGAGTCTGAAGGAAATTCGCTCTGCTACACGATGGCATGGCCTCTGAAATTCCACCGCTTGTTCCCTCCTCCTGTAATCGTTCCAATTGTGTGGGTGCGCCGAGTCATGGCAGATTTGGAGCTTGGACAGTCCTTAGACTGAGGCTGGCTCCTTCAAGGATCAACTCCATCAGACGCCAAAGCAGCCTGAGGACTTAATGGTTCACAGCCACGGCATTTGGACACAAAGGCCAGTTATACCCACTTGTGTTTGTTACAAAACAGCTGATAAAATCCTGAGGATGTGGTTTTGTCTGACTTAAACTGTTATCCAAATTCCTTAAGATTTTTTTTAGATGTGCCAAATATTCAAATCCAACAAAAAAATCTCAAACCTCACATATGACGGCTTGCAAACACAGCCAGTCATCACAGCGAAAGACAATGCGATCAGTGTCAGAAATGCCAGCACGCTTCACCAACGGCTCCTGGCATTTCCCAGTGCAACCCTACCTCAGTGGCCGACTTACAGACAGCTGAGAAGAACCTCCGATGCTAAGACTTCACCTTGGTTTCCTCTCCCATTTCCTCCTCTGTTGTTATTTTGATGAACACATGTAATTGCAGTGTACTTTTCCCCCTTCCCTCATGAACGGTGAATGCCCTGTGGATTCTCAGGCATTGAACCCTAA